>NW_028259149.1:13846428-14487500 GCF_977971745.1 Zootermopsis nevadensis | reverse complement strand
TGGAATGCAGTGAGTGATTCCTTGAAATTGTTTTGAGATCGCAAGCTAATTCCCAACTTTAATTTGTTCAAGATGTCCCAGTGTCCGTAACTTGTCTTATTTTAACTCTCGAGAACTGAAGCCATAATGAAAACCATTCTAAACGTTTATCAGTACTTCTACAAAATTACTGTGAAGGCCTACTGGTCGCGACATGTAACTTACCATGCGTGGAGAAGCAAGAACTACGCGACCTTGTCGGTGTTTATATTTATTTTAAATTTATTTCAAATGTAAATCTATTGTTAAAAAAATAATCTACCCGCAGACATCACGCTGCCCATAGTCAGAAGTTATCTTTTTTGACGTAAATACGTCTATATCTTAGGGTCAGTGTCATTCGGCAAAAGGTGGAACGAAAAAGTGTAACAATGGTTACCTAGGGAACGTCGTCTGTTTACTCGGCATTATTGTTACCTAGGAAACGTCAATTGTTTACTTAGCATTGTTGTTACCTAGGAAACGTTAATTGTTTACTCGTCATTATTGTCACCTAGCAAACGTCAATTGTTTACTTAGCATTGTTGTTACCTTGGAAACGTCAATTGTTTACTCGGAATTATTGTTGCCTACGAAACGTCACCTGTTTACTCGGCATTATTGTTACCTAAGACATGTTAACCGTGCCACGGTGGTCTAGCGGTTAGAAGGCTGGCCTTGTAATCCTGGGGTCTCGGGTTCGATTCCCGGCGGTGCCCGAATTTATAACTTGTGTTGGGCAAGGCCGTGGTCTAGGCAACACGGAGTTTTCCTCCGGGGGCTTCCCCGGTTTCTCCGTGGCATCCCAACAATTACTCCATTCACACACAGAAGAAGGCAAAGGCAAACCACTTTTGGATCATCTGCCAAGAACGTATATGAACAGGTCCCAATCCGAGAAAAGGATGGAAGGATCCTGTTCATATGGACCTGTCCTCAGACAGAACACTACAAATAAAAAAATAAAATAAAATAAGACACGTTACGTGGCATTGTGTTATATTACTTTCGTTATTCTGGAAAGAGCTCAGCTGTGAATCGTTTGTAGAAGAATTGCGTCGTGGAGTAGATGATTTTGTGCTAGTAAAAACTTTTCTTATATAAGAATTATTAAGTAATCTGTTGTTGCGTTAGTTTGTTGCGTCGTACATAGTATGACATTACCTTACCTTACCTTACCTTACCTTACATTACATTACTTTACATTACATTCAGCTACCACAGACCCATTTAAGCGTAACTAATTCAAGTTAAATAAGCAATGTCGTAATCAAACTTGTCACAATTGTAAAGCATGTATAAAGGAAATATTTAGAATAAAGCCAGTATATAAACTTCCTCTCCGTATAGACGTATTTACGTCAAATTCTCCGGAACCGTGGTTCCACTGACAACTTTTTATTGAATTATAAATTTGCCATAACGAAAAATTTTCAAATGGGAGTTCTTCATGAGATCTACATTCGTCATTGGTTTTGATGATAATTTATTTAAGAAAAATTCGTATGACATTGGTGGATTGGCAGTGAGGTTTTGCGAAATATGCAGGGTTATTAATATCCTAATTTTAATGTTCAAAATATTACTGTGCGGAGAGCACTACGATTCTCAATACAGGTAACCCTCGATTTACGCCGGGGATGCGTTCCTGGACGAACTGGCGTAAACTGAATCGGCGTAAATTGAAACTCTTTTATAATGTAAATCAATGGGATGTCAATGACATGCATTCCCAGCACCCAAACATTGACGAGTAATATAATGGCATTACATTTAAAGCTCTGAAATAACGTAAATAAAATGAAGGGAATTTAAAAAATATATTTTATACACTTACAATCGGCGATGGCGTGATGAAGCGGTGTTAGTTCTCCGACGAAGTCCCTGGTTGAGGATCGTCATGTTTTTTTAAAGAAGGCATGTAGTGTGGACTGTCGAGATTTCTTCTTTCTTTCTTTCAAAATTTCACGATTAAATTAGTCCTTTAAAAGTTTAAAGCGCCAGGAATGAAACTGCATAACAGCAAACTCACATATGCAAAAGTTTACATTTCACAAACAGCTTTTACCGATTCATCGATCTCATTGGAGCAAATTCTCGTTAACGAAACATACGTAATTGCAGAGATGACTGTATTTATTATTTTTATTCAAAATCAGCGATGTAAGAATTACGATTTAGTGTAAGAAACAGTACGAGAAACATTGTAAAACGTTATAAATAATAGTAAAATATATTTGTCTCACTTTTTGACTTTCTGGTTTCAAAATCGGCGTTATTCTGAATCGGCGCAAATCGAGGGCTACCTGTATTCGAAAATTACCAGGTTCTAACCTTCGTCGACTGTCCTGAGTTCTCACAACAGCCGGATAACCATTGCATTCGGAATGGACAAAATTCTGCTACAATGTAAGTTGCGTTATTAATTTAGTCTGAGGACAGCCCCGAATTACCAGCTCAATTTGCTCAATTGTAAGTCAGTTTACCAAAATTATTTTGAACCTGTAGATGGAGTAAGTATAGCTGAATACTACGAAGTAGCTTACCTAACCTAAAGCGTTTATCGTAGTAAATGGAGACGTTCATATCGTGTATTTTTCAGTTGTATGTGACCTTGGAAACATTTGTATGAACTGTGTGTTCTTGCATAGTGGGATACCACATGTCTGTCCGATGTTAAAACCTTGTTTTGTGTCAGCGAGAAACAGGATGTGTAGTGATAAGAAGAGCAAAAAGGCGAATTACAGATGTCTTAGAATGTAATTTACGATTGAATCCACCTTTCTGGCCTTTGCTTTAACTTATAGCATAAGGAAGTAGATTGTTACAAAGCTAATGGATGGTATTCGGCATTTCGGTAAACATACATGACATCATGTTTTAAATAAAAATTTGATCTTAATGGAATCCTTACTTTATGTATTGTAAGACTGGGCCATCATTTGTATATAAACCACGATAAACTGTTATCTTTTCTGAAAATGTATACCACAAATTTATATTTTGGGTTCTTGAAAGGTTTTCAATTTTGACATATAAAAGCCAAACCTTTAATTTAAACCCTCGACAGCAACATTTTTTTAAATCCTTTGGAAATTTTGATGAAAAATCACTCAGACATACAAGCTGACAAAATTTTTATATTTTGAAATTCTTGCAAACAAGTCGTATGATAAGTGCTTTAAAGATTTGGTAAAATAAACCCTCAAAGTGTGTGAAAATTTCGATTGGATTGCATATCACGATAAGAGAACAATAACGGAATTGTTTAGTCACGATGTTGTTCAATCAGATTCTGTTAAACAGGTACATTTCTTGATAACATGAATATCTATCTGCTCCTCAAAGAAGATTCTGTGCTATGGAGTTTATCGAGTTAGTTATTAGCTAGAATGTAAGAGTTGAGTAAAATCTACTTCAGTGAGCAATGACTTTTTTTTAACGAGATTGTGTTATTATTTTATTTAGTGTTCTGTCTGACGACAGGTCCATATGAACAGGATCCTTCCATCCTTTTCTCGGACTGAGACCTGTTCATATACGTTCTTGGCAGATGATCCAGAAGTGCTTTGCCATTGCCTTCTTCTGTGTGTGAATGGAGTAATTGTTGGGATGCCACGGAGAAACCGGGGAAGCCCCCCGGAGGAAAACTCCGTGTTGCCTAGACCACGGCTTGCCCAACACAAGTTATAAATTCGGGCACCGCCGGGAATCGAACCCGAGACCCTAGGATTACAAGGCCAGCGTTCTAACCGCTAGTTCTTGACAAAAGAGCACAAAATGAAAGCATACTGGGTAGGGCAGTTTGTCTGCGTATCAACGAAAGTCCACTATTACACTAAAACAGGTTCACACGAATATATTTGCCACCCTTGTTTAGAAAAAACTGACATGACCAGTAATATGGTGCAGGATATTTTTTGAAAAGTCCATTGTTACTCGGCTTGTCCAAGAATAGCCCACTTTGTTTGTGGAACCCCGAGGTTCTTCACCGTGTTCACAAAAGCCCGCCACCTAACTCTATCCTGAGCTAGCTGCATCCAGTTCTCTCCATCGCTTCCTGTCTCCCTAAAGGTACAATTTGGCTGCACGCGACAGAGACAAGCGACCGAGGCAGGCGACAGAGACGGGAGACGAACACATCGCAGCTTGTCGCCACACACTTTTGAGGTGACGACCGAGACATGCGGCAAAGTGTTTGTTTTCTTTGTTTTGTTGAGACATATGTGCACATATTCTGTGAAAAATGAGTACAAAAATGCTTCTAAAAAGGTTACTCGAAGAATAAGAAGAAGATGATGTGTTGCTGTGTTATTTGTTGCGAAAGAAACAAAGAAAACCTATGAGTTCAATATTCAAAACCAGACGTGAAGAAGGATCTTTCTGTCGGTGGTCAGTGGTCGGTTTTCTGCTACTAATTCTACCAATTGCTCATCTTAATTTAATTTCTGCCATTATTTTACTCAACAACACTCGTGCTGCCTGAGCCCGTCGCGAGACACTACTGGTCCGAGAGCGGTCTCCTGTGCTTTGTCTCTGTCGCCTGTCTTTGTCTCGCGCTCGTAATTGTACTTCATACGATTGTACAGAGAGCAGACAGGAAGCGACCAGTCTCGGTCTCGTAACTCTGTCGCCTGCCTCGGTCGCTTGTCTCTGTCGCGTCCAGCTAAATTGTACCTTAAGGTCCATTTTAACGTTATCCTTCCCAGCGGTCTCCTAACCTCAGGCTACCTAACCATTACCCTGTAACACCCCCCCCCCCCCCATCTTCCCTCATGCGTGCTTCATGTCCCTTCCATCCCATCCTCCTCGATTTAATCACCCTAACATTATCAGGTGAGGATACAGGCCGTGTAGTTTTCTCCATGATACGTCTCTCTCCCTCTTCGGTCCAAATATCCTCCTCAGCACTGTCTCAGAGATCTTTAATCTGTATGTTCCCTCAAAGTGAAAGATTATGTTTCACACCCATACAGCGCAATTGGCAAAATCAGCTTTTTGTATATTTTAACCTTTAGTTTTTTTATATGGAGTGGGACGACAAAATATTTTATAGTAACTTTCTTCAGGAAATTCCCCGGTTTCCGTTACATGGTAAGTAATCATCCAATAGACGATATGGTTTCATATACGGTTTGTACAAGCTGTGCCTCCATCTAAACTTAAAAGAATATTTAATTCACCGTAGCTTCATGCATTTCGCCAGAGGTCTAGATATCAGTTTTCAGAGACAACAAATGAAAACTCTCCATTAACTATTCTAATAAATCGATTTTCGGCACTCACAGTTGTTTCTTTGTTGAGTTCTTTCACTTTCGAAAGCCATCACAATCCACCAAACTCCTTCTTGAGACCAACACTTACTGTATTTTCATTATATATTATGTTCTACTAATACGTAGCCCTATGTTCATTTCACGTAATGGATATTTGAATACAAACAGCTCATGAATAACCAACATCTTCCTCGCTGGGAAAGTACTGCCACAGTGCATTGGCGCCTTCTAGTATCATAATGTTTCTTGTGAGTTTAAACAATGCTAGTTTATATTAATATTTCACATTAACAAACGTGTTCAGCATTACGTATATATTTCTTTCTGACATTTTCTGTCTCTCTCGCACTGGTCATATCTCAGCAGGTTCTCGATATGACCCTTTGTTTTCTTATGACAGCACATTAGTGCAGTTACTACAGTTGCCGTCATCAAATTGCGAGCTTTTAGGCCACGGAAGGACTTCACCCCTCCACATTATTGCGCTGTTCTAAGTCTCCAGTGCATGCACCTTTTGCGTCCCGATGTTCGGCTTCGGTTTACAGCGTCATATATATAACCAAAAATAACACATATGTATTATATATATTATTTTTGGTTTTAAAATTTGATTCCAGCCGTTTTTATAAAAATGGAAAGCTTTCAAGTCTCTACTTCTTTGGCGTAACTCTATCAGTGTTAACGCAGTTATTGAAATTCATCATTAGCTGGTTTTAAGGCCTGGAATTCTCAGAAATATTCTGGAGGAGAAATGTTCATACTAACCGCTTGTAGTCCGTTATTCATAAAGCTGTATGGTATCAAAGCAATCATGCTTCCCATTCGAGAGCAACTATTTTAAACAGAAATTTACGGAAAACTGTTAGATCCCCTGTGCTCTGGTCGTAGAAGCTGTAAACGAAAATATATATGTGAAAGAAATTTTATCCACGATTACCATAAGTCGGCAGTTGGTGGCACTGAGCGGTTTACACATGCGTAGAACATGTAAGCCACGTTGCGCTTATGTTTCATGTTGTTTGACATTTCTTGCAAATCTGTAATTTGAATATAAAATGGTATGTATTTTAATTCAACTGTGTTACTCGTAATCTGTAAGGAACTTGTAAGATTTGAGGCTTTCACAGCGGTGAGTATGAAGACAGAAGTTTTCTCGTAAGGAACTCGGTGGTGTATACTGATATATTTTTAAGGAGGATAAATGGTAAGGACTGCCCTTTGCCTAATTTTGATTATAATTTTGACATTTAACATTTTCTTTTATTATTAAGTGTCATGGCAGGTGTGGGTTTAAACATATTAGAACAATTATATTAAGTTTTGTCTTGTTTTGTTTTGTTACGAATTCATAAGTGGTTAAGTGGTCTCTTGTACCATAAAGTTCTTATATTTTTTGGGTTTTCTAGTTATAAGATTAAAAGTGCAACACCCTTAAGATACATGAAAATAACTGTCCTTTATAGATGCAGAATTTTGTTGTTTTTATTGATAGCCTTTGCGACTAGATATAAAACGTAAGCTGACAGCCCGGTCTGATCGTGTGAAATGTGTGGATCTGCACCCAACTGAACAATGGATGCTAGCATCGCTGTATAATGGAAATGTGCATGTGTGGAACCATGAGAGTCAACAGCTTGTTAAGTCTTTTGAGGTATGTAGAATGCTGTACTTCACATATAATTTCTTCTGTACAATGTAAAACGTAGAGTACTAGTCTTTGGGAAAAACACTGCCGTTTTACTTGTCAGAAGAGGTTAGAAACCATTGTTTTTAACAAATGTTGGGTTAGTGCCTTTAGTATACCATGACCACTTCCTTTTAGTATCATAATTATCCTGTAATCTCTGATATATTGCTATGTGACTTACATAATTAACAAAAGATAATTAAATTAAGAAAATCATTAATGCAATACATAATGTTGTATGAACTGAATTTGTTGGGTTCAGGAGTATAATAGTGATATATTACTGTAGCAATGAGTAACTTCAGTACATGTCTGATGTTTACAGGTCTGTGATCTGCCTGTACGGGCAGCAAAATTTGTGCCCCGCAAAAACTGGGTTGTGACTGGGTCAGATGATATGCAAGTCCGTGTATTTAACTACAACACTTTGGAACGAGTACATGCTTTTGAAGCTCATACTGATTATGTCAGATGTATTGCTGTTCATCCTACTCAGCCCTGCATTTTAACCAGCAGTGGTAAGTTAGGGTGCTGCAAGTCAGAGAAAACACATAATGGGACAGGTTAGGTGTATTTGGAAACATTCTTTAGACATGCATTCAGGAGGTACCTTATCCTAGTCTGGGCCAGCACCACTAGATATTTTATTGTTAACTCACTGAGTGATTGTCAGGTTACATCACTCAGTGTTCAGTATCTCCACATGGATGCCTAATAAGCTCCAAGCCAATGGTATTTGTGTTTAATTCCTTCTCATGCTATGCTCTCTGTTCTACACTTCTTCTGTGCAGATCCTATATTTTCAATTTTACTATTTTTGAACATAATTTGTTCAGTGAAAATAGTTCATAATGTGAAAAAATCTAAAATTAAAAATGAAATTCTGATTATTTTCAATTTAATAAATTCTGACTAGTGTATGACTTTCTGAAAATCACCCATATTTATCCCATGTATATCAAAGCACTATGCAATAGGAAAAAGAGCAATATTAATTTTTTTATGCTAGTTATTTCCTCTGTAAAGTACTACCGAAATGGTAAATCATATGTTTACATTGTATAGCTGTTACTGTAGTTATAGTGTAAACATCAGAACCTTCATAAACAAAAAATAAACATTTGTATTTAATGGAACTTTAATTGCTATATGTATAATAGTTACGAAGAATTAATTATAAGAAGTTAATTGGTTCTCTGCTATAGTGAAAATAATGTTTGTAAATTGAGGAATAAATATAAATTTGCATGGTTTCTTGTAACAAAATTTGTAACTTGAGGTACTGGTGTATCTATTTTTCTTTCATGACTTTTTATATATTTATACCATTTAATGACATGTTTTTAGTTGTAAAATATGCAATTAATTATATAATACTTTATAGTAAAATTAAAAGTAAAAGTATGTGCCATCTCCAGTAATCACAATTAACCCAATAATGATTGCTGTTATATAAGTTTATATTTCCATTCCTAGAATTAATAGTTATACAGAAGAATCCACTGCAATATTATTCTTGTTCTTAATTGACAGATGACATGATGATCAAACTATGGAACTGGGATAAGCAGTGGATATGTCAGCAGGTGTTTGAAGGCCACTCTCACTATGTGATGCAGATTGTTATAAACCCTAAGGACAACAACACTTTTGCTAGTGCATCACTTGATCGCACTGTTAAGGTACCTTAATATTCATAGAAATTTTGACTGCTGGGTATTGAAATTATGCTTCTTAGGCAGAGCTCTGTCATAGCGTACATGCAGTACAGAAGATTCCGGTTAATCCGGCCAGCTGTTTATTTGGGACAGATTTTAAATAACAATCCTCTTTAGCTTTTTTACGTGGAACTTCGCATAATTGGAGTCATAGTGTTCTAGTACTGATGTTTCCCAATTAACCAGGATTTACTGTACTTGTTTTTAATACAAATATAAATTACATAGTTTTGACAGTAATTTATAGTGACTATAGCATTACCACAAAAATAATTATATCTAAAAGCATAACCACTATTGCTTACATGTATTTATAATGGCTGAGAATTTTTGATTGAGGTAAATTCTTCTATGGAGTAGGAAAGGGATATGAGATTCTCTTTTACAGCTGGCTTAAACTAATTTATATAATGACCAAGGCTTTTATAGTGGGGGAGAAGATTATTGAATAGCTTAATTCCAGTATAATAAACTCCTTTTTGATATTTGCTGAATTTAGTGTTCGTCACATAAAGGTTTTATCTGTATCTTGTACTTATGTTATGTGTATCTGAGTCTCTTCAAAATTTGTATGTTGTCCACTACAAATAGTAATTATGAGAGCAAGAATTTGCTGGCTAGTGGAAGAAAATTAAATTTCTTAGACAGTTCCCTACACGAGACTTTCCTTTTAGTGCCTGCCATTATTCTAATGATTTTCTTTTGAATGTAAAATACTTCTTTGCTGTCTGTTGAGTTTCCCCAGAAAGTAACTCCATGTGATATGGTCGAATGAAAGTAGGCAAAGTAGACTGATTTTAAAGTTCCTGTTTTCATGAGCGATGTGACAGTCCTCGTAGCAAAGCATGCCGAACTTAGTTCAGGGATAATGTATTGAATATGTGTTTTCCACTTTGTTATTTTAAATTTGTAGGCCAAGAAATTTAGTTGCTTCTACTTCTTCAATTGTTGTATTCTCATATTGTATTTCTAGATTAACACAATTTTTGTTCATAGTACAAAATTTTATGAACTTTGTTTTGTCAGAACTTAATGCTAGTTTATTGGCTTTAAACCATTTGTTTATGCTAACAAAGACATAATTCATGCAAATTTGTAGTCAACTTCTGGATGTGAAATAATAATAATATTAGTATCATCATTGGCTCTCATTACTCTTCATGCAGATGTTTGTGTATGAGGTGTAACATGAAGATTTCTGTCTTCTGGGTTTTACGCCGTGTAGTCTGGTTGATGTTTACCAACGTTTCACAGGTCATACTGCCTCCGTCATCAGGGCGATGAATATCCCTGATGACGGAGGCAGTATGACCTCCGAAACGTTGGTAAACATCGACCAGACTACACAGCGCAACAACCCAGAAGACAGAAATCTTCATACTCACCGCTGTGAAAACCTCAAATCTTATGAGGTGTAACATAATTAAAATTAATAAACAAAAGTAAGTCATTCTTTATTTTGATTTTTTCATCTTACGTGTGGTAAGTTATATTACTTATTACATTTTTAATGTAAAATATCACCAATCTTGATAAAACCATTGGTGTACACTGATGGTCACCTGTCGAAGTGGCATTAGTTGCATGTACACTCACAGAAAGTCTTAGGAAATATATCAGAATAATTTAATTATAAGACAACAGATGTATTAAGAAGTTTTTTGATAGATTTTATGTTCTAATGCATTCTTATCATAAAAGTTATATGTATAAATTGCTGATATAGATGGTTTCCTGCATATTCAGGCTACAAATGTTTAGGTATCTCACAATTTAACAAGGAATAACATTTCAGGTGTGGCAGTTGGGATCATCAGCACCAAATTTCACTCTGGAAGGCCATGAGAAGGGTGTGAACTGTGTTGATTATTACCATGGTGGCGATAAGCCATACTTGATTTCTGGAGCAGATGATCGCCTCGTTAAGATATGGGACTATCAAAACAAGACTTGTGTGCAAACCCTGGAAGGGCATGCCCAGAATATTTCTGCTGGTTAGTAGCATTATTTTGTTAATCTGAGAACCCTTTAAGCCCAATGGTAACTATATATGAACCACATGTTTTAGTGATTGGGAACTGCGTTTTGCATTTATGGATTCTGTATGATTTTTAGTGTACGCAGGCATTGTTTCCCTATCATAATTAACTAGTTGATCTTTTTAATAGAGTTGCATTGCATTTTCTTTGTTGTAGGAATGAAATTTGTAAGTTTTTGCTTTGAAGGGTTAAAGCACTTTTATCTGTAGTATTGGTTAGTACAGAAAAAAAAGTATTGTTCCGTTTTGTATTAAAACATTGACAAAAACATCAATTGTATGGTTTGTATATGTGCTTTATATTCAGGAGGTCCCAGATTTGATTCTTGAGTGCGTGTTTGTCGTCTTCCTTCATCTTCAGATAAACACCAAGTTGGTACCTTAAAGTAGGGTACAATTGCTTTTTCCCACACCCTTCCCAGTTCACCATCTATACTAGTTAATCTGTGTAGTTGAAAAAACTGTTAAAGTTCAAGAATCAGTAATTCGGTTGAACTACTAAAGCTTCCAAAACTCAGATTCCATTTAAAAATTTGTTGTTGAAATTTGCATATGTTTAAGTGAGACAGATTTTACTATGCAATTTTGAGTAAAGAAATTTGGAATTTGCAGTGTAAGAGTTGCAATAAGAATCCAGAAATAAAATGTAATGCAGAAAGATCAGGATCAAAGGAAAATAGGTTATTTTTTATGCAAAATCTGATACTCATAGATCTGAAATATTGTTTAGTGCTTTGATGAAGTTTAAAATGGAATTAGTAAACATGTATAGCCCTGACCTTCACAGTCATTGCTTTTCTGAAATTCCAATCATAAATCAGACTTTTTCACTAAAATGTTAGGATTGACATTAACCTTTCTGAATGCTGTAACATGTTGGAAGTACCACTTGATGGCGTTTTGATGAGTCATATTTAACAGGACTTAATGAGCAAAATCTACATCACTTAACAGTAATGAAAGCTTCACAACATGTCATTTCAGAAACCAAACTTACTTTATACTTTTATAAATACATTCGTACATCAAATTTCAACCCACTGATGCCATTATATAAACGTTGGACGTCAGACCATTTTAAACTGAAGACCACCTGTATTTGCATGTATCAGTTTAGTGAACTAAACTTTCCAGAGAACACAGCTCACATTATGCCCTTATTTACAGTGTGCTTTCATCCAGAACTTCCTATTGTGCTCACTGGCTCTGAGGATGGCACAGTTCGCATCTGGCATGCTGGCACTTACAGATTGGAATCGTCACTAAATTATGGACTTGAGCGAGTGTGGACTGTTGCTTGCATGAGGGGTTTCAACAATGTGGCGTTGGGGTTAGTGTATCCATTTTAAACCCCAATTTATAATTAATTGAAAGAAAGTTAATTTGAGGCATCATTAATTTTTTATCCATCATAGATTCAAACATTTTCCTGAGAACTTCATTTTTAAACAAAGCAATAAGCACCTCTGAAATTTTGGTAAATTTCTACCAGACTATACATTGTAAAATCTCAGATGATTATTATCTTATATTTTATAGTGGTTTTGAGTTAAACAATAACAAATATTTTCTAACCTCACTCTTTTTGTTTCTGTTGTTCCCACATATTAAAATATCAAAACACATTCTTTATTAACTATGCTACAGCTTCATTCAGTGCTTGAAGACTACTGTTCAGTTGGTACCAATGGCTCCATATTAACTCACTGAAACTTTGTTAGGTATGATGAAGGAAGCATCATGGTAAAAGTTGGACGAGAAGAACCTGCGGTCTCGATGGATGCAAGTGGTGGAAAAATAATCTGGGCCCGCCACTCAGAAGTGCAACAGGCCAATCTTAAAGCAATGGGAGAAGGCGCAGAGATCAAGGATGGTGAGAGACTGCCTCTTGCAGTCAAAGACATGGGAAGCTGTGATATCTATCCGCAGACGATTGCCCACAACCCAAATGGAAGGTTAGTTTCACCGTGTGTATTCGAATGTATACCAGCAATCTGACTTACATTTTAACATGTGGATCAGATTTCCATTATTGAGCCATTGTACATGTCAATTTAAATTAATCTCAGTTGTGTTCATTCAAATTACTGGAACTCATCAGCCAGGCTTCAAATAAATTTGCCGATATTCTCATCATAATCTATTGCATACACACCAGCAAGTGGTGGATCAGAAGTTAGGTCTGCTGTCAGCTCTTAATGGACCATTGCAAATTTCTTGCAAGTATTTATTTTCAGGTTTGTTGTTGTGTGTGGAGATGGAGAATACATAATATACACTGCAATGGCACTTCGGAACAAAGCTTACGGCTCAGCACAGGAGTTTGTGTGGGCTCAGGATTCATCCGAATATGCTACTCGTGAAGGTAGTTCCACTGTTAAAGTGTTCAAGAACTTCAAGGAGAAGAAGGCATTTAAACCAGAATTTGGAGCTGAAGGTATGTTTCTTCTTAATTTATTTGACAATGCTTTTATATATATGAAATCAAATGGGGGGGGGGGGGGGGCTATTTGAATGGAGAAGGAAGTCCGTCATCTATATTAAGGTGCTATCACAGCATTTGATAGGAGGAACTAAGGAAGGTCACGTCATTTCATTTCAATTTACTGGGTTTTACACCATATTGTTGTGACTGGTCACCTTCCGTTTTCAACCACTGGCTTCTGATGAGTTAATCACCGTACTTCAAGCATTGTTTTAGCTTTCTGTATGTGATTTCTTTCAAGTTAACTCTTATGATTATTAAACCTGTTAGGTGAGTCTGGTATGTGCACTGCAGTTCTGTTTGAATGTGTCTGTAAGGCATGTTGGGAACACAAAGAAACCCCTGTGGGGACTCCTTATTTTCTTGGTGAAGCAACTTGGATTGTCAGTATCATAGCCTCTTATTTATGTTTCTCAGTGCTTCATACAATTTAAACAACGAGCACCATGGATAGGTAGTGCACTTGGAAGAGTGGAAAGGTATATTCCATTGAGTGCACTTTTCAGAAGAGTTCTTTGCTGTTTTATGACAGCTACATTGAGTCATAAATTATTATTTTTTTGTATTTCATTAACTTTACACTGTATTGAAAAATGTTTAAAAAAATTTGTAGATATAAAATTTATCTGTATTTTATGTTATGTACGCTTTTAGTTCAGTGAAATTCATGTAATGTACTGGTTACATTGGGCTGATGTGATTCGAAAGAAAATTTTATTTACAGATTTTAATGCATATTCCTGCCAATACCAAAATTCAGAATCCATTCATTAGTTTCAGAAATGATATGTTCAGATGGTTGGATGAATGTCTTTCATCATTATTTGCTGTTTTTAACGTTTGGCAGAAATAGTCGTGAGAATATATGACCTTGGGAATTTCTCAAGACCTGTATCTAGGAAACTATTGGGCCGATTTTGTCGTGGCATCCATATGGCCATGATCAATACCTGAACTCAGTGTGACATGAGTATGGTCGACCAGGTGTTAAACGTTTGACAGAAATAATCGTGAGAAGATATGACCTTGGGAATTTCTCAAGACCTGTATCTAGGAAACTATTGGACCGATTTTGTCGTAGTTTCCATATCAGCTTGACCTATACGTGACCTCTTTCTGACATGACTATGGTCGACCAGGTATTTAAGGTTTGGCAGAAATAATCGTGAGAAGATATGACCTTGAGAATATTTCAAGACCCGTATCTAGGTAACTATTGGGCCGATTTTGTCGTGGCATCCATATGGCCTTGACCAATACCTGAACTCAGTGTGACAAGAGTATGGTCGACCAGGTGTTCAACGTTTGGCAGAAATAATCGTGAGAAGATATGACCTTGGGAATTTCTCAAGACCTGTATGTAGGAAACTATTGGACCGATTTTGTCGTAGATTCCGTATGAGCTTGACATATATGTAACCTCAATCTGATATGAGTATGGTCGACCAGGTATTTAAGGTATGGCAGAAATAATCGTGAGAAGATATGACCTTGGGAATTTCTCAAGACCTGTATCTAGGAGACTATTGGACCGATTTTGTCGTAGATTCCATATGAGCTTGACCTATACGTGACCTCATTCTGACATGAGTATGGTCGATCAGGTATTTACGGTTTGGCAGAAATAATCGTGAGAAGATATGACCTTGGGAATTTCTCAAGACCTGTATCTAGGAAACTATTGGACCGATTTTGTCGTGGATTCCATATGAGCTTGACCTATACGTGACCTCATTCTGACATGAGTATGGTCGATCAGGTATTTACGGTTTGGCAGAAATAATCGTGAGAAGATACGACCTTGGGAATTTCTCAAGACCTGTATCTAGGAAACTATTGGACCGATTTTGTCGTAGATTCCATATGAGCTTGACCTATACGTGACTTCATTCTGACATGAGTATGGTCGATCAGGTATTTACGGTTTGGCAGAAATAACCGTGAGAAGATATGACCCTGGGAATTTCTCAAGGCCTGTATCCAGGAAACTATTGGACCGATTTTGTAGCAGATGCCATATGACCTTGACCTATACCTGACCTCATTCTGACATGAGTATGGTCGGCCAGGTATTTAAGGTTTGGCAGAAATAATCGTGAGAAGACATGACCTTGGGAATTTCTCAAGACCTGTATCTAGGAAACTATTGGACCGATTTTGTCGTGGATTCCATATGAGCTTGACCTATACGTGATCTCATTCTGACATGAGTATGGTCGATCAGGTATTTACGGTTTGGCAGAGATAATCGTCAGAAGATACGACCTTGCGAATTTCTCAAGACCTGTATCTAGGAAACTATTGGACCGATTTTGTCGTAGAGTCCATATGAGCTTGACCTATACGTGACCTCAATCTGACATGAGTATGGTCGATCAGGTATTTACGGTTTGGCAGTAATAACCGTGAGAAGATATGACCTTGGGAATTTCTCAAGGCCTGTATCTAGGAAACTATTTGACCGTTTTTGTCGTAGATTCCATATGAGCTTCACGTATACGTGACCTCATTCTGACATGAGTATGGTCGATCAGGTATTTACGGTTTGGCAGAAATAACCGTGAGAAGATATGACCTTGGGAATTTCTCAAGTTCTGTATCTAGGAAACTATTGGACCGTTTTTGTCGTAGAGTCCATATGAGCTTCACGTATACGTGACCTCATTCTGACATGAGTATGGTCGATCAGGTATTTACGGTTTGGCAGAAATAACCGTGAGAAGATATGACCTTGGGAATTTCTCAAGGCCAGTATCTAGGAAACTATTGGAGCGATTTTGTCGTAGATTCCATATGAGCTTGACCAATACCTGAACTCAGTGTGACATGAGTATGGTCGATCAGGTATTTACGGTTTGGCAGAAATAATCGTGAGAAGATACGACCTTGGGAATTTCTCAAGACCTGTATCTAGGAAACTATTGGACCGATTTTGTCGTGCATTCCATATGAGCTTGACCTATACGTGACCTCATTCTGACATGAGTGTAGTCGAGCAGGTATTTACGGTATGGCAGAAATAACCGTGAGAAGATATGACCTTGGGAATTTCTCAAGGCCAGTATCTAGGAAACTATTGGACCGATTTTGTCGTAGATTCCATATGAGCTTGACGTATACGTGACCTCATTCTGACATGAGTATGGTCGATCACGTATTTACGGTTTGGCAGAAATAATCGTGAGAAGATACGACCTTGGGAATTTCTCAAGACCTGTATCTAGGAAACTATTGGACCGATTTTGTCGTGGATTCCATATGAGCTTGACCTATACGTGACCTCATTCTGACATGAGTATGGTCGATCAGTTATTTACGGTTTGGCAGAAATAACCGTGAGAAGATATGACCTTTGGAATTTCTCAAGACCTATATCTAGGAAACTATTGGACCGATTTTGTCGTGGATTCCATATGAGCTTGACCTATACGTGACTTCATTCTGACATGAGTATGGTCGATCAGGTATTTACGGTTTGGCAGAAATAATCGTGAGAAAATACGACCTTGGGAATTTCTCAAGACCTGTATCTAGGAAACTATTGGACCGATTTTGTCACAGATTCCATATGAGCTTGACCTATACGTGACCTCATTCTGACATGAATATGGTCGACCAGGTATTTAAGGTTTGGCAGAAATAATCGTGAGAAGATATGACCTTGGAAACTTCTCAAGACATGTATCTAGGAAACTATTGGACCGATTTTTTTCGTGGATTCCATATGAGCTTGACCTATACGTAGCTTCAATCTGATATGAGTATGGTCGACCAGGTATTTAAGGTTTGGCAGATATAATCGAGAGAATATTTGACCTTGGGAATTTCTGAAGACTTATATCTAGGAAACTATTGGACCGATTTTGTCGTAGATTCCATATGAGCTTGAACTATACGTGACCTCATTCTGACATGAGTATGGTCTACCAGGGATTTAAGGTTTGGCAGAAATAATCGTGAGAAGATATGACCTTGGGAATTTCTTAAGACCAGTATCTAGGAAACTATTGGGCCGATTTTGTCGTGGCATCCGTATGGCCTTGACCAATACCTGAACTCAGTGTGACATGAGTATGGTCGATCAGGTCTTTAACGTTTGGCAGAAATAATCGTGAGAAGATACGACCTTGGGAATTTCTCAAGACCTGTATCTAGGAAACTATTGGACCGATTTTGTCGTGCATTCCATATGAGCTTGACCTATACGTGACCTCATTCTGACATGAGTGTAGTCGAGCAGGTATTTACGGTATGGCAGAAATAACCGTGAGAAGATATGACCTTGGGAATTTCTCAAGGCCAGTATCTAGGAAACTATTGGACCGATTTTGTCGTAGATTCCATATGAGCTTGACGTATACGTGACCTCATTCTGACATGAGTATGGTCGATCACGTATTTACGGTTTGGCAGAAATAATCGTGAGAAGATACGACCTTGGGAATTTCTCAAGACCTGTATCTAGGAAACTATTGGACCGATTTTGTCGTGGATTCCATATGAGCTTGACCTATACGTGACCTCATTCTGACATGAGTATGGTCGATCAGTTATTTACGGTTTGGCAGAAATAACCGTGAGAAGATATGACCTTTGGAATTTCTCAAGACCTATATCTAGGAAACTATTGGACCGATTTTGTCGTGGATTCCATATGAGCTTGACCTATACGTGACTTCATTCTGACATGAGTATGGTCGATCAGGTATTTACGGTTTGGCAGAAATAATCGTGAGAAAATACGACCTTGGGAATTTCTCAAGACCTGTATCTAGGAAACTATTGGACCGATTTTGTCACAGATTCCATATGAGCTTGACCTATACGTGACCTCATTCTGACATGAATATGGTCGACCAGGTATTTAAGGTTTGGCAGAAATAATCGTGAGAAGATATGACCTTGGAAACTTCTCAAGACATGTATCTAGGAAACTATTGGACCGATTTTTTTCGTGGATTCCATATGAGCTTGACCTATACGTAGCTTCAATCTGATATGAGTATGGTCGACCAGGTATTTAAGGTTTGGCAGATATAATCGAGAGAATATTTGACCTTGGGAATTTCTGAAGACTTATATCTAGGAAACTATTGGACCGATTTTGTCGTAGATTCCATATGAGCTTGAACTATACGTGACCTCATTCTGACATGAGTATGGTCTACCAGGGATTTAAGGTTTGGCAGAAATAATCGTGAGAAGATATGACCTTGGGAATTTCTTAAGACCAGTATCTAGGAAACTATTGGGCCGATTTTGTCGTGGCATCCGTATGGCCTTGACCAATACCTGAACTCAGTGTGACATGAGTATGGTCGATCAGGTCTTTAACGTTTGGCAGAAATAATCGTGAGAAGATACGACCTTGGGAATTTCTCAAGACCTGTATCTAGGAAACTATTGGACCGATTTTGTCGTGCATTCCATATGAGCTTGACCTATACGTGACCTCATTCTGACATGAGTGTAGTCGAGCAGGTATTTACGGTATGGCAGAAATAACCGTGAGAAGATATGACCTTGGGAATTTCTCAAGGCCAGTATCTAGGAAACTATTGGACCGATTTTGTCGTAGATTCCATATGAGCTTGACGTATACGTGACCTCATTCTGACATGAGTATGGTCGATCACGTATTTACGGTTTGGCAGAAATAATCGTGAGAAGATACGACCTTGGGAATTTCTCAAGACCTGTATCTAGGAAACTATTGGACCGATTTTGTCGTGGATTCCATATGAGCTTGACCTATACGTGACCTCATTCTGACATGAGTATGGTCGGTCAGTTATTTACGGTTTGGCAGAAATAACCGTGAGAAGATATGACCTTTGGAATTTCTCAAGACCTATATCTAGGAAACTATTGGACCGATTTTGTCGTGGATTCCATATGAGCTTGACCTATACGTGACTTCATTCTGACATGAGTATGGTCGATCAGGTATTTACG
The DNA here is from genome assembly GCF_977971745.1 of Zootermopsis nevadensis. Taxonomy (NCBI): domain Eukaryota; kingdom Metazoa; phylum Arthropoda; class Insecta; order Blattodea; family Termopsidae; genus Zootermopsis; species Zootermopsis nevadensis. Next base: position 14,468,323 of record NW_028259149.1, on the reverse strand, counting down.
GTTTGGCAGAAATAATCGTGAGAAAATACGACCTTGGGAATTTCTCAAGACCTGTATCTAGGAAACTATTGGACCGATTTTGTCACAGATTCCATATGAGCTTGACCTATACGTGACCTCATTCTGACATGAATATGGTCGACCAGGTATTTAAGGTTTGGCAGAAATAATCGTGAGAAGATATGACCTTGGAAACTTCTCAAGACATGTATCTAGGAAACTATTGGACCGATTTTTTTCGTGGATTCCATATGAGCTTGACCTATACGTAGCTTCAATCTGATATGAGTATGGTCGACCAGGTATTTAAGGTTTGGCAGATATAATCGAGAGAATATTTGACCTTGGGAATTTCTGAAGACTTATATCTAGGAAACTATTGGACCGATTTTGTCGTAGATTCCATATGAGCTTGAACTATACGTGACCTCATTCTGACATGAGTATGGTCTACCAGGGATTTAACGTTTGGCAGAAATAATCGTGAGAAGATATGACCTTGGGAATTTCTTAAGACCAGTATCTAGGAAGCTCTTGGGCCGATTTTGTCGTGGCATCCGTATGGCCTTGACCAATACCTGAACTCAGTGTGACATGAGTATGGTCGATCAGGTCTTTAACGTTTGGCAGAAATAATCGTGAGAAGATATGACCTTGGGAATTTCTCAAGACCTGTATGTAGGAAACTATTGGACCGATTTTGTCGTAGATTCCATATGAGCTTGACCTATACGTAACCTCAATCTGATACGAGTATAATCGACCAGGTATTTAACTTTTGGCAGAAATAATGGTGAGATCTGACCTTGGGAATTTCTCAAGACCTGTATCTAGGAAACTATTGGACCGATTTTGTCGTAGAATCCATATGAGCTTGACCTATACGTAACCTCAATCTGATATGAGTATGGTTGACCAGGTATTTAAGGTTTGGCAGAAATAATCGTGAGAAGATTTGACCTAGGGAATTTCTCAAGACCTATATCTAGGAAACTATTGGACCGATTTTGTCGTAGATTCCATATGAGCTTGACCTATACGTGACCTCATTCTGACATGAATATGGTCGACCAGGTATTTAAGATATGGCAGAAATAATCGTGAGAAGATTTGACCTTGGGAATTTCTCAAGACCTATATCTAGGAAACTATTGGACCGATTTTGTCGTAGATTCCATATGAGCTTGACCTATACGTGACCTCATTCTGACATGAGTATGGTCGACCAGGTATTTAAGATATGGCAGATATAATCGTGAGAAGGTATGACCTTGGGAATTTCTCAAGGCCTGTATCTAGGAAACCATTCGACCGATTTTGTCGTAGATTCCATATGAGCTTGACCTATACGTGACCTCATTCTGACATGAGTATGGTCGATCAGGTATTTACGGTTTGGCAGAAATAATCGTGAGAAGATACGACCTTGGGAATTTCTCAAGACCTGTATCTAGGTAACTATTGGACCGATTTTGTCGTAGATTCCATATGAGCTTGACCTATACGTGACCTCTTTCTGACATGACTGTGGTCGACCAGGTATTTAAGGTTTGGCAGAAATAATCGTGAGAAGATATGACCTTGAGAATATTTCAAGACCCGTATCTAGGTAACTATTGGGCCGATTTTGTCGTGGCATCCATATGGCCTTGACCAATACCTGAACTCAGTGTGACATGAGTATGGTCGACCAGGTGTTCAACGTTTGGCAGAAATAATCGTGAGAAGATATGACCTTGGGAATTTCTCAAGACCTGTATGTAGGAAACTATTGGACCGATTTTGTCGTAGATTCCATATGAGCTTGACCTATATGTAACCTCAATCTGATATGAGTATGGTCGACCAGGTATATAAGGTTTGGCAGAAATAATCGTGAGAAGATTTGACCTTGGGAATTTCTCAAGACCTATATCTAGGAAACTATTGGAGCGATTTTGTCGTAGATTCCATATGAGCTTGACCTATACGTGACCTCATTCTGACATGAGTATGGTCGACCAGGTATTTAAGGTATGGCAGAAATAATCGTGAGAAGATATGACCTTGGGAATTTCTCAAGACCTGTATCTAGGAGACTATTGGACCGATTTTGTCGTAGATTCCATATGAGCTTCACCTATACGTGACCTCATTCTGACATGAGTATGGTCGATCAGGTATTTACGGTTTGGCAGAAATAATCGTGAGAAGATATGACCTTGGGAATTTCTCAAGACCTGTATCTAGGAAACTATTGGACCGATTTTGTCGTAGATTCCATATGAGCTTGACCTATACGTGACCTCATTCTGACATGAGTATGGTCGATCAGGTATTTACGGTTTGGCAGAAATAATCGTGAGAAGATACGATTTTGGGAATTTCTCAAGACCTGTATCTAGGAAACTATTGGACCGATTTTGTCGTGGATTCCATATGAGCTTGACCTATACGTGACTTCATTCTGACATGAGTATGGTCGATCACATATTTACGGTTTGGCAGAAATAACCGTGAGAAGATATGACCCTGGGAATTTCTCAAGGCCTGTATCCAGGAAACTATTGGACCGATTTTGTAGCAGATGCCATATGACTTTGACCTATACGTGACCTCATTCTGACATGAGTATGGTCGGCCAGGTATTTAAGGTTTGGCAGAAATAATCGTGAGAAGACATGACCTTGGGAATTTCTCAAGATCTGTATCTAGGAAACTATTGGACCGATTTTGTCGTTGATTCCATATGAGCTTCACGTATACGTGACCTCATTCTGACATGAGTATGTTCGATCAGGTATTTACGGTTTGGCAGAAATAACCGTGAGAAGATATGACCTTGGGAATTTCTCAATACCCGTATCTAGGAAACTATTGGACCGATTTTGTCGTAGATTCCATATGAGCTTGACCTATACATGACCTCATTCCGACATGAGTATGGTCGACCAGGTATTTAAGGTTTGGCAGAAATAATCGTGAGAAGACATGACCTTGGGAATTTCTCAAGATCTGTATCTAGGAAACTATTGGACCGATTTTGTCGTGGATTCCATATGAGCTTGACCTATACGTGATCTCATTCTGACATGAGTATGGTCGATCAGGTATTTACGGTTTGGCAGAAATAATCGTGAGAAGATACGACCTTGGGAATTTCTCAAGTTCTGTATCTAGGAAACTATTGCACCGATATTGTCGTAGAGTCCATATGAGCTTGACCTATACGTGACCTCATTCTGACATGAGTATGGTCGATCAGGTATTTACGGTTTGGCAGAAATAATCGTGAGGAGATATGACCTTGGGAATTTCTCAATACCCGTATCTAGGAAACTATTGGACCGATTTTGTCGTAGATTCCATATGAGCTTGACCTATACATGACCTCATTCCGACATGAGTATGGTCGACCAGGTATATAAGGTTTGGCAGAAATAATCGTGAGAAGATTTGACCTTGGGAATTTCTCAAGACCTATATCTAGGAAACTATTGGAGCGATTTTGTCGTAGATTCCATATGAGCTTGACCTATACGTGACCTCATTCTGACATGAGTATGGTCGACCAGGTATTTAAGGTATGGCAGAAATAATCGTGAGAAGATATGACCTTGGGAATTTCTCAAGACCTGTATCTAGGAGACTATTGGACCGATTTTGTCGTAGATTCCATATGAGCTTCACCTATACGTGACCTCATTCTGACATGAGTATGGTCGATCAGGTATTTACGGTTTGGCAGAAATAATCGTGAGAAGATATGACCTTGGGAATTTCTCAAGACCTGTATCTAGGAAACTATTGGACCGATTTTGTCGTAGATTCCATATGAGCTTGACCTATACGTGACCTCATTCTGACATGAGTATGGTCGATCAGGTATTTACGGTTTGGCAGAAATAATCGTGAGAAGATACGATTTTGGGAATTTCTCAAGACCTGTATCTAGGAAACTATTGGACCGATTTTGTCGTGGATTCCATATGAGCTTGACCTATACGTGACTTCATTCTGACATGAGTATGGTCGATCACATATTTACGGTTTGGCAGAAATAACCGTGAGAAGATATGACCCTGGGAATTTCTCAAGGCCTGTATCCAGGAAACTATTGGACCGATTTTGTAGCAGATGCCATATGACTTTGACCTATACGTGACCTCATTCTGACATGAGTATGGTCGGCCAGGTATTTAAGGTTTGGCAGAAATAATCGTGAGAAGACATGACCTTGGGAATTTCTCAAGATCTGTATCTAGGAAACTATTGGACCGATTTTGTCGTTGATTCCATATGAGCTTCACGTATACGTGACCTCATTCTGACATGAGTATGTTCGATCAGGTATTTACGGTTTGGCAGAAATAACCGTGAGAAGATATGACCTTGGGAATTTCTCAATACCCGTATCTAGGAAACTATTGGACCGATTTTGTCGTAGATTCCATATGAGCTTGACCTATACATGACCTCATTCCGACATGAGTATGGTCGACCAGGTATTTAAGGTTTGGCAGAAATAATCGTGAGAAGACATGACCTTGGGAATTTCTCAAGATCTGTATCTAGGAAACTATTGGACCGATTTTGTCGTGGATTCCATATGAGCTTGACCTATACGTGATCTCATTCTGACATGAGTATGGTCGATCAGGTATTTACGGTTTGGCAGAAATAATCTTGAGAAGATACGACCTTGGGAATTTCTCAAGTTCTGTATCTAGGAAACTATTGGACCGATATTGTCGTAGAGTCCATATGAGCTTGACCTATACGTGACCTCATTCTGACATGAGTATGGTCGATCAGGTATTTACGGTTTGGCAGAAATAACCGTGAGAAGATATGACCCTGGGAATTTCTCAAGGCCTGTATCCAGGAAACTATTGGACCGATTTTGTAGCAGATGCCATATGACTTTGACCTATACGTGACCTCATTCTGACATGAGTATGGTCGGCCAGGTATTTAAGGTTTGGCAGAAATAATCGTGAGAAGACATGACCTTGGGAATTTCTCAATACCCGTATCTAGGAAACTATTGGACCGATTTTGTCGTAGATTCCATATGAGCTTGAACTATACGTGACCTCATTCTGACATGAGTATGGTCGATCAGGTATTTACGGTTTGGCAGAAATAATCGTGAGGAGATATGACCTTGGGAATTTCTCAATACCCGTATCTAGGAAACTATTGGACCGATTTTGTCGTAGATTCCATATGAGCTTGACCTATACATGACCTCATTCCGACATGAGTATGGTCGACCAGATATTTAAGGTTTGGCAGAAATAATCGTGAGAAGATATGACCTTGGGAATTTCTCAAGACCTGTATCTAGGAAACTATTGGACGGATTTTGTCGTAGAGTCCATATGAGCTTGGCCTATACGTGACCTCATTCTGACATGAGTATGGTCGATCAGGTATTTACGGTTTGGCAGAAATAATCGTGAGGAGAAAGTGACCATGGGAATTTCTCAATACCCGTATCTAGGAAACTATTGGACCGATTTTGTCGTAGATTCCATATGAGCTTTACCTATACGTGACCTCATTCTGACATGAGTATGGTCGATCAGGTATTTACGGTTTGGCAGAAATAACCGTGAGAAGATATGACCTTGGGAATTTCTCAAGGCCTGTATCTAGGAAACTATTGGACCGTTTTTGTCGTAGATTCCATATGAGCTTGACCTATACGTGACCTCATTCTGACATGAGTATGTTCGATCAGGTATTTACGGTTTGGCAGAAATAACCGTGAGAAGATATGACCTTGGGAGTTTCTCAAGGCCTGTATCTAGGAAACTATTGGACCGTTTTTGTCGTAGATTCCATATGAGCTTCACGTATACGTGTCCTCATTCTGACATGAGTATGGTCGATCAGGTATTTACGGTTTGGCAGAAATAACCGTGAGAATATATGACCTTGGGAATTTCTCAATACCCGTATCTAGGAAACTATTGGACCGATTTTGTCGTAGATTCCATATGAGCTTGACCTATTCATGACCTCATTCCGACATGAGTATGCTCGACCATGTGTTTAAGGTTTGGCAGAAATAATCGTGAGAAGATATGACCTTGGGAATTTCTCAAGACCTGTATCTAGGAAACTATTGGACCGATTTTGTCGTAGAGTCCATATGAGCTTGACCTATACGTGACCTCATTCTGACATGAGTATGGTCGATCAGGTATTTACGGTTTGGCAGAAATAATCGTGAGGAGATATGACCATGGGAATTTCTCAATACCCGTATCTAGGAAACTATTGGACCGATTTTGTCGTAGATTCCATATGAGCTTGACCTATACGTGACCTCATTCTGACATGAGTATGGTCGATCAGGTATTTACAGTTTGGCAGAAATAATCGTGAGAAGATATGACCTTGGGAATTTCTCAAGGCCTCTATCTAGGAAACTATTTGACCGTTTTTGTCGTAGATTCCATATGAGGTTCACGTATACGTGACCTCATTCTGACATGAGTATGGTCGATCAGGTATTTACGGTTTGGCAGAAATAACCGTGAGAAGATATGACCTTGGGAATTTCTCAAGGCCTGTATCTAGGAAACTATTGGACCGTTTTTGTCGTAGATTTCATATGAGCTTCACGTATACGTGACCTCATTCTGACATGAGTATGTTCGATCAGGTATTTACGGTTTGGCAGAAATAACCGTGAGAAGATATGACCTTGGGAGTTTCTCAAGGCCTGTATCTAGGAAACTATTGGACCGTTTTTGTCGTAGATTCCATATGAGCTTCACGTATACGTGTCCTCATTCTGACATGAGTATGGTCGATCAAGTATTTACGGTTTGGCAGAAATAACCGTGAGAATATATGACCTTGGGAATTTCTCAATACCCGTATCTAGGAAACTATTGGACCGATTTTGTCGTAGATTCCATATGATCTTGACCTATACGTGACCTCATTCTGACATGAGTATGGTCGACCAGGTATTTACGGTATGGCAGAAATAACCGTGAGAAGATATGACCTTGGGAATTTCTCAAGGCCAGTATCTAGGGAACTATTGGACCGATTTTGTCGTAGATTCCATATGAGCTTGACGTATACGTGACCTCATTCTGACATGAGTATGGTCGATCACGTATTTACGGTTTGGCAGAAATAATCGTGAGAAGATACGACCTTGGGAATTTCTCAAGACCTGTATCTAGGAAACTATTGGACCGATTTTGTCGTGGATTCCATATGAGCTTGACTTATAAGTGACCTCATTCTGACATGAGTATGCTCGACCAGGTATTTAAGGTTTGGCAGAAATAATCGTGAGAAGATATGACCTTGGGAATTTCTCAAGACCTGTATCTAGGAAACTATTGGGCGGATTTTGTCGTAGAGTCCATATGAGCTTGACCTATACGTGACCTCATTCTGACATGAGTATGGTCGATCAGGTATTTACGGTTTGGCAGAAATAATCGTGAGGAGAAAGTGACCATGGGAATTTCTCAATACCCGTATCTAGGAAACTATTGGACCGATTTTGTCGTAGATTCCATATGAGCTTGACCTATACGTGACCTCATTCTGACATGAGTATGGTCGATCAGGTATTTACAGTTTGGCAGAAATAATCGTGAGAAGATATGACCTTGGGAATTTCTCAAGGCCTCTATCTACGAAACTATTTGACCGTTTTTGTCGTAGATTCCATATGAGCTTCACGTATACGTGACCTCATTCTGACATGAGTATGGTCGATCAGGTATTTACGGTTTGGCAGAAATAACCGTGAGAAGATATGACCTTGGGAATTTCTCAAGGCCTGTATGTAGGAAACTATTGGACCGTTTTTGTCGTAGATTCCATATGAGCTTCACGTATACGTGACCTCATTCTGACATGAGTATGTTCGATCAGGTATTTACGGTTTGGCAGAAATAACCGTGAGAAGATATGACCTTGGGAGTTTCTCAAGGCCTGTATCTAGGAAACTATTGGACCGTTTTTGTCGTAGATTCCATATGAGCTTCACGTATACGTGTCCTCATTCTGACATGAGTATGGTCGATCAGGTATTTACGGTTTGGCAGAAATAACCGTGAGAATATATGACCTTGGGAATTTCTCAATACCCGTATCTAGGAAACTATTGGACCGATTTTGTCGTAGATTCCATATGAGCTTGACCTATACATGACCTCATTCCGACATGAGTATGCTCGACCAGGTATTTAAGGTTTGGCAGAAATAATCGTGAGAAGATATGACCTCGGGAATTTCTCAAGACCTGTATCTAGGAAACTATTGGACCGATTTTGTCGTAGAGTCCATATGAGCTTGACCTATACGTGACCTCATTCTGACATGAGTATGGTCGATCAGGTATTTACGGTTTGGCAGAAATAATCGTGAGGAGATATGACCATGGGAATTTCTCAATACCCGTATCTAGGAAACTATTGGACCGATTTTGTCGTAGATTCCATATGAGCTTTACCTATACGTGACCTCATTCTGACATGAGTATGGTCGATCAGGTATTTACAGTTTGGCAGAAATAATCGTGAGAAGATATGACCTTGGGAATTTCTCAAGGCCTCTATCTAGGAAACTATTTGACCGTTTTTGTCGTAGATTCCATATGAGGTTCACGTATACGTGACCTCATTCTGACATGAGTATGTTCGATCAGGTATTTACGGTTTGGCAGAAATAACCGTGAGAAGATATGACCTTGGGAGTTTCTCAAGGCCTGTATCTAGGAAACTATTGGACCGTTTTTGTCGTAGATTCCATATGAGCTTCACGTATACGTGTCCTCATTCTGACATGAGTATGGTCGATCAAGTATTTACGGTTTGGCAGAAATAACCGTGAGAATATATGACCTTGGGAATTTCTCAATACCCGTATCTAGGAAACTATTGGACCGATTTTGTCGTAGATTCCATATGATCTTGACCTATACGTGACCTCATTCTGACATGAGTATGGTCGACCAGGTATTTACGGTATGGTTGAAATAACCGTGAGAAGATATGACCTTGGGAATTTCTCAAGGCCAGTATCTAGGGAACTATTGGACCGATTTTGTCGTAGATTCCATATGAGCTTGACGTATACGTGACCTCATTCTGACATGAGTATGGTCGATCACGTATTTACGGTTTGGCAGAAATAATCGTGAGAAGATACGACCTTGGGAATTTCTCAAGACCTGTATCTAGGAAACTATTGGACCGATTTTGTCGTGGATTCCATATGAGCTTGACTTATAAGTGACCTCATTCTGACATGAGTATGGTCGATCAGGTATTTACGGTTTGGCAGAAATAACCGTGAGAATATATGACCTTGGGAATTTCTCAATACCCGTATCTAGGAAACTATTGGACCGATTTTGTCGTAGATTCCATATGAGCTTGACCTATACGTGACCTCATTCTGACATGAGTATGGTCGATCAGGTATTTACAGTTTGGCAGAAATAATCGTGAGAAGATATGACCTTGGGAATTTCTCAAGGCCTCTATCTACGAAACTATTTGACCGTATTTGTCGTAGATTCCATATGAGCTTCACGTATACGTGACCTCATTCTGACATGAGTATGGTCGATCAGGTATTTACGGTTTGGCAGAAATAACCGTGAGAAGATATGACCTTGGGAATTTCTCAAGGCCTGTATCTAGGAAACTATTGGACCGTTTTTGTCGTAGATTCCATATGAGCTTCACGTATACGTGACCTCATTCTGACATGAGTATGTTCGATCAGGTATTTACGGTTTGGCAGAAATAACCGTGAGAAGATATGACCTTGGGAGTTTCTCAAGGCCTGTATCTAGGAAACTATTGGACCGTTTTTGTCGTAGATTCCATATGAGCTTTACGTATACGTGTCCTCATTCTGACATGAGTATGGTCGATCAGGTATTTACGGTTTGGCAGAAATAACCGTGAGAATATATGACCTTGGGAATTTCTCAATACCCGTATCTAGGAAACTATTGGACCGATTTTGTCGTAGATTCCATATGAGCTTGACCTATACATGACCTCATTCCGACATGAGTATGCTCGACCAGGTATTTAAGGTTTGGCAGAAATAATCGTGAGAAGATATGACCTTGGGAATTTCTCAAGACCTGTATCTAGGAAACTATTGGACCGCTTTTGTCGTAGAGTCCATATGAGCTTGACCTATACGTGACCTCATTCTGACATGAGTATGGTCGATCAGGTATTTACGGTTTGGCAGAAATAATCGTGAGGAGATATGACCATGGGAATTTCTCAATACCCGTATCTAGGAAACTATTGGACCGATTTTGTCGTAGATTCCATATGAGCTTGACCTATACGTGACCTCATTCTGACATGAGTATGGTCGATCAGGTATTTACAGTTTCGCAGAAATAATCGTGAGAAGATATGACCTTGGGAATTTCTCAAGGCCTCTATCTAGGAAACTATTTGACCGGTTTTGTCGTAAATTCCATATGAGGTTCACGTATACGTGACCTCATTCTGACATGAGTATGGTCGATCAGGTATATACGGTTTGGCAGAAATAACCGTGAGAAGATATGACCTTGGGAATTTCTCAAGGCCTGTATCTAGGAAACTATTGGACCGTTTTTGTCGTAGATTCCATATGAGCTTCACGTATACGTGACCTCATTCTGACATGAGTATGTTCGATCAGGTATTTACGGTTTGGCAGAAATAACCGTGAGAAGATATGACCTTGGGAGTTTCTCAAGGCCTGTATCTAGGAAACTATTGGACCGTTTTTGTCGTAGATTCCATATGAGCTTCACGTATACGTGTCCTCATTCTGACATGAGTATGGTCGATCAAGTATTTACGGTTTGGCAGAAATAACCGTGAGAATATATGACCTTGGGAATTTCTCAATACCCGTATCTAGGAAACTATTGGACCGATTTTGTCGTAGATTCCATATGATCTTGACCTATACGTGCCCTCATTCTGACATGAGTATGGTCGAACAGGTATTTACGGTATGGCAGAAATAACCGTGAGAAGATATGACCTTGGGAATTTCTCAAGGCCAGTATCTAGGGAACTATTGGACCGATTTTGTCGTAGATTCCATATGAGCTTGACGTATACGTGACCTCATTCTGACATGAGTATGGTCGATCACGTATTTACGGTTTGGCAGAAATAATCGTGAGAAGATACGACCTTGGGAATTTCTCAAGACCTGTATCTAGGAAACTATTGGACCGATTTTGTCGTGGATTCCATATGAGCTTGACTTATAAGTGACCTCATTCTGACATGAGTATGGTCGATCAGGTATTTACGGTTTGGCAGAAATAATCGTGAGGAGAAAGTGACCATGGGAATTTCTCAATACCCGTATCTAGGAAACTATTGGACCGATTTTGTCGTAGATTCCATATGAGCTTGACCTATACGTGACCTCATTCTGACATGAGTATGGTCGATCAGGTATTTACAGTTTGGCAGAAATAATCGTGAGAAGATATGACCTTGGGAATTTCTCAAGGCCTCTATCTACGAAACTATTTGACCGTTTTTGTCGTAGATTCCATATGAGCTTCACGTATACGTGACCTCATTCTGACATGAGTATGGTCGATCAGGTATTTACGGTTTGGCAGAAATAACCGTGAGAAGATATGACCTTGGGAATTTCTCAAGGCCTGTATCTAGGAAACTATTGGACCGTTTTTGTCGTAGATTCCATATGAGCTTCACGTATACGTGACCTCATTCTGACATGAGTATGTTCGATCAGGTATTTACGGTTTGGCAGAAATAACCGTGAGAAGATATGACCTTGGGAGTTTCTCAAGGCCTGTATCTAGGAAACTATTGGACCGTTTTTGTCGTAGATTCCATATGAGCTTTACGTATACGTGTCCTCATTCTGACATGAGTATGGTCGATCAGGTATTTACGGTTTGGCAGAAATAACCGTGAGAATATATGACCTTGGGAATTTCTCAATACCCGTATCTAGGAAACTATTGGACCGATTTTGTCGTAGATTCCATATGAGCTTGACCTATACATGACCTCATTCCGACATGAGTATGCTCGACCAGGTATTTAAGGTTTGGCAGAAATAATCGTGAGAAGATATGACCTTGGGAATTTCTCAAGACCTGTATCTAGGAAACTATTGGACCGATTTTGTCGTAGAGTCCATATGAGCTTGACCTATACGTGACCTCATTCTGACATGAGTATGGTCGATCAGGTATTTACGGTTTGGCAGAAATAATCGTGAGGAGATATGACCATGGGAATTTCTCAATACCCGTATCTAGGAAACTATTGGACCGATTTTGTCGTAGATTCCATATGAGCTTGACCTATACGTGACCTCATTCTGACATGAGTATGGTCGATCAGGTATTTACAGTTTCGCAGAAATAATCGTGAGAAGATATGACCTTGGGAATTTCTCAAGGCCTCTATCTAGGAAACTATTTGACCGGTTTTGTCGTAAATTCCATATGAGGTTCACGTATACGTGACCTCATTCTGACATGAGTATGGTCGATCAGGTATATACGGTTTGGCAGAAATAACCGTGAGAAGATATGACCTTGGGAATTTCTCAAGGCCTGTATCTAGGAAACTATTGGACCGTTTTTGTCGTAGATTCCATATGAGCTTCACGTATACGTGACCTCATTCTGACATGAGTATGTTCGATCAGGTATTTACGGTTTGGCAGAAATAACCGTGAGAAGATATGACCTTGGGAGTTTCTCAAGGCCTGTATCTAGGAAACTATTGGACCGTTTTTGTCGTAGATTCCATATGAGCTTCACGTATACGTGTCCTCATTCTGACATGAGTATGGTCGATCAAGTATTTACGGTTTGGCAGAAATAACCGTGAGAATATATGACCTTGGGAATTTCTCAATACCCGTATCTAGGAAACTATTGGACCGATTTTGTCGTAGATTCCATATGATCTTGACCTATACGTGCCCTCATTCTGACATGAGTATGGTCGAACAGGTATTTACGGTATGGCAGAAATAACCGTGAGAAGATATGACCTTGGGAATTTCTCAAGGCCAGTATCTAGGGAACTATTGGACCGATTTTGTCGTAGATTCCATATGAGCTTGACGTATACGTGACCTCATTCTGACATGAGTATGGTCGATCACGTATTTACGGTTTGGCAGAAATAATCGTGAGAAGATACGACCTTGGGAATTTCTCAAGACCTGTATCTAGGAAACTATTGGACCGATTTTGTCGTGGATTCCATATGAGCTTGACTTATAAGTGACCTCATTCTGACATGAGTATGGTCGATCAGGTATTTACGGTTTGGCAGAAATAATCGTGAGAAGATACGACCTTGGGAATTTCTCAAGTTCTGTATCTAGGAAACTATTGGACCGATATTGTCGTAGAGTCCATATGGGCTTGACCTATACGTGACCTCATTCTGACATGAGTATGGTCGATCAGGTATTTACGGTTTGGCAGAAATAATCGTGAGGAGATATGACCTTGGGAATTTCTCAATACCCGTATCTAGGAAACTATTGGACCGATTTTGTCGTAGATTCCATATGAGCTTGACCTATACGTGACCTCATTCTGACATGAGTATGGTCGATCAGGTATTTACAGTTTGGCAGAAATAATCGTGAGAAGATATGACCTTGGGAATTTCTCAAGGCCTGTATCTAGGAAACTATTTGACCGTTTTTGTCGTAGATTCCATATGAGCTTCACGTATACGTGACCTCATTCTGACATGAGTATGTTCGATCAGGTATTTACGGTTTAGCAGAAATAACCGTGAGAAGATATGACCTTGGGAGTTTCTCAAGGCCTGTATCTAGGAAACTATTGGACCGTTTTTGTCGTAGATTCCATATGAGCTTCACGTATACGTGTCCTCATTCTGACATGAGTATGGTCGATCAGGTATTTACGGTTTGGCAGAAATAACCGTGAGAATATATGACCTTGGGAAATTCTCAATACCCGTATCTAGGAAACTATTGGACCGATTTTGTCGTCGATTCCATATGATCTTGACCTATACGTGACCTCATTGTGACATGAGTATGGTCGACCAGGTATTTACGGTATGGCAGAAATAACCGTGAGAAGATATGACCTTGGGAATTTCTCAAGGCCAGTATCTAGGGAACTATTGGACCGATTTTGTCGTAGATTCCATATGAGCTTGACGTATACGTGACCTCATTCTGACATGAGTATGGTCGATCACGTATTTACGGTTTGGCAGAAATAATCGTGAGAAGATACGACCTTGGGAATTTCTCAAGACCTGTATCTAGGAAACTATTGGACCGATTTTGTCGTGGATTCCATATGAGCTTGACTTATAAGTGACCTCATTCTGACATGAATATGGTCGATCAGGTATTTACGGTTTGGCAGAAATAACCGTGAGAAGATATGACCTTTGGAATTTCTAAAGGCCTGTATCTAGGAAACTATTTGACCGTTTTTGTCGTAGATTCCATATGAGCTTCACGTATACGTGACCTCATTCTGACATGAGTATGGTCGATCAGGTATTTACGGTTTGGCAGAAATAATCGTGAGAAGATATGACCTTGGGAATTTCTCAAGGCCTGTATCTAGGAAACTATTGGACCGATTCTGTCGGAGATTCCATATGACCTTGACCTATACGTGACCTCATTCTGACATGAGTATGGTCGATCAGGTATTTACGGTTTGGCAGAAATAATCGTGAGAAGATATGACCTTGGGAATTTCTCAAGACCTGTATCTAGTAAACTATTAGACCGATTTTGTCACTGATTTTATATGACCTTGACCTATACGTGACCTCATTCTGACATGAGTATGGTCGATCAGGTATTTACGGTTTGGCAGAAATAACCGTGAGAAGATATGACCCTGGGAATTTCTCAAGGCCTGTATCTAGGAAACTATTGGACCGATTTTGTCGTAGAGTCCATATGACTTTGACCTATACGTGACCTCATTCTGACATGAGTATGGTCGGCCAGGTATTTAAGGTTTGGCAGAAATAATCGTGAGAAGACATGACCTTGGGAATTTCTCAAGATCTGTATCTAGGAAACTATTGGACCGATTTTGTCGTGGATTCCATATGAGCTTGACCTATACGTGATCTCATTCTGACATGAGTATGGTCGATCAGGTATTTACGGTTTGGCAGAAATAATCGTGAGAAGATACGACCTTGGGAATTTCTCAAGTTCTGTACCTAGGAAACTATTGGACCGATTTTGTCGTAGAGTCCATATGAGCTTGACGTATACGTGACCTCATTCTGACATGAGTATGGTCGATCAGGTATTTACGGTTTGGCAGAAATAATCGTGAGGAGATATGACCTTGGGAATTTCTCAATACCCGTATCTAGGAAACTATTGGACCGATTTTGTCGTAGATTCCATATGAGCTTGACCTATACATGACCTCATTCCGACATTAGTATGGTCGACCAGGTATTTAAGGTTTGGCAGAAATAATCGTGAGAAGATATGACCTTGGGAATTTCTCAAGACCTGTATCTAGGAAACTATTGGACCGATTTTGTCGTAGAGTCCATATGAGCTTGACCTATACGTGACCTCATTCTGACATGAGTATGGTCGACCAGGTATTTAAGATATGGCAGAAATAATCGTGAGAAGATATGACCTTGGTAATTTCTCAAGACCTGTATCTAGCAAACTATTGGACATTTTTTGTCGTAGATTCCATATGAGCTTGACCTATACGTGACCTCATTCTGACATGAGTATGGTCGATCAGGTATTTACGGTTTGGCAGAAATAATCGTGAGAAGATACGACCTTGGAAATTTCTCAAGACCTGTATCTAGGAAACTATTGGACCGATTTTGTCGTGGATTCCATATGAGCTTGACCTATACGTGACCTCTTTCTGTTATGACTATGGTCGACCAGGTATTTAAGGTTTGGCAGAAATAATCGTGAGAAGATATGACCTTGAGAATATTTCAAGACCCGTATCTAGGTAACTATTGGGCCGATTTTGTCGTGGCATCCATATGGCCTTGACCAATACCTGAACTCATTGTGACATGAGTATGGTCGACCAGGTGTTCAACGTTTGGCAGAAATAATCGTGAGAAGATATGACCTTGGGAATTTCTCAAGACCTATATCTAGGAAACTATTGGACCGATTTTGTCGTAGGTTCCATATGAGCTTGACCTATACGTGACCTCATTCTGACATGAGTATGGTCGACCAGGTATTTAAGGTATGGCAGAAATAATCGTGAGAAGATATGACCTTGGGAATTTCTCAAGACCTGTATCTAGGAGACTATTGGACCGATTTTGTCGTAGATTCCATATGAGCTTGACCTATACGTGACCTCATTCTGACATGAGTATGGTCGACCAGGTATTTAAGGTATGGCAGAAATAATCGTGAGAAGATTTGACCTTGGGAATTTCTCAAGACCTATATCTAGGAAACTATTGGACCGATTTTGTCGTAGATTCCATATGAGCTTGACCTATACGTGACCTCATTCTGACATGAGTATGGTCGACCAGGTATTTAAGGTATGGCAGAAATAATCGTGAGAAGATATGACCTTGGGAATTTCTCAAGACCTGTATCTAGGAGACTATTGGACCGATTTTGTCGTAGATTCCATATGAGCTTGACCTATACGTGACCTCATTCTGACATGAGTATGGTCGATCAGGTATTTACGGTTTGGCAGAAATAATCGTGAGAAGATATGACCTTGGGAATTTCTCAAGACCTGTATCTAGGAAACTATTGGACCGATTTTGTCGTAGATTCCATATGAGCTTGACCTATACGTGACCTCATTCTGACATGAGTATGGTCGATCAGGTATTTACGGTTTGGCAGAAATAATCGTGAGAAGATACGATTTTGGGAATTTCTCAAGACCTGTATCTAGGAAACTATTGGACCGATTTTGTCGTGGATTCCATATGAGCTTGACCTATACGTGACTTCATTCTGACATGAGTATGGTCGATCACGTATTTACGGTTTGGCAGAAATAACCGTGAGAAGATATGACCCTGGGAATTTCTCAAGGCCTGTATCCAGGAAACTATTGGACCGATTTTGTAGCAGATGCCATATGACTTTGACCTATACGTGACCTCATTCTGACATGAGTATGGTCGGCCAGGTATTTACAGTTTGGCAGAAATAATCGTGAGAAGACATGACCTTGCGAATTTCTCAAGATCTGTATCTAGGAAACTATTGGACCGATTTTGTCGTTGATTCCATATGAGCTTCACGTATACGTGACCTCATTCTGACATGAGTATGTTCGATCAGGTATTTACGGTTTGTCAGAAATAACCGTGAGAAGATATGACCTTGGGAATTTCTCAATACCCGTATCTAGGAAACTATTGGACCGATTTTGTCGTAGATTCCATATGAGCTTGACCTATACATGACCTCATTCCGACATGAGTATGGTCGACCAGGTATTTAAGGTTTGGCAGAAATAATCGTGAGAAGACATGACCTTGGGAATTTCTCAAGATCTGTATCTAGGAAACTATTGGACCGATTTTGTCGTGGATTCCATATGAGCTTGACCTATACGTGATCTCATTCTGACATGAGTATGGTCGATCAGGTATTTACGGTTTGGCAGAAATAATCGTGAGAAGATACGACCTTGGGAATTTCTCAAGTTCTGTATCTAGGAAACTATTGGACCGATATTGTCGTAGAGTCCATATGAGCTTGACCTATACGTGACCTCATTCTGACATGAGTATGGTCGATCAGGTATTTACGGTTTGGCAGAAATAATCGTGAGGAGATATGACCTTGGGAATTTCTCAATACCCGTATCTAGGAAACTATTGGACCGATTTTGTCGTAGATTCCATATGAGCTTGACCTATACATGACCTCATTCCGACATGAGTATGGTCGACCAGGTATTTAAGGTTTGGCAGAAATAATCGTGAGAAGATATGACCTTGGGAATTTCTCAAGACCTGTATCTAGGAAACTATTGGACCGATTTTGTCGTAGATTCCATATGAGCTTGACCAATACCTGAACTCAGTGTGACATGAGTATGGTCGATCAGGTATTTACGGTTTGGCAGAAATAATCGTGAGAATATACGACCTTGGGAATTTCTCAAGACCTGTATCTAGGAAACTATTGGACCGATTTTGTCGTGCATTCCATATGAGCTTGACCTATACGTGACCTCATTCTGACATGAGTGTAGTCGAGCAGGTATTTACGGTATGGCAGAAATAACCGTGAGAAGATATGACCTTGGGAATTTCTCAAGGCCAGTATCTAGGAAACTATTGGACCGATTTTGTCGTAGATTCCATATGAGCTTGACGTATACGTGACCTCATTCTGACATGAGTATGGTCGATCACGTATTTACGGTTTGGCAGAAATAATCGTGAGAAGATACGACCTTGGGAATTTCTCAAGGCCTGTATCTAGGAAACTATTGGACCGATTTTGTCGAAGATTCCATATGAGCTTGACCTATACGTGACCTCATTCTGACATGAGTATGGTCGATCAGGTATTTACGGTTTGGCAGAAATAATCGTGAGAAGATACGATTTTGGGAATTTCTCAAGACCTGTATCTAGGAAACTATTGGACCGATTTTGTCGTGGATTCCATATGAGCTTGACCTATACGTGACTTCATTCTGACATGAGTATGGTCGATCACATATTTACGGTTTGGCAGAAATAATCGTGAGAAGACATGACCTTGGGAATTTCTCAAGATCTGTATCTAGGAAACTATTGGACCGATTTTGTAGCAGATGCCATATGACTTTGACCTATACGTGACCTCATTCTGACATGAGTATGGTCGGCCAGGTATTTAAGGTTTGGCAGAAATAATCGTGAGAAGACATAACCTTGGGAATTTCTCAATACCCGTATCTAGGAAACTATTGGACCGATTTTGTCGTAGATTCCATATGAGCTTGACGTATACGTGACCTCATTCTGACATGAGTATGGTCGATCACGTATTTACGGTTTGGAAGAAATAATCGTGAGAAGATATGACCTTGGGAATTTCTCAAGACCTGTATCTAGGAAACTATTGGACGGATTTTGTCGTAGAGTCCATATGAGCTTGACCTATACGTGACCTCATTCTGACATGAGTATGGTCGATCAGGTATTTACGGTTTGGCAGAAATAATCGTGAGGAGAAAGTGACCATGGGAATTTCTCAATACCCGTATCTAGGAAACTATTGGACCGATTTTGTCGTAGATTCCATATGAGCTTGACCTATACGTGACCTCATTCTGACATCAGTATGGTCGATCAGGTATTTACAGTTTGGCAGAAATAATCGTGAGAAGATATGACCTTGGGAATTTCTCAAGGCCTCTATCTACGAAACTATTTGACCGTTTTTGTCGTAGATTCCATATGAGCTTCACGTATACGTGACCTCATTCTGACATGAGTATGGTCGATCAGGTATTTTCGGTTTGGCAGAAATAACCGTGAGAAGATATGACCTTGGGAATTTCTCAAGGCCTGTATCTAGGAAACTGTTGGACCGTTTTTGTCGTAGATTCCATGAGCTTCACGTATACGTGACCTCATTCTGACATGAGTATGTTCGATCAGGTATTTACGGTTTGGCAGAAATAACCGTGAGAAGATATGACCTTGGGAGTTTCTCAAGGCCTGTATCTAGGAAACTATTGGACCGTTTTTGTCGTAGATTCCATATGAGCTTCACGTATACGTGTCCTCATTCTGACATGAGTATGGTCGATCAGGTATTTACGGTTTGGCAGAAATAACCGTGAGAATATATGACCTTGGGAATTTCTCAATACCCGTATCTAGGAAACTATTGGACCGATTTTGTCGTAGATTCCATATGAGCTTGACCTATACATGACCTCATTCCGACATGAGTATGCTCGACCAGGTATTTAAGGTTTGGCAGAAATAATCGTGAGAAGATATGACCTTGGGAATTTCTCAAGACCTGTATCTAGGAAACTATTGGACCGATTTTGTCGTAGAGTCCATATGAGCTTGACCTATACGTGACCTCATTCTGACATGAGTATGGTCGATCAGGTATTTACGGTTTGGCAGAAATAATCGTGAGGAGATATGACCATGGGAATTTCTCAATACCCGTATCTAGGAAACTATTGGACCGATTTTGTCGTAGATTCCATATGAGCTTGACCTATACGTGACCTCATTCTGACATGAGTATGGTCGATCAGGTATTTACAGTTTGGCAGAAATAATCGTGAGAAGATATGACCTTGGGAATTTCTCAAGGCCTCTATCTAGGAAACTATTTGACCGTTTTTGTCGTAGATTCCATATGAGGTTCACGTATACGTGACCTCATTCTGACATGAGTATGGTCGATCAGGTATTTACGGTTTGGCAGAAATAACCGTGAGAAGATATGACCTTGGGAATTTCTCAAGGCCTCTATCTAGGAAACTATTGGACCGTTTTTGTCGTAGATTCCATATGAGCTTCACGTATACGTGACCTCATTCTGACATGAGTATGTTCGATCAGGTATTTACGGTTTGGCAGAAATAACCGTGAGAAGATATGACCTTGGGAGTTTCTCAAGGCCTGTATCTAGGAAACTATTGGACCGTTTTTGTCGTAGATTCCATATGAGCTTCACGTATACGTGTCCTCATTCTGACATGAGTATGGTCGATCAAGTATTTACGGTTTGGCAGAAATAACCGTGAGAATATATGACCTTGGGAATTTCTCAATACCCGTATCTAGGAAACTATTGGACGGATTTTGTCGTAGAGTCCATATGAGCTTGACCTATACGTGACCTCATTCTGACATGAGTATGGTCGATCAGGTATTTACGGTTTGGCAGAAATAATCGTGAGGAGAAAGTGACCATGGGAATTTCTCAATACCCGTATCTAGGAAACTATTGGACCGATTTTGTCGTAGATTCCATATGAGCTTGACCTATACGTGACCTCATTCTGACATGAGTATGGTCGATCAGGTATTTACAGTTTGGCAGAAATAATCGTGAGAAGATATGACCTTGGGAATTTCTCAAGGCCTCTATCTACGAAACTATTTGACCGTTTTTGTCGTAGATTCCATATGAGCTTCACGTATACGTGACCTCATTCTGACATGAGTATGGTCGATCAGGTATTTACGGTTTGGCAGAAATAACCGTGAGAAGATATGACCTTGGGAATTTCTCAAGGCCTGTATCTAGGAAACTATTGGACCGTTTTTGTCGTAGATTCCATATGAGCTTCACGTATACGTGACCTCATTCTGACATGAGTATGTTCGATCAGGTATTTACGGTTTGGCAGAAATAACCGTGAGAAGATATGACCTTGGGAGTTTCTCAAGGCCTGTATCTAGGAAACTATTGGACCGTTTTTGTCGTAGATTCCATATGAGCTTCACGTATACGTGTCCTCATTCTGACATGAGTATGGTCGATCAGGTATTTACGGTTTGGCAGAAATAACCGTGAGAATATATGACCTTGGGAATTTCTCAATACCCGTATCTAGGAAACTATTTGACCGATTTTGTCGTAGATTCCATATGAGCTTGACCTATACATGACCTCATTCCGACATGAGTATGCTCGACCAGGTATTTAAGGTTTGGCAGAAATAATCGTGAGAAGATATGACCTTGGTAATTTCTCAAGACCTGTATCTAGAAAACTATTGGACCGATTTTGTCGTAGAGTCCATATGAGCTTGACCTATACGTGACCTCATTCTGACATGAGTATGGTCGATCAGGTATTTACGGTTTGGCAGAAATAATCGTGAGGAGATATGACCATGGGAATTTCTCAATACCCGTATCTAGGAAACTATTGGACCGATTTTGTCGTAGATTCCATATGAGCTTGACCTATACGTGACCTCATTCTGACATGAGTATGGTCGATCAGGTATTTACAGTTTGGCAGAAATAATCGTGAGAAGATATGACCTTGGGAATTTCTCAAGGCCTCTATCTAGTAAACTATTTGACCGTTTTTGTCGTAGATTCCATATGAGGTTCACGTATACGTGACCTCATTCTGACATGAGTATGGTCGATCAGGTATTTACGGTTTGGCAGAAATAACCGTGAGAAGATATGACCTTGGGAATTTCTCAAGGCCTGTATCTAGGAAACTATTGGACCGTTTTTGTCGTAGATTCCATATGAGCTTCACGTATACGTGACCTCATTCTGACATGAGTATGTTCGATCAGGTATTTACGGTTTGGCAGAAATAACCGTGAGAAGATATGACCTTGGGAGTTTCTCAAGGCCTGTATCTAGGAAACTATTGGACCGTTTTTGTCGTAGATTCCATATGAGCTTCACGTATACGTGTCGTCATTCTGACATGAGTATGGTCGATCAAGTATTTACGGTTTGGCAGAAATAACCGTGAGAATATATGACCTTGGGAATTTCTCAATACCCGTATCTAGGAAACTAATGGACCGATTTTGTCGTAGATTCCATATGATCTTGACCTATACGTGACCTCATTCTGACATGAGTATGGTCGACCAGGTATTTACGGTATGGCAGAAATAACCGTGAGAAGATATGACCTTGGGAATTTCTCAAGGCCAGTATCTAGGGAACTATTGGACCGATTTTGTCGTAGATTCCATATGAGCTTGACGTATACGTGACCTCATTCTGACATGAGTATGGTCGATCACGTATTTACGGTTTGGCAGAAATAATCGTGAGAAGATACGACCTTGGGAATTTCTCAAGACCTGTATCTAGGAAACTATTGGACCGATTTTGTCGTGGATTCCATATGAGCTTGACTTATAAGTGACCTCATTCTGACATGAGTATGGTCGATCAGGTATTTACGGTTTGGCAGAAATAATCGTGAGAAGATACGACCTTGGGAATTTCTCAAGTTCTGTATCTAGGAAACTATTGGACCGATATTGTCGTAGAGTCCATATGAGCTTGACCTATACGTGACCTCATTCTGACAAGAGAATGGTCGATCAGGTATTTACGGTTTGGCAGAAATAATCGTGGGGAGATATGACCTTGGGAATTTCTCAATACCCTTATCTAGGAAACTATTGGACCGATTTTGTCGTAGATTCCATATGAGCTTGACCTATACGTGACTTCATTCTGACATGAGTATGGTCGATCAGGTATTTACGGTTTGGCAGAAATAATCGTGAGAAGATACAACCTTGGGAATTTCTGAAGACCTGTATCTAGTAAACTACTGGACCGATTTTGTCACAGATTCCAAATGACCTTGACCTATACGTGACTTCATTCTGACATGAGTATGGTCGATCAGGTATTTACGGTTTGGCAGAAATAATCGTGAGAAGATACGACCTTGGGAATTTCTCAAGACCTGTATCTAGGAAATTATTGGACCGATTTTGTCGTGGATTCCATATGAGCTTGACCTATACGTGACTTCATTCTGACATGAGTATGGTCGATCAGGTATTTACGGTTTGGCAGAAATAACCGTGAGAAGATATGACCTTGGGAATTTCTCAAGACCTGTATCTAGTAAACTATTGGACGGATTTTGTCGTAGAGTCCATATGAGCTTGACCTATACGTGACCTCATTCTGACATGAGTATGGTCGATCAGGTATTTACAGTTTGGCAGAAATAATCGTGAGGAGAAAGTGACCATGGGAATTTCTCAATACCCGTATCTAGGAAACTATTGGACCGATTTTGTCGTAGATTCCATATGAGCTTGACCTATACGTGATCTCATTCTGACATGAGTATGGTCGATCAGGTATTTACAGTTTGGCAGAAATAATCGTGAGAAGATATGACCTTGGGAATTTCTCAAGGCCTCTATCTACGAAACTATTTGACCGTTTTTGTCGTAGATTCCATATGATCTTCACGTATACGTGACCTCATTCTGACATGAGTATGGTCGATCAGGTATTTACGGTTTGGCAGAAATAACCGTGAGAAGATATGACCTTGGGAATTTCTTAAGGCCTGTATCTAGGAAACTATTGGACCGTTTTTGTCGTAGATTCCATATGAGCTTCACGTATACGTGACCTCATTCTGACATGAGTATGTTCGATCAGGTATTTACGGTTTGGCAGAAATAACCGTGAGAAGATATGACCTTGGGAGTTTCTCAAGGCCTGTATCTAGGAAACTATTGGACCGTTTTTGTCGTAGATTCCATATGAGCTTCACGTATACGTGTCCTCATTCTGACATGAGTATGGTCGATCAGGTATTTACGGTTTGGCAGAAATAACCGTGAGAATATATGACCTTGGGAATTTCTCAATACCCGTATCTAGGAAACTATTTGACCGATTTTGTCGTAGATTCCATATGAGCTTGACCTATACATGACCTCATTCCGACATGAGTATGCTCGACCAGGTATTTAAGGTTTGGCAGAAATAATCGTGAGAAGATATGACCTTGGGAATTTCTCAAGACCTGTATCTAGGAAACTATTGGACCGATTTTGTCGTAGAGTCCATATGAGCTTGACCTATACGTGACCTCATTCTGACATGAGTATGGTCGATCAGGTATTTACGGTTTGGCAGAAATAATCGTGAGGAGATATGACCATGAGAATTTCTCAATACCCGTATCTAGGAAACTATTGGACCGATTTTGTCGTAGATTCCATATGAGCTTGACCTATACGTGACCTCATTCTGACATGAGTATGGTCGATCAGGTATTTACAGTTTGGCAGAAATAATCGTGAGAAGATATGACCTTGGGAATTTCTCAAGGCCTCTATCTAGGAAACTATTTGACCGTTTTTGTCGTAGATTCCATATGAGGTTCACGTATACGTGACCTCATTCTGACATGAGTATGTTCGATCAGGTATTTACGGTTTGGCAGAAATAACCGTGAGAAGATATGACCTTGGGAATTTCTCAAGGCCTGTATCTAGGAAACTATTGGACCGTTTTTGTCGTAGATTCCATATGAGCTTCACGTATACGTGACCTCATTCTGACATGAGTATGGTCGATCACGTATTTACGGTTTGGCAGAAATAATCGTGAGAAGATACGACCTTGGGAATTTCTCAAGACCTGTATCTAGGAAACTATTGGACCGATTTTGTCGTGGATTCCATATGAGCTTGACTTATAAGTGACCTCATTCTGACATGAGTATGGTCGATCAGGTATTTACGGTTTGGCAGAAATAACCGTGAGAATATATGACCTTGGGAATTTCTCAATACCCGTATCTAGGAAACTATTGGACCGATTTTGTCGTAGATTCCATATGAGCTTGACCTATACATGACCTCATTCCGACATGAGTATGCTCGACCAGGTATTTAAGGTTTGGCAGAAATAATCGTGAGAAGATATGACCTTGGGAATTTCTCAAGACCTGTATCTAGTAAACTATTGGACGGATTTTGTCGTAGAGTCCATATGAGCTTGACCTATACGTGACCTCATTCTGACATGAGTATGGTCGATCAGGTATTTACGGTTTGGCAGAAATAATCGTGAGGAGAAAGTGACCATGGGAATTTCTCAATACCCGTATCTAGGAAACAATTGGACCGATTTTGTCGTAGATTCCATATGAGCTTGACCTATACGTGACCTCATTCTGACATGAGTATGGTCGATCAGGTATTTACAGTTTGGCAGAAATAATCGTGAGAAGATATGACCTTGGGAATTTCTCAAGGCCTCTATCTACGAAACTATTTGACCGTTTTTGTCGTAGATTCCATATGAGCTTCACGTATACGTGACCTCATTCTGACATGAGTATGGTCGATCAGGTATTTACGGTTTGGCAGAAATAACCGTGAGAAGATATGACCTTGGGAATTTCTCAAGGCCTGTATCTAGGAAACTATTGGACCGTTTTTGTCGTAGATTCCATATGAGCTTCACGTATACGTGACCTCATTCTGACATGAGTATGTTCGATCAGGTATTTACGGTTTGGCAGAAATAACCGTGAGAAGATATGACCTTGGGAGTTTCTCAAGGCCTGTATCTAGGAAACTATTGGACCGTTTTTATCGTAGATTCCATATGAGCTTCACGTATACGTGTCCTCATTCTGACATGAGTATGGTCGATCAGGTATTTACGGTTTGGCAGAAATAACCGTGAGAATATATGACCTTGGGAATTTCTCAATACCCGTATCTAGGAAACTATTGGACCGATTTTGTCGTAGATTCCATATGAGCTTGACCTATACATGACCTCATTCCGACATGAGTATGCTCGACCAGGTATTTAAGGTTTGGCAGAAATAATCGTGAGAAGATATGACCTTGGGAATTTCTCAAGACCTGTATCTAGGAAACTATTGGACCGATTTTGTCGTAGAGTCCATATGAGCTTGACCTATACGTGACCTCATTCTGACATGAGTATGGTCGATCAGGTATTTACGGTTTGGCAGAAATAATCGTGAGGAGATATGACCATGGGAATTTCTCAATACCCGTATCTAGGAAACTATTGGACCGATTTTGTCGTAGATTCCATATGAGCTTGACCAATACGTGACCTCATTCTGACATGAGTATGGTCGATCAGGTATTTACAGTTTGGCAGAAATAATCGTGAGAAGATATGACCTTGGGAATTTCTCAAGGCCTCTATCTAGGAAACTATTTGACCGTTTTTGTCGTAAATTCCATATGAGGTTCACGTATACGTGACCTCATTCTGACATGAGTATGGTCGATCAGGTATTTACGGTTTGGCAGAAATAACCGTGAGAAGATATGACCTTGGGAATTTCTCAAGGCCTGTATCTAGGAAACTATTGGACCGTTTTTGTCGTAGATTCCATATGAGCTTCACGTATACGTCACCTCATTCTGACATGAGTATGTTCGATCAGGTATTTACGGTTTGGCAGAAATAACCGTGAGAAGATATGACCTTGGGAGTTTCTCAAGGCCTGTATCTAGGAAACTATTGGACCGTTTTTGTCGTAGATTCCATATGAGCTTCACGTATACGTGTCCTCATTCTGACATGAGTATGGTCGATCAAGTATTTACGGTTTGGCAGAAATAACCGTGACAATATATGACCTTGGGAATTTCTCAATACCCGTATCTAGGAAACTAATGGACCGATTTTGTCGTAGATTCCATATGATCTTGACCTATACGTGACCTCATTCTGACATGAGTATGGTCGACCAGGTATTTACGGTATGGCAGAAATAACCGTGAGAAGATATGACCTTGGGAATTTCTCAAGGCCAGTATCTAGGGAACTATTGGACCGATTTTGTCGTAGATTCCATATGAGCTTGACGTATACGTGACCTCATTCTGACATGAGTATGGTCGATCACGTATTTACGGTTTGGCAGAAATAATCGTGAGAAGATACGACCTTGGGAATTTCTCAAGACCTGTATCTAGGAAACTATTGGACCGATTTTGTCGTGGATTCCATATGAGCTTGACTTATAAGTGACCTCATTCTGACATGAGTATGGTCGATCAGGTATTTACGGTTTGGCAGAAATAATCGTGAGAAGATACGACCTTGGGAATTTCTCAAGTTCTGTATCTAGGAAACTATTGGACCGATATTGTCGTAGAGTCCATATGAGCTTGACCTATACGTGACCTCATTCTGACATGAGTATGGTCGATCAGGTATTTACGGTTTGGCAGAAATAATCGTGAGGAGATATGACCTTGGGAATTTCTCAATACCCGTATCTAGGAAACTATTGGACCGATTTTGTCGTAGATTCCATATGAGCTTGACCTATACGTGACCTCATTCTGACATGAGTATGGTCGATCAGGTATTTACAGTTTGGCAGAAATAATCGTGAGAAGATATGACCTTGGGAATTTCTCAAGGCCTGTATCTAGGAAACTATTTGACTGTTTTTGTCGTAGATTCCATATGAGCTTCACGTATACGTGACCTCATTCTGACATGAGTATGGTCGATCAGGTATTTACGGTTTGGCAGAAATAACCGTGAGAAGGTATGACCTTGGGAATTTCTCAAGGCCTGTATCTAGGAAACTATTGGACCGATTTTGTCGTGGATTCCATATGACCTTGACCTATACGTGACCTCATTCTGACATGAGTATGGTCGACCAGGTATTTAATGTTTGGCAGAAATAATCGTGAGAATATATGACCTTTGGAATTTCTCAAGACCTATATCTTGGAAACTGTTGGACCGATTTTGTCGTGGATTCCATATGAGCTTGACCTATACGTGACTTCATTCTGACATGAGTATGGTCGATCAGGTATTTACGGTTTGGCAGAAATAATCGTGAGAAGATACAACCTTGGGAATTTCTCAAGACCTGTATCTAGTAAACTACTGGACCGATTTTGTCACAGATTCCAAATGACCTTGACCTATACGTGACTTCATTCTGACATGAGTATGGTCGATCAGGTATTTACGGTTTGGCAGAAATAATCGTGAGAAGATACGACCTTGGGAATTTCTCAAGACCTGTATCTAGGAAACTATTGGACCGATTTTGTCGTGGATTCCATATGAGCTTGACCTATACGTGACTTCATTCTGACATGAGTATGGTCTATCAGGTATTTACGGTTTGGCAGAAATAACCGTGAGTAGATGTGACCCTGGGAATTTCTCAAGGCCTGTATCCAGGAAACTATTGTACGGATTTTGTAGCACATGCCATATGACTTTAACCTATACGTGACCTCATTCTGACATGAGTATGGTCGGCCGGGTATTTAAGGTTTGGCAGAAATAATCGTGAGAAGACATGACCTTGGGAATTTCTCAAGATCTGTATCTAGGAAACTATTGGACCGATTTTGTCGTGGATTCCATATGAGCTTGACCTATACGTGATCTCATTCTGACATGAGTATGGTCGATCAGGTATTTACGGTTTGGCAGAAATAATCCTGAGAAGATACGACCTTGGAAATTTCTCAAGTTCTGTATCTAGGAAACTATTGGACCGATTTTGTCGTAGAGTCCATATGAGCTTGACCTATACGTGACCTCATTCTGACATGAGTATGGTCGATCAGGTATTTACGGTTTGGCAGAAATAATCGTGAGGAGATATGACCTTGGGAATTTCTCAATACCCGTATCTAGGAAACTATTGGACCGATTTTGTCGTAGATTCCATATGAGCTTGACCTATACATTACCTCATTCCGACATTAGTATGGTCGACCAGGTATTTAAGGTTTGGCAGAAATAATCGTGAGAAGATATGACCTTGGGAATTTCTCAAGGCCAGTATCTAGGGAACTATTGGACTGATTTTGTCGTAGATTCCATATGAGCTTGACCTATACGTGACCTCATTCTGACATGAGTATGGTCGACCAGGTATTTACGGTATGGCAGAAATAACCGTGAGAAAATATGACCTTGGGAATTTCTCAAGGCCAGTATCTAGGGAACTATTGGACCGATTTTGTCGTAGATTCCATATGAGCTTGACGTATACGTTACCTCATTCTGACATGAGTATGGTCGACCAGGTATTTACGGTATGGCAGAAATAACCGTGAGAAGATATGACCTTGGGAATTTCTCAAGGCCAGTATCTAGGGAACTATTGGACCGATTTTGTCGTAGATTCCATATGAGCATGACGTACACGTGACCTCATTCTGACATCAGTATGGTCGATCACGTATTTACGGTTTGGCAGAAATAATCGTGAGAAGATACGACCTTGGGAATTTCTCAAGACCTGTATCTAGGAAACTATTGGACCGATTTTGTCGTGGATTCCATATGAGCTTGACCTATACGTGACCTCATTCTGACATGAATATGGTCGATCAGGTATTTACGGTTTGGCAGAAATAACCGTGAGAAGATATGACTTTGGGAATTTCTCAAGACCTGTATCTAGGAAACTATTGGACCGATTTTGTCGTAGATTCCATATGAGCTTGACGTATACGTGACCTCATTCTGACATGAGTATGGTCGATCACGTATTTACGGTTTGGCAGAAATAATCGTGAGAAGATACGACCTTGGGAATTTCTCAATACCCGTATCTAGGAAACTATTGGACCGATTTTGTCGTAGATTCCATATGAGCTTGACCAATACATGACCTCATTCCGACATTAGTATGGTCGACCAGGTATTTAAGGTTTGGCAGAAATAATCGTGAGAAGATATGACCTTGGGAATTTCTCAAGGCCAGTATCTAGGGAACTATTGGACCGATTTTGTCGTAGATTCCATATGAGCTTGACCTATACGTGACCTCATTCTGACATGAGTATGTTCGACCAGGTATTTACGGTATGGCAGAAATAATCGTGAGAAGATATGACCTTGGGAATTTCTCAAGGCCAGTATCTAGGGAACTATTGGACCGATTTTGTCGTAGATTCCATATGAGCTTGACGTATACGTGACCTCATTCTGACATGAGTATGGTCGACCAGGTATTTAAGGTTTGGCAGAAATAATCGTGAGAAGATATGACCTTGGGAATTTCTCAAGGCCAGTATCTAGGGAACTATTGGACCGATTTTGTCGTAGATTCCATATGAGCTTGACCTATACGTGACCTCATTCTGACATGAGTATGTTCGACCAGGTATTTACGGTATGGCAGAAATAACCGTGAGAAGATATGACCTTGGGAATTTCTCAAGGCCAGTATCTAGGGAACTATTGGACCGATTTTGTCGTAGATTCCATATGAGCTTGACGTATACGTGACCTCATTCTGACATGAGTATGGTCGATCACGTATTTACGGTTTGGCAGAAATAATCGTGAGAAGATACTACCTTGGGAATTTCTCAAGACCTGTATCTAGGAAACTATTGGACCGATTTTGTCGTGGATTCCATATGAGCTTGACCTATACGTGACCTCATTCTGACATGAATATTGTCGATCAGGTATTTACGGTTTGGCAGAAATAACCGTGAGAAGATATGACCTTGGGAATTTCTCAAGGCCTGTATCTAGGAAACTATTTGACCGTTTTTGTCGTAGATTCCATATGAGCTTCACGTATACGTGACCTCATTCTGACATGAGTATGGTCGATCAGGTATTTACGGTTTGGCAGAAATAATCGTGAGAAGATATGACCTTGGGAATTTCTCAAGGCCTGTATCTAGGAAACTATTGGACCGATTTTGTCGTGGATTCCATATGAGCTTGACCTATACGTGACCTCATTCTGACATGAGTATGGTCGATCAGGTATTTACGGTTTGGCAGAAATAATCGTGAGAAAATACGACTTTGGGAATTTCTCAAGACCTGTATCTAGGAAACTATTGGACCGATTTTGTCGTGGATTCCATATGAGCTTGACCTATACGTGACTTCATTCTGACATGAGTCTGGTCGACCACGTATTTAAGGTTTGGCAGAAATAATCGTGAGAAGATATGACCTTGGGAATTTCTCAAGACCTGTATCTAGGAGACTATTGGACCGATTTTGTCGTAGATTCCATATGAGCTTGCCCTAGACGTGACCTCATTCTGACATGAGAATGGTCGATCAGGTATTTACGATTTGGCAGAAATAATCGTGAGAATATACGACCTTGGGAATGTCTCAAGACCTGTATCTAGGAAACTATTGGACCGATTTTGTCGTGGATTCCATATGAGCTTGACCTATACGTGACATTTTGACATGAGTATGGTCGATCAGGTATTTACGGTTTGGCAGAAATAATCGTGAGAAAATATGACCTTGGGTATTTCTCAAGACCTGTATCTAGGAAACTATTGGACCGATTTTGTCGTAGATTCCATATGAGCTTGACCTATACGTGACCTCATTCTGATATGAGTATGGTCGATCAGGTATTTACGGTTTGGCAGAAATAACCGTGAGAAAAAATGACCTTGGGAATTTCTCAAGGCCTGTATCTAGGAAACTATTGGACCGTTTTTGTCGTAGATTCCATATGAGCTTCACGTATACGTGACCTCATTCTGACATGAGTATGGTCGATCAGGTATTTACGGTTTGGCAGAAATAACCGTGACAATATATGACCTTGGGAATTTCTCAATACCCGTATCTAGGAAACTATTGGACCGATTTTGTCGTAGATTCCATATGAGCTTGGCCTATACATGACCTCATTCCGACATGAGTATGGTCGACCAGGTATTTAAGGTTTGGCAGAAATAATCGTGAGATGATTTGACCTTGGGAATTTCTCAAGACCTATATCTAGGAAACTATTGGACCGATTTTGTCGTAGATTCCATATGAGCTTGACCTATACGTGACCTCATTCTGACATGAGTATGGTCGACCAGGTATTTACGGTATGGCAGAAGTAACCGTGAGAAGATATGACCTTGGGAATTTCTCAAGACCAGTATCTAGGGAACTATTGGACCGATTTTGTCGTAGATTCCATATGAGCTTGACGTATACGTGACTTAATTCTGACATGAGTATGGTCGATCAGGTATTTACGGTTTGGCAGAAATAATCGTGAGAAGATACGACCTTGGGAATTTCTCAAGACCTGTATCTAGGAAACTATTGGACCGATTTTGTCGCGGATTCCATATGAGCTTGACCTGTACGTGACCTCATTCTGACATGAATATGGTCGATCAGGTATTTACGGTTTGGCAGAAATAACCGTGAGAAGATATGACCTTGGGAATTTCTCAAGGCCTGTATCTAGGAAACTATTTGACCGTTTTTGTCGTAGATTCCATATGAGCTTCACGTATACGTGACCTCATTCTGACATGAGTATGGTCGATCAGGTATTTACGGTTTGGCAGAAATAATCGTGAGAAGATATGACCTTGGGAATTTCTCAAGGCCTGTATCTAGGAAACTATTGGACCGATTCTGTCGGAGATTCCATATGACCTTGACCTATACGTGACCTCATTCTGACATGAGTATGGTCGACCAGGTATTTAAGGTTTGGCAGAAATAATCGTGAGAAGATATGACCTTTGGAATTTCTCAAGACCTATATCTAGGAAACTGTTGGACCGATTTTGTCGTGAATTCCATATGAGCTTGACCTATACGTGACTTCATTCTGACATGAGTATGGTCGATCAGGTATTTACGGTTTGGCAGAAATAATCGTGAGAAGATACATCCTTGGGAATTTTTCAAGATCTGTATCTAGTAAACTATTGGACCGATTTTGTCACAGATTCCATATGACCTTGACCTATACGTGACCTCATTCTGACATGAATATGGTCGACCAGGTATTTAAGGTTTGGCAGAAATAATCGTGAGAAAATATGACCTTGAGAATATTTCAAGACCCGTATCTAGGTAACTATTGGGCCGATTTTGTCGTGGCATCCATATGGCCTTGACCAATACTTGAACTCAGTGTGAAATGAGTATGGTCGACCAGGTGTTCAAAGTTTGGCAGAAATAATCGTGAGAAGATATGACCTTGGGAATTTCTCAAGACCTGTATGTAGGAAACTATTGGACCGATTTTGTCGTAGATTCCTTATGAGCTTGAACTATACGTGACCTCATTCTGACATGAGTATGGTCTACCAGGTATTTAAGGTTTGGCAGAAATAATCTTGAGAATATATGACCTTGGGAATTTCTCAAGACCTGTATCTAGGAAACTATTGGACCGATTTTGTCGTGAATTCCATATGAGCTTGACCTATACGTTACCTCATTCTGACATGTGTATGATCGACCAGGTATTTAAGGTTTGGCAGAAATAATCGTGAGGATATATGACCTTGGGAATTTCTCAAGACCTGTATCTAGGAAACTATTGGACCGATTTTGTCGTAGATTCCATATGAGCTTGCCCTATACGTGACCTAATTCTGACATGAGTATGGTCGATCAGGTATTTACGTTTTGGCAGAAATAATCGTGAGAAGATATGGCCTTGGGAATTTCTCAAGGCCTCTATCTAGGAAACTATTTGACCGTTTTTGTCGTAGATTCCATATGAGCTTCACGTATACGTGACCTCATTCTGACATGAGTCTGGTCGACCACGTATTTAAGGTTTGGCAGAAATAATCGTGAGAAGATATGACCTTGGGAATTTCTCAAGACCTGTATCTAGGAGACTATTGGACCGATTTTGTCGTAGATTCCATATGAGCTTGCCCTATACGTGACCTCATTCTGACATGAGTATGGTCGATCAGGTATTTACGATTTGGCAGAAATAATCGTGAGAATATACGACCTTGGGAATGTCTCAAGACCTGTATCTAGGAAACTATTGGACCGATTTTGTCGTGGATTCCATATGAGCTTGACCTATACGTGACCTCATTTTGACATGAGTATGGTCGATCAGGTATTTACGGTTTGGCAGAAATAATCGTGAGAAAATATGACCTTGGGTATTTCTCAAGACCTGTATCTAGGAAACTATTGGACCGATTTTGTCGTAGATTCCATATGAGCTTGACCTATACGTGACCTCATTCTGACATGAGTATGGTCGATCAGGTATTTACGGTTTGGCAGAAATAATCGTGAGAAGATACGACCTTGGGAATTTCTCAAGACCTGTATCTAGGAAACTATTGGACCGATTTTGTCGTGGCATCCATATGGCCTTGATCTATACCTGAACTCATTGTGACATGTGTATGGTCGACTATGTGTTTAAGGACTCGGTTGATTGATTGATTGATTGATCTGTTGTAGGAATATTTGGTGGTTTCTTGTTGGGTGTGCGATCAGTGACAGGCTTGGCCTTCTATGACTGGGAGACACTGGAGTTGGTGCGACGCATTGAGATCCAGCCTCGGCATGTATTCTGGTCGGAAAATGGAGAACTTGTTTGTCTTGCTACAGAAGATAGCTACTTTATTCTGAAATATGATTCCAGTGTTGTATCACAGGCTCAAGAGACTAAGGAGGGGCTCACAGAGGATGGTGTTGAAGATGCTTTCACTGTGAGTTTGTTACTATTTCATGATGTAGAACCCAAAAATGGCTCAATACTTATGCTTTAACAAAACAAATTTACCAAACAAAAATAAATACCATATTTCATCACATAATTTATGCAGGCCATTTTTTGTGTGTGAAATTAAGAAAAATTTGAATCTCTATAAATTTCACGCTTTCCACTGGTTAACATATTAAAGAAGTCGAGTATAAAATTCAGAGCAAGCTGGAAGACTTTATATTTGGTACAGTGTTTAGAACTTAATGGAACTGCAAAGATATTTTGTCTTCCAGTATCCAGTGCTACATCATGTTATGTTCATTCATATTGGAACCTAATATTTCATATTTTTGTGAATACACGCAGTTCCTTGGTGAGACACACGAGTCTGTTCGAACCGGCCTATGGGTTGGTGACTGCTTTATTTACACAAATGGTGTAAACCGTATAAACTACTATGTTGGAGGGGAGATTGTCACCGTGTCACATCTTGACCGCACCATGTACCTGCTAGGATATGTGCCACGTGACAACAGGTAACACTCATATGCGTCATAAGATATCATGAACACTTAATTTATTTTAAAAATGATGTCAGGTTTTCTATGTTCTTCTCTAAAATACATGATGCAAGCACCTGCATTGGAAGTTGTGTCTGTCTGAATGTTATATCTGTGAAAGTATTGAATGGATTTTCAATAAATTTGGTATTGGTAGTCTACAACAAAAGTTGTGCGATTTTATTTGATCGAGTTTTAGAATGTTTTGACTGTACCATGTATAACCCCTACTTTGCATGAAGCTCAAATTAGACTTGATAATTTTTATGAAAAAAATAGCTTGTTCTATAAAAAGAATTAGTACTGTTACATAAAATATAGATCTCATTAAGATCTACAACTTTTATTGAAGCATTATTTTGTGCATCGAGTGTCTAACCAAACAGGAAAAAAATAATTTCTGGTCGTGCAAAATGATATTTATAGTGTTATTAGCAATGCAGTTGGTTTGTATTTGCAATAAATTAACATCATGGCCAGTGAATATTACAAAACACAAAAAACACTTGCAGAATATGCCTGCTCCACATTTTATTAGATTTGTGTACTCTTGTGCATATGATTTTAATTTTGGACATCCAGAATATGATGTAGTTCTAATCTCTATGTCACACCATTCATTTGTGTATCTCATGTGGCTATGTGCTTTTGGGTTATGATGGGTAACTGCATTTTTATTTGTATTTCTGTGCAGGCTTTACTTAGGAGACAAGGAACTTAATATTGTGTCATACTCACTCCTCCTCTCCGTATTGGAATACCAAACAGCAGTTATGCGAGGTGACTTTGAGACAGCTGACAAAGTGTTGCCAACTATTCCCCGCAGTCAACGAACAAGAGTAGCACTCTTCTTAGAGAAGCAGGTGTGTTTAACATTTTAAGTTCATATGCACAGTAAATGCATTTCTAGAAAACACTATATATAACATGAAAACATTTAAATGAAATATTTCCTCTGTAGTTTAAATGTCAATATAGGACATGTTCCTGACTGGATATTTTTAGTGATGTCTTGGTGATTATAATGTTTATTTTAGTTAGTTACATGTGAAATAGTATTTTAATATATATAAAACATTTACACATATAAATGTAGAATTAAGTGAGTTGACATTAAAAAGTGTCGTTTATTTATTATATTATTTGTTCTTAACCATAAGTACTGAAGATCAATTAGTGATCCTAAGGTTTGTGCACAAAATCCACCATATGGGAGATGAACATACCCAGGCTGTGAAGCGGAAATAAGGGATGCTCTGTACATATAAAATGTGCTAACTGAAGAGATGTAAATAGCAGTATTAGTGTTTACTGTCGCCAATCCAGGTGGTGACGTGGTCTAGGGCAGTGGTATTCAACCTTTTTTGTTCGCGTACCCCCAGATATAATTTCTCTTCAACTTTGTACCCCCAAAGTTGTTGGTGTATAATTCAAGTTATACATAGTATATAATCTACATCTAAAATAAATTAAATAAATTACATTACTGATTATTTAGTGTTTATCATAAAGTAATATATATTTTTTTAAATTTCACGTACCCCCTAAGGTGTCTTCGCATACCCCAGGTTGAATACCACTGGTCTAGGGAATGTGATACGTGAACTTGTGGTTTATACGGTTCACCTAATCTTGTTAGGAGTAGTGAAATCAGATTAGTTATGATGGACCGAATCTGTGTATAAATTTTTTGTAACAGACAAGAAATGCACAGGTTTTTAGAGGTGAAATCTCTTGAAAAATGACCAGGCTACTTGGTAAACTGAAAAGGAAATTATAAGATAACTGTAAGATTTGAAATAGATTTTGAGGATGATAAGTGACTGAAATAGGCTCAGGATAACAAGCAAGTTGGATTTTTTGTATTAATAGCATTGAACTTTTGGGTTCTGCTACCAGAGAATTATTTTCATATTAGAGAAATAGGTTGTGTGTCTAGAAGGTGCATGGAACTGGCTCTGGATTGCTTCCAATGGTTGGCTTTGGTATCAACAATGTTGAACTTTTCATTCTGCAAGAAAAGAGCTCTTTTCTAAGTGTTCTATAATATTTGTTCTGCAGGGTTTTAAACAGCAAGCCTTGGCAGTGTCCACTGACCCTGAACATAAGTTTGAGCTTGCACTGCAGCTAGGGGAGCTTAAGACAGCCCATTCACTCGCGCTAGAGGCAGCATCGCAGCAAAAGTGGCGCCAGCTGGCAGAACTGGCCACAACACGAGGAGAACTGGCTCTAGCGCAGGAATGCCTTCACCATGCTCAGGACTATGGTGGACTCCTTTTGCTTGCCACTTCCTCAGGTAAGGTACACTAAGATTAGTAATTAACACACATAGTCCTGGACACTGCTGGATGTTTCCCAAGGAGTTATTTTAAAACAAGATAGGAAAGGTGCACAGTTTAGAGTTCACTGATCTTCCAGAGGTGTTCTTCACACCACATTATTCAGGTTGCTGTTGCACTAAAGTGATCTGAGGTCATTTTTGTACCTTAGGTCATTCTTCCAGTAATTCTGTCTACGGTTATTGTCGCACTTAGGTAATTATTTCATTAATGCGATCTGAGGTTGTTGCAAAATAATTTTTTCCAACAGTGGCCCATTTTCATTTTTATTTACATCTCCATGGAACACCAAAACTTGCATTTTTATTAAAATCTCAAATGTGTATAGGGTTTTTTTATCTATGCCACAAATAAAAAATTAAAACTGATGTCTGAATATCAGTGTACACCTGAATTGTTCTGTGGGTATTTAACAATATGTGGGATTGTAATTTGCCCACCCCTATTGTAGTTAATATCAGAGAAATACAAAGTGTGGAGCATCTGTTGTAAAGTTCACCCCAGGAATGACCAGGAAGTGTAAAACGCATATTTTATTATCAGTTGTTTCCTTTTACCAGTTTCTTCTTTAGATTAGTAAGTTCACATTATTTGTTAGTGTTTCCATTCTGACTTTTGTTCCAGGTGATGCTGAAATGGTGAAAAAGTTGGGTGAGACAGCAGATTCAACAGGCAAGAACAATGTGTCCTTTTTGTCTTATTTTCTGCTGGGTGATGTGCACAGATGTCTGGATATACTCATAAGCACAAACAGGCTTCCAGAGGCAGCATTTTTTGCTAGGTAACTGTTGAATGAGTATGTTTCCACGAGTTTAAATTTGTATATTTGTCCCTTCTTGTGGCATCTTTTCCAGCAAAGGCTGGGTGGATAGATGAAAATCCTGTCTATTGTCCTATTTTATTTTGTCTTGTGGACCAGTGTTTTTCAGTGGTGCCAGTCTACACCATAAATTTTGCTGCTGTACAAATTCTAGTCAGTTTTATAGTGTACGTATTTTATTACAACTATAAAAATAATTGTTTCACAACTCTTTTGTTTTGTGAATATGATTGACCAAATGGTGAAGAAGAAAACACCAGGCTTCGGGGTTGGTCGCAGCTCGTGCATGAGAATGGGAAGGTGGTTATGGCCATGTTAGAGACATATATGACATTTTGTATTCTCTGGTGCATAATACTTGACTATGAATGTTAAGTGTGGACAACCATTATGTCTGTTCTGTTTTAGTATCAAAAAAGGGGATTACATTTTATATTGTAGATAAACCTGTTCAGATGTGCTAATAACTCATGTTCCTAATTATTATTTATACTGTAGTCGATAGGATAGATACGGTACCAATCATTGCAGAATCTGCTGATATTTTATTGGTATGTAAATAGTAAAGAATGAGAACTTTGACCTTGATTCCTGTAATGTTTTCCATCTATTGTCTGAGATATATTTAATGTAAGTAATTCTTTAAAAAATTGGTTCTGATCTTTTCTTGAGGTAATTGTATTCCATTATATTTACATGTTCGTTATCTTTGTTTTTGCTGTTACCTTTGTGATTGCCATCTTTGCAGACTACTTACATTCTATTTTTATCTCTTCCAGTCAAATTCTGAATATTTCTGATTTAGCTTGACAAAGTGCATTGGATCAGATGAAATTGTTAATTTTATTATCAGAGACTAATCTGAGATATTTACTCCTCTTCTAAGCTACATTTTTAATCTTGGTTTTTAAAAGTGAGTTCCACCTCTGTGTGGATGCAGGCAGTAGTTGTGTATATGTTTGAAAAAGGCAGCAGTGCTCTTATAACCAGTTATAGACCTATTTCAAGTTTAAACAAGCCTGCAAAGGTGTAATTCATACCTGAATACACAGTTTTCACATGCATTTACTACAAATTTGTTGAGTAATTTATTGTCATCTTCATGCACTGGCAGGTCATATATTCCAAGTCGCATCTCAGAAGTTGTGGCATTGTGGCGAGAGTCTCTCTCACAGCTGAATGAGAAGGCCGGTCAGTCACTTGCTGATCCAAAGGATTATGAGAACCTATTCCCAGGATATGTAGAGGCACTGAAGACGGAACAGTTCCTCAAATCAGAGCGCCAGCAATTGGTGCCAGCATCTGAATACTCAGATATCACAGTAAGTACTGTAAATAATGGAGAATTGCTAAGTGTGAAGTGGCTAAATAAATTCCTGAATTGGCAGTTACAAAGCAATTTTTTCGCCAGAAATACAGCTCAGAATACTAAACTGATAAATAGCACTCATTTGGAGCTGTGTACTGTCTCACTCAGGGGGAAGAACATGGGTTGAGGGTGTATGACAGCCAAGTGCTGAGGTGAAAGAGAAGTTACAAAAACATGACAAAATTTTCTTGTGTTCACTTACTCATTGTTATTTAAAAAGGATGGCACACGTAACACACGAGAAAACTAGAGATGCTGGTTTGCAAAATCACAAGGGTTGAGACCACTTAGAAGGCCTCATTATAGGTGGGAGGATAATATTAAAGTGGATTGTGAAGGTATAGGTCACGCGAGAAGTGCTGGCACTTGCACAAAGGACTGATTTTGGTCGTATGAGATGGACCCGTCTGAAGCACGCACTAGGGGGTTGTCAGCTTCAGTTGGTTTGTAGCTCTAGCTGTGTTTAGATCGGTGCATCACCACAGATGAGGCTCTGCTACCCCCACAACCATGAACTCCCTTCTCTCGGCTTATACATTGCGCATTTAGGTGCCACCACTATTCGCGCGACCTTTATGAACAGAATTGAAATGACTCGTAATGTTGTTTGAGGAAATAAAATAGCTTTTCACACTGACATTCAAACAAGACACATTAATATAAAATGCAGAGTTACCGACTGTTACAGCAGCTGTCACATGTAAATACCACTGGACTTTAAAAGGTTAATAAACAGTTTATGAGGGCTCCAGAAATATGTTTTATTCAGCATTGACAAGTTAACAGAGACTAGTAGCTGGTATAAAAATGTTTATATGAAGCATACTGTCATAGTATGGACAAGCTGACTTTTTTTAATAGATTTAAGTCATATTTCTGGAGCCTTGCTGCATGTCATTCAAGATGTTTCCAGTTTGAAATCTTCTCCTTTCCAGGAATTTGATATGAATAACTTTTAAGAGTTGGTCTGTTATGTGAATTAATATATTTATTAGTTCTTGACCTCAGAGGTTGACATACTTCTAGCATTTCTGCAAGCATACTATTTATTCAAGCAACAGCTCTGTGGAACTATAGGTGAGGATGATCATATTTCAGCCTAACTATGAAAGGAATCCAATTGAAGAGATGCGTGCTGCTGAGGCCGCTGGAAAATTCCACTACATTCCCCCTGGAGTTGGTATAGATGATGAAGTTGATATTGCCACTGCTTGTGAAAACTTCTTGCAGCCAGCACCAGGTACTGACATATCAAAATAAATATTACAGCTGGTAACAGCATGTTTCTTCCTGTGACAGAAACTTGACTCAACTCTTCGTACATTGCTCTCTGGTCCAGTTACAGAGCAGTATAGTTATTACATTTCATTATTATATGTGCAACTTGTTTGGAATGAAGGTTAAGATTAATATTATGGATTTCTAGCCAGAATTAAATAAGACTATCATGGCTTAATCAAGACCTGTCCTGTTTTATTCAGTGTTAATTGTCAGCCTGTTCTGACCTGTTGTTATTATGACTTCCATATATTTGTACATATAACGGATGTCATTCTTTGCCATTTCCATACTTTATAAGGAATGATTTACCTCACTGTGCATGTGTGTCTGTCTTTCTTGCCACCAATAAGTTTTTAACCCATTTACAAGTTTTCATGAACATGTCGTATGAACATTGTGCAATTAGTGGCCACTAATTTAATTCTGTTAATTTTAATTCTGTTATCAATAATAAAACTTAGTACCTGTGTGAACTTCTAAGATTGGACCAATACTTCTGCCTTTTAATGTAGGGGCTTGAAATTCATGTGGAAGTAGAGATATAAAAAAATATCGATATCATTTCTCCTGTAATTATAATTCACACGCACACATAGGTTCATTATCAATAGTTTTATTCAACATGTGTTATGTTTTGTTTTCATATGCTTGTGTTCTTATAGGGCAAAGATTTATATGCAGATATATATTTATGGCCATGTTAAGTTTCTTATCACCTTTTTTTGTGAGGCGACTTTTTGTTGTGTGCCGTCTTGTGTTTTTTGACAAATTGGTGTGCTGCAAGTGGAATAAGGTTGCAGAACACTGCTGTAGACAGTCACTATAGTGACTGAGCTATCCTGACTTAATTTAAAAATTCTCTAGGTTAGCAAATGTTAGCTTAGGTCACTGTCTCTTTGTCACACACATGAACATTTCCATAGACAAATATTAACTCTGTATACAGGGTGATTCATAACTCTAATACAGTATGTAAGGATGTAGGGGAAATAAATTTTGAGCAGAAAATGTAAATAATGTTTCCTGAGAT
Source organism: Zootermopsis nevadensis (assembly GCF_977971745.1). NCBI lineage: Eukaryota > Metazoa > Arthropoda > Insecta > Blattodea > Termopsidae > Zootermopsis > Zootermopsis nevadensis. Next base: position 14,425,920 of record NW_028259149.1, on the reverse strand, counting down.
TCTCCAATTTTCAAGTGACAACATTTTTACATTGATGTTGCTTTGTATTATTGTGATTGTTGGGCTGTGTGCTGGAAGTTTGTGGAAGTACAGTCCACTTTGCTGTCAGGCATGTGTTCAGGTGGAGGGAGGAAACTTCAAACACTGTTGTGACTATGTACTGTATAGTACATTCAGTGTACTGACAAGTCCCTATCACATGAACAGGAAAGTGCTCAGAGGTGACAACTGAAAAATGCTAAGAAAGATTAGAATTTGTTTTATTTCTGTTATTGCAAACAAGGAATTCAATTGACATGTTATGCTAAAACAAATTGTTTTCATTTTGTAAAAATCAGTTATCACAATAGTAAAACATTGCAACTCAGAAGTGATGGTGAATCTGAAAAACTTTGTTTTGTGCTGAAAATGATCTCCCAACAACCTTCTTAAGGCTTTGATTCACTTTGTGTAACACATGCGGCTTATAACTCACCATATATAATATAATAGTTTACTCGGACTCACCAGGTACAATTTGTTTACATGTGGATGAGCAGATTCACATTTCTTGAGCTCTCTTTTGTTATAAATTTTTTACATCCACTTGTTTTTAGTTTAAACTGTTGTTTCTCTTCTCTCCAGTTGTAGGTAAAAAAGACACTGTACCTATTCCATCACTCTCAGAAAGTGTTTCATCAAAGACCAAAACTCAGAGCGAGTCTCTAGAAGATGAACTGGATCTAGACCTGGAGCTGGACAACAATGGCAGTTTGGTGAGCATACGAGACATGTGAAAGTGTGTCATAGCTAACTTTGAAACCTTGAGTTTCTATATTATTCCTTTAGTTGGGTTTAAATCATGTAATTTGAGACTCACAACAGTCCAAATTTGAATTGTGGCTTTCTGAGTTATAACAATGTGTAGTGTGGTTGGTGGTTACAAGATTTTGGAGTAACTTATTACGTCCACACTGAAAATGGAGGTGAGAAGTTTTTTCAAAATAGTGGAAATTACCACAAGACACCATAACCCAGAAGACGACAATTCAGTTTGAGTTTAAATAATTTTATAAAAAGGTATGTAAGACAGATTATGTAAAGAATGTTTTATATTCTATGCTGTAATGGCACTCTGTTTACTCCTTAAAACTCCATGGACCTTCATTTAGGGGAGGCCACATTTTGAACTTTTTGTTTGAGAACTTTTACTCCATTTTAAAAATATAATAAGACATCACTAAAATTAAATAATTATCTTAAATGGATGGCTTTCGAAATTATATTAAGCTGTGAAAGCTGCATGAGAATGTAGGTGGTACAAGTATTTAAAACAAACGGATACAGATTGATTTAAACTTACCATATGGCAATCTTTGTTACTGCACAGCTAACAGCTATCTGTTATTTTGATTAAATCACAGAATATATGTAAGTCCTACCATGCTTCTTTACATGCAGTGAAGTTGGCAGTTATAGGTGATTCATTCACAGGAAATGATAAAAAATTGAACTACAGGATTGCACACATGAAGAAGAATAAGCATGGCCAGGGTGTGACACAGACCACTTACCCCTCCATCTAAATAAAGAACAAGAAGGAGCTGGCTGTATCTTCTGCCCATCCCCCAGCACCTCCATGATATATAGCAAGGCAGCTTTACTTTTACACAGATATTATATAAGAAAATAAATGTTATTTTCCTCACAGTTTGCATATTGATGTAAATTATTTAATGCTTTATGACTAAGTGATTGCCCTTTATATTTCTCTGAATAGTAATGATTTGTTTTCTTTCTAGGATGTTAATATAGATAATATAGATGAAGATTTACTACTTGAAGATTGAAGGATTCTGATTAATTGTGCTGAGTATTTAAGATTTCTGCTCACATTCTATGTGTGAAGCATGTATTAAAAATTTATACTGTATGTACGTATCATTTGTTATCACCAAAATGTTCAGATGAAGAACAAGAAGTGTAATCATCTTGTTGATGAAAAATAAACAGATGTTTGTTCAAACCAGTAATCCAAGTATTACTTACATGTCTGCCTACCAAACACATATGTATTCACAGCCACTGACGTTCGCACCATGTGAATTGTTCTGTAGTTAAGTGTAGCCCATGTGTGAGTACTATTTCCCTCTTACACAAAACCTTCTCCTAAAGTACTTTTCTTGTTTGTGCATGTCTACTTTTTCCATTCATTATTTTGTACGTCATCCATCACATGGTCTCTCATCTTATGTATTGTAGTATCTCTATAAAGTATGGAAAATGAGTGACAATATAGCATTGAAATAATATTTTACCTGCAGAGTTTATACGGTTGGTGTGTTCAGGTGTAGAGAGAGTGTTGGATGGCAGTTTACGTTTGTTACCGACTCACTGTTAAAACTTTCCGTTCTTCTGCAGCAGATGGCAGCATAATGTATGCGTGTGTTGACAACTTTTAACATTGAGTTACGGATCTGTATGTTGGCATAATCAGTGTGTTGCACGTGTTTGGTTCAAGATCAAAAGAGGTTGATGTGCGTACAGCTTTATCATTTGTGAATAGTAATGGGTAAAGTTAAAAATAAAGCCAAAAAGAAACGTATGTCAGATAGGGTAGTGAAACCTGATTCTCAAAAGAAAAAGGTGCTGAATCCGTTTGAAATTCATGTTAATCGCCAGAAATATTCAATCCTTGGAAGGAAAACTAAAAATGATAAAGGTCTTCCAGGTATAGCTCGTGCGAAAGCAATAACAAAGGTAATTATTTATTTGCGCCTTATTTAACGGCGTTCTCAATAGCAAATCCTCTACAGCGCAACATCCCATAAGACATGTCAGTTTTAAATTATACTGACGATGGTGTGGTACAATCGGGATCAGTAAATTCTTGGACTATGTCCATCATTTGTGTTTATTAAAAAGAACTCTACGTTTCGGAAGCTTAATCTGCTTCCGCCCTCAGGTTAAAAAGTGGTGAGGGGCGCCTACTCTGTTGGGCCCGGTTGAAAGATTAAGGTTAGTTCTTTGTATCGGACCCAACAGAGTAGGTGCCCCTCCCCACTTTTTAACCTAAGGACGGAAGCACATTCAGCTTCCGAAACGCAGTGTTCTTTTTTAAAATACGCAGACGATGGACGTAGTTTAAGAATGTAGTGATCCTGGTCTGTCTTAATACTTGCCACGGTTAGAACTTCAGCCGTGATATAATTTAAGGTTCTATCCTGTCATTTGCCTGTAAGGACTGACAAAAATCACAATAAGCCATAAACAGCATAGGTGATCTCTGGGCCAAGATATGAACCCAGTCGCTCCCAATGTTTTCACTTGTCTTGCAGCATTCAGTATTAAGGTGAACTATCAATGATGATACTAGTTTTTGTAGAAAAATGGCTGTTACAGGAGTGAAAACAGGAGATTAATTTACATCATATTAGGATTGTTTAATCTTTATAGTAGTTATTTATAATTAGTTCATATGGGTTCTCTGCATTTCTTCCCAAAATATTTTTTATTTGAGCCTTAACAGTTTGCTTGATACAGGAAGATTTTTTGGCAGCAAAGCCAAGGCATGGCCTTTCTGTTATGCATGAATACTGCATAGGTTTCTGCCCTTTGAAGTTGATTAGCTGCAGCGATGATAAGATTAAGTCATACCATGGAAAAAAACAGCACACCTGAAGGTAAAATTTACATTTTACCATATCAGATTGTGATGAAAGTTCACATACATATTGATTCCCATAGTAATACATCATCTTCTTCTTCCTCTTTTTTTAATACAGAGTGTTAAAATATCACCCCCACCATCTTATAAAAGGTATGTGAGGTTTTTATTTAGTAACTTCTTTGATTATGTACTTACATAAACATTCTATAGCTCATTGTAAACCTTATTAAATTTTCTTTCTAACGCTTATACATATACCTCATAACTTGTAGAGCTTCAGTTATAAGTGGTCACATGTTATGAACTTAGAAATTTATTGCAGAAAAGTAGCATCTGGAATTATTTTTAAACTTGTCACAAGTGTCAGTCATATACCCCTCACAAATTGTGGAAAGTAATTGATTATTAAAGCAGATGGCACATATAGTTATCACTGGGCTTTAAAAGGTTAAGAAGGTACAGAATAACTAATGTCTTAGATTATATTAAAGCCAATGTAATTATATATAATGTGACTAACATATGATAAAAACCAACTGAAAGTGACAGTTGGAACTAACTTTTTGTTATTTTCTCAGAGGAAAAAGACACTACTTCAAGAATTCAGAATAAAAGACAAGTCTAATAGGTTTCTGGATCGGAGAATAGGTGAAAAGAATAGTGCGATGACAGCAGAAGACAGAATTATGGCTCGATTTACTGTTGAAAGAATGAAGATGCACAATAAGGTAATAATATTCATGCGCTCTGGGATTTCTAAGTTTTAAGCAGTGGTATTTTATTTTTCATCAGATCAAAAAATTAATGTCTCTTATGCTCACATGTTCTTTATGTGTGCCTTAACTGTTATTTTCACATTGAATTTAATTAATTTTGGGAATGACACAGTTAAAACAAAAGATTGAAAGTACTAAGGAATTTATGAACTTACAACCAAATGTCTTCACCATTGTAGGTAACATAATATTCATGTTAAGATTATTTCAGGGTTAAGGTGTCAGTTTTAAAATGTCCATTGTAATTATTTGACCAGTAAAGCATACTATTTACTTGTAGCAGAGCTATTATTCCGTATGCTATTTTTAATTCCCTTTAAACTACATAGTTTATATAATGTCCAATGACAAGGGATGATGGTGTTTGAAGGAGATGGTTATGGCTTGAAAAAGAACTGGATGAAAGTACAGAATGGGACAGGATAACATCATGGTCATGAATTTATGGGTTTCTTAAAAATTAAGAATTTCTATTCCAGCTGAGTAACTATCAGCACGTCAAGAATGTGTCTGTTTTGTAGAGTTCATTAATTAAAATAAGAGAATTATGGTAGCATAATTTGTTTGTAATTACAAGAGTTACTGGTAATTTTCAAGGATCTCATAGATGTGAACTTCAAATAAGGAAGCTTGTGATTTTTATGTATAAATTTATTACAGAAATCAATTTTTAACTTGGCTGATGATGAAATATTGACACATCATGGCCAAACACTGAATGAAATAGAGAAATTTGATGACCCGCGAAGCGATGATGAGGAGGAAGAAGAGACAGGAAAGCTTGATTGTGAGTGTTCTGTTATATTTCTCAAATTTTCTTATGTTGAGGTGTAATATTGAAACAGAAAAGTGACAGCAATTCAAAAGAATTTAAAACTGCAAGCTGCAACTGTCATTGTATGTTTCAGTATAGAAACATCCATTTCCATCAAAGCTTTCCCATGACTTGTCAGGGATATGCCAAAGATTGACTCAAAAACTAGTGCTATGGGAAATTATTGTGTCATTAACGTATATATTTTTACAGGATTTTTTTTCACAAATTTTATATCTTTAAATCACTCCCTGCTGACATTTTCACCAGAAACACATTCTTTTATTTTGCAACTTACAAATTCACTTTATAGAATGCTGCAAAGTGTTGGCTGAAAGTGTCAATAGATGGAAAAACAGGTTAATTATTTCACTGATAATGCAAACACACATCCACACCCACCCACATGTGCACGCACGCACACAGTAGGAAGAAGCACCAGTATCATAAATATGTATCTCATTCACATGATGGGAAAGGTTGATCTTCTGTAGGCTGTTCACCAAACAGGAGATGACATGAATGTCACTGGTTTACAAAAGTTTAAGAATCATATGAAGGATGATCAGAGAATAAAGGCAAAGATCTTGAAGTGATTTACTGACTTTTTGTATGGACACACAATTTTATTCACAGTAGATAGAATGGTAATTGTTAAAGTCTCGGAGAGGACTATTAATAAAAATAGTGTGCAACTTGTACAATCTTCTTCTTCTTCTATTGCTCTCTGGTTCGTATTCGGTCCATGGCCTCCTCAGTTCTCCTCTTCCATTCGGTCCCCTGTTAGGTCCGTCTGTCCGAGGCTTTGATTGAGGTTTCGAAACATCCTCCTTTTTACGGTGCAAGGTTGTTAGCCTTGCGACCAACCCCCAACCTGGAGGACCAGGGTACCTGTCTTAGCCTGACCTCTCCCCCATGACCAGTCTGGCTAAGGAGGCCCTACCAGTAGCTATGCTACCGCCAGCATAGCTCTTCGGGTCACTGAGGTACTCAAGCCCCACCACCATGACAAGGTGCTGGTACCATTAAGTGGGGAACTTGTACAATGGCACTTTATAATGTATATCACAGATACAGTGAATTATTGCATTATATACTAGTTTTTGATTGAACCTTGTGGAAGAGTTACTTAAAATTTTAGATTAGTGAAAATGTTTTAATTTCTTTTTTAGCGACATTTGTTGAAGATGCCCATTTTGGAGGTGGTATGCTAAAGAGATCCAGTAGTGAAGGTCATACTAGTAGAAAGGATTTGATTGATCAGTTAATTGCTGAGTCTAAAATACGTAAAGCTGAGAAGCAGCGGGCTCGTGAACAAACAATTGAACTGACAGAAAAGCTGGACACAGAGTGGAAGGATCTGCTGCCAGTTGTGTCTGCTTCTAAGACATCTTTGAATAATGTGGTTGATAATGATGACAAGCCAGATTCCTATGATACAGTTATGAGACAACTGAAGTTTGAAGCTCGAGGAAAGGTATGTTGCAAGTTGCACATTCTGTTCATTGTTAACACATTTACAACTGATGTAATATTTGTCATGTACTTTGCAAGGGTTACCTCTCACCCATGTTTTTGATACTAGCCATATAAAATATGCACAGTTCACAATGTACACTCACCTGATGACTTTTTTGTTGTTGTAATGTTTATTTTCCTTTCTGTCACTGTGATCTTACATGCATCCATAACCAGAATTATAGATATAGCATACATCTTATATATGTAATCTGTCTGGCAGATTTTACTCAAATTTTGAGTTCTTGTATTGTTCCTTGCACCTTGTAAACCTGTGTTGGGGAATCATTTGTTGCGAAACACTCTCGTTTGAGTAGAGAAACCTGCTCTTGTAGTGACCATAATACTCGAAAAGGTGGTGCTCCTTTTGGAGTATATTGATTTGAAAGTGCTGTCTTGTGAAACACTCTTCTTTCTAGACACCATGAAGTCAGTTTCAACATTGACCTGTGTAAACTTAATTCTGTTGCTTTTATGGCAGCCATTAGACCGACTAAAATCAGAAGATGAATTAGCACGAGAAGAGAAAGAAAGACTCGAAAAATTAGAAAGGGAACGATTACAGAGAATGCGCGGACTCAAAGAAGATCTTGTACCTGAAAGGAAGCACAGAAGTGCAGATGATCTGGATGATGGGTTTGTATTTAATATGAACAAATTTTGAATGTTTAATGGTAGATTTTATTGTGGAAATAGTATACAGGTTGTATTTTCCAGTTTTGAAGTGGAAAGTGAAGAAGAAGTTATGATGAGTTACAATGCTGATGGGGAACTGGAGATGAACACAAATCATGAACTAGAACAAGATGAGAAGCAGGATCATGAACGTGAGTGTTCTTCAACATTAACTAACTAATTGGCACCAAACATACTGGCATGGCAGTAACACTCTAAGCTTGTGTTCAGGGGATACTTGGTTTGAGCCGCTTCCTGTTGCCAGCTGACTTTGGATTTTTCAGGTTTCTCAGGCCAGGCAAATGCTGGGGATTACTTTGATTAGGCCACAAATGCTTATTACTAGTTTCTTAGCTTATCACTATTCATAACCATTTTCCTTTCTGATTGGATTATATGTACTCCAGAAATAATATCACTAAATAGCCTAAAAATCATCTAGCTCTGATAGTATAACTTGAAGTTTAAATTGTGCTAATACCAAGTCTTGTTCACTGGACATGATTTTGGTCTTGTTACATTATTCTTCCATTCTCACAATATACTTCTCCGTGATTCATGTTCATGTCCACTGTCTTCCAAGAAGTTTCTGAACTAAAATTCACATATATTTCTCCTGTGCAAGTCGCATTCCCAGTCCTTAATGAATTTTTGCTTTTGTTATTCAAGCATATGTGACTTCTGTAAATCATATTTATCTACATTATGTAATACAAATTTCCCATTGATTTTGTCTATCTTGAAATATAATATTTTTCACTTTAACAGAAATTTTTAAGGTCATTTATCACATTCATAAGTATTGGTAATCTGGCTTAGGAGGACAGATGGTTTATTGTCAGACACAGTAATTTATGAGCTAAGTTAATTGGTTTGTCTTACACTTTGTTTTATTTTTACTGCAGAAGATGAAGAAAGAGAAAGGAACTCTTCTCATTCCTCAGAAGAATCTGAGCAGTTTGATGATAATGATGAAGAAGATGAAGATAACATTGATGATTTGTCTGACTTGAAGAATGTTTATCACAGTGATGATGAGAATACAGAAAATAAAGGTTTGTATTATGTATTCATAGCTTGTCAACCTGTGGTTTGTCAGATTGCTTTTATAGACATATTATTACTATATTTATATGTTAATAACATGACTCTCTCTCATCCCATTCACAATGAAAAGATAATTGTACTAGTTGTACAGTTGTAGTTCTTATGTGCAATATTCAGGAACAAACATAACCTTTTTACCCATTTGTATATAATGGCCAAATGTAGGTCTACAGAATGTTTTTCTTGTAAAACTTGTTCTTTGCAGTGCTTCATCACTACAGAATGGCCTCAGAAGTGTTTATTATGTTTTATACCAGATAATCATTAGTTTGAAGTTTGTATCATAATGATTTTTGCAGTAAACAAGGGAGCAGCGTAGCCGCTTCTATGCGGGCTTCCACGATTGTGTCACTTGATATATCGAAGTTCTGTTTAATAGGTACATTTACTGTAAACACTTTCTAAGGAATGGAACACACAAAACAAATGTTTAGTATCATCACAAATAATGTCTTGACAGTCATTACAAAATTTTATTGCACATCCTCAAACTAGCCACTGTGGCATACCTCATAACTCATGTTAGCATATATTTATATTATGCCATTACAGTATGTACCAGAAAACTGAGCCAAGGCTCCAAAAATATGAGCTGGATCAGTTGCATGTGAGTATGGTGGTAACAGTAATAAAAATTTAACAATTACTGCTTACATAACGTGATATTAATTCAAACTCTACACGCACTATTTTTGAGGTATACCACAGTTGCCAATGTCTGTTTATGCAGAAACTGTTGAATTGTGTTATATGTATATAAACAAGGGGTCATCTTATATTCACAAGGATATATATAAAATTGTAATGAAAATTAAGCTGAGAGAATCTCATCTTATATTTGGGTAAGTATGTCATTCATAAGTATATCATATATGTAAGTAAGTATAAGTATATTTATATCATAAATGTTTTATTTGTAGGTTGTAATAGGACATTTAATAATATTGAGTGAATTTTTTTTAGGTATGGTTGCTGAAAATGTGAATTTGGAAACAATGCAAAGCACAGACAGAAATTATTGTGAAGACAGGACAGAAAATAAAATAAAAATTGATCTTCTGGCAAGGAAAGAAATGATGGAGAGAGCAAGAAGTGAATTGCCATACACATTCAAGGGTAAGGATATGTGAAAGAACAAAAATATATAAAATGTGAGCTGCTGGACTGACTGTTGAGTAAAACAACAGTGTGAAACACGGTTCTAGAGTCTTGACTATTCCACAGTGGGCGTATTGCTTGTCAGAGGTGAGGGATGTGCAAGGTATATGGAAAAATCTTTGCTGTAACCTGAAACCTTGGACATAGAAGATTTTCCTTTGGACCACTATGTTCCTGATAGATGAAAATTTAAAAAAGCTTTAAGTTGTCTACATTTCTAAGATGTCATCTATGTACTTAATTGCATCCTGAGGTCCGAATCCAGCAGTGAAAAGTTCCACATCTTCCCTACAATTGTACATGACTTCGAATTCAGAATCTGTACCACCAGAACCACTCTCTATCATTGCATTATCATCATTTACTGCAGAGTTTCCATTGTCCTTTTCTGAATTCAACAAACTTTTTTTATAACCTGTATTTAAACTTTCATGATGTGTTGATTAGTTTCCAGTATGATACATAAATACAGTAAGTTGCTTTGTGTGTTTATTAGTTCCAGATACGTATGAAGAGCTTCAGGCTGTACTCTGTGTTCAAAGTCCACACCACCAAGCTGTGATTCTGGAGCGTATGATGAAGTGTAATCATCCTAGTTTAGGTGAAGGCATGAAGGACAGACTAACTAATCTTTTTGGCTTCCTGTTGCAACATCTTCAGGACACAGCAGTTTCCACTGAGGTATGTGATGACTGTGCCCATTTGAGTTTTACTTTTTAATTGATTGATTCTCTGGTTAGTTAACAGTGTTCTTTTACTATGTAACTTACGTGTTTTTACGTGGTAGGATCTCTGTTACTTTATAAATAACATCCATGCACTTGTTGAGAAGGACTGAGGAAGAACACAGAAAGGCTTCTGTGCAGAGAATAATGTCCATGTATCTGTTGAATTAGTGAATGTGCCATTCACAAATTTGCAAGTCAGTGAATCACATCAGTGACCAATTGGTTATGGGTCTCAGATTCACAGAGCAGTCCTTTACTTTGATCAGTCAACTATAGCAAATACTTTGTTGGTCTTGTTAAAATTTCTAAGACCATGTTCAGTAGCTGATCTATATGTTGTTAGTTGCAGCATGTGTGTAGTGGCATGGCTACACAATTCATATAAATAAGTAGGATTTTCCATCTGTTATGTTGGCTGTCCTGCTGACTGCCTTCTTGATAATGGTATCATTAATCTCTGCCTGTAAACTGTAGGTTATAAGGTGCAAACACTAGGGAGCTCCATCTCGTTCATTGTTCGATCAGCAAGTCTTTATTCATTGACTATAATCATTCACCAGTCACTTAGGAGGTCTGTATATGCTGATTTGTCTAATTTACTAGTCACTCAGTGAGTCTTCATTCAGTTTTGTCATCCATTCATTGTCAATATTCATCACTTTATGAAAATTGCACTTTTTCAGTTCCAAATTCTTTCTGTTTCATATGATATTGTGATGCACTGCATACTGTTATGACCCTTATTTTATATCTGAAAATTTTTCTGAATGACATTTATAATTTTTTGAGGAACAAAGATAATTACTAGATAAATTTTATTACGTGTATGCCTGTTCTTAATTTTTTATAACTTTGTTGGTTGTTAATTTTTAAATTGAGAGTCAGGTGTTATTTACTTCAGTTATTACTTATGCAGATTTACTTGCAAGTGCTGAAAAAGGAAAGTGATACATGGTACCATTTCTTGGTACTACTTTTGAATTTGCCTTCTGTATATACTGGGAACGACCCATTCTTCAAGTGCCTGAGGACTGCGGGTCCCAACTTTTCGTTGGCTTGATCTATAGACATTCGGTAGGACTCCTTGGACGAGGGATCGGCCCATCGCAAGGCCTCTACCTGTACACAGGACAACACAGAAAAACGCGGATAAACATCCATGGCCTTCTGAATATATGTTTAGTTATTTTCCTGTTCCCTGCATCATGCATTTTCATGAAAATTAACTGACCCCACTGAGCATAGGCTCTTGTGAGAAGCTGGTGGTTAGTTATCTTGTCATGAAATTCCCTGCCTCTCATGGAACCCAGTTATTCATTGATATGTCCAATATAATATGTGAGTCTGAGATGTGAAGAGTTGTTGGCTGTGCCCACCCCCAAATATTTGCACTATGTAATGTCATAGTAGTAGTAGTAGTTGTAATGCAGGATTTAAAGTGATGTCTTTAATGGAGTAAACAGGTTAAATAAATGTATCACCCAATTTTGCTCATGTCTATACAAAATATAAAACAGGAGTGCTAACCACTCAACTGCAATATTTCACGGTGATACTGATTAATTGTAAAGTATTTTGGTTATAGCTTCTAATATGTTTGGAATAAACCAGGACTTTTCTGAATTCTCTTTCATTACCTTGATGAATGTGAGGAATTTGAAACCCTCCACAGTGGTTTGGATCTTGCAGTAATTTGTAGATCCCCTCTGCTGATCATCATCCTCATCTTCATATTTTTAGTGGGAGTGACAGAAACTGCCTTTTACTTTATAACAAAATGTATCTGTGAATGATAGGGTATGAAGATGTGGACTCAATTTAACAGGTTCAGGATGTGGTAAAGTGTCAGGCTGTTTTGAATGTGAGTTCTGTAAAAGGTAGAGATTTTTTGATGAGCTGAATAACTATCAACTACAAGAAGAAAATTATTTTAAGGTATAAATCTGTGCTTATAGTGGAAGTGTTTGGCACAAAGAGTATATCTTCATGTCACAGATTCTGTTAATGTAAGATTATTCTTTTACAGAATGAAGAGGGTTGCAACTGTTTTGCTGTGCTGGACAGCATACTACCTCATCTGTATGATTTGTCACAGATTACACCCCAGAATACTGGTCATTGTGTTGCAGACATACTGAAGGAGAAGCAGCAGGACTTCAGAGCACACTGCAACTCTTTTCCTGGACTTGATACAGTATGTTTAAGAATGACAGATCATGTACATACCAAAATATACATGCACATTTCATGTGAAACATTCTTTTTCTTACATAGAAACTTACAAGTGGAATTTAGGATATTATATTTTTGGAGCTTCATGTAGCAGAGTCATCTTGGTGACAGAAGAGTTGAAATATTCTATGCTACATATTGTAACTTATCGCAAGAGCAACCACACTTTTGCCACATAAGCACATGTAGTCATCTTTTAATACACCACACTGAGAAGATAGTTTGATGGAACAGTACAGTTCCCAAAGCAGGGATCATGAATTTTCAGACAGAGAACTGTATCATTCTATTGCATTATTGAAGTTTAATTTAAATTTTGTGAACTTAATTATTTCAGGAGAGTCATGTTGAACAATTTTGCATGTTGGTACCATCATATTGATATGCTCACTTCATTGGTAGTTCATGCTTCTTCCTAATTGTTCCAGCTGGTGTTCCTGAAGCTCATCTCCCACCTGTTTCCTACGTCAGACTTCCGACATCCTGTGGTGACACCTGCTTTTGTGTTTATATGTCAGATGTTGCATCAGTGTAGAGTGAAGACTACTCAGGACATAGCAACAGGCCTGTTCCTTGTGACACTCATACTGGAAGTAAGTACACAGTAAGTGCTGACTGATGCATTATTTAATCATGGTGTTTAAAACTGAAGAGGTTAAATAGCATCAAGTGAAATTAGATAATGATCGTGAATAATCAATAGGTAAGGATTTGGAAGAAGGTAGTCATGACGTATTTGATGGTACTATCTTGGCATTTGTTTGGAGAAGAGGAAGACAAAGAAATTGTCTTCTGTTGGATCTCTAAAAGCAATTTGTTGTTCTCTTCTTCGGATCTTGTTTTCAATAAGGACTATTAAGTCACTTGGGTAAACCATCTTGATCTGTGTTTTCTCCTCATCTGTCATTATTTCCACTAACAGGTAGGTTAGTGAATGAAAAACTTCCAGATAAGTTTTGTTTCCTCACTTTTTTTATCTCAGCCTGCATGTCTCTTCAACTTTCAGTACTGTCATTTCCCTTAGTTAAGTCATCTCAGTGTTTGTCACCTCTTGTGGCATTGTTTCCACAGGGTGGATGAAAAGATTTCAAATATCAGTTCCCACATTTTTTTGTTTTCTGTGTCAGTCCATACTCTTTCTCTACTTCTCTGAGAGTCAATCATTGCATTAGCTTTGTCGTTTGGCTCTGTCACTTTCACTTGCATCTCTTCTGGGTAATTTAATTTGCTGGAGTATCAAGCCTTTTAGCATTCCCTTGTCTCTGTAATCTTTGTCTCTAATACCTTCAAGGGTCTATAATATTCCAATAAGCTTTTATGAGTACAGTAAAGCTATTGTAGGGTCAAAAAGATGATAATTGGTTTAATTTCCTTTCATAGAGTTCATTGTAGTACTAAATATTTTTCTTTTATTTCAGTACACAGTTCTTTCCAAGAGGTTTTCTCCAGCAGTCGTCAATTTTCTTTGTGGCGTGCTTGACATGGGGGTGTCCAAAACATGTGCAAAACTGGTTTCTGTTGTGTATCCAGTGCACATAGCTGGCAAGGCTAGAAATCTGCTTGTTCTTTCTGAGCCTTCCACAGTTAAGTATGAAATTATTTTTCACACTTTTATTTATATTTCCACAAAACTGCTTTCTGTGCTTGCTATCACATTTTGAAAACATATATGGGGTGCAGAGGTAAAGCTCCACACATCCTAACTCTGTGCACTAGATGAAAGTGAGTGGTCGGCATCATGCTCTGGCAGCTTTACTGCTGAGTGAAGAGTCTCCCATTACGCAGCTAGTCTGGATGTGATGGTGAAGAAAGTCTGTGCCCTTCCCAGGAATTGAGCCCATAGCCAGTCACTTCATTAACCGAGCTGTTGTACCTCAGTTACCAAATTCTTTCCATTTCTTTATTATAACTGTCTTATTCATAGAATTACAGAAATTTTACAGGCTTTAAGTAGTGAGGTTCTTATATTTCCTTTGTATTGTGTTCATTACATAACAGAAAAGTCTGAAGATTACAGTAAAGTTTGTCCCGCTATGTGCCATGAAGGCGCTTGGGGTGAGTGGAGGTATAGCTCCTCTCTTTCTTGACCTCGGCACTAGATGGGGGTGAGTGGTCGGCATCACCCCCGGCCGGCTTTACCCCTGGGAAAGGACCCCGGTACCCATTGGATAGGAGGCTGGGTGGGCCCCAGAGCCGGTCTGGACGCAGAGGCTAGAGAAAAAAATCCTCTGCCCCCGTCGGGGATCGAACACCGGCCGTCCAGCCCGTAGCTAGTCACTATACTGACTGAGCTATCCCGGCTCATTCTGAAGATTACACAATTATTTAAACACAGACAGTACTGGTGTTCTGAATTAAACATATTTTAAACAAAATTAGCGAGCTTTATCTTCAGATGCATGCTGTGAACGCTCATTCATTAAATTGACTGGCTACCAACAGCAGCTGGAGGTTGAAATCCAAGAAGATGTATTGGGACTTTTGTCTTTACCACCACGAGCAGAACAGTGATTGGGGTTTGTCTGCCATTTGTAGTGGGTACTGTATAATCTTTCTCCAGGGTGGCATGTGTATGAAACTGATGAGTTAACTTCACCGAATACCAAAGTCAAAAATGAATGCAGTCTGAAGACTGTAGCATGGTGCTCAGACATAAGAGCAATTTTATATTTACTTTTATATGCATAAATGTGGAGAAACGTTAGAAAACATTGTACTTGCATACTCCATTTGGCCCACATTAATTTACATACAAGTGTACATGCACGTTCTTGATTGAGTTGTAGTTAGTGATGTTAAAACTTTGAAATTCATTTAATGAAAATGAAGGTTTTAATTTTAACTTTGCTTTTTCAGTAACAATGAAACTCAGCTGATGAATTTAGATGATCTACGAGAGACGCTTCCTGAAGATGATAGTTTTAAATTACGTGCATTACACACAGCTGTGAAACTTTTACTGGAGTTTTGTTGCCATTTAGAAAACATGTCTGCAAGTTATCACATTTTCAAGCCTGTTCTCACTACACTGAAGCAGTTGGAGGTGGTAAAATATCCATCCTTTCTTCAAGAAGACATTAAAAGTGTCATTTCAAAGGTAGAGAAAATGGAACAACAAAAACTGCAATTCTTGGTTATGGAAAAGAAGAAACCTAAAGCTTTGCGGTTGTATGAACCGAGAGTTGAAGAAGTGTAAGTACTGAGTTAGTAGAGATGAGAAGTGTCTGCAGATTTGTGACTTGTGCTCGTTCTGTGTAAGCTCTTTCATTTGTGATTTAGGAGAGCAAGACTGTTCCACTTCATGTCATTTCTGCTTCTTTTCCATTTTTACTCTTTTTTTCTATTCTTCCTCTCTTCATCTACCACCTGTTCCTCTTTTTTATCTACTGTGTCACAGTTTGAAATTCATTTAGTTGAACTTTTGTGCTGTATTAACTGATTCTGTAAGACATTATTTAACCATTCTCATATACTAAGTTTTAAGTGTTTTTTTGTTTTGTTTTGAACAATGTAACAGTCTTTATGTGTTTATAGGTTTGATGGAAGGAAGAGGCGACCCATGGGAAGGGAAAGGCAGGAGCACGAAAAGTTACTGCATAAATATAAACGTGAAATGAAAGGAGCTATTCGTGAGATTCGCAGAGACAAATCTTTCCTTGCCAAGCTCAAGCTTAAACAAACTTTACAAAAGTGAGTAGAACAATACTTTGAGCACAGATGGCAAATATTTTTATTTGAGTCACATTCAAATACTATTTCATAGTGCCAGTGGGCCATGGATTTTTTGCAGAAAAAATTCTGTTCCATTACTGGTTGAATTTAATTGTTTCATGTGTCCACAGGCTTTATTTTGAAGATTTCTGTCCTCTGGGTTGTTGTGCTGTGTAGTCTGGTAGATGTTAACCAATGTTTCTTAGGTCATACTGCCTCCATCATCAGGCCTTGGTGACAGAGGCAGTATGACCTCTGAAACGTTGGTAAACATCGACCAGACTACACAGCGCAACAACCCAGAAGACAGAAATCTTCATTCTCACTGCTGAAAACCTCAAATCTTACAGGCTTTTATTTTGTCTACCATTGGTTTAGAGTCTGTTCCCTGTAATTGTATTCCACGTTTATAAGCTTACGAATGACTCCATCATTTTCTCTTGTTTTGTTTCTTTATTTCAGTGATATGGAACGTAAGCAAAAGGTTAGAGAGATATTTGGTTCAGCAGCAATGCAACAAGGAGAACTTAGGAAGCTGAAGAGGAAGAAATAATGGTACAGTTGTATTTATTTGTAGGTGTTGATAATAAATATATATAAAACTTTTTAAATTTTCTCGTCTTACTGTATACATTCTCACCTATTAATTAATTATATGTCCACAGTTACTGCCTCATTTGGCACAAGTCATTTCACACTTTCACCCTGTGAAGACCTTTAACAGAATCTTATACAGAACTAAGAATTTAGGACAGATACACAAGGATAATATGAGCCTGGATAGCTCAGTCAGTATAGTGACTAGCTACGGGCTGGACGACCAGGGTTCGATCCCTGATGGGGGCAGAGGATTTTTCCTCTAGCCTCTGCGTCCAGACCGGCTCTGGGGCCCACCCAGCCTCCTCTACAATGGGTACCAGGGTCCTTTCCCGAGGGTAAAGCCGGCCCGGGCGTGATGCCGACCACTCACCCCCATCTAGTGCCGAGGTCAAGAAAGAGAGGAGCTATACCTCCACTCACCCATTTACGGCACATAGGGGGACAAACTTTACTTTACACGAGGATAATGTAAAATCAGGAGGTTTGGGACAATAGTGTATTATTAAAATAAACTTCCTGGTCAATACCCTTCATCTTGATATAATAAAGACATGACACTTCTGAGACTGGGGCCTGTCTCTGTCCTCGGGTAAAACCAACTCTGTTGGGCCAAATTGATACAGCTTGTCCTTACCCCAAACTGTTCTTGACCAGAAATGATTGGAAAACCATGTGAACTTTGTAATGCTGGCTAATGTATTAAGTTAAGATGCATTGTGTTGATTTAGTGAGCCAGTTTGATGGTTATATTTGGCATGTTTCAGCGAAATGTAATGGTCATACTGTGAACTTTGATGTGCATTTTGGATTCATTTTATTGTGGCAACCCACATTTATAATAAATTACAGTAAATAAAACAATATATTATATGACTTCTAAGTGTAAGTTATGAGTTTGAATACAAATATTGGTAATGGAAACATTTTCATTCAGATTTAACAGACCCAAACTGTCCAGTTTGCTTATGAATAATAAACTTTTTTTACCTGCAAGATAAAATGGTACAGTACATTTCAGCAAAGTAATATTGGGTTGATTGCTGTAGATGAAATATGTATTTTTAAAGGAAATGCTGAGAAACTTCTTCCAGTTCAATACATTATTGACGTAAATACGTCTATACGGAAGGGTCATTCGGCATAAACAGCGTTAGTTACGAAGATGTGTAAGATCCATACCAACACCGACAATGGTCAGCTTTTATATGAACTCCTGCGTGCATAACAATACAAGAAAAAGGATTGGAATTTCTAACATGCCTGCAACAATATTGGCTGAGCATGCCATAAGGCTCTTTTCTCATTTATTATACATGCAGTATAATTGCCTGAATAAACCATATTGCAATCCACTCTTTTACCTAAGAAACTAATTGGTATGTCATCTGTTTACTCGGCATTGTTGTGTTTCATTGCTGCCGTCAACAATCCGCTTTCGTTACTGTGGAAATAGCTGAGCTGTGAATCGCTTGTAGAAGAAGTGCGTCGTAGAGTAGATAATATTGTGCTGTGAAAAACGTTTTAGAATATCACAAGTACTTATCTTATATAAGAATTACTACATTTCATTACATTACACAGACGTATTTACGTGGTTCCACTGTCATTTTTTTTTAAAATGGAATAAGTTCCTCTGAAGTACCAGAGCCCAGGTTTATAAAGGTGAGATTTTAAGTGGCAAGCATGAATACTGTCTAGTTAGATGTTGCACTGCGTAGTATAATTGATATTTACTGATGTTTTTTCATTACCTCCATCATTGGGCAATCACCCCGAAACGTTTGTAAATTTTTACCACACTACATGGTGCAATGTACCAGAACACAGTCAACCTGAGATTTGTGAAAGTAAACAATCAATTTCGAATAGTGAGAAACAACTGTAGGTAAGTTACAATTGACGTTGTTACCGATTGAGCTCTTGACAGTGGCAACTACAGTGAATTAATACCAATTGTTACAGACAGGTCGTTTTGTAGTAGTATTACTGATAATAGATGGAAGCACAATGTATTGTAATGTTCTGTGCTGCATGACGTTGTGAACTTCTAGCGTAGAATTAATTGGGTGATGTTAGTGTGGCTGTTGGTCTTGACGTTGAGATTTGGTGTTGGCTTGTTTTTTTTCGTAAAAGGTAAAATTATTTAATTTGGTCTTCAGAAAGGTGAAGAACTATTTTGTTATGATTTCAACGGTTGCCAGGAAAATTACATTTTTCGTTGCACAAAATTAACTTTTTAAACGGGTTGAAAATGTTGGTATATTTTGTATCACATTAATTAGGCCACATCAAATAACTGAATGATTTGATGTATGGTGTATAGTAATTAAAGCTTGATTGAAATTATGTCACCAAATATTAACTTACGGGTATGCATGTAAATATTTAGGTATTGCATCAAATTGGGAGATAAAAGAGGTTATGTTGTTTGTGTTGCAGATGATAGATCTCATTTGAATTTGTTTTTGATTTGCACTAGTAATGGATTTTTGAGATGGCTGATAAAGCTACCCAAAACACATATCAGACAGATGAAACCAGGATAAAAGAAGATACACAGAACACATCTCAAACAAATGCTGATGTGACAGAAGGTGCACAGAACATACCACAAAAAAATGAAGGTGTGACAGAAGATGATACCTTTCAAATTGTAGAAGATAATAAACGGTACTGTTGGGTTTGCTTTGCCACTGATGAGGATGATACGTCGGTTGCTTGGGTTCAGCCATGCAATTGTCGAGGAACAACAAAGTGGGTATGTTTGTTTGATGAGAGGTGTCTGTTATAGAATTTAATTCTTAGGTCATATATAACTTTGAAATGAAGTTAGGCAGTTTGAACACACTTCTGTTTCTTCTGCCACACACTTTGATATTATAACCTTTTTCTTTTTTTCATTTTTCTTCCCATAATTAAGTAAATCAAAATTTATTTGCATTCCTTAGATCCTTTATAGGCCAAAACTAAGGATTTAGAATGGGTCATATTCAATTCTTGTTTCTAATACAAATATAAATTACATAGTTATGACAGTAATTTACAGTGAACTACAGTATTACCACTAAAATAATTACACAAGAAGGCATACCCACTGTTGCTTAAATATATTTATAATAGCTGACAATTTTTTGTTGTAGTGAGATAGGTGATATTTTGTTAGTGCTAGCTAAAAACTTGTTTATATTGTCAGACTTTTTATAGTGGTTGGAAGAGTACTGAATAGCTTAATTCCAGTATAGTAATCTCCTTTTTGTATTTACTGAGGTTAGATAGAGTATTAGGGTTTAAAGGTGAATGTAAATGATCAACAAAAGAGCTGTTAATATACCTGACTTTCCTTGTTCTTTTAGGTACATCAACCTTGCATTCAGCGTTGGGTGGATGAAAAACAGAAAGGAAACCCATCAGAAAAAGTGTCATGTCCACAATGTAACACACAGTACATTATTGTGTTCCCTCATATGGGTAAGTCTTATTCAGGGACACTTTCTTTGCACAAAAATATAAATTCAGGATTAACAAACATTAAACATTATGGATTCTATAACCATTCAAACTTTGGCTCTGGCCTTCTGGATTTTTTGTTTGGAACAACTTTATGATGTAATAATCACGTTCTTTAGCACATACCCACATGACATTTTCTGCTCAGAATTTATATCTTATTTATGCTTGCTTTTGAGAAAGGAGCCATAAAGAAAAATTTTTGGGTTCTTGTCCGACAGTGTATAGGTTATGTAACAGGAAGTCAACTTTTCACATCTAACCTACCAGCATTTGTGTTTGATTTAGGGCCAGTGGTTGTCTTGTTGGATGCTGTGGATGTTGTGATATATAAGGTGTGCCCCTTTGTAGCTGCGGGTGTAGTTGTTGGATCTATATACTGGACTGCTGTCACATACGGTGCTGTTACTGTGATGCAGGTAAATACAGAAATTTTACAACAGTTTCATCTTATATGTAAAATGAATCATGCACAAACATTTACTAATACAGTATTAACTAATATTTAATATTTGTGATCATACCTGAGATTAGTAATATGGTGACATAGTGACAGAGGCGTAATATTTTTGAAATGCTGTATTTGCTAAAGGCTTTATATATTTATTGAAGGGAAAGAGGACAAAATGCTATAGTAAGTGGCGTGGTTTTCGGTGAAGCGTCTAGTTCCTCCCACATTTGCTGTTTGTGAAGATGACATGTTTTAATAAATGATAAAGGCTAATGCCATTACTAACGCTGTTGGTTCTTCAATTCCAGATAATGTCACTGTCTCCGACACAGGTTTTAAGTGTACATGTGTTTTAAGTCATGTAGTATAACTCATATTTTACTCAGTATTTGCAGTATTGCAAAATCTTTTGGATTATGTTTCTACAAATTGATGTCAGTTTTGCTTTTTCCTTTCTGTTCACATTTAACATATTGAAATAAAAAATGCAGTATGTGACGCAGTACTGCTGAGTTATATATAAATTTATTTTATCTTTTGTACATAGGTTCTTGGCCACAAGGAAGGTTTGTCAGTAATGGAACAGATAGATCCATTAGCTCTTCTGGTTGGATTACCCACAATCCCCATTGTGTTAATTCTTGGCCAAATGATTCGCTGGGAGGACAGCGTTCTTGCATTCTTAAGACGCAACTCCTACAAAGTACCACTTCTCAGGCACTTATTTCCAACAAGTGGGTAAGTAGATTAAAATTAAAATATTCATAGGAATAATCTTGAGTTATTCAGATTGAGGAATTTGTGGTGTTGCATGGAGTTCAGTCATTCTACCAATGTTCAATATAAATACCATGTCACTAGTACCAGGGGTTGGTACATTAGGTCCATTTTCCACCACAGTACCAAGGAACTCGGTCTTATCGCACTACTTCATTGTGCGTTGAGCTTCCATTCATACAAATAATCAGGAATGTAATGTTTTTGATTCCTCATATAATGACTATGTATGTGCAGGGAGCAACGGAGGAGCAGCGTGGATGTGTCACCTTTGTCAGACACTGTTTCGGCTATACGAATTTTATGCAGTGCACTTTTATTACCTACATTTGCAACTTTGTGTGGCAAGTTGTTGTTTGATTCCGTACCTTCGACTCTCAAGAGGACGATACTTGTAAGGCTTATTTTTATATGTTTCTCATATTCTGCTTTACATATGTGTTACTTATTAAAATTTAAGTTGTAAAAATGTTGAGCAGATTGATGTAATGGAAATGCTGTAAATAGATGTTCGTCAGGTACCTGGTTTGAATCTCAGCTGTGATACTGGCTGTCTGAACTGAAGGTTCTGGAAATTTTTCCAGTTTCTTTGGATAAATGGTGTCATAATACCATGTTTATCTAAATACTATGCATGTTTCCTCTTAAAATTTTGTATAAGAAGGTATGTGTCATATTTGAGGATTCAGTTTGGATAGCACAGTGTTTTACACGAGGGAATGTATAATATGCAGCTTTTTACTTGGCATCATCGTTCATGCCGGCCGTATTAGGTCGTTAAGTGAAGCAAGACGATTGACCAAGAAAACTTTTCTTGCAACAAGAACGAAGGAGTGGAGGTGTATGTCAGTTGTCAGCCAAAACAAGACAGTCCTTGTGATATATACCATTCTCAGCCACACTTTTTCTTCTTTTGCAACAGGTTTTCAGTGGCGTTAGGGTCATACATGATTATTTTGTCTGTGTCAGTTTACCTGGAATGTGTGCTTGGCACATTGTAGCTTGCTTTATGTAGTGAAAAAACATTCTACACCGCGGTGTTCAGCGCACGCTTTTCATGTTGTGCGTATCATGAAGAAATGTTTTGGATGATATTAGTAGAATATTCACAGAGTTTATCATACATGAAGATTTCTGTCTTCTGGGTTGTTGCGCTGTGTAGTCTGGTCGATGTTAACCAACGTTTCAGAGGTCATACTGCCTCCATCATCAGGGCCTGATGATGGAGGCAGTATGACCTCTGAAACGTTGGTAAACATCGACCAGACTACACAGAGCAACAACCCAGAGGATAGAAATCTTCAAAACGTAGCAGTCGTCGGTGATCTTTTCATGATCAAAAAGCAAAATGACCTGGTTGGAAGAACAACTTTATTCATATTTAAATGTTATAAATATGATTGTATTCCTGTCCTATTCATTTTACAATCTCTGTAATTGAAACAACTATCAATCACTGAGGTAAAAACTGAGTATAAGGAAAATTATTTCACTCAAAAGCTATAATCTGCATTTACATGCAGCTGCACAGTTGTTAGTTCGCTCTACGTTATGCCAGCATGTTAAGATCTGCATATAGGCCTACTCTTAAAGGCTTTCATGTACGACATCTTGCATTTATAGTTTCACTGTACTTCACTAGGATAACTTATTGTGTAGAAGTAAGATGCTGGCCTTCTGTGTGAAGTCTTGAATTCAAGACGGAGTGGATACAATTTGAATTTCTTCCACATGCATTACAAACTTCTTGAATCTAGTCATAATACGTAGGGCAGTCAAAAAGTTCCAGGAATTGTGGTATAGCACTGTAATGGTAGGACATATGGCAACGCTTACCTAATCACCTTCAAAGTAGGACCCTTGCGCGCATACACACTTGCTCCATCGATCCTGCTATTGTTGGAAGCACAGCGGAAGGCTTCGTTTGGAATCTTCTGGAGTTCGGCCATCGCATTCGACACATCACTGGTTGTGCAGCAATTCCTCACCACCATACTCTCTCGATCTCGCTCCGAGTGACTTCTGGCTGTTCCCTACTCTGAAAATGGGCCTCAAGGGGACACATTTCGCAACCACGGAGGACATCAAATCGAATGCGACGGCCGAACTCCGGAAGATTCCAAACGAAGCCTTCCGCCGGTGCTTCCAACAATGGCAGGATGGATGGAGCAAGTGAGTGTATGTGCGCAAGGGTCCTACTTTGAAGGTGATTAGGTAAGCGTTGCCATATGTCCTACCATTACAGTGCTATACCACAATTCCGGGAACTTTTTGACTGCCCCTCGTATAATAGTCAGTGTTGATCGTGCTTGAGTGTATCAGTGCACCATTTATCCAATGTGGAAAATATTTAAATTAAGTACTAATGGTGGGTGACTGGCTACGGTGGGGTTGGCAGAGTCTGCATTCGGCAGGAGGGTGGCATCGTTCGCAAGATATTTTCACGTTTAATTTACTTTGTAAAGAAATGTTCTTTAAATATGATTTTCAGACGTAGCACTAACTCTGCTATAAATTGTATACCTGTTCAACAATTCCCATTAATTTTAATTGGTTGTACTGCGATAGCAAATACTAAGTGTACTCCATCATCCTGCCTTATTCTTAGATTCTGGTTGTTGGAGCAAGAAGCGTAAGCCATTCGACATCTGTCACTACACTCATTTGTATTTATTCATGTGGTAGTGTTGATTCTGCCAAAAAGAAATTTTTATGGTGCTGTAGTAAAATAATTACATGTTCTTTTTCTGTTTGTTAGGGTGGAGTGGCATTCATCACTATCAAAGGGGCTTTGAAAATCTACCACAAACAGCAGCAATATGTTCGTCACAGTCAGAGAAAAGTTCTTGATTTTACAGACTCAAATATTAATGCCATCAATAATCCTAGCACTGGGGTTCAACCTTTATCACGTGACCGTTGATCTTGGTTATTAATACGTTTTTTAACGGACTCTTTCCCAAATTGTATATGTATGCCATCTAATGTATTGAGAGGGATAAATTGTATAAATGTCCTCTTTTATAAACAGTTTTTTGGCATAATTGTAAAGAATGTTTACAGAAAGAATGAACCAGTAATGCCCAAAACTTACATTTAGAACTTCGCGTGCAAATCGCATTACTTCCATAATAATCGCTCAAAGTTACAAATGGTGTGTGTATTTTCATATTGGTAGGCGAAAAATGGGTTTGCTTTCTGTATACATTTCTACTTTAAGGACCACCATGAAACTTGGGAATATGTACTACATTGAGTCCCTGACTGTTAAAATTTTGGGCTTGACGAAACTGGAGATTACTCTAAAAGAACAGACACTGAATACAGTGAAATTTCAGTGTTATAAATTGTAGTAAACTAAATACATTTGTGAATGAAATCAACAAATGTTGCAAATATGTTGACATATATAATAAATAAATTTGCAGTGGTGAATTTTTTCTCCTAATTTCTCCATTATTGACGTAAATACGTCTATAGGGAAGGGTCATTCGGCAAAACAGCGTTAGGCAAATGTGTAAGATCCATACCAACAATGTGTAAATATGGACCGACAATGGTCAGCTTTTATATGAACACGTGCATGCATTGTTATGTTACCTAGAAAACATCATCTGTTCGGCATTGTTGTGTTTCATTACTGCCATCAACGACAATGGTTAGCTTATATATGAATTCCTGCATGCATTGTTATGTTACCTAGAAAACGTCATCTGTTTATTCGACATTGTTGTGTTTCATTACTGCCGTCAACAATCCGCTTTCGTTATTGCGGAAAGAGCTGAGCTGTGAATCGCTTGTAGAAGAAGTGCGTCGTAGAGTAGATAACTTTGTGCTGTTTAAAAAGTTTCAGAATATCAAAATTTCTTATCTTACATAAGAATTGTTAAGAAATTTGTGATACTGCCTTCCACACTCCATTTTAGTTTTGATTAAATTGTACATTGCGGGTGGACATCGCGTTCTCTTACAATTGAACACAGTTTGAGGTAAGGGATTCTTATTTATTTTTATTGTTCATCACATTTAATGTTTTCATGTGCATTTGTGAACTCGTGTAAGAGAATTAGGCTTGTCTTCTTTTGACGCAAATACGTCTCTAAGGAAGGGTCATTCGGCAAAAACAGCGTTATTTACGAAGTTGTGTAAGATCCATACCAACAATGTGTAAATATGGACCGACAATGGTCAGCTTTTATATTAACTCCTGCGTGCATAACAATGCAAGAAACAGGATTCGAATTTCTAACACTCCTGCAACAATATTGGTTGAGCATGCCGTAAGGCTCTTTTCTCATTTATTATACATGCAGTATAATTGCCTAAATAAAATGTATTGCAATCCACTCCTTTACCTAAGAAACTAATTGTTATGTCATCTGTTTATTCGGCATTATTGTGTTTCATTACTGCCGTCAACAATCCGCTTTCGTTATTGCGGAAAGAGCTGAGCTGTGAATCGCTTGTAGAAGAAGTGCGTCGTAGAGTAGATAATATTGTGCTGTTAAAACGTTTTAGAATATCACAATTACTTATCTTATATAAGAATTATTAAGAAATCTGTGATACTGCCCTCCGCTCTCTCCATTTTAGTTTTGATTAAATTGTATATTGCGGGTGGACATCGTGGTCTCTTACAATTGAACAAAGTTTGAGGTAAGGGATTCTTATTTATTTTTATTGTTCATCACATTTAATGTTTTCATGTGCATTTGTGAACTCGTGTAAGAGAATTGGGCTTGTCTTCTTTTGATGTAAATACGTCTATACGGAAAGGTCATTCGGCAAAAACAGCGTTAGTTAGCGCTGAGTCACCTTTAAACGTTCATTCCTCAGGAATGGTAAGAGTAAGGGTAATGTAATGTAAAATGATCAGTAAATAAGGACCTTTAAGAATCTATAATGTATTTCATTGTAATTTTAATGAACCAATGTGTACAATTTTCAATGCATCTAGCGCGTTAAGCGTTAACCGTAAGAGATGGATCTGGACATATTGCGTACGAGATACGTATTACCTCTTGAGCTTTCCATATCTGTTTTCAGATTTTACATATCACAAATGGTTTAGGTTCTACAAACATTTATTTATACAAATAAATGCGCATCGCACTTCACGCTACTGCTGCGTTTGCGTATTTACGTCAGATTCTCCGGAACCGTGGTTCCACTGTCAATTTTTTTCACTGCTCAGTATGATCTCACTGATGTCTGTGATCACTTCTGAGGTTTGCAACTGTCAGCTTAGTACATGGTCAGTCTTTAGGTGAGGCTTCATCTCTGAAATCGGTATGTTATTTGAGTAAGAGAAAGGAAGTAGTTGCATTAATAAGCAACACTGGAAATAAAGTATATTCTAGATGTTTAAAACTAGTAATACCACACCTAATTGAGTTTGGAATAAAATATGTAAATCACTACTCGAATTGGATGGATAAATGGTCATAAAGTAGTTAACGTCTTAACCGACTTCGTAGATGTAGTCGGTGAGGAAATTGCTAGATTCTCCCGCCTGTGGCAGGGTAATCGCACAGCAGTTTCCTCTTTCTATCATTGCAGCGACGTGATCATTTTTGCCGTTTGAAACGAATGTCATTTGTAGACCAAAAGGTCTTGTTAACTTTCGTCTGAACGCAACGAGTGTAGTGTGGTTTATTGTGTGCAGGACTTACTATGGCATCCGTTGCAAGAGTGTCTACAAGGTTTGGCGGAGTTCTGCATTGGGGGTCTACGTCAGTCACCGTTTCGAGGGGTAATACACCCAGGTCTTACTACACTTACAGCCCAGAACCAGCTCAACCCCTTAAAAGAGATCCGAAGTGGGTGTCGGCCAAAGAAGCCGTGAAATGTATCAAATCAGGTACGTGGGTCACAAAATTAACCTGTAAAAAAACGGACCCGTTAGATCGAAGCTACAGTGGCACCACCAGAAAGCTAATGAGAGACTGGCCTGGCATGTATCAACCTTACTTAACCTAAGTGTTAATGTTTTAAACATACTAGCATAAACCATCCTAGTCATCTTGTATTATCGATTCATGTGAGGCAACTTTTTATGGTACCAAGGCCTCTGATCGTTTCCTGAAATCTTCACTTCAAATGTTACATAACCGTGTTCAGGAAGTCTGTAAGGAATACAGTAATATATCCGGCAATGAAAGTGGTGTAAGTACGTCAACCAAAATGTACCCCTCCATGCTCCCTTTTCATGCACAGGTTTTGGACTTGATGTCAAGAATAGGCACACGCTGAGAATTCAAAACAGACCACAGAGTACTTTTGACAGGGTCGTAATTTTTGCACATTTATAATACAGTGGATTCCGGTTAAGTGGGATACGTCTGGACTAGAACACTTTGGCCCAGTTAAGCGGCTGCTCCAATTATGCGAAGTTCCACGTAAAGAGTAAAGATTTGTTCTTTAAGATTTGTCCCAAACAAACGGCTGCCCCGATTAACCGATGCATAATTAACTGGAATCTGCTGTATTTTTTTCTTTGCAGTTCATTACTTTTGTTCCCTGATTTTAGTAAGTTGAAGCAAAGCCGTTGTAAGATGATAGTAAATTTAAGTGTGAACAGATATTTTATTTTCGAGTTTATTGTTTTTAGTGTTACTACACGATTTGTTGGATGTGTATTCAGGTTTTGGCACGAAAGGTTCGCTATTTCAGATCCTCTTGTTTGGTGTTCTGAAATGGCTGTATTAGAATAGAAAAATTCTGCATTGCATCAGTTGACACGGGGAACGGAAAGTAGTGGAATTAGAAACAAAATCAGTATATAATGGCAGCCAATCACAATGTGCCAGACGTAGCTTACAGCAACGTGTATATCAGATATACTGCGTATCGGCCAGTGGATTATTACCACTACCAGCATAATGGTGTCGAGTAGTTCGAGCGTAAATGTATTATGGAAACAACCTCAAACTGAGACATCTTTACCATGCTCGAATAAATTTTCCTAAAAATGTGTGGGCGTATTTATAATTGTCTTTCGCGTCCAGCTACAGTAGTTCACTGGTTACAGATATAAAATCGAAAATAATTTAAATGGTCCACTTTTGTATTTTCGTCACATTAATGGTTTTGGCTGAAGGCATATCTCTTTAAAGTACCTATCCATGCGCCCAAGTGCAGAAGGAGCTTGGATATAAAACTTCACATACACCAGACCACTGTAAGGAGGTCAGTTTTTACTCTGGCCTCATTATTCCCAGAGAAAGAGCCCCCGATACCCATAGACGGTCTGGATTCGGTGACAATGGGAAACATTCATTAGGATGACGGGAATCGAATGTAGATCATCCAGCCAGTAGTTTTTGGCCGGTGGAGGAGCTGGCGGACGGGCCTAGTCTGTGTACCTGAGGTGGCACGGTCAGTGTATTTCTTTTGTTTGGGCGTTCAGTCCGATAAGCTCCTCGGTGCAGTCAGCATTATACTACCGCACAAGAGACTCGCTCCTAGCCTTTCCCTTGAAAATTCCACCGGCCAAAAACTATTGCGCCGACTATAGCTAGTACTGCCTGAGATATTTTGACCGATTGTCAGGACGCTACAGTGAATGGTCATTGTATTGTTAGGATTGCTTGTGATCCGATAATGTATTTTTTTACCATTTAGTAACCAGGCTGAAGACACGTTTGTGGCAGAAACAGAAAAGGAATCGGGTTGTAAAATAGATATGAGTTCGCGGTGTGCATTATTAGCAGGAACTGTCAACATGCCAAAATTCTGATGGACGAGATGGTCTCCAGATACGGAGGGTAACTGCTAGTAGGGTTTGTTGAACAAATAGTTGCAGACATTCGACAAGAGACAGTCCCGTCCCGGAGGTTAAGCGTCCCTCACCGTGACAAGATTGAAGTGTACTCTTTGGAGTACACTGAAATTCTAAAAAACTACTTGCTACGAAAAGTTACAAAATCCCAGAATTTGAACGAATTCTTGTCAAGTTATCGGGAATTTAATTTAAATCCGTATAAATTCAGTATAACCCTTCTTTATAAGAAGATCAAATGAAACTTTATAATTTCACTTTCAAAAAAAAAAAGTTCCGTCATAAAAAAGCCTGCATTATAAATGATCTTCAACATCTGTTTTGAACATATTTTTATGGCGTGACGAATACGGAATGCAAGTGCTTGTATGTGCGTGTGAATTGATGCAATATAATATCTGTTGTACTGATAAGCTTTGCAACAGTATATTTATACAGGCAATAAATGAACATCAAGGTGAATTAAGTGGATGTGAGGCTTTCATGGCGATAAGAGTTTAGATAATGGTTTTCTGGGTTGTTGCCCCGTGTAGTATTCTGATTGTACGTGTGGAAATCCTCTTGTTTGTATGGGTTTTTTTCTTACAATCCGCTTCGAGTGTTGTAAACCAACGTAAAGTCGCGAATAGGTGTTCTGAGAGTGATTCTAGCCCCCACGTCTCAATATAGGATTCATGGTAACCAGTCAAATTAATGAAACAGGAATTTAGTTAGTTGATTAGTTTGACGTAAGATGACACCATGACGTGTGCTAAGAGGCCGGTAAGACGTATCGTATAACGCGAAATCAGGGCAGTTGGTAACCGTGACACAGAACCTATTATTCGCAAGGGATCCTGTCACTTTCGTCTCTCGCTGTGAAGGCTGTGCCTCTATAAATAGTTCGCCCGTAGGAGATAGGAACGTAGCGTCTTTAATTTCCAGCTGTCAAGCATAAAATTATATTTATCATTATTAATGCTGTTTATTACGCGTTAGTGTGAAATGCGGTGTTTTATTTGGGAGTTTCACGTTCACTTGCTGGCTCATTTAATTAAGAAAGGTTCAGCGTTCATAAGAATGAGATTTGCGCCTTCCATTGCAGGAAGTGAAAAGTCTGAGACCTTTCACATGTTTTCGCCAAATGTACCGAACGATTTTGATCAAATTTGGTATAGGTTATAACTGCATCGTGATAACTAGTGTGTCATTAAAGCTATGCATGGGAAATATAATTTTTAGATAGATCATGATTTTTTTTTAAAATTTATAATAATTTACGTAGTATAATGTACTCTTCTCGGGGTACCAGCCGTGTGAGGTGGTTTAATGGAGAAAACACCAACACAGGAGAAGGGATCTCCAACTTCAGTACCCTGAGGACGAGGACGGTTCTCGAAACGTTGGTGTTTTCTTCATCAAACCACCTGACATGGCTGGTAGCCCGAGAAGAATTTCGCCAGCCTGGCTAGGAAAGCCTACGTCATTTAGCTTAAAAAAGATTTTGTGCAGTTGGACGATAATTTGTGTTTACCGCCGAGAGCGAGAATTGGATTCCATGTTCAGCGACGAAATTGCATTATTGACAGATGGTCTGCCTGCCGTAGTTTCGATTCTGATGACGTCCGTTATCTGTAATCTGCTTTATCAGCACTCTGTTTCTATGTGCCCTAAGTAAACTAACTGTAGGCAGCCTTTGTTTTTTTATTCATTTCCTGTGATTGAAGTTATCTTTTTACTTAAAAAAAATTTTGCCCATAAATTCAGTTATGGCAAACTATATTTGTCGATGGTAGTGGGGGAAAAAAAAATTGTCCGAGAATTTGGCACGGTGCTTGAATGCTGCAGGTATTAACAATATTTTGTTTTTAAATTTAAATATTTTCACAGCAATTTTTGATCGAGAGCCACTATTTGCGTGACTGTGTCACCGTGAAAATTATTCACAATTTCTGTATGTACGTATTTAATTTGAATGAAACAAGAGCACACATTAAAATACACAAAGGAACTTTACCCATATTTCATATCACATACGTCATAGATTAATATGAAAATAGACTCGGATAGCTACGAGTAGCAAACAGGATGTATTTCAGTAAGAACATTACATTATCAAAAGTGGCATTAGCACGCAGTTAACTTGGGTCCTCAGTGCACTTGATTTAGGGGTGTGCAGAACTGACTCGTAAACAGTCTATAAACCGTTTCGGGATTGTACCTACTGAAACACTTTCATTATGCATTCTTTCCGCGAAGTACGTAAATTGAGGGCATAAAGAGGAAGAAATGTTTGTCTGTCTGCCAACACGTTTTATCTCATAAATACTGTAACGGATTTCGATAGAATTTGGTATGTGAGTTTTGCACCAAAACGTTGAAGGAAATGTTTCGGTCTACAACACCTTCGTGTGAAGTTGGAATAGAACATTATCTTTCTTTTACGTGGCTCTGCTGTTTTTCGAGGACTTTGGTCACCCCGTTTATGTTTCAAAACCAAGTTTTTCTTTTTCGACGGTTGGTAGGATTTCTTGGACGAGAGGTCTGCCCGTCGCAAGGCCTCTGCCTACACCCGACAGCACAACACAGAAAGACGAGGACGAACATCTGTGTCGAGTTGGGTGTGTTACTGGAAATGAATCCGTTTAAACTATTTTGCCCTAGTCAACGGTGGAAACTCCTGGCGTTGTTAGGAGTTTGGTTACGCCAAGCTGCGTCAGGTGTTCTAATTATGCGTAGGACAAAAACTAATTTAAACGGATTTCGGGTATTTCCGGTAACGTGTACAACACATACCACCATGACTCGGTTTCTTGACTCTCATAGTGGCTTTTTTTCTCCATCTTTGTGACTCGGTCGTCATGCTCGAGTTTTTTTGAAATTGGTTTTCGAAACGTGGCGATAAAATTATAAAACTGGGGCATTTGTGAGACGCAACGTATCTTAGTGAATACAACGGCGTTAAATAATCAACACGACCAGAGATCGCGGTCTGAGAAACGCTGCCTTATAAAGCTTTTATTCACGTTACAGCTTGTTGTGTGAGTTTAAATTGACTTGGAATTTGTTTAAGCTAGTAACCAATCGGAATGAATGCTTGAGACCTTGATTGGTTTGAACTTATGTTGATGCAGAGGGCAATGTTCAGTATTATACAGGCAATGCGAAAGTTGCCTTAGTCTTTACATAGTTCGGAGTACATGCATCATAATTAATACAAAGTTCATTTCTGAGACTTTGAATTACCCCCTGCCACCCACCCTGTCGTAATGTGAGTACAACTCAGATTCTGCCTGTACAGGATTTGAGATTTTCACAGCTGAGAGTCTGAAGAATGCTGTCTTCTGTCTGCGTGCAACTCTCTACACGTGACCAGAACGTTCCTGTATAGTCGGCGCAGTAGTTTTTGGCCGGTGGAATTTTCAAGGGGAAGGCTAGGAGCGAGTCTCTTTTGCGATAGTATAATGCTGACTGCACCGAGGAGCTTGTGTGACTGAACGCTCAAACAAAAGAAATATGCTGACCGTGCCACCTTAGGTACACAGAGTAGGCCCGCCCGCCAGCTCCGCTAGCTTCTCCACAGTACATTTTAAGCTACCTATACACACACACAGGATATGTTTTATCACACGAACGCGTTCCACTCACAAATCGTAGAGTAAGCACTTGTAAAGGTAAATGACAGAACATGTACGAGTTAATAAATCACCTGATAGTCGCAAGTGGTGTGTGATATTGTACCTGAGTCCGTTCACCGATAAGACAGCGAGTGTTTGTTCGGAAACTTTTAATATTGAGTTAAATTCGAAATTGGTCGAAAGAATTTTTAACTGAACGTGCATACAAAGAATATTCTGCTGGTATAGATTTACTCACAGCCGTATCCTTTTTTATGTAATGTGAGACTTCAATAAAGAAAGCAAGTGATCAGATATTTCGCTTCCTATAAATTTTTAGAACGCAAACATTGGCGTTTGTTTCACCGCTCATGCGCGCTAGCCCTAAAGGTAGCATGACTCAGTTTTGCTAGTCTGTCTGTACTTACGAATATATTTTAAGTCGTACAAGCGTCATAAGTTTTTCGAGAACCACGTGTTGGTAAACATCAGCGTTTTATTTCTTGGCCTGGCCAACTGCTGTATGGTAAAGCACATATTTTTTTACCATTGCAGTATCAGTGAAGTGCACCTGATATGTTTGTTCTGCGTCATAATGAGTTCGAAAATAACATTCATCTGTAAACACGCTGCAGTGTTGAATGCATGATGATTGTTACGTAAAGAATTGACTGCGTCAAAATACCGATTTGTCGCGGGGTACAGTAGATTGAAATTCGTCTATAACACTGACAAAATATTTGCAGTAGTCGGGGTGAACATGTGCGTGCATGAGACATCCAATAGAATTCAAAAATCAACGCAATGAGAGAGCCATAGTGTATACATCATTTCCCAACGGCAATACTTTGCACCTCCCTGGTACAGTTCCGATGTAATTGCCCCTAGAAACGTTTCCTTTGTTGTTGGAGTCGCATTGTATTTAATAATATCGGGTTGTTATCAGTGGCCCAACGAATATGCAAAATTTTGCATGAACTGTGAAATGCTGAAAGTACGAGAATGCGATGATTTGTCTAGTTAAGAACTGAGAATCATCCTATGTTCCATTTCCGCTTATTAGAACGGTTGTGCGCCTGCGCAGATAGGTACTTTTGTTTGAAGGTCGATCTAATTTCCGCTCAAACTTGGGTTATGTGACTTTGAGACACGCTGGAGTATTATTAGGACGATCGAATCAAGGCTGATGAGATGGGTGGGGCATATAACACACTTGGAAGAGAAGGGAAGTTTATGCAAGATTTTGGTCCGAAATCATAAAGTGAAGACCTGCGAGTATATGGGAGGATAATATCAGACAAAAATAGGTCTTAAAGAAATAGGGTGTGAGGGTATGGACTGGATTGGATTAATTTTTAAGAAAATTAATTAATACCTTTTCCTTAGGTAGGCTATTTTTGAGAAATGGAGTGCGTCAAAACAATGTTTTAGAAAATGTCTTGATGCGAGGACACGGTAAAAATCTGTTCGTCATTTGTTTCATTTCGCTTTTTTATATGAACGCTTTGATATCACCCTAATCATAGGGTAATAAGTACCTCCTAAACGGGAACATTTGTAGGGGAAAAGGTGTGAACTTTTTCGTAGAAAGTGTTGTTAGCATTTATGTGTTACTTTATGAAACAGGTTCTTGGTCAATGTTATAACTGTTCAGGCAGCGTCCGGTACGTAACATTGATTGAATTCAGTACTGAAATCGTGTTCGCACGTTGATGTGCTTTTCTGCACAGCAGGTACAACAGCCAACATACATGACCTTGGTTAATTAAGTCAGGGTCCTGACATACCAAGGTGTTTCACGTATCTGCCGCCGCAGCAGCACTGTTGGTCTAATTTCCTTTCACTCTTCTTGCGTTAACAAGAGCTGAAAGGCTTGCTCATTAGATTACAGAGTTTTCAGATGCGTTTTTTTGTAATTTTGCATCAGTAATTTTTACTGAGTTTTGTTTATTGCAGAAGTAATCATACTACTACTCCTCGAATTGTTCTGTGTCGCAATAACGATCTTAGAACCACAGGCAGTTTATTCTTCCAAAGTTTGTTATAGTTATTTTTCCCCAAGTTTCTGCAGGAAATGTTGAGACAGACCAGACGTAAATAATTCATGACCGCATCCTTCCACATCCTCCTCAGTGCTTCGTTCTAATTTATCCTACGTGCACTCTATATAACATGCAGCTGAGAAAATATCGTTAAATAAACTTAATATGTAACATTGCAGGATAATTAACTTGTATTGTTTAGGTTAGGTTTAACAGTTGTTAAAACGTTTCTTTGTGAAAATGTTATTCTTCCTAATCAAGAAATTCCCCGTTTTCTATGGAAACTGAAGCTTCTATAGTCTTTGCAAAAGGCTGTTACTGGTTTCTGCCTTGAGCCACACGAATTTAATTCTAACCTAACCTACCTTAAACTCGAAATAGCCTTTCCGCTGTTTGGCACCTGTGTGTTTCAGAACATTTTTGCCAGTCCTCTGAATACGGTGGTTTGACAGTTAAGACGCTAGTGACGCACATCAGTCTATTACGTGGCTTAAAATGCGCTAGACATTACGTCGGTGTACCCTAGGTGGCGCTGGTCGCGTGCGTTATTTTGTTCAGGAGGGGAACAGGAAGGAATGGACGAGCCTGACCGCTGTATAGGTGGATCCGTACCACGTGGAGCCTTTTTAAAAATATTGCGTGGAATAAATAAATGGCATGGAAGATGGACAGACAGAATAATTTTCATTTTTCATCTGTGGCGCCTGTAAACCGAACAACGCAACCGGAAACGAAAATTTTGTTGTTTATCCTATTGATAAGTATTTCTTGGGAAGTTAAGCAAATTTACGTGATATGATTTTTTTTTTCTAGCAAATAGAGGAGGACGTAAGAAGAGAATGTTTTCGTTGAATAACTTATTATTTACTTCTGTCAACTTTAAAAATGCAAAACTTTAAATGCAGTCAAATACACGAGACAACCTTCGCTTGTGTTAAGTTTTGCATTTGTACATCCTTAACATTTTAAATTTTTAATAAATTTTAACAATAACATTTTCTTTTGCTAATATTAAATGAAGTACATACGTGATGATGACTGTACAGGAAATATGCGGTGTAGCAATGAGTCTTAAAGAAAAAGACGGGCATTGCGTAATGAATGAAAAGTATCGTGGAAATTTAAATTTAATTAAAAGTGTAATAGAAGTCCGTATTAAATTTTTATACTGTATGCCATCATGTCCAAAGTTTATTTCATTATCTTTCAATTCAGTTATTCACATCTTTCCTTGAACATTCAGATTTCGAAATGAGATGGAATGTATTGACCAGCTGTGCATGCCTAATTATCTTACAAAGCCTCACACCGCGTAGTTTTGAGTACACACAATCATTTCATGTACGAACAACCTTTATTGCACATGCCACGACAAATCGACACTGATGATGACCTTGCGAGGGCCGAAAGTCGTGGAGACTTGTGTAATAAAACTTGTTGCTATGTGAAGTTCCTGTTTACTAATTATTACCTTGCTTGTTATCTTGTTCACAAAAATAGTCCCGAGTCATCTTCGTTTATTTTACATCCAAAATAAATTGCTCAAGTGCTCATAGAACCGTAAATAGGTCTCTTCATGTAAAGTATCCGTTATTTGTGTCCGATTTTAACCAAAATTGAAGCTAATCTACAAATTTTTAGTACTCCTCAATATCATATTTCTTGAAAATCTCTTTGGTGATTCTCGAGTTATATGCGAACACAGACCTGGCGAAGCAAACAGATGCATTTTTACAAAAAATTTGTATTGCGACAGATGTGTGGTGGCTTAGAACGGAGATCAATACCGACGAAACTGACCGAGTCGATCGGACTTTTGAACTTGTGTACAGATCGAAGTTTCTAGGTCACTAGTATTATAAATAAGGGATGAACAAAACATGGCCCTCGAAGAAATTCAGTCAGTCTTGCGGCGAAGCTCGGGTGTTATTAATGATATAACCTTTTATAAATGCCTACTTTTATATACTGGGGATACTGGGAACGACCCGTTCTTCAAGTTCCTGAGCACTTCGGGTCCCAACTTTTCGTTGGCTCGATCTATAGACATTTTGGTAGGACTCCTTGGATGAGGGATCGGCCCGTCGCAAGGCCTCTACTTGTACCCAGGACAGCACAACACAGAAAAACGCGGAGAGACATCTATAGCTTGAGTGGGATTCGAACCCACGGTCCCAGCGACCAAGCGGCACAGGGCCCACGCCTCAGACCGCGCTGCCACAGCGGACCCCTACTTTTATATAGTGCAGAGAAATCCAAGAAAGAATAAGTAAATAAATATAGAGATCTTTTCCTACACATAGTATTTCTTGGCTTGAAATTGTTTGTCATATCGTTTATGTTCCTATAAAATAGGCGTTTTTGTTGTCTTCCGCCTCATAACTTCCGGTTCTTCGTCGAACAATGGCTGTCTTCTCTCTGTTTTCTTCGTCCCCGATGTGCTTTCTGCTGGTCATACTGTGCCCACCCTGAGGAGTTGCCCCGTGTGAGTGCATTCGTGGATGCAGTGTTCTGCTTAGAATATTTTCTACTAGATGCACTTTTTATAGGTAACACAGTCTTCATACAAGGAGCAGCGGCAACTCCACTGGAGTTGGTGAAAGAAATGACTGATTATGGCAAAAGTTCGGGCCTCAAGAAAGTGATGGTGTGTCACATGCACACTGAGGGAGTGGCAGGATACACAGAACCTGATTGTGAAGGTAAGCGCAAGTTACATTCTTCGGTCATGAGTCCAGTCACGTGAATTCCCTTTAAGACGAGAACAAAGATTTATGATGTCACCTGCCGTACTCTATAAGCCTTATTCAATGTGAGAAGGCTAGAAGGAACTTTAAACTGTGAATCACACAATTTTGTTGTCCATTTATATGCAAAGTTTCTGCTAACATATATTCTTCTTCAAGGCGCTTACAGCTGCTGGGAGCTTTGTCCAGCTGGAGACTTTACAGACTTTCAAACGTGTTAGACGTGTGGTAGGACTTCTTGAATGAGATGTCGGCCCATTGCGCAGCCTTTATACAGGACTGCTCAACGCAAAAATTCAAACATATATCCACTTCTTGAGTGGGATTTGGACACACAATCCTAGAATTTGTGTGGTCAAGACCCACATCTTAGACCATGTGACCTCTATGATCGGCTAACACAACATAAAATTTATCGGGCATAACCTCGATAGTGGTTAGACAACACAAAATGTGTGATGTCTCTTCACACCAAGTTTTACATATCTGGCTTGAATGATTCATTGTTAATGATAAAAGGTATCTGTCGTTGTTATCAGTACATTTCATTATATACTAGAAAATTAAATATTCTGATCAGAATCTTCTTTCCTTCCTCTCATAATGTGGCCTGACTCATAACATCTAGATACGTACAATATTAGCCTCGATACATATATGAGTTAAGCTGGTTCAGTCCATTAAAGGGAGATGAAATGTGATTTATAGTAACATTAGTTCACAGTATGTGTTCAGATATAGTTCACACTTCACTCTGCATGCCACACTTTGGTCTTTTTAATATCATCCCCTCATCTGTGCCTGTCTTTTGAGTGGCTTCTTCCCTTAAGGCATTCCAACCATTGTATGTATTTCTCATTTCCCTTTGCATGTTATATACGCCATTAAATCCTCCTCCTTGATTTTATCATCCCAAAATTTTGATGGTGAGTGCAAATTATGAACCTTCTCACTATGAAATTCGTCTTGCACCCTCTTCAGGAGCACCCTCAATTCTTGTTCTTCCCTTAATGTGAGAGACCAAGTTTCAGATAATGGGTAAAATTGTAGTTTTGTATATTTTAATCTTTATATTCTTAAAAAATTTCAGTAAATCAAAAAATATTGCCTTTCCAGGAATTTTTAGGTCATGTTCCTTCTTTATGGCTGCGAATGTTCGTAAAGCTGTGGCTGAGGGTCGCTCTGACTGTGTACCTATTTTCCTGTCCGAGATACCATTACTCTTTCATCGGAAGATAATAAGGCCAGATGTCTCTCTTGTTCAAGTGAGTATGATAATATATCTCACATGTTTATGCCTCCGGATATAAATGTTATTTATATGCAACATTCTTATTTAGCAACCACTTAAATGATGTAAATAGGTAGTACCTTACAAGTTGCAGCATTGGGCTTTCTGTACTTTTATAGGATCCTGCGTTCAGTGCCTTAGTAGTAAACTACTTGCATCTTATTTACTTACCTGTTTTGTAAATTAAGTGAGTGGGTGGTTAAATTTAAATTGAATACAAATCAGACATGCTATTCAGCTATTCTGCTCTGTGATTAACGTTGGATTGCGCTTACATGTTTATTATTAAGTTGCACAGCTGTAAAAAATTAATAATATTGCATCGCTCTAAGAATTAATGGAACTTAATGGATCTAAGACTTATTTACACTTGGTATGTTACTGCATTTATTATAGGTATCTCCTCCAGACCAACATGGATTCTGCAGCCTTGGAACGAGTGTAGACTGTGTTCGTGCAGCACTTATGCATTCCAAAACAATTGTTGGTGAGAATGAAAGCATTTATGTCAAAGATTTTTATTAATTCTGTTGTTTAAATAGTAGTT
Source organism: Zootermopsis nevadensis (assembly GCF_977971745.1). NCBI lineage: Eukaryota > Metazoa > Arthropoda > Insecta > Blattodea > Termopsidae > Zootermopsis > Zootermopsis nevadensis. The sequence goes on along the minus strand of NW_028259149.1, from coordinate 14,386,214 downwards.
GGACCAAAGTGTAATATGGAAATTATACACAAATGCCTTTAGAGTACCACACTTTTTACACCACCAATATTGGCATTAAAGTGGGGATGGAGGTAAATTAAAACTGTCTTCTTTTTTCACTCGAAATATTTCCAGCTTATTGCCAACTGACAGGTTTATCCTGTAAAAAGGAGAAGTATTTGGCAATATTATGCTGGCTTGCACTGGAATATTGTCTTTTGTAGGTATGAATCGCCTGTAATTAATTCTTCTCGGGCTACCAGCCGTGTCAGGTGGTTGAACTGAGTAACATCAGTACCCTGACGACAAGGACGAAGATGGTTCTCGAAATGTCAGTATTTTCTTAATTCAGCCACCTGATACCTGGCAGACCAAGAAAAGTGTTTGAGTATGTGTTTTAAATCAGTGGTATTCAACCTTTTTTGTTCACGTACCCCCAGATATAATTTCTCTTCAACTTTGTACCCCCAAAGTTGTTGGTGTATAATTCAAGTTATACATAGTATATAATCTACATCTAAAATAAATTAAATAAATTACATTACTGATTATTTAGTGTTTATCATAAAATAATTTTTTTTTTTTAAATTTCACTTACCCCCTAAGATGTCTTCGCGTACCCCTGGGGGTACTAAGTGATATCCTTAGCTCAGGTTATATCTAGTGCAGAAATTGTAAACATTAGTCCCAGAAACTGTTTTTGTGACTTGAGGACTAATAATGATGTTGCAGTAATTTTTTCAAGTCTGTCAACTATGATTAAAGAAGACAGAAACTAGCTGCTCTGTTATACGGACCTGACGGACTATTTGCTTATAAATCAGTAACTTGCAAACACGTGTTGTCCTCGTTACTGCCGCATAGAATTATATTTGTTATGCTTCCTTCATTTGCCATGCTTTGGTTACTAGATTTTGGTTCAAAGTGACTATGATATATGGTTGTTATCCTCATGAGCAGAGCTTGAAAAATTATGCAGAGTCCTACACACAAAATTAAAAATGTATTTACCTCTCTAAATTCTGTCAGTATTAACATAAATATAAAAAGATAAGGAGGAAACTGAAAGAAAGTCTGTTGATTTAAAGGCTATTAGGAATTTTTGCTAACCAGCTCACTGAATCAACTTCCCTGAAAAAGGCTGGTGACTTCAAGCCCCATTTATAAGTTATTAATAAAGCTGGAAAAAGTGACCAGGGAAAGAGTTCATAGAAATGCTGAAACTGGTTTTTAAATTGTACGAATGGAAAGTTGAAATGCACAAAGGCCAAACTTTTACTTTATTTATCATTTTACACTACTATTTCACAAGAATTCATTTTGAAATTTAAATGTCCAATGCATCTAAAATATTGAACATCATGTAAGAGGAATGACTGCCTGCAGACAAGTGTCGTTCTAATGGGGGCAGGGATTCAACTCTTTACTACTGCATCCTCACTGGCATTTGAGCTTTCCTACCCTCTTATTCAAAGTGAAATGGGGATTTTTTTTCCCCAGGGGTAAAGTGGCCAGAACATGAAACTGACTTTTCATGTCAGTCTTGTGCCAAGGTTAAGAATGCCTCAGCGACTGATGTATGGTAAAGTGCAAGGCAAATTCTAGCTTTGTATTCTTCATTGTGTAATGTTTTGCTCTAATTTTCCACAGCTCAAGTGAATCCACAGATGCCAAGGACATTCGGAGATGCAACGGTTCACCAGTCACATTTTGATTTTGCTGTGAAGGTGGATTCGCCACTTCCCGAACATGGTGGCCGTCCACCAACTGATATTGAGACTAAAATTGGAAAGCAGATTGCAGGAAACCTGGTAGAGGATGGAGCAACTCTTCAAATGGGTAATGATTTCCATGTTCATTACTGTATTGGCAACATTATTTCTACGTGTATCTTCTGGAAATATTAATTCTTAAAGTTGTAAGCTAGGGATGTGTAAAGAATGGACCATTGGCTAGAAGTGACCCTCAAAAGAATTCCATCCAACCCACGGCAATTTCAGGTTTTATTAATAATGTGAACTTTTATTTTCACATACATTGTGTATATAATATATTGTTAGTGAGAAATTAAATGAAGTAATTGAGATTTTAGTGACGGTAGAAGCCTTTGGGTTTCCAGTACATATATTTACTGTTTTCATTTATGTCTCTAACTGGGTATGAGAAAGTTCAGTGGGGCCCATCTAGATTCTGTTTAGTGCATGTCTTGAGCACACCAATCTAAGATAATCATGCTTATTGGAGTGACAGGAAAGAGGCATTGATGAGTGAAAACTTGAAAGTTTGAAGTTTTGCAGAAGTCTGATATTCAAGGACAGAAAATAGAAAAATTTTAACCTTATAAAATTACAGGCTGTCTTATAGTTGTCATCTTATGTGAAATTAAGCATGATTAAATTTTTTCATGCAGTCTTATCATGTAAAAACTTGTTATTCCTTCCGTTATTTAATTTATTTTCCCCCCGCTATTCCTGTAGGTATCGGAAACATTCCTGATGCCGTGTTGGCAGAACTGACAAATCATAAGGATCTTGGTATTCACTCAGAGATGTTTTCCGGAGGTATTATTGATCTTGTAAATAAAGGATGCATCACAAATAATCGCAAGACAATCAATAAAGGCAAAATCATTGGCAGTTTCCTTATTGGAACCCGTGCCTTGTATGATTTTGTTGACAATAATCCATATGTAGGTAAGTAATTTCTCACTAATGTAATGATAGACTTCCAGTTATAATCAATTAATTCAGTCATGGGAATTGTTTTTGTTTAATTTGTGAAGGTTTAATCATATACGGAGCTATAAGAATTATTTTCTTACTTGCACAGTTTCATCAGATCATTGTGTCCTAGCGGTCAGAACACTAGCTTTGTAATCCTGGAGTCTCGGGTTCGATTCCCGGTGGTGCCCGAATTTATAACTTGTGTTGGGCAAGGCCGTGGTCTAGGCAACACGGAGTTTTCCTCCGGGGGCTTCCCCGGTTTCTCACAGAAGAAGGCAATGGCAAACCACTTCTGGATCAACTGCCAAGAACGTATATGAATAGGTCCCAGTCCGAGAAAAGGATGGAAAGATCCTGTTCATAAGATCCTGTCGTCAGACAGAACACTACAAAAAAAATAGTGTTTAATATCCTGGTTGAAGATTTTATCACATTCTTTATGTATATTTATTATTTATTATTGACTGCAAATGGGTTTATACCCGGTGGCAGTGTCCTACAATAACATACAAAACAATGAGACAGAACAGAACAATGAGATACATCAACACAATGAGACAGAACAAAACAATAAACAAAAGGACACAACAAAAACAATAAGACACAATAAACAATGAGATACATCAACACAAAGACAGAACAAAACAATAAACAAAAGGACACAACAAAAACAATATGACACCCAAACAATGGGATACATCAACACAATGAGACACAACAAAACAATAAACAAAGGACACAACAAAAACAATAAGACACAATAAACAATGAGATACATCAACACAGAGACAGAACAAAACAATAAACAAAAGGACACAACAAAAACAATATGACACACAAACAATGGGATATATCAACACAATGAGACACAACAAAACAATAAACAAAGGACACAACAAAAACCATAAGACACAACATACAATGAGATACATCAACACAGAGACAGAACAAAACAATAAAAAAGGACACAACAAAAACAACACATCCCACTCAAAATCAACCAACTCATAAATTACAAAACCATCCAACCTCAAGTACTTAACTTAAAAAAAAGAACTTAATACCACCTAGACATAAGACAATAACTGTAATGTATTACAAACGTCATGAACTGATGCACTCACACAACAATACAATGAGACACAACAATACAACATACCACACTCAAAATAAAACATCTGACACACAATAAAAAAACACACATCCACTAATTAATCACAATACTTAAGAGTGGAATATAAAGTCCGCTCTCAGTACATGAAAATTTTATCCCAAAGAACTACAGCCCTTCATCACTTGGAGACTAAGACACTTCACTTCACTTATCACCATTTATTCCCAACTTAATAACCCTTAGCTTGTAACTACTTTTCTGACCCTCTTTCTAAAGGTGCCTAATTTACAGGGGAAAGACTCTAGCACGCCTGGAGGTAATTGGTTCCAGCTTCTTATGGTCCTATTTACAAAGGAATATTTGCCTACATCCGTTCTTTGTTTCCTAGTCCTAATTTTCCGAGTATGATCGTCCCTGCCCAGGTAGCATGGCTTTAATAATCTATCCTCTATCATTTTCCAAGCCCGGCCCCCCGTGTATGCTTTGAAAAGGGCGCACATTCGGGCTATCAATCTACGCTGTGCCAATGTTTCCCAACCAGATTCGTTCGTGAAATTAGCAAATTTAGCCGCTCTCTTCTGCACCCGATTTAGTGCTCTTACCTGTCCTTCCCTGTAAGGGTCCCAACACACAGCTCCATATTCAAGTATCGGTCTCACTAGCGACGTATAAGCTAAACGTTTCGTATTGTTATTTCCCTTTTTTAGTATACGCATTACGAAATGGAGAGCCTTCCATGCTTTAATTAGTGTATATACACATATATTTTTAGTGGCAAATATTTTTGTCTGTTACAGAGATGCGTGATGTTGCATATGTAAATAACACAGGTATTATAGCCCAGAACCCAAAAATGACTGCCATTAACTCATGTATAGAGATTGACTTGACAGGTCAAGTCGTGTCAGACTCCATTGGAACCAGGATGTATTCAGGTAAATCTTTACAGTCCCACTTTCTAGGACACCATATTGTAAACATGACAGTTTTCTGTGTTGTTGCTATCTTTTGGTAAAAGTTTTAAAGCTGTGCTCTTACAATTTAACTTAACGGCATAGTTGTTATGATGCAATGAAAAATGGCCTGTTGTGGATTTGGGTGTGGTAAGATTAAGATTTTGTCACATTTATGATTATTGTCATTTAGCAACATTTTCAAACGAATTTCTGATTATTGATTTCACCTGCTTCTTCTTCTTCTATGGCTCTCTGGTCCATATTCGGTCCATGGCCTCCTCAATTCTCCTCTTCCATTCGGTCCTTCTGTTAGGTCCGTTTGTCCGAGGTTTCGAAACACCTTCCTGTTTACGGTGCAAGGTTGTTAGCCTTGTGACCAACCCCCAACCTGGAAGACCAGGGTACCTGTCTTAGTCTGACCTCTCCCCCACGACCAATCTGGCTAAGGAGGCCCTACCAGTAGCTATGCTACCGCTAGCATAGCTCTTGGGGTCACTGAGGTACTCAAGCCCACTACCATGACAAGGTGCAGGTACCATTAAGGATTTCACCTGCAGTAGTGTTAAATTGTTAAATCCTGTGATTAAAACAAGTTTAATGTGCTGTGTAATTAATAATATTCTGCCTTGAATTTAGGTTTCGGAGGCCAAGTGGATTTTATCCGTGGTGCGGCTGAAGCTTTAGATGGACTAGGAAAACCAATCATTGCACTTCCATCTGTAACAAACAAGGGAGAAAGCAAGATTTCTCCCCTTATTAAGCATGGTAATTTATTTTGCATTAAGGTCCTTGGAATCTTGGGGTAGACCTGATACAGTTGAACTTATAATGTATAAAAATATTATACATGTAAATGTAAGGTACCATACTTAAAGATTTAGTTGGTTTAGTGTTTAATTAATTGACGCCTCTGAATAACCGATGCAGTTAAGTGAATGAATTAACTACTGTCCTGACGTTGAAAGCACACATGAAATGCAGGATGAATTAACTGGAGGAACAATATGATGTGTTAGTGAATTATCTTTTTTTTTACCAGAACATTTCTCTTTGTTCAGGTGCAGGAGTTGTGACCACAAGGGCTCATGTCCATTATATAGTCACAGAACATGGAATTGCTTATCTCTTTGGGAAGACGCTTCGCCAGAGAGCTCATGCGCTCATCAGCATTTCTCATCCTGATCATCGAGAATCTCTAGAGAAAGCTGCATTTGAACGGTTCAAATGTATGCCGGCACCTTGAACGCTGCACTGTGGTGTTTGTTCCAGATTCTTCTGGCACCATTACAACTAAAATGTTGGTTTTTCTAAAATTCTCTAGTACAAACAAGACAGATGTCTATCTGTAGGGAAAAGAATGGCAATTTACTAACTCCTATCACAGAAGTTAAGTTTTCTTCATAGTATTCATACTGTCTTACTGACTCATAACCAGCATAAATAGAGAAGTGATACTTTGTTGGCAGGAACAATCAAATTATCAAGGTATATGCACATTTACCTATAGTAAGATTATGTACAGCACTAGCACAGATGTAGCGTAGGTACAGTAACAGTATCTTGCAGTTTAGAGTTTTATTTCAGTTTTTCTGACAAATTGTGGAGATATAATATAATAGTCTCTGTCTCAGAGCAAAGTCACTGATTACAAAGTTTATGGAAATGATGCAGTGTGTAAGGTTCTTTTCCTTGATGGCACAGAAAAAATGAGACATTTAAGCTTCAAAGTGACAGTATTTCTGTAGACAGGCTGGGTTAGAAGAAACCATTGTTTGTTCTGTAAAATCAAATGTCATGATGTACAAGTTGTTACAGCTGCTTTGTTTTCATTTCACTTATTTTGAACATTGGCTAGAAGACTGAGTATTTGGATGGAATTTCTTTATGATTTTACCATAAGCCCATAATACTTATTTAAATACCAGAAGCAACGTTAATTAGTCTCTAGAATTATTATCATTTGTGAAATTATGACAAAACAGCTGTAAATGATTGCAGTTTTTCCAGACTTCAAAATTACTGATGTTACAAAGGTGCTGTTTTATCAAATTCTGAAAACTATTCTTATGAATGCCAGTTTTACAGTGTGTCCACAAAGTCCCTTCGGGTTTTTGAAAAATTGTGGCGCGCAAACAAATTGAGCTAGCCACATGCGGTTTGCAGCAGATTACAGTGAAACTCTGGACGTTTTTTACTGACCTCAGTAGACCTCGATGTGGGCGATGACATTCGAGCTCTTGCCATGTTCTGTGGAGCATATCCGCTGGAATAGCCGAGATCGCATTCCTGATACGGGTCTTCAGGTCATCAAGTCCGTTTACTGGTGTTCGGAATACATTGCTCTTGACATAACTCCACAGGAAACAATCCAGTGGTGTTATGTCTGGTGAACGTGGAGGCCAAGGCATTGGACCGTCTCCACCAGTTAACGGACTTGATGACTTGAAGACCTGTATGATCTCGGCTATTCCAGCAGACATGACAAGAGCTCGAATGTCATCTGGACGTTACCAAGGTAGCCCACATCGAGGTCTACTGAGGTCAGTAAAAAACTTTCAGAGTTTCACTGTAATCTGCCGCAAACCACATGTGGCTAGCTCAATTTGTTTGCGAGCCACAATTTTTCAAAAGCCCGAAGGGACTTTGTGGACACACTGTATAATTTAACACTTATCCCTTGAATAAAATTACATATCTTTTCCTATACAGTTCTGATTTATTTCATGTATTAGTTTGAATAGTCTCATTCATCATGAGAAAAGCACACTGAATAATTTTAAATAATTCCAATTGATGGCAGATTGTTGTTGCAGTGCTGTCTGAGTCCCATATCCATACACATGAAAATAACTTCGGAAATTATAAATTATTTAAACAATATTTTAGTGTCAGGATTCCTAAGACAGTGGGCAGATAAGGGTTAATGTTTGGTATGTAATTGATATCTGCACTTTAATTGTACAAGTGTCATCCTACTTATAAACTGGATTTAAGCATATGTTGCTTAAAATTCACTTACTTCCAGTTTATATTTTAAATGGCATGTTGTAATTCTTGTTTTGCTTTTCTTCAAATAAATTGTTGAGTTGTGATACTAATTATCATTCTCAGTTTTTATAAAAAATTAAAATCCGTGACATAACAGCTCCAGAGAGCCAAAGCCGACTAGCTTGACTGCTAGCCTCACGTTCACATGCCTAAGCAGAGGTGAACGATCATCCAACCAGATATAGGGTGACGTGTGGTCAGCACGACGAACCCCCAGCCATTGCTAGCTTTCCTGACTGGATTACGCTACCCATTGTAGCTCCCCAATTTCCTCACGATGCTGGGTTGGCACCGGTCGAAAGCTCATGAGAAGATTTCTTCTTTCCCGAGACTCGAGCCAGCGTGCATTCCGTATCGCCGGTCCGAAGCATGATGCCTCAGACTGTGCGGCTATGGCGCGGGTCTCTCAGTTTTTATAATCTGAGTTAAAACATAGAAGTTAACCCTTTTACACATCTAATGCAGCAGTACATGGTAAGATTAAATGTCTCCTGTTACATATGTAATGAAACAATTCATAAAGGACATTTAAATTAACTGGTTTGATGGTGTGTCAGGACACATGACTTTAAATACTGAGACACACAGGTGGCTTGTATGATGTACTTGCATTTTGTTTTTGTTCATTTAGCCTACTAGTGCAATTTTATTTTAAATGTATATCAAAATCCCCATTTAATGTTTGTCAGGTTTTAAATAAACTTCATGCTGAAGAAAATCCTGAAAGGAAACATTTAACTCTTAAGATTGTGGAGGTAAGGTATGAAGTTCAGAATATGCTCAACCACTTGCCAGTGGTGAATCAAAGACTAGTAGCTCATAAATTTTTAGAATTTTCCATGTTTTATTTGTTGTTTAACCACTGATTTTCAGTTCCAGTTGCATTACTTGCATAATACAAGGCTAGGAAGAAGATTTAATTAAGTGCTTAATAGATGTAAGTTGTATTTTTTTCATTATGGTTGGGATCATAGAAAATCATCACAGAATGGGGTAAAATTTTATAATGAGAATCATTAAGTGGGGATTTTACTACACATTTTTGCTCGGTGTAGTAGGAGCTATATTTTCATCCAGCATTATCAAGAAATCTTCTTATACTTGAAGAATGTTGATGATTTGATATTCAGTTAGCAGTTAAATCTATAGCTTGGCCTTTTATTTGCTCTATTTTGTAAATTTAATTTATGTGGTTAGCAGTATTAAACCATGAGAACCCCATGTGCCTCCACACTGAATAGTGATAATGTTCTTCCAATACAAAGATTAGCTGAAGTCAAACTATAGATAAAATGAAGATCAAACAATTGTTGTTCATAGAAACTTTACCTTTCTTGTGAAAAATAATATTTTGAAAGAAGTACTTATGAGGTGTATCACATTTATTGGTTAATAAACTTTGTTTTTACAAGATTTGTGATTATGTAATTGTTATATAAGAATGGAATTTCATTTTGTTTGCATTTGTTAGAGAACTCTTTTTTCATAGTTGAAATAGCCAGTTGTATTCATGAATGGTATATTTAACAAAATGGAGTTGGATAACTTGTCATTTCTGAAAGAAAAGAAAAAATGTATATGCATATAGAGCAGCATTGTTTGACTCGTAGAAAATACATAGAACGTTGAAGGTTAATTCAGTTTTGATTCTTTAAGGTTTCGTGGCAGTGGTTGTGTCATTACAGTATTTGTTTGTAATATAATTGGTGGTTACACAGCAGGTTCCTTCTTTAAATTAGTTCACATTATTTATTTATTTGTAGTGTTCTGTCTGACGACAGGTCCATATATTATGAACAGGATCCTTCCAACCTCTTCAGGTTGTCAGGACCTGCTCATACATATATATGTTCTTGGCAGAGATGATCAGAAGTGGTTTGCCATTGCCTTCTTCTGTGTGTGAGTGGAGTAATTGTTGGGATGCCACGGAGAAACCGGGGAAGCCCCCGGAGGAAAATTCTGTGATGCCTAGACCACGGCCTTGCCCAACACAAGTTATAAATTTGAGCACCACCGGGAATTGAACCCGGGACCCCAGGCTTACAAGGCTAGTGTTCTGACCGCTAGACCACTGTGGCGAACTTCACATCATTACGGTTGATTATTTCCTATATTGATGTCTGTCACTTCACAGTCACAGTACTGGTTATCTGTATCGTAATGCTGTTCTCTGGTCTCCTGACACCAGCCAGTAACTGCTCACTCCATCCATTTCACCAGTCACTGTGAGGTCTGCTCATTACTTTGACGTTAGGTTGGCTCGTTGCAGGATCTCATTCTTATATGAGAACACGGACCAGACTACAGCTTTGGGAAGGTTCTGGATAGCTGTAGTGTCTGGCATCATTCCAGATGCTAGCAGAGGTTTATGGAACGTCCTAGCAATTATGTTTATGTATGATGATTGGCCAGCTGTGACATCACCACAAGCAGGCAAGAATGGGGGAGGGCACCCATTATAGTCAAATCTTGTGACAGTGCAGTATATATATATAAAGTGTATATGTTGGTGTTTTTGAAAGAATGCAATGACTGATAAGTCTGAAAAAAGTATCTGCTGTTAGTGTTCGCATCAGTCATCAATATGGATGGCCACCCTGATCGTTCTTCATTAATGACACTTGTTCAGCCACTTTTGAATCTCTGTCCACTCATACACACTGTAGCAAAATACTGTCACCATACTGTGTTCACGGTCTGCAATGAATTTTTGCACCTCTGACACCTTCAGCGTATACATGTCTAATCACTGTATCCTGCTCTTCTTTGGTACATGTGATGAAGTGAAGCAGCCGTGTTGATGACATTAATGGCACAAGACAATGACTGGTCAAGTTCAAACATCATTACATCAGAGATTTTGTGCTTGTGGTTGCATATGCAATCATACTAGGATTTTTGAAAAAAAATTACCTTTCTTGTAACTGTAAATATGAGTCTAACCCTTCTTATTTTCACATTATTTGGCCCTGTGATACAAACTTGTGAGAGATTTTTAACATTGAAAATAAAAGGGATGTTAAAAGATGTATTTATTTAGATTGAGCTTGTAACTGAAAAAACTGCCATTTTTATCAATGTTGTATAAATAATTATATTTACAAAAATAATTTGAAGTAACAGGACTATATAATGCAAATAACAGTAATAATAATGACATTTTGGGGGGATCTTTTTTGTCCTTGAAAAATTTGTGGGGCGTTTTGTTAACACTGAACTTCTAAAAGATGCCTAACGTGAACAAGTTAGATATTTGTGATGCATTGTGTTTCTTGCACCTTGCAGAAAAGTTATGTTTATGACCCTCTACATTGAATAAAAGTTTATGAAAAAATACCAGCAGTTAATAGCAGAATAATGCTTGTTCAGATTAAGTCGTGATGCACTGAATTAAATAATTATGTCATGTAAATTGTCATTCTTTAACAGTAGAATTAAGTACTGCCAGCATGTTAACATGGTTTAAAATGGTGGAGAAGAACTGGAATTCATTGCAATTATTGCACACTGCTGCTCACCAGCTTGTAAATTGAATTTGTCTTGTATGAGCATATGATGATGATAATGCTTATTATAAGAGTCGGTTAAAATTCTCTAATATTACACTGCAGCTTACTGTATCAGCTTCATAGACTATTAACAGAGTAGCTCTTGGTGTAAAACTAAGCTTTGTCTCTGTGGTGGATTATGCTGCTGAGTTAGGTTTGAGGCTTTTGTGGTTGTGTTATTGAGACTTCAAGGTTTCATCACTGTTATTTAAACTTTATGGTAAGCGCATTTAGCACATGGACAATCTTCAAGAGTAATATTTCTTAGAGAATATGAATATTAGAGAGTTACTAATTTTTCTTTCTCAGTTTTGGTTTCTATAAATTTTAAAACTTACGGGTGTTTGAGAATGATGAACCTTCTTCCCGAGTCTCACAAAACTACCAAAGCCTCATTAACAACCGTAGAAGCAGATAACTGTTTGGTAGGCCTACATGAACTTCTCTGCGTAGGAATTCTAGTGTAGCACAAGAATATCTCTTATGGCAGCAGTGTTGCGACATACAAGAGAATATTTTGTGCACCCTGATGTGGGGAAACAGAAACATTAAATCTGACTTCTTTCTAAAGGCACCATTACAAGTAAAATCCTGTAAGACAATTAGGTCTATTCTTAAAGCTGGGTGTACCACACTATCATTATAGAGCAGTTATATTTTCTATGTATATGAAATAGTTCTTGAACAACTGTGTCACTTCAGATGCCCTGCTTGCACATGTAGTGATTATTAAGATATGAAAGAAATATAAGAATACATTTTAGAAGTTCAGTGTGTAAAGTAGTTAAAAAAGGAGTTTTCTGCAGTAAGCAACTGTAATCATATATCCACTATGGAAAGAATTGTGAACTTGTTTGAAATTTTCCTTAGGACCCATTTGTTGTGAGTAAGAACTAATTGCAAAGTAGAATAGATTTGATGTGAAAGCAGGACACATTTAGAATGCCAGTGAATTTAATATAAAATGATGGGGGTAGATTTTTAAATATCCCATTAATAGTAAATAAATTAATACAAATTAATGTTGAAATATGTGTACAGTATTTGAATACATTTTAAGATATTGGGATACATTTATATGCAATTCCAGAACATTTAAACCAACATGAATAAATTATAATTATTATTAATGAATCACAAATGTTACAAAAAGCCTGATTCTTAGAGAGTTACTGATATGTTGCTTCAGCAGATATACTTTTAAAGAAATACACATCTCATTTTTCTGGAATTTGTTACTTTGGAGTATGAATACAAATTCATAATGAATATTGATGTTAACAGGATTTACAAAAAATTGTCAGAAATGGTGATAATTTGTGAGTGCAATTGCTTTCAGTCTATATTGCTGAGTAAGAATTAAGATAGCCATTTATGTATGTTTATTTCTGTATGCATGATTTATGACAGTCTGTGTACTATATTAATAGCAATTTGAAGAGCAATACATGTTTATGTAATGTACTTTAGATAGGCTTCTTATTGCAGATTATTTAACACACTATTTTGTATGTTTTAAATTGAATTTTTCTGGAATCTGTAAGTGGAAACTGACAGAAATATGCATTGTATAATATTCATCCATTGTGATTTAATTTTGTGTAAAATGTCTTCTGGAAGCAATAGCAGGCAATGTTCCATTCAGCTTATGTAACGATACATTAAGACTAATATTTATTCTGTATACATATCTCATGTAACTACTGAAGTATTGCAAACATAAGGTATGGGTTCATATTTAATGATTTTAAATGTCTGTTGGTTTGTCATAATACATTCCACATATTTGATTCACGAACTTTGGCCCACCCTGACTTCAGGTAATTGTATTTGCATGAAAGGTAAAGACATTTTAATATGTTGTTCGAACTGCTATTTTTCATTTGACAAAGCAAATGTTGTTACAAAGAAATATTTTATTTTGTCCTATACCTTATTGTGTTGTAATGGTGAGTATTGACAGTTTTGATAAATAAAGATGAATTTGATTTTCTGGTTTCTCTTGATGAAAAATATTTGTATATTATGGCCTCATGCTTACCAACATGTTCAAACATTTTGATGTATAGTTAGTAACATCAATCCAGCATGGACACTGGAGGATGAGTTTCAGTTCTAATGAAATTTTACACCCACAAAACCCCTATCCAGAAGTCTGTTAAGTGTGGCAGAGTATAAAAATTGCTCATCCAGTATAATATTTAAAAATGATAATTTCGATTCATTATAATGAAATAAAAGTTCGGCTTAGAATTGGCAGTGGTATTTTCGCATTTTTTGTGACCCACATCTCCAAGTCCCTGGATATTTGTGGGATGTGTTGGCAGCACTGGCAATAATCGGAATTTCTAGAATAATAACTCTTCTATTTAAAAAGAAACAACAATAACACTGCGTCAAAATATGGTATTTTTCGTGCAGTTATGACTAATTCCGCTTCGTAGTGGCATAACGCACACTCTTCATTTTCTGTTGCAATAAAATGACATCTAGTCCGAGCATGTTGAGAGTACTGTGGCAGGTAAGACGTTTAAGGCTTTTCTCTTCAAATAGCAAAGAACTTGCAATGTCAGTTGCCTGGATACCAGAGTATCTCACAGGTTATGAAGCTTCAGAGTGCACATTAAAATCTGGTAAGAATTAACGATACAAATTTTTAAGGTGACGTGTTAGATGTTAATAGAGACATGTATAAATATATACACTTTAAAGGTTAGTTAACAATATATTACGAATCTTAAAATTAATTTTTGCAAGTGGTGAAATGTCAGTATGTACACTTTTGGCATTGTGAATTACATACATATAACAAAAGTCCTTTACGTCAATGTACAAAATCAATGGCAGAAGGAATGCTCTGTCAGAAACGACCCATGTCTGCGATCCGTGTAAGCGACTTTTAATTGGAATTAGGGTATACGGTGGAATGGAATGGGAGATCGCATTTGGATTGGAGTACACTTGCTTCTTATTTATGTTTAGAGAACATTTAATTTATCAGTGGAACTTCTGAAATAGGATTTGTTTCAAAAAAGCTGACCAAAATATACTAATTATGTTGCCATGTAAATAGTTAAGGAAATATTGCCTTGCTTTGTTTTAATTGTTCCGATTTTGAAAAGTTTGCCCAAGTAGCCTGTTATATTTGCTGATGTTTACCTTTTCCTCTTTCATCAATGTTACAAAATAATTGGGTACGTAATTTTGCATCCCTAACTTTTAATAACAGAGTATGCAAACAACAGACCAACCTTGCGTCGAATTAAAGGGCTAATGTGAATGCTGAATTAGAATGAATGTGGAAGGAAGTGGTCTTAAAGTAGATGTCACCGATTATGGCCGCTGACCTTGTAGGGAGTGCCCAGTATGCGGACCACTTAATGAAGGAACGAGTTTCCCTCGGCCAGTACAGTCTGTGTCAGTGCAGCAGTGTAGAAGCCTGATAATTGTTGTCTTGTGACTGCTGTGTTAACAACACGCCACCTGTTCGTTGCAATCTCCTTTCTGGTCATTGATAACGCCTCGAATCACAACACCCAGACAAACCACCGACGTCTTAATCAAAGAAGGATCCTGGTTATTGGAAATAAACATTCCATTTTGTGACAACGTGTTGAAAGCTCAACTGTACGATTTAATCAGATAAGTCAAAGCACAAATATTATGTGATTGATCAGCAGACAAAGAACGTACTGTGCTGAGACTTCCGCCGTACTATCCCGATTTAAACCTCACTGAACTTATTTGGGCAGATGTAGGACAATGGGTTGCAAGCTAGAACACAACATTTAAAATTAAGGACGTCGAGCATCTGTGTCGCCAGAGATTCGAAGAAATTGGGTAAGAGGAATGGGATGATGTATGTCAGCATGTGGAAAACTAGAAAACATTTATTATGACCAAGAAGGCATAATCGAAGACGCTATTGAACATATTATAATTGAAGATAATGGTAGCGGTAGTGATGAATCGAGTGAATGTCAGAAAGCCAAAGTCTGTGAGGAGTAGAAGAATTGGAAGAGGACCGAAGAGTTGTGAAGAATATAAAATTATCTAATACTCTCTACAGTGTTATTTTGTAGTGATATGTAGTGTAGTGAAATCGACTTTCCTGTTTTATATATCGTGGTGATATTTTATTTGGAGTGGACTGTACGCGGCCTGCTGCCATCCCTTCCAGAAACTTCCGGTAAGTGACTCACCGCGAGGTTCCAATTCACAAAGTTCAGCTGCCAAAAACGCTGGAAGGCAGTACAGCGTATTTTGGGTTTCCACCTAGCACTCAATATCGTAGGAAAGTAAAAACGTTCTGCTTGTGTTCCGCATTCGACCTACGATGTTTCATGCGACCCGACTAGATTCTCGAGTTGCGAAGTTTCATATGTTAGAGTTTGACGGTTTACATTTCAGTGCATGACAAACAGATGGTTGTGTGCCCTTTTATGTTTAAAGTAAATGCAATGGAAATGTGTTTTAATTTGTGTATGCCTGTAAAAAAGAAAAGTAGAACGAAAAATATAGTTCAGGCCTGCGCTTAACCTTGGCATTTTCTTCAATACACAATGTTTAGAGAGGCGAAGAAAACAATACGACAGGAGAGGTCAGTCAGTGCAGTAGGAGAGGGTTGTTACCAGAACAAAACCAGTACATAGTACATCCATTATTTTAGATATGGCGTAATAATGAATGTCTTTGTATAGATCGTTTTGGCGAAGTACAGAAATAAATAAAGCTGTTAATAACATTCTTTTTGAGGCGCAATCGTCTTCCTATATGTTGAGGTTTCAATTAGTACGCCTGCATCCTATTAATGGTGAATTCTCCCACTAACCAAGGTGGATCTATGGCACTGATCGTTCCGCGTACATTCGTTTGAATCATTCCAACTAGCAAGTGTTGTGTGTTAATTCCTTATTCTCCTATTAATTTGTGTGTGTGTGTGCGTAAAAACTAAAGGAAGTTCCATTGTAAGTTGATGTTTTTAGAACAGGTAGTACACACAAGCCACCTGTTCGTGACATTGATTTGACGTGTGTAGGGGTTTTGGGGGGAAAATATTAGTCTATCGCCTAGTCCACCTGGTTGAATAGGAAGTTTTAACCATTATTTCGCATTTTTCCTTTCTTATTAGCATAAAGTAAACAATTTTCGTCACCTGGTTGGTTTAGTTTGTGAATAAATGTTGACAGTTCACTACCTCGTGACGTTCAGTGTCGGGTTCCAGCGCTGTCTCGTATGGCTACCCGAGGTTCGTCTGCTCATTATTCGGTATCTTGTCAGCGTCGTGACGCTAGGCGTCGAGTTTCCGGCGCCGTATGGAGTCCCAAGGCTCATCTCCGCTATATTATAATGTGTCTGCGTGATTTGCCGGCGTCTTATCTTATGGTGTCCCGAGGCTCGTCACTGTTACGCTTATCGTTCCAAAATTCTGAGTCAGCATTCCGTCGTTGTCGTACAGCGCCCCGAGGCTTACTTCACTTTATTTGGAATCTAGTGCTGACATCGGGAAATATACGTCGTGACTCTCGGCGTCGTTTTGCTATTGATTATTCTGAGATAGGTTAGGTGAGGTATTATGTTGGGTTATGGGCTTCCCCTCAAACTTGACTGGTCTTGGAGTATGGCTTGTTTTTCATTCTGGTTGATCAGACTCAAAAGTTGAATATTAAATTAGTCAAATCTTTTATTAATAACAATGGTACTGCTCATAATATGGGTTTCCAAGATCAATCAGGATGAAGAGGGCTATAATATATTTCATATTTTATATTAATAATATTTTTATTAATCAGCACCAAATATTTATGTATAATCACAAGTTTCCATCTGTCATACTCTTTAGATATTTTTGTATGAAAAAGTTCAATAATTTAATGTCAGAGCCCAGATGAATTGCTAAGCCACATAAGAAATATAAATAAAAGTCCTGGAGCAGTTTATGTCCCTTGTTTCCTATTTCTAACATGGCAGTTGGATAGGAGGTTGGCTAGGCCCAGGGTGCAGAAGCTAGTAGGAAAATCATTTGCCCCTACCAGGGATCAAACTCCGGATGTCTAGTCTGTAGTCAAACATTGTACTGACAGCTACTTCTAGACAGTTTAAATGTTACCATGCTTAGAGGTTAAAGAATCGGCTAGTTTTACCATCAGTCACCTGGTAAGTCTCCTATGGGTTCTTTGCCTTTCATTTTCATTTCAGAGCTCTACTAGGTATTCACATATTCATTGTTTAACTAGTCCAAACTAATACCATGGAGAAGAGTCCTTCTTGAAGCTAATAATTGCTCAGCTAGAAAAGAAATTTCCTTCCTTTCATACAACCCAAATGACAATCACTGACTTCACAAGTGCCCACCATTGGTCCCTGTCTTGATCCAAATTTAGTCCATAACCTCCCTCCTTACTTAGTTAATATCCAGCTTAATATTATCTTCATATCTATGCCAGAATCTCCAGGTGGTATGTATAAAAAGTGCTGTTATTTTTCTGGTCTGTGACTTAGAAGAATCATTTACCTCCCACCAATACCACAATTGTCTTTTTCATAATTCTACCTTTTTTCCCCATATATCCATCCTTTTTTAATATTTTACTTTATCATTCTTACTGAAATTCCTAGTTTTAGCATCATACATTAATATTGTATGTCTTATATACCTGTAATTTATTTCATCTTGGGTCATCCACATTCTAAAGTAATCCTGTTACATCATAATGAAGCAATGTCAGGCCCAGCAAATCAAGAAGGCATTTTAATTTTCCTTCAGAAAAGATAAATACTTTTGAATGTGATTTTATTATGGTCAACCCTTTCAGCCCTTTTCTTTAAAAATGAAATCACTCTAATATTATTCCCTTCTGGAGTAACCCTTTGGTCTTACAGCCCATAGGTTAGGTTTATTATTAGCACAAAATTGGTTATGTTGATTCATTTTATTAGCTTCAGACTGATTATAATAACTAGCAATGATTAATCCATTGGTGTGGAGCAATGAGCTGTATGTACCATGACAAATTTTTAATGTCATGGAGTGATGAACCAATGGAAATTATGAGCAAAATAAGATTACTGAGTAGTGTAACTATCAATTCACAGTTCTTGCTAGCCTCACCATACAGAATGACACATTTGATGGTAAACAGCTATCATGCTTTGTTCCCTCAACTTCTTCTGTATAACTGTACTCTGTCTTTCTCCATCTCTCTATGTGACTCCCTCTCCTACTGTCCCTCGTGCTTTCTCGATATGGGCACAAAAATGTTGCCATTATAAAAAATCATTTTGGTTATGAACATATAATAAAACCAAAATAATACAACTTCAGCCCTTTAAAGATTAACATCATTACTTTATTTTATCTTTAAAATTAGGCCACAAATAATCAACTCTTCAATAATTAACATTTGACTAATTACTTATTACACATGTTACACTCTAATTAAAAGAAAAAAATTATTTCAATGAGGTCCTTCAGTACATAAACAAGGCATTACTGTCTGGAATATTTATCCAATAATGTGAAACTGAACTGCACATATTAGTGTACTCTAGTTAAGGTTGGCTATGCTCACTGATAATTTAAAATGGGAACTTCTTACACTGAAGACAACGTGTTTACAATTATATTGGCTTCATTCCTGTCCTCGGGTAACCGGCTACCATTTATTGTACCAGTTACCATGACAGATTAGTATTCAAAGGTTCTGCATTTGATCCTGTTCATTATCACCATTTTCTAGGATGGATTATTTCATGGCAAAGCCTTTTCCATTATTCTCTGTTCTCCCATAAGCATTCCTCTTGTTACTGTGTTCTTGCTTTCCCACTCACTTGGTCTCTCCACCTTGTTTCTGATCTTCAAAATGTCCACTGCCTTTAATTTTAGCACTCTCAAAGAAACCTTATTGTTGTTCATGTGTATTACACACCCGCGCCAGTGTATCGTTAATTTGATAAACTTTATAGCATTTTACTTGTCTGATGCTTTGGTTTCAGATTTTACCCCTTCATGTACATTTCTTAATTCTCTGGATTAATATAATGTCCACTTCTTTAAGTTGGCTACATCTGTCTCAGTTCACGTTCAAATTGTGTTCCATATGTCAAAATCAGTTTCAGCCATAGCTAAATGTTTTTATTGTAATAATAACCAGTTGCCTAACAATTAAAGTACAATTACTCCTAAAACTGTCATGTATATTAAATAGACAGTACCTGACATACGGTCAGAAGACTAGAGTGACTGAGGATAACACATGGGGGAAAAAAATCAAGTTGAAAATTAGCTTTACCACAGGAACTTGAGTTGTATTACCAAATTAAATATAATAAATTAATTTTATGTTACTGTTATTTTGTTCAGAATTCAATATCCAATGGCAAGGTCCCTTCTGCTCTTGCTTTTTCTACGTTCTGAAAGAAATCAGAAAAATCGACATAAGCGTTTATTCTCGTGTTCCTATCCACAGGATTAGGCCTGTCTGGAAAGAGATCCGATGAACTCTCTGTGGTCGATGTGTCGTTATTCTGATCATCCGTTGTATTGCTTGCAGTAGTATCAGTCAAAGAGTTCTCTATTGTGGAATTATCATCACCTGCACTCCATGATGAGGTTGAAACAGTTGTCACAATGGGATTGAAACGAACAACTGCATTTGTTGGTGAATTTAATGCGTTTGGTAATGGGAAATTAAAATTTCGAACAAGCAGAGTAATATCATCTCGTTTACCAGCCACAGTGAAGTGGCCATCAGGAGATGTTGAACCACTCATGCAGACATCATGATGAATACGAACAATTTTGTCCACAACTGCTTGTGCTACTCCGGTGAGTGTTGACTGGACACGAAACTGCAAAAACACAAACACACACACAGATATATTTCTTTTACATACATTTTAAAGTTTATTGACA
This sequence comes from Zootermopsis nevadensis, assembly GCF_977971745.1. Taxonomy (NCBI): domain Eukaryota; kingdom Metazoa; phylum Arthropoda; class Insecta; order Blattodea; family Termopsidae; genus Zootermopsis; species Zootermopsis nevadensis. The sequence goes on along the minus strand of NW_028259149.1, from coordinate 14,365,911 downwards.
AGCATTTAAAGATGATGTGTGTATATCAGAATATCTGTATCACCAACAATCAGAAAACTAATATATGCAAAACATTATTATTCTGCTTTGTCATAGTGTTAGACCTGGCATGAGACAGATGACTGTTTCTTAGTTTAACAACGTTTTCCTAGAAGTATAAGTCGCACAGCAACAAACAGGAGGATGGTTGTAAATTATGAATTAAGAAGGCTGTGGAAGGAAGTCATGACCTATTTTAAGGCACCATCACAGTATTTGTCTGAAAGGAATGAGGAAAACCATGAAAGCTCTTGGATGAGAATGAAGCCTAAGATCCCATGAGTATGAAATGGGACTGTTAACCACTCAACACACTGACAGGACAGCTGTGGTGATGGCGAATATTTAATTAAATACAGAGTGTCCTAAGATCTATACACAACTAACAATGGTCATTTTGAACATTTACATTAGATTTGCTATTTCACAAAGTGCCAATGCTGACATATGTAATGGTTTAGTTTATTAAAATGTCTTTATTTCATTCATTGAATGTGTGTGTACATTCTTTTGGGACTTCTGTATATAAGGAAAAATAATTTATGGCTCTGTGCTATGTAATATCTATATTGATTAATGTTGCAATAAGATAATGAAAGGATTGTAAAGAATACACATGAAAAATATCTGCATATTTCTGTTCTTGTTGGAATTCAGTTCCCACCTGCTCCACAGCCATTTGAGCAATATCTTTGTTTACTTGGTCAGTTCTTGTGGCTTCCACTAGTGACTTATAGAGACCATCAGACATCAACAGTAGAAACCTGCGGAACAACCATAAGACACTCTGAATTTCACATGAAATAATATAGACATATTTATCTTATGGAAAAACTGTACACACACAGTTACAAGATGAATAACAAAAGCAACTTGCAAAGTCTTTTCTGTTAGGAAATATGTGTATGTGCCAGTTATCTTACTTGGTGAGGAACATTTAATTTTAACCACATGTAACATACCAGCCAGTTGCTCTGCACTGCATACAGTTACAGAGTGAAGGGTACAGACATGTCAACTGCTGATACCTGCAAGTCTCATCCAGCTGGATACCACCATGAATTTCAGGCTCAGCAATGACAGGTTCTGCTCTGGCAGTCACCAGCTCATCAAATTCCTTGTAACCACCCTTCACCAAGTAATTTCCAAGACAACGTGTATTCTCCTGATTACCAAGACGAGACCCTGTCACATTATACAAATAATATTAGTTCCAGAGGAATCAAAATATGAAAAAGACTTTCTTTTCTTTATTTTGCATATTTTAAAGTGAAATCATACTTTTAGGAACCTCATTATGAGTTTCCAAAATTTAAGGTTTAAATTGGTATTCACATGTTGACAATATAATTTCTATAATTTGTTACAAGTTTTGCTAATCTTCAGTATTATATTGTACAGTTCTGAGATTCACCAGATTTCACATTAATAGCATTCCATTGTCTCCAAACTCAACATCATCAAAGAACAACTAAAAAAATATAAGTTTCTAAATTTCAACCCAAAACTTCACTTTCAAATCATTCAAGGAAATGAATCTGATTTAAAAGTTTAAAAACTGAAATATTGAAAGCTACAATAATGTGTTACCTTGTCTAAATTTGTCCACATCCAGGCCAAGCTGAGAAAGCCGCAATAGTTCATCTTCATTGCGCAGATCATGATCTACACTGAGCTGAACAACACGCAGCACTCCGTTGGAATCAGTACGGCACAAGAGGGCTCTACTGTCTCCTACATTGGCTACATACAAGCGTCCACTGTAGACTAGGGCCACCACAACTGTGGTACCAGCAGACAGCTCACAGTTGAGAGCATTCAGTTTGTCCACCTGAATAACAAGATGGCTTCCCTATGTAGCATCAACAAGGTATGGATTTGGATTTAACACACACTGCACACATTAAGTAAACAGAGCCTCATGAACAGAAGAACCTAGTCGTACAGTATGTAAACGGCAACATTTCCTCGTGAGCAGCTATCATATATATTTGGGATAATAATTTTATGTCATAAACTCATATGCAAGCAGCATGCAATGCAATTAGCCAACAGACAGCAGTGAGTGTATACATTACAGACCCATGGGACAAGCATCTGTCAATGACACTTTTCCAAAGCATATGAAAATGTAATAAGTATCACAAATTCAATACACATATCAATGGTCATGAGAAAGTATCTAAAAAGACTGCAGAGAAATATGAATTTAAATTGTTTGTCCTTTCACGTACATTTCACATCAAGTGGAGAGAAAAATGGAAGTCAACATACATGTTTTCCATATCTCAGATAATGTAAGTATATGTCTAATTCCTACATTAGCCAACAGATGCTCCAAAACATGTATGAAATAATTTTATTTTCTAATTCACATATATAAAGAAAAAAGTACAAAAATGTTTGCTTTCACCATCCCATTTCATAAAATAATGAGGAAATTGGTTGAAAGGAGGAGCTTCAAAATTTTTCTAAGAAACTTCCTTTCTAAGCAGTGAGCCACAGATTAATAAACATAAGCAACAATAAATTATAAGTACATTTCAAGAAAGAAACTGAAATTCAAAATCTGATGCAAACCAATTAAAAATGAATATAATTCTGTTCACCATTCAAATAAACACAGAAAGAATAAATATTATTTTCATCATTAAATAGATGTCAAATTTTAAAACAGGATATCCATGCTGAATAGAAAATATTTATTTATGCAGGTGGAAACATATGCGTGAATATTCGTGTTAATGCATCTAACTGACATACATTGACTTACATTTAAACACGCTTGTACACAAATAAGTTGATGTTTGAACAATCTTATGACCACATACATTATTTTATGTACATACCAGATGAGGGAACTTTTGATAAGCCTCATAAGAAGTCATACCATCTGGTATCTCATACTGAAGACTGGTCCGCTCAGCTAGTCTGTCATCCACAGAGTCAAGATACCCCTTTTCAACAGCAATGAAGGCCTGCCTAAATCCATAAAGCAATATGTGATTCACTTGCACTTCTTTAGGTTCAAAGTCACAACACATGATAGGTATGGGTTATTTAACAATGCTTAGATCCACATAATATTTGCTTGAAGGTAGAGAGTAAAATCATAAAAATATACGTATAGTTGACCTCTAGGTTGAGACTGAAACCTGCAATCCTCCAAACATGAAGCAGGACGGCCAATGACTCTGCTGTCTCAGTAATTGGTAGGATACCCAATATAAAGCCTGTCACCTTAACCTTGATCAACTATGCATCAAAGCTTATGGTGATCCATTTGATTGTTGTGCAACACAGTAGCATACCCCTATACAGTTAACCTTACACTTAAAGTGTGGCCAGCATCCATGTAGCACAGACATTTACATCTCTTTCCATGAGATAATTGTGCTGATCCCAACTTTTATGTTGTACACCTTGTTATCATAAATGAGGAAGTGGTGACCAAATCTCATCAGCATTACTTTTGTTGCTGAGGCAATGTCACTACCAAACTTTAAAGTTAATTGGTTTGAGCTTAGTTGGTAAGTTATGGTTTGATTTGTTTCATGTGTTGATAGTCACTAAAATCCTTAACCAAACAACAACAGATGATAAAAATTTAGTAACCAGTTGTAAAGAACAAGAAAGTAAAGCAAGTATGTCAGACTTCATAGCCAAGTCTTAAACCCAACTGTAAGGTGCAGGCCACTTTGTTAGAACCATGGGAAGGAAGACTTGATCAATGCTGAAATCCAGTTTGACATTTCTAATAATTTTTTTAACATTCTTATGTATTCAAAAGTAATGAAGGTAACTGTGGATGGTATTAACTCAGGGGCATCTCCATTGGAGGGCTTTAGTGTTAAATGTTAAACCTTTGGGTTCTGCAGTCATAGAGACAGCTCTTTCCTGTTGTGTCAAGTAGGATCCAATTTATAGTTCTGATATAAGCATGCATTATCTACATTTTGGTATGTTACAAGACAGATTCATACCTGAGAACTTCTTTGATCTCTTCATCACTTGTCTTTCCTGATAACTGGCCAAGCAGAATTTCTGCTGCCATTCGCTGAAGAGCAAATGTGGCTGCCTGCACACCTTCGTGTCCATCAAACACTCCATACAAAAATGTATTATCATCTACACAGCAGTGGAAGCTCCGATCTTCAAACTGATGTTCTTCTTGACGGCATCCATCTTCTCGGTAGATTTGGTTAGTTGAAAAACCAACCCCTACAAGTCAGATAAATCATACTTTTTATGATGGCTGTCTTCTGGGTTGTAGCACCATGTAGTCTGATAGAAGTCTACCAACGTTTAAGAGGTACTTGCTGCCTCTATCATTCATCACTCACTCATCATCTTGATGATGGAGGCAGCAAGTACCTCTTAAACGTTGGTAGACTTCTATCAGACTACATGGTGCTACAACCCAGGAGACAGCCATCTTTATCCTCACTACTCTGAGAACCTCATCCCACTGTACTTTTACCTAGCTTGAAGAGGAAAGTGGCACAATATTATGAGATAAAATTTACAATGCTTAATTAAAATCACATCACTATAGGAATGTCAGGTTAAATTCTGATGGATAGAAACTGAGGCAATTTGCAAAATACTGTTTAAAAAAGAAAAATTTACTGTGGATTCCAATAAATCATAACATAAGTTTACATCAATCTAACTTTAACAGAGGCACCAGTATACAATATGAAGATGCAATTAGGAAAGCATATTTTAGTTTTATATATACCCACACAACATTACTTCCATCTTCATCATCATGTTCAACATAAATGCAACATTACCCGAAAGTCTACAAACTGGCAAATCATCAGTCCAGCTGTGTGTTTCCTGAAAATGGTTGCTTCGGGGTAGCTCGGCTCGTGTTGGCATTGTATTGCAGTTCACCTCACATAAATTCTTTTAACATTGTATGTCAGCATATCACGCCAAAAACACGAGAATTCTTTAATGACACAATACAATGGGAAGAAATTACATGCTCCAACTGATGTGACTGTAAGAGCAGCTGATAACACATTTAGCAATTGTAAAAGTCTTTACAGCAATTGTCAGATATTCTTCATGCGAGGAATGTGAAATTGTCTCAATTTATGTTAATAAAAACCCGAATCATTTCTTAATGAACTGTTTTTATCGGTAAAAGCCAAGAGCTACATTGAAACATCTTAACTTCTAACAGACAGATGACGCTACTCGTACACATATGTCATGGATCTGTAATTTGGCCTTTACCGTACGTTAGTATTATCTATGCTACCTGGCATTGTGACGAAGGCTACGGGCGTTGCCAACTTCTAACATTGAATTATGTTCGTATTTCTGTGCATATGAGTTATAAGACAATATACCGAGTTTAGGAATGCTGTAGTTGTAACACGTTGTGGACACGGTTTAACTTCAAGAATACTACGTAAATATTATCAGAAACTCGAAATATATTTGTGTTGTAGGTTTATCTCACCAAGTAGCTAATTACGTGAGGTGTGGTTCTCATGGTAATGCTAAAAAAACATTCTGGCAGCGTCCACGTGAACCCATAATTTAGGCAGTCAGACAGTCTATAAGGAGTGGTCCTCCAGCTTGGGGGGTTGGGCGAGGGGCTAACAACTCCTCACCGTAAAAATAATACTTTCTTACGAAAGGTTACACGTGGCCTCGGATGGATTCTTTGTAACGACCTAATTAACTAGATGGCTTACGGAACCCGAAGGTTCATCACCGAATTAATCAAAGCTCCCCACCGGTCCCCGTCCTGAGCCAACAAAATCCAATCTCATTCAACTCCTATCGCCCATAGATCCCTCCTGATATCCTTCTATCTACGTCTAGGTCTCCACAGTGGTCTCTTCCCTTCAGGCTTCCCGACCAATACCCGATGCACAACTCTTGCCCCACCCATGTCATTCGTTTTACTTAATCACCCCGATAATACTGGCGGAGGAGTACAAATTTTTGACCTTAATACGTCTATAAGGAAGGGTCATTCGGCAAAAAAGTGTAACGAAAAAGTGTAACTGCATTGTTATGCTACCTAGGAAACATCATCTGTTTACTAAGCATTGTTGTGTTTCATTACTGCCGTCAACAATCCGCTTTCGTTATTGCGGAAAGAGCTGAGCTGTGAATCGCTTGTAGAAGAAGTGCGTCGTGGACTAGGTAATTTTGTGCTGGTAAAAACGTTTTATAATATCACAAGTACTTATGTTGATGTCAAATCCTGAATGTAGTACTACTAGATTAAAATCTTGTATATATATAGTGTTTGCACGAAATGTTGATACTCTAAAGTGCACAAATTTTATAACATATTTCAGCTACCACAGACCCATCTTAAGCGTAACTAATTCAAGTTAAATAAGCAGTGTCTTAATCAAACTTTACTCAATTGTAAAGCATGTATAAAGTAAATATTAAGAATAAAGCCAATATATAAACTTCCTTTCCGTATAGACGTATTTACGTCAAATTCTCCGGAACCATGGTTCCACTATCAATTTTGACGTAAATACGTCTATAAGGAAGGGTCATTCGGCAAAAAAGGGGAACGAAAAAGTGTAACCTGGTTACCTAGGAAACATCGTGTTTACTCGGCATTGTTGTTACCTAGGAAACGTCATCTGTTTATTCGGCATTATTGGTACCTAGAAAACGTCATCTATTTACTCGGCATTGTTGTTACCTAGGAAACATTGCATTACATTTCATTACATTACTTTACATTGCATTCAGTTACCACAGACCCATCTTAAGTGTAACTAATTCAAGTTAAATAAGCAAAGTCTTAATCAAACTTTACTCAATTGTAAAGCATGTATAAAGGAAATATTTAGAATAAAGCCAATATATAATATATATGTTTTGTATATTTTAATCTTTAGGTTGGGTTGTTTGGAACGACATCAGGAGGGTAAAGAATCTGCCTGAGCATGTAGAGTTCCACTGAAACATTTTCCTCCATTTAGTTTCAATACAAACTATGGTATTCTGATAAAATGACTTTGATTATTTGTCCCCTCTGCTCTGTGCTAACAAGTAAATATTATAGTCTTTACTGTGGTTAGAACGAAAATGGCGCATTGTTATCCTTTTATTCTCTCTGTCTGTATCTAGTCGTTTATCACGTGATTGCACGTGAATCTACTGCTGAGCAAGAATGATGTCGAATAGTGATCGGGGTTTAGGTTTTAAACAAGCCTCAAGAGAACATGTTTTGGCAGTTACTAGGAATTTTGTATCACAGCCGCGAATCAGTAAGTGTTGCAAAGAATATTGTAGTTTTTGTTTGGATAATTTTGTAAGTTGTTGAAAGCTAGTATGCTATGGGGGAGTCAAGTGGCTAGGATTTGAAACGAGGTCAGTTTATAAAAGTGTTTTCTGGTTTAGTTCCTAATTTGTAAGATGTTTTAATTGGAAATTTTCATGATTAATAATCAGGGAAGTGAGTCACTGTATGTCTGGATGACAATTGTCAGTTTCAGTTTATATGAAAATGGCCGGAAAATCAAAAGTTGAACATTCTTTACTTTCCTCGTTCTTTCATTTGTTCTGATAGTTTAATCGCCCGATGTTTCCAGAGTACTAGGCACTATACCTTTAGTTTCCTAGGGCATTTTTTTCTTTCAGAATTATGTAGCAATTGTAACAGTCTTATTGTATACATGATACATATTTCTTCCATTTATTTATTTCTTCACTCTTTTTGGATGTACAGGCTATATTCCTGGCTATGCTTTCCTTCTTTCTCTTGTCTTCCTCACACACCTTCCTTGCCACTCTTGTGCAACACACCATCCACTGCCCTTCTCCTGTTTTGATCATGTTCTATAAGAATGAATGCCTGTCACCATTGATATATGATGAAAGAAAGTAACAAAGTTGCAAAGATCTATAAAACACTTGTATTATGTCTTGTACAATATTTTTAAAAGATTTACTGTGTTTGAAATAATTATTTGTATAATAACAATACGTAGTAAGAGTGTGCCTTCAAAAACATTTTCCAACATGCCTGTAATGCCAACCTCCAGTGTTTATTTGCTCATTCTTCATAATGATACAGATTATAATTTTCAGCATATAAAACTGTGTCTGGTGTAAATGGGCCATTGGTAATTTTGGATGAAGTAAAATTCCCCAAATATGCTGAGATCGTGCAGCTTCATCTTAATGATGGAACTATTCGATCAGGGCAAGTTCTGGAAGTCAGTGGGTCAAAAGCAGTAGTTCAGGTAAGTTCCAGTATATCTCAAAATATTTGTACAAATCCAGGTGCCATTATATTTATTCTCCTTTCCTTGTAAATAACAATTAGGCTTGTAGTATCATCTCCATATGTCCATTTTTCTCCCTTAAAACCAATTGATGCACGGTCTTAAAATTTGATGTGAGTGGACATTATGCTGTCCCACCTTTCTACATTTAATTTCCCGCTATCAGTAAAGCAATGTGGTGTCCTTGTATGCTTTTGAGATGAGAGCTCACGTAATCAACCTAACATATGAAATTCAGATTTAAAATAAAGAATTTATGCAAATAAACTAAATACTAGGTTAACTCTTTGGAGTTGAACAGGAAAAATGAAACACCACTTGGCCTTGTAATGTACTTCATATAGGTGGCATGTAGTAACAATTATTTTTATGGTTTTTAGTATCTCATACACAGGTGCAGGCTGGTTCACAGTCTCCTAACAGGTAAGTTTGTGACTTGAGAGAATGGACTTTGCCAAGTTCCTTTAACAGGCAAAACTGTGGCCATCATAAAACAGTAAGAACTGTAACCATGTTAAAATGTATTGATGTTGGTCTTCTGGTTTGTAATGTGATGTGGACTTGTAGCTAGACAGATAGGTAGATACCATCTTCAGCCTTGAAGGTGGAGGTAGTATGTACCTGCATGTCCATACATCATTGCAACCCAGAAGACTAACATTGACATCAACACTGCCATAAGAACCTCAAGTCCCATATCAGAGCATATCATAGTGCCACACCCAGTTTACTGGTCACCATGTTGTCAAAATATATTTATCTTCATTGTTAATTACATTCCATACAGGTTTAAGCTTGTTCTTCCCAAAACTGGTTGTTTTAGAGAAGTGTAATAATTATTTTGGTTTGGCACATTAAAGGTATTATGTTTTATTAACAATTTATTTTCCTGGAATTCACTCGTCACGATGTCTTCGTCTGTGTTGGTTGTTGACTGGTGCTTATGTATGTACCAGTAGCATATCACTAAACTGTTTAACCTCTGTTCAAGTCCACCTGATAGTACGGAGATTTAAATCTCTTATTCCCGTACAATAAATGTTAAAATCTTGCCTTATGGAAAAGCCTGGGGGGTGAATTTGGTGAAGGAAGGGTTTGATGTTGAATGTTGTGATATTTTATAGGAATCTGATAACATTGCATTCATATTTTGTATGACAGTAATATTATATTATTAAGAAGTGTTGAAAAGTGTACAAATTATTGAAGGTTTAGTCTGTGCTGTTCGTGTTAAGCAGTGTTTATTTAAGAAATTTGCTTTCAGGTCTTTGAGGGCACATCCGGCATAGATGCGAAAAACACATTATGTGAGTTTACAGGAGACATCTTGAGAACTCCCGTGTCGGAAGACATGTTGGGCCGAGTGTTTAATGGAAGTGGTAAACCTATTGATAAGGGACCACCAATTTTAGCAGAAGCCTATTTGGATATTCAAGGTAGGTGCAGTAGTTTGATAATAGGAGATGAATATAAATGTGAAGTCGGAACAGGCTTTAATGTTTGTACCGTGATTTTAAGGAGTTGGTGAAAGTATTTGTCACGGAAGAGTAGCACAGTTGAAACCCAATTACCACCTTACTTACCTGAGATAGTTACTGCTGAAAGTGGTGTCTTACAATATTCAAGAACGTTATTCCATATTGACGACAAATTCTGTGACATGTTTACTTTATATGATTTCTAAAGTAACATGGATTTTAAACTGTAAAACCTCAAGGTACTGGACTTCAGTACCCTGAGGGCGAGGAATGTTGGTTTTTTTCGCCTCTCAATGACCTAACATGGCTGGTAGTCTGAGGAGAATTTATTATACTTCATCGCCATGAAAGCTCCAGGTCATACATCACTAATCTTCATGGGATGGACAGTGTCTGTCTATGAACAGACGATAAGCAGCAAACAAAGGATTGACATAAGATGGCTGTCTTCATCAGCCCTGATGATGGAGGTAGCAAGTACCTCTGAAACATTGGTAAACTTCTACCAGAGTACACGGCGCAACAACCCAGAAGACAGCCATCGTTGGACTCATTGCTGTGATAACCTCAAATTCTATAAAAGATTGACATCTCTTCACACTCTAAGTCTGAAAATTATTGTATGTGAATTAATTCAGGAGTGGTGATTTATTTTGTAAAAAGCTGCTTTTCATAAAAATTGTCTGTACTCATTGCATTAGTCTGTTATAACGGTAAATTGGATGATATTCTGTTTTCTTCACTGAGTGTAGATTCTGCAGCTCCGTGTGAAGGTAATGCTTGACATTTTGTACCTGCAGGACAGCCAATCAACCCATGGTCTCGTATTTATCCTGAAGAAATGATTCAGACAGGAATTTCTGCTATTGATGTGATGAACTCCATTGCCAGAGGTCAGAAGATTCCGATCTTTTCAGCTGCTGGTTTGCCACATAATGAGGTGGGTGCCTTTGCAGTACATGTGTCAAATGTTGCTCTGTGAAATTATTCACTGTGTGTGTGCACACGCGGAGTGCATGCGGCTGGGTCCTTTCATCTGCCTGTGTTAACTTCAGAACCAATTCAAACACTTTTCTGGCACTTTGTGTATTCATTATTTCATTGGTTGTGTGTAGTTCATTACCCTAAATAATACTACTGTTGCAGCCATGTGAACTTTTGATGTTGGATTCTCAAATTATGTAGAATCCTGAAATATTATGTGATAGTAACAACATTTAAAAATTTGCAGCCTCCTTTTATTTTTTGGACTGTAAAATGGCATTGCAGAATGCAAAATACATGTTTGATTGGAATGTCTGAGTATATAACATTTGCTATGGAGGTAAGTTATAAATATGCTTACAGATATTTTGTGACACACTTTCTTTAAAGTTAAAAAAATGTACAAACATTGTGACTGTGCAGGTTGCAGACTTCTGTTGTAGTGGAAAGTAATGCATAGTATGAACATATGCCCTTTTTGCCAGGATGTAATTCAACCCAAGGTATAAAATGACAACTCAGGTTTTTAGTGCCATGATAAAGGCGTTTGGGGTGAGTGGAGGTACAGCTCCTCTCTTCCTTGACCTCAGCACTAGACGGCGGTGAGTGGTCGGCATCACGCCCCGGCCGGCTTTACCCCCGGGAAAGGACCCCGGTACCCATTGTAGAGGAGGCTGGGTGGGCCCCAGAGCCGGTCTGGACGCAGAGGCTAGAGGAAAAATCCTCTGCCCCCGTCGGGGATCGAACCCCAGCTGTTCAGCCCGTAGCTAGTCACTACACTGACTGAGCTATCCCAGCTCATAATGCATGTCCAGTGTCGGTGATTATAAGGTCACTTCAATTTAAGTAGTGCATAAAGGCAGTAATTATTATATTGTAAATAAATATGTTTAGATATACTAATAATATATAGATTTGTAGACTCTTATTTGTACCTGTCTGTCGCGTATTGTAAAGTAGAAAGACACTGCTGTGTTACTGGTCTGTAAATCAGAAGAGGTTAAGAGTCACTGAGATAGAAAACAAAGATAATTTCAGTATCTGTGTCAGATAAGTGCACAATTCTGGATTTTCAGATTGCAGCTCAGATTTGTCGTCAAGCCGGTCTTGTGAAGCTACCTGGCAAATCAGTGCTGGATGACCATGAGGATAACTTTGCCATTGTATTTGCTGCTATGGGAGTCAATATGGAGACTGCCAGGTTTTTCAAACAAGACTTTGAGGTATAATATACAACTTGATTCTATAAGTATTAAAAGTTACTGGTGATAAAAGTTTTATTGTAAATTAAAACTGTAGTCTTGTGTCAGAGTGCCGTTAATGTTGGTTTGGCAACTTACTGTTCTCAAAAACTTAACTATAGCTGTCAGTTTTCACTTTGAGGTCAAATGTCACATTATTGTATCCTGGTGCATTCTATTTGTTACTTTTAAAATTATTGTCATTAAGGGATGTACATTGTTTTATGACTGAACTCTCATAGATGATATGGTTTCTTAAGTTACCAATATTTCCTGTCTGACTGAAATGTAAAAGCAGAAATATTTAAATACAAATTGATTCAAATTTAAGTGCATGACCGTAAATAACAACTTATGCATATGAAGGAAGTTGATGAGGAATTACTTGCAGGCAGTGACTTTGATGTGGGTGGAAGTAACTGTTATGATAGTCGTAGTGGGTTTGAGCTTAGTAGCGTCTAGAAATGGGAAGAATATTTTAGTAGGCAAATAACATTATCAGAAAAAAAGATTGTTTTGGTAATACTGATAAAGTGATTGTGGTGAAATATAAATGCGAACAGTACTGAATGGTTCTGGGGCATTCCTGGACCCTCTAGTTTTTAAATCATTCAAATATTAGCATAGGAATTGTGTATATTGTGTGTGTGAACTGATATTTTAAAACATTACTTTGTGCCAGTCTACGGTGTACGTATTGCTACATAATTTTAATTGCAGGAAAATGGCTCCATGGAGAATGTGTGCTTGTTTTTGAATTTGGCCAATGATCCCACTATTGAACGAATCATCACTCCTCGTTTGGCCCTGACAGCTGCAGAGTTCTTGGCATACCAATGTGAGAAACATGTGTTGGTCATTCTCACAGACATGAGCTCCTATGCCGAGGCTTTGCGTGAGGTGGGTTACGTAGTCTTGTACACTTTGTAGTAACAGTAATTCAGTAGGTTCAATGTTAAGTAAGTGTGTGTGTAGTAGAAGGTACCAGAATGTAGCTTAAATAAATGGATTTTGCTGTTGAAAGTTGGAAGATGGTGCTCTCAAGATATGATGAAACTAAAATACATGGAAATGCATATAGACGTACTTCTTATCACTTCTGTACCAGCTCTGGAATACTGGGGTTCTTCCCTGGAAATAAGGTGGTGAAGCATTATACTCACCTCCATCTTATTCCGAGGCCTGCATATGTTTAAGAGTCTTAAAGTGACTGACATGAACAAGGGCAGGTGGTACTCAGAGACTCACAAATTGCAGCATTTTTCTTGCTAATAATTCTTTGCACACTTCCAATTTTTATATTGCATGCTCGAGCGGCATATCTTTTAACTTTGGCAACATTGTGGACAGGCATGTTGGCATCTTCTTCACACTTGAAATAACAGAATACTTTATATACCAAACCTTTGGCCTGCCTGTGTAGAACCTGGCATCTACAGTTTTAATACACTAGTTACTTTCTTCTTCTATGGCTCTCCGGTCCGTATTCGGTCCGTGGCCTCCTCAATTCTCCTCTTCCATTCGGTCCTCTGTTAGGTTCGTCTGTCCGAGGCTTTGATTGAGGTTTCGAAATCTTCCTTTTTACGGTGCAAGGTTGTTAGCCTTACGACCAACCCCCAACCTGGAGGACCAGGGTACCTGGTTTTATTTGGTCATGTTCATTTACGCTTTGGTGCTATTGTGCAGCAAGTTTGTATTGGTTTTGTGGTTAGTTTCCGTTATTTGTAGGTACAGACTAAGCTATGATACACATTTTCACTAACTGTAATTTTAGAAGTTTTATTAGTGAGTTTGTTTAAAAGAATTTAAGACTACAGGTGTTCCGTAGGTTTCAGCCGCCAGGGAGGAAGTTCCAGGTCGACGTGGTTTCCCTGGATACATGTACACAGATTTGGCCACCATCTATGAACGTGCTGGACGTGTAGAAGGACGTAATGGATCCATCACACAGATCCCCATTCTTACCATGCCTAATGATGGTAAATACCACTTTGTTGTAACTGACGTGCTGTGTAGCAAGCACAAAACACTGTTCTTTAATGTTGTATGAATTCGCAGTTTTTAATATATAATGAGAGTAACAGGAAGAAGCATAATTTTATGTTCCCTTTTAGAAAAATAGTGTTGGTGGAGACATGTTGGATGTATGCTGTCAGAAGTGTTGTCCATGCTTCTGTATTTGAACTTCCGTGTAGTGGATTTTTGCTCAGTTTAGAACTCGTGTTCCCTCTTGCTTGTGCCAGATTTTTCTTTCTGCTCCCATGCTCATACCAGTCAACCCAACCTCCAGTCTAGTAGTAAAGCGTCCCACTAACGCCATGTAGGCGCATTGGGGGAGTGGAGGTAAAGCTCCTACTCTTTCTTGACCTCAGCACTAGATGGGGGTGAGTGGTCAGCAGCACGCCCCGGCCGGTTTTACCACCAGGAAAGGACCCTGGTACCCATTGTAGAGGAGGTTGGGTGGGCCCCAAAGCCAGTCTGGACACAGAGGCTACAGGAAAAATCCTCTGCCCCCGTCGGGGATCGAACCCTAGTCATCCAGCCCGTAGCTAGCCACTATATTAATTCCAGTCTAGTAGGTACCTGGAAATCTTTTCTTGGGTGTAAAGTGATTGGAGCATGAAAGACTGGCCAAGCACCTTCATATGATGCTAAGGTTAAGAATGTATGGTTCTTTGCTTCTACTTCACCGTATGCCTTTGTAGTACATGACTGGCATGCATTATGAGAAATAAAAACATATTTTTATTTGAATGCCTCCACCCAAAGATTCATTTGCTTGTTCTTGTTTTCTTAACTACTCTGTCTGAAATAGGCTGGGGCCAACCCAGGCTCCACAAATTGGTTGTAGCTCTTAGCATATGCGTTCACATTGGATTCTGTCTTTTTAATAGATATTACTCATCCCATCCCTGATCTGACGGGTTACATCACAGAGGGGCAAATCTATGTCGACCGTCAGCTTCACAACAGGCAGATTTACCCACCAGTAAATGTATTGCCTTCTCTCAGTCGTTTGATGAAGTCTGCTATTGGTGAAAACATGACACGTAAAGATCACGCTGATGTGTCTAACCAACTGGTAAGCGTTCATTGTCATTTAAGATAATAATTGTGGCAAATAGGGTTGTAAGAGGAATTGATTTGCCATGGCCATTATGAACAAGATTTGCGCATATGTAAATTGAAATAAAGGAGGTCATAGATGCAATAGGCTCAGAGCCCACTGCCATGAAATTTTCTACTGTGGCAAATTTAAAATTGCTAAGGTTATTTTTATAAATTTAAAACAGCAGTGTGGCAGACATATCTCGTAAACTCTCCCATGGACCCTAGTAGTTGAACGCCTATTGCAAGGATTGAACTGTTGGCTGGTTGATCATAAAAATTATCTGGGTTAAATGAACTAAATGTTTAATTCAATTGAATGACGATAATGCAGACACATGACTAAAATGTTAATTAACTTTAAAAACACTTCACACAAACTTTACTGTAAGTTCCTTCAAATTACCACTGACATTCTAAGTTCTTTTTGAATGAGAAATAATCTAAATTTATCTTCGTAGCGCCCTGTTGCTGTTCCGAACACATTATCTGTGAGCAGTCTTGATGATCAGCTGCTCTTTTTTCATTTACAAAACAAAGGCAGACGACCTGTGATAACTTCTAGAATATTCTGGGAAATGATTAGATCATAATGTGCATAGGAAGTGTAATGTGACATTCAAGTTTGTGTGGTCTGAATGGGCCGTGGTACTCTTACTGGCCAGAATGCTGTCTAAAACAGAATGTGGGAAGTCTAAAAGAACTATAGATGTAAACAATAATATGACTTTTTGTTTGTTGAGTTTTGTGGAATGATATTCTCTGACATTTTTATAAGCATCAGTCCATAACACATCTTGTTGCTCATCACAAGCTCCTTCATTTACAAGTTATTTTATGCATTTGACATGTTCGTCCCGCGCGGTCTGAGGCATCATGCTTCGGACCGGCGATACGGAATGTGCGCTGGTTCGAGTCTCGGGGAAAGAAATTTCTCACGAGATTTTCGACCTGTGTATGGGACCAGTGCCAACTCGTGAGGAAATTGAGGAGCTACAATGAGTAGCGTAATCCGGTCATGAAAGCTAGCAATGGCTGGGGGTTCGTCGTCCTGACCACACATCATCCTCTATCTGATTGGATGATCGTTCACCTCTGCTTAGGCATGTGAACGTGAGGCCAGCAGTCGAGCTAGTCGGCTTTGGCTCTTTGGAGCTGTTACGCCACGGATTATTATTATTTGACAAATGTTCTGAATCCAGGAGTGTAGTTTGTGACATTTTTTGAACTAGGTTATGTAATGTTTGATGGTAGGGATTATTTTATTGGTGAATTGGAAAGGTAAAGGAAAGTTGCTCTGTTGTATTTTAAAGGTACTTCCCCACAATTTGTGTGGAGGAATTGTGGTAACACAAATTTCAGGTAAAGATTACATGTACATGTTTGTCTGCAGATGAAAAGAGTTAAATTGAAATGAGCCATTGTTTGTTTTTATATATAAACGAAGTATAATTGTTGATCTATGTTTTGTATAGTACGCGTGTTATGCTATTGGGAAGGATGTGCAGGCCATGAAGGCCGTAGTAGGAGAAGAAGCCCTCACGCCTGATGACTTGTTGTACCTCGAGTTCCTCGCCAAGTTTGAGAAAAATTTCATTTCTCAAGGTAATGTTAATGTACATTTCCTTATCATGTCACATTATATGCAATCTTTGTATAAAGTATATAAATCTAGGTTTCTGCTGAACTGTTAAACCCAGAAGTTAAAATCAAGCCGAGGTTTGTTACCCCTATTTCTGTACAACCCATTTTTGAGAAAATGTATGGAGTTTGATCCAGATGTCTTGTAAAGTGTGTTTTACACTTAATTATGTGTTTTCAGCAAAGAATTTACAGTAACATGTTTAATAAAGGGTTTGAGATAAACGTGTCATTGCAGGTAACTACGAAAATCGCACAGTGTTCGAGTCGTTGGACATTGGTTGGCAGCTGCTTCGAATCTTCCCCAAGGAAATGTTGAAACGAATCCCGGCAGCCACACTGGCAGAATTTTACCCGAGGGACTCCAGACATACTGCTGCAAAGTAGACGTATGGGTATAGTCCATCTCTGTAACTTAGTTACAGACAGCAGCACCTGTCACATCAGGTTCTTAGCTTTGAATCCGTGGTATTTAAAAATTCTATATTATGTTTCTCTTAAATTGGGTACATATTTGATCAGATGTACACAGAGCATAATAACTATGATTTTTATACCCAAGTTTGAATTGGATATACGTTAAAACCATGTGTAAATATTTGATTTAAAAATTGATATTATATAGAATTCAACATTCTTCATGCCGCGATGAACTCTCCGGTGTACGTAACTTCTTGAGTATGATTCTTGCTCCCTTTGTTGATCTTAAGTTGTTTTACAGATTAGGATCTGTACATAAAAAGACAGAAAGCTTTTCTTAAACTCAAAAATTAATTTGCCAATTAGATTTACAGATTATGACAGAATAGATGGATGCAGTATTATCAGGGAATGCGGATAATACGTGCATTAAACTTTTTATTGTCTTATTTAAAAGTGAACGGTGAAAAACGCATGTCCCAACCGGTTGACCAAAGACAATTAATTTTGAGTTATGTTGTCATTGTGACTGGAGAAGTAAACTTTCTGCTTAATTTTGTTTATACCCTTTTATCTGTCACGCTTAACATTAACGATCCGTTGTAGCTGGTAGGAAATGTTTCCTCTGTTTAAATTTGTCTACAGCGTGGTGGTAGGAATAATTATTCTACTTCAGTCAGTACTGTGAACTTTACGTTTAAATACGCTGTTTCCTGTTGTAAATGGGGAATGTAATTCTGCTTTGATTCTTTGAAAGGGTATTAGAGAATTAATTGGTTCTACTTTGTAATTGTGGTAGCGTGGAAGAGAATAATCAGTCTGTTCTTTATAAATGAATTTAATATTTGCAGGATTGTGCTCAAGGTGGTGGAACTCGGAGTTAAATTAAATCTGTTTACAATACTCACGTTTAAGTACAGTATTTTGGAGAAAGTATAACAAAAATAACTTTAGCTCCTCTTAACATCAATTTCACTTTGTTATGGAGTATAAATTGTACGTTAGTCGTTACGTATCCAGTTTGAGACGACTCGTTTTCAGTTTGGGTGTTCAGATTCATGGCTGTGTGCTGTCTCCTTCAGACAATATCGTGAAGTTCATGTCATCACAAGACGTACAGTAATTAACATTCCACTAATTCATTCATTCAACTAGAAAGATAAAATTAGTAGAATTTTCCTTCGTGCTGTCTATACTACAAAGATTTGAATTTGTGTACATTTTGTGTGTAAATCATTTTTGAAATGTTATTTTCGCATAAGTTTACGTATTAATTGGGGGTTGAAGTACCGTAAAAAGTTAATTTCCATAGGTGGTTTGTACAGTTATTTTATGTGCCTGCAGATGTCAGCGTCTGAGGTCACGTGAGACGTACTGTGGTTTGATCGTACCTAAACAGTATTCTCTTAGTTTCGGTGAGTGGTCGTCTGTAGACGTGGTGTAATTATAGTAGAATAGAAGTTGAACATATAAGAGGATTGTTAGCTGATAAAAATAGAAGTATATATAATGTGTATGATGTTGAAATTGTTTTTGTGGTAAAATACTTGCCACTACCATGTCTCTTGAAAGAGTGGCAGTAGCAAAGATAACTGGAATAAAATGTTTTAATGCCTCTTTGCCAACGCATAGACCCCCAAGACATTCTGAGACTCTTGTTGCTTCCGCCAGTCACTTCCTTGGTGCTTCATTGAGTGAGCTTTTATTTGGGAGCCTCAGGTATTTTGACAGATTTATTATGTGTGCCTGGTCCAATTTCCAACCATCTTTTCCATATCTGTTTACCTTTGACGTGTAGAAAGTACATGTTTTGAGATTATTATTGTCCATTCAGTTTTTCCTGTCCTTTTCTAGTTTTCCATTTATTGATATTTAATTTCTTTCACATTTGTCACGTCCGGCACATTCCTTAATGTTACTCAAAAGAAACGTTCTCGTGCTTGAATTTACCAACATTTTTTTGTAGTTAACATAAATGTTACTTCCGTGTGGGAACTGCCGTTGCTTGATAACACTTTGACTTTTGTCTCTTGGTGATTTCAGTGTTTTGTTTATTTTCTCATGCATATTCCATGGAATTCATACAGTTATTGTTCAAATATAAGTTCATATTAAATAGTTTAAAGCGTGAAACTTGAATCGTTCCATAACTGTTTTTGAAGTACTTATTTTTTTAATGGTTCTTAATTCCTTGAAATCAATTATAATTAAATCCGAAGCTGATTATGGTGTAGACGCATCATTTATGTACGTGGCCCAATTTCTGTTAACGTATGGGAGAAAGGAAACGTAAAAGTTGTTCGGTTACCTGCCAACCTACTACAGCTGTGATAATAAATTTAAGCTACCCTTCACATTAAATTTGACACGCAGAATGGGGAGGCTTAGATTAGTCTGATGAGAGCTTCAGGGATAATGCAATGGTGGCATCGTAAAACAGCAAAGTATTCATACAGTGATCCACTCTAGAGGGAATATTTACTCGAACGACCCGTTCTTCAAGTGGCTGAGCACTGCAGGTCCCAACTTTTTGTTGGTTTGATCTGTAGACATTCGGTAGGACTCCTTGGACGGGGGATCGGCCCGTCGCAAGGCCTCTACCTGTACACAGGACAACGCGGACAAACATCCATGGCTTGAGTGGGATTCGAACCCACGGTCCCAGTGACTCTAGAGGGAAGAAGATAATATTTAAAGTAGTTAAATTATTTGATGATTAGAAGATGGGAATAACAACTACTTTGCAAAAATCGGGAAAGAGTGGCGAAGGCTACTGAAGAAAATGTGAAAACAATTACAGGGTGTGCAAAGATTCAGAAAGCACTCTATAAAGTGAAAAAGTTTCTTCGCTTACAAAGGAAAGGTGTGGATAAAGGTAGACAGCTTTGATAAATTAATATATTGGACAGAAAATTTGTAGAGCTCGCTTAGAGCTGAATAATGATACCAGCATCATGGAAGCTTCTTGGCATATTGAGTGAAATTAATTTGAAAGAGAATTTCCACAGAAATGTGAAAGCAGCGTATCCTCATTAAATATGAAGACACCGTTGCACTTCAAGCAGCATATCAGAACTGTAAGGGGAAAAGACGGCCAAACATAACTGAGTGACCAGACGCCAAAAGCGTGCGGTGCATCACTGACATTTAAAGAAATTTCAAGAAATGTTGTTTGTGACAACACAATCTTTAGGGATTGTGGTTACAGTTATGGAAAAAATGCGAAGAACTTGAAATGTAGGCTTTGCAAGCAGTAATGAAGAATCCAAAACAGATGATGGGGTAGGAAGTGTCATATAATATCTAAGCATATTCATAACCTTCCTCTATAGCAAATTTTATATGCTTAGACATTCCAATCAAACAGAAAGATATTCTTATTTTGCATGCTGCAATTTCATTTTACAGCCCAAAAATTGAAGGAAGCTGCAAATTTTAAAATAATATTACCATTACATAATATTTCAGGACATAAAAAGTTCACATGGCAGCTACAGTAGTATTATTTAGGGTAATAAACTATAGTAAATTTTACAAGGTGCAGTATATAATTTCAGAAGAACCACATTTAGAGTTTAGCAAATATCGTAATTTTGGGAAAAATCAATCTTAAAGTTTTGATTTGTTTTACTTGGCATGTTCAGTCACGCGTAGTCAATAATGTCGAATAATCAATCAACTATAAGGTTTAGAGGTAGATGCAAAACATTTCTTTGTTTAATTAATGTCATTCTCGCCTTCATTTAGTGCAAACGTTTTCATAAACGATTACTTGGAGAATGAGTTATGACGCTGTGGAGGAAATGTTGCTACCAAAGTATAGGTTCAGTTAGTTGGTAATTAACATGTTGACAGAAATAAGCATTACAGTCAAGTCATTTATAACTCAACCAGTCATTTATGTGTTGAATTTGTTACGCGGAAGATTATAAATACATCTTCAAGAGTTTTTATTAAATATGACAGAGCTGTGTATATATTGAAACGTACAAAATGGCGATGACGACAAAGTACCTGGTTGTATATGCTACATACACTGGAATCTTCTTCTCAGCCAGTCCACTCATATTTGTGAAGGGATAATTCGGAATTGATTTTCAGTTCGAATTAGGCCTATTTCTCATAATCATTAAAATAGCCTATGTCAGTTAGGCTGTTAATTCAACATTGGGGACAATTTAATATTATTAAACTATTTGTACGTCGGTTGGAAGCGTAGATTGTGGCAATAATGTTGGATGTCATCGCTTGACAATGAAAAACAGCAAACTGTCGTCAGCTGTGACAGTTTACTTGATATCAATAAATCACTTTGAACTATTATAAACTTCCTATCAACATTTGATTGCGAGATACAATAAGCTCTACGCACCCATGTATGAATATTGAGGTTATGTCAGTTGATTTCGTTTCTCTGTGCAGTTCCTTGCATCGGATTACATATTCAGGTATTTATATATGGCAGTATTTCTTTGCGATGTTTAAAATGAATATTACATATAATGTGAAGAATTGGAAGGTATACGTTAATCAGTACTGGAGACTTACGGATGAAGATAGTTGTATTATGGAATGTAGCACCTTTTAGACTAGTAGATATTGGCCAGCGTTTTATTTCGGTTAGTACCAGATTACACGGAGCTACATCCGAAATACAGCCATCTTTGTCATTGGCGAGTCCTGGTCCGGAAGTCAGGTTGTGCGGAAATGTACCACATTCCTAAGGTAATTCAATAATAATATTAATAATCGTAGTTCAATTAATTTATTAAATCGGGCCTGCCTGGTTCTTTAAAGGCTAAAGCGCTTGACAAACAGCTGAAAAGCCAATTACAGACAAGCACCAAAATAAATGAAACACAATATTATAAAAACATTATTATTATAATAATAGGCCTAAAATAATATATTACTGCTGTGTTTTGTGGACAAGCTACTCGTTTCCCCTCCAGTTTTAGTGGCCTGGAGGCTCACTACTATCTAGACGGGAATATTTGCTACCGGCATCCATACTCGTCATCTTGAGAATTTCAAAATCTCAATCAGGCCTATACACGTTTTACAAACGTATGCTTTGTGATTTTGCGTTGGACTGTCTTACTGGCCTTGATGGTTGTGTATTGTAGATACAGGCCCAGTAAACTGCAGAGATTTATTTTTGTTAACAGGCATTACATTTCACGTCTGAAAGATTTATAGGCGAAAGTGTAACTTCTAGAGCTTAATGAGAGACAAATGTTATACGTATCGATTTAAGAAATAATAATCAATATGAAAGACGCCTAACATTTGAATTTCATCGTAATTAATTTAATATGTATACTATAACGATCTCCGAAACGTCGACGGGACACCCATTATACTCGGTACGATTACTCAAAAACATGTTTTTTCATTGAACGCGTAAAGTTTTTATTTAATTTGTGTAACGTCTTGCCGATCGAGAATAACACTGATATAGTCTTTGAATCGATTTATCAGCTACTTTACAGCAAATTGTGTTGTCCGTTAGTAGAATCTGAGCACAGAAGTTTCAAGTTCATTCGACAGAAGTGGATGATCGCGTGTATATTACCGTTAGATAACAGGTTCATGTAGTCTACTTTGCGTATAGTGCTGTGACATTATGAGAATTATAGTGCTGTGACATGAGAATTAAAGGCGACAAACACAGTACATATGAATGAATTATCTAAAAACTCCACTACATGTTTAAACATTTACGGCCATAGTCAGATGGATTTGCCGAAATACAGATAAAAAAAAACACTATTGAATTAGTAATATAGTAATATAGAATGATCGTAACGTCACGCAACCCATATTAAAATATTTATTTATGGTTGCACTTCAGTACAATTGTATTAATAAACACAGTATCGTTGTGAGAAAACAAGAGACCACGCACGTCATGTCATGTTGTAACCTGCTCGCGCCAAGCTTTCTTCAAACAATCGAAGTGCAGATGTATCATTTTCACATGTGCAATTAGCATTTGTTGACAAACACTACCTGGCATCTCGTTCTTACGTAACTTGCCATAATGAGTTCAGCGATATATTTTTCGATTCTCATGTGCCAAACAAATCGACAATATGTCGACTGATGATCGATGATATCATTTTTGACTTTTCTAAAATCTCTTTCTGGTCTCACGGAATAATCATGCCAAGTTTGGTGCAAATCGGTTCATACATTTTCGAGCTATAAGCCAACATACATACAGGTACACAATTTTAATAATACATAGGAGTTTATGTATAATATAATTACTGAATGTGTATGTATGTAAACACACGGAGTCCTTCAATATCGTAGATAAAATTGAAAATACTAAATTGTTGAGGTGTTGAAACAAGGATCGAGGTTTAATTAACTATAATCAGTAGTTAGACCTTTTATTTTATCTACAATATTAACAGTCCTTAAATATTTATATATCTGTCATTGTAATGTACCGGACATCTATTTACTATTGGTAATGAAGCTCAACATTTTAATATTTTCCGTTTTATCTGCGATATTAACGGACTCCATGTATTTTTGTACACGTTTATAGCTATGTAGCAATCTGTCCATCTAACTATATAAAGGCTACAAAGATCGAAACGTAAAGCGGAGTTTTTAGATAATACATTCGTATGTTTTATGACAGTTACATTATCCAAGATGGAAGACACTGATTAGTTCAGCTAGATGAATGATTGGCTGTTCATGGGGCATAATGATTGACACTCCTGCATCATATTCGGTAGGAAACTAATTGACAAATTAATCAGGTATCTAAAAAAATGGTAATTGAATCCGTTAATATTAAAGTCTGCCAATGGACACGATTCTGAGCCAGATACATCCACCTCTCATCCTTATAACCTATATGTTTTAAAGATCCATGTTAATGTTATCCTCCCAATTAAATTATGTGCCTGATGTTTGTTCCATCCAAGCCACATAATCAGCCCATGGAAGCGTCCTTGATTTTTTCATCCTGTCAGTAATTGGTGACCTGTATACGCCACTGTTCAGTCTATTTGTGTA
This sequence comes from Zootermopsis nevadensis, assembly GCF_977971745.1. Lineage (NCBI taxonomy): Eukaryota > Metazoa > Arthropoda > Insecta > Blattodea > Termopsidae > Zootermopsis > Zootermopsis nevadensis. Next base: position 14,341,677 of record NW_028259149.1, on the reverse strand, counting down.
AAACCAGTATTCTACATTGTTCAGAACTGCGTCTTCCGTAGGTTCTGATACATTCCTTCGTAAGTTTTTAGAAACACGTCATTGGACAAACGACCCTTGAAGTTCTGTCGTGAGGGACGAATCATCAGGGGTTGAGGAGTTTTGATACAGCGCGGAATGTAAAATGCAATTACGTCTTACGTAATTAATATTAACTCTTATAATAATTAATTAATATATAGTTAATTATTCATACAAATTTTGAAATAAATAAATCATTCAATTCGAAAACCTGGAAGGAAGAGACCTTTTTGGAATCCATGAGTATATGGAAGGTTATATTAAAATTAATTTTAAATAAATAGGTTGTGAGGATGTTGAATAAATTAGTCTGGCACAGGAAATGGGTCAATGTTGGGTTCTTGTGAACCTTCGGTTCCCATAAAAGGCAAAAACGCGACTCTTTATCTTCTTATATCATCTTCTCTCTCCATGGAGTTTGTTACTTAAGTTTCTTACATAGAAATTTAAAATAAGAACTTTAGGGCCCTAACAATAACATGCCCTTGTCAAGGACTACCAAAGTAAGCGAAAGGTACTTGGATATTATGTTACCGAGAAACATTATAAATATGCCGTAATTTTCTGCAGGTTTGTTAAACATCGTTATAACTCGATACGAGGACCGCACAACGTAAACAAATGTATCCAGTAACTGGGACGGTGAAGTAACGAATCTCTGCAGGCCACGTAGGCTGTTTGATAAAGTTGCTCTGTTCTTCATTTGTTCTCATCGGCATCCTAATTACAAAAGAATGTCATCTGTGGTGCAAAGGTCAAATGTTTGTTTTGTGCGCCTTCTGCAGCCGGCGGCAGCTCTGAAGTGAAGGTACATTAGACAGACAGACATCACGACGCTCTGGTCGTCCATTGCGAACGTCGTATCGTTTTACCGAATGTACGTAATTGTCATATTTTCTTGACGAGCTGTCTTCTGGGCTGTAGCGCCATGTAGTCTGGTAGATGTTTACCAACGTTTCAGAGGTCATACTGCCTCCATCATCAGGGCGATGAATCGACCATACTACACAGCGCAACAACCCAGAAGACAGAAATCTTCACACTCTAATGACGGAGGCAGTATGACCTCTGAAACGTCGGTAAACATCGACCAGACTACACAGCGCAACAACCCAGAAGACATAAATCTTAATCGCCCTGATGACGGAGGCAGTATGACCTCTGAAACGTCGGTAAACATCGACCAGACTACACAGCGCAAGAACCCAGAAGACAGAAATCTTCATACTTATCGCCCTGATGATGGAGGCAGTATGACCTCTGAAACGTTGGTAAACATCGACCAGACTACACAGCGCAACAACCCAGAAGACATAAATCTTCATCGCCCTGATGACGGAGGCAGTATGACCTCTGAAACGTCGGTAAACATCGACCAGACTACACAGCGCAAGAACCCAGAAGACAGAAATCTTCATACTTATCGCCCTGATGATGGAGGCAGTATGACCTCTGAAACGTTGGTAAACATCGACCAGACTACACAGCGCAACAACCCAGAAGACAGAAATCTTCATACTCACCGCCCTGATGATGGAGGCAGTATGACCTCTGAAACGTTGGTTAACATCGACCAGACTACACAGCGCAACAACCCAGAAGACAGGAATCTTCATACTCATCGCCCTGATGACGGAGGCAGTATGACCTCCGAAACGTCGGTAAACATCGACCAGACCCAGAAGACAGAAATCTTCAACATCTGGATTGTATGGCTAGTATTATGTTCGATTGCGTTTATGGGTAACTATGCAAAACAAAGTATTCGAGGAAAACAAACAGACAATAAAGCTTAGAGTGCAGCCTATATGTGCCGGGTTCAGACACGCGAAAATCGTATCACAAACACGCACTGCTCTTTTTCATGGGGGCTGTAACTGTCACTCGAAATATGTAGTTAGACTTCGTTACGGTCAGGCGGATGTGAAATACGCAGCAGCTCTAAACGAATCGAGGCTTTCTCCTTACACACGACGTAGTAAACGCGAATATAACCAACTGCAAATACGTCGTTTGATCAGTATTATAATAAATGCGTGTGTGAGATGAACTTTCAACTCCTGGCGATGGCCACGTTAGTTCGAAACATGTTACGTTAACAGACAGCGAACAGTGTGCGTGAAACGTGTCTGGTAGGAAAATTAAAAATAAAATACCAAGAACTTTTAATTATTTTCAGGATTTGATTACTTCTGAACTTCCTAGTGTTACTAGGTTTATTGAATGATTTGTAAAGTTTCTCTTTCTTGGAAAATAGCTGATTTGGATAAATCAGTAGACCTCCAGAGTGCTGAGGGTGATTGGGAGAGAGGAAAGGAAGATACGTTTCAGTCGGGTTCGAATCCAGAAGTCCTCAGGCGCACACAGCGTGAAACGTTATTTTGTTATTAGCTTCACGAGAATGTCGTTCTTCAAATAGATTGCAAGAGCGATCATGAAGTTGCTCTAACCTTGAAGTGTTTGTTTATCTAGTCTTTCAGGTTACAGAGCATGAAAGTCGTGGGATTAAACTCGAAGGAAAGCCAAAGAAATAAGAAAGCGAAACATCCCACAAAACGCTCGCCATGTCAGATGGTGAAATGCGGGTTCATATTACACTTCCTGCGAGATTACTTCATCAACTCTTCCCTGCATGGATTGCGTTATGTCGCAGAAGATGGACGACATTGGGCAGAAAGGTAATGTGATTTCGATATTTTTTTAGGTTAATTGATTTTTATGTTAGCTGATATCGCTGAATAAGTTCACAAGCCTCTTTTCCGCACGATCACATCATGTAAGCATGTACACGAGTCTATTTTCCTCTTTAAATCTGAACCAACTAGCGAATTTATATTACACGTGGTGTAAACATCATATCAATAGAGGCCAATCAATTTTTATTCTTTTTTTAAATTTTTCTGTCATTTTGCAAATTGTGTTTAATTAATATCCTTAGAGAATGTGAATCAACAATATGTCTGTAGTGTTAAATATACCCATATTTTAGCTTTGAATTTTATGGTAATAACTGATGAACAATTAGAGAAGACACGTAAAATGTGGCGTGAAGATAAATCGTGGATTAATCTGCGAATTTTGAATTATATTTTTTAAAATAAATTCACAAGTACAGATATGGCGACGCCTGCGAAATACTGAGCTTATGTGGGAGTGTGTGTTAGTAGAAATTATAAAAAAGTATGAATCACTAAATTGTATCGTGATATTGATTTGTGGTTCCTTCTAACTTAACCTCATAAGGCTCTGTTGAATCATGTTAAGGAAAGTAGGCACCATTAGTTCTCCAAGAACTTCTATTATCTATTTTAACTGCATTTTGTTCTATTCAGTTAACGTGTGTGCACCGAGTGAAACCATTTACAAGGTCAAACTGTTGATGGCAGAAGTTTAGATAACAAGTTGATTGGTCGAACCTTTCGCACACATCAACGGCGACAATTCCATAAGAATCATCGGTGAAATGTTGATTGGCAGGGGAGGGCTAGAGTACTCGGTTGAAAATTAAGTTTCAGTAAAACTTTGTTTGCCACAAATCCCACGTGAGCTGCCGTGAGATTTAATCCTCTGCAGGGAGAAGCTGTTACCTGTCACATCCCCTCCATTCTTCACAAAAACAGACAAGTTAAGAATTATGGTACTGTTACACCCCGATTAAGAATTGTGTGGCCTAGGAGATGGTATATTTGTCCAATAATATCAAGAATTTCGTTCTGCATTAAACTTCATGTCTCTGTCCACGTGAAAATTTCGTTTGAAAATTAGTTTCTGTCAGAGAAATACTTCAGAGGCTGGAGAGAATTAAGTCGAAGGAGATGGAGGATAAAATGTAAGTTAGAAATAAACTGGAACAAGAGAGCGAAGAGGTGGGAGAAAAGGAGAATGAGGTGAAGAAGACATCAATAGAATAAATAAGTTATTATTCTTTCATCCATAATATATGACTCCCTAACCATCTGGCTGTTCCTGGCTGATTGGGCTTCACATCTTGAGTAAGAATCCGTCAGTTTGTGTTCCTATAATTGTATACTTTGCAGATGCATCTGGATATTCTTGTGCACCATTGCCGTCGCCGGAGCGCTGTACACGTCTTCGAACATATGGACCCGATACCAGACGAGTCCTACCATGACTGTGCTGGAAAGCACAAATTACCAAATCGAGTATCTCCCTTTTCCTGCAGTCACCGTTTGTAACGTGTACCACGCGCGGTGGGATAAAGCAGTGCGCTTTCAAGAGACGTAAGTAACCCTAAGGATGTCGTACTCATTGCCGTTGTATCATATACGAAATTAATGCCATCAGATGCTAGTATCTCTACTCTTAGTAACCACGAAGAAACCAAAAAGAAACACATATGACTCATCATTAGAAAATATTGCCAAAGAGACCCATTTGGGGGGTGGGACAACGAAGAACAAGGTATAAGGATAGAAAGAATATTTTTAAGATAGTGTAATTGCGTCATATTGTGAATATTATAACAATTATTTATTTTAATCCGTCTGATCACAATATTTAAAATTTCTTATAATTAAGATAATAAAATATCATTCATGTTCCATATCGATTGATCGATTTACATTTCGGAACATTTACACAACATGTTTCGGTTTTTATAAAACCATCATCAGGTGTAAAATATATCTAAGAACTTATTGACCCACACCTATTCGAAGACACTAGTACTTCTGGACGTATCGGGACACTCACTCCTACATCTTTGGCCGATATGTACATCTAATAACATTTAAGAAAAACAACACCTTCGCCCAAAAATGGAAAAACAAACGTAATGAAACATCACCAAAATACTACAGAAATCATAATTGAGTTTTAAGTTCTTAGATATATTTTACACCTGATGATGGTTTTATAAAAACCGAAACATGTTGTGTAAATGTTATGAAATGTAAATCGATCAATCGATATGGAACATCGATGATATTTTATTATCTTAATTATAAGAAATTTTAAATATTGTGATCAGACGGATTAAAATAAATAATTGTTAAGAATATTTTATAAATGTTACATATAAGATTTTTAATTTCCACGGAAAATGACAACGTGAAAAGAAAGAAACGTAAGGAATAGCCATACAATAACACGAAAAATAATTTAGGGATATGCATTAATAAGTGGTTGTAAAACGTGTAACAATTTCAACATAGTTGCAGTGAAAATCAACTGAAGTCATCTGAGATCAGCCGAAACACGCACAGACGAAATAGATTGGCCCAGTAAGTAATTGTATTTGATGGCGTTAGTCTAGCCAAGTAAGCCTGCATACTAAAACTGTAAACCCTTCAAAGCTTCGTGACAAATACGCACTCCACCTGATTTATAAATCAATAACTCTCACAGTTTGTATGATTTTCACTCGCGTTGAGCGAAAAAGTAACTGGCTCACACTGAATGGCTAACGATGCATTTTATCTGATGGTTTCTGTTGTATTCCAGTGCATGGAGTACCACTGCACCACGAAAGTAGGACAAAATAATTTTTTGTTTTGTTTTTCACAGTGTTTCGCCCCTGGAAATCAAATTTACAGTAGCCTACATCTAAAATAACGAGGAGAAAAAACCTCAGAACCTACTAAAATAATGATGTTAATGATTTTATATGATGTAATGTACCGGTACCAGTTTTCTTTACAGAGGTCTCAAGTTGAGAAATAATGATATGTTAGGATCACACGTCACGTAAAGTCAGGTTTATATCATCCAATATGGAAGAAAATGAAAATCTACAGACAGTATGTATTACAATCTCCTATCATCAAATTTAATAATATTTCATTGTGTGATTATTGAGATAAAATATTCGTTTGGGTTCTGAAGAAGGGTCTTCACACAGCGCGTCTCTTAATTCGTGCAGAGAACACGTAAACGGTGAAACTGGATCGATTAACAGAAGGGCTTGCAGATGTCTGAAGCCTCTTTTGCAATGATTCGTATAAACAATTGTATGTTAAAGGTACCTACCAGATGCAGACAATATTACTATTAACGCCTTCTACCGGCTGGTTTTTGGGTTATCACTGGTGAATTTTGGAGATTTCGACATGATTACCAAATATTTTGGGAACAGCATAGAAGACGCGGAAAGACTGGCTGGTCTCAACGTGACATTCCTCATGATGGAGGTACGGTTATATTTTGTTAACCTTTGTGAAAATGAACTTAGAAATGTGGCTGTTAACACGCATCGTCTCCCAGAGGTGTTGGGTTCACATCCTGTTGTGGGTATCGTCCATGCTGCATGTTCGTGGTTTTTCTTGGTTGGAAGTGTACTGATTGCACTAAATAACGTTCCTTGCTCCTTAATTCCTAGTCACGGCGGTAAAAATATTAGCCATAGTGTGAAATCAGTTCCACTACATAATTCGTGGCGGAATCTCATCAATGGTCAGGGACTTTTAACCTTTCGGTCCGCCGATGTGTTTTTCGCGGTTCGTGTATATTATTTGTTCTTGCATTGAGTATGTAATACGAAAGATATAAGGAAGAAATATCCTTCAAGTCGAGTTATTAATTTCGTATCATGAAAATCGTTAAATACATCGTGACAATTCCTTCCACGTATCTCCCAGTTCGTCATTTATCGTATTATTTAACGCTGTCTTATTCACGTAGTTGAGAAAGCGTCGTTAAATGAAGTAAGTAAAAATTTACGACGCCAAATCGAGCATGGGTTTATATAGCAAATAATGGCGCGCAGTGACTGTGGCTTTATTTTCCTGGTTTTAACTTTATAGACGAAAGAAAACCGACAAATTAGTCCCCATCTGGGATTAAAACCGGATATTTACCGGAAGAGAGTCGCACTTCTCCTTTAAAACAAAAACGTCTTCATGGAGAAATGACATACACGGTGCAGGGAGATGTCTGATGTCTGATACGTGGCTTATAGATCTGCTATCAGCTTTCATCGACGATCCTGCGTTATGGAGTTAACGAGACTGGAGTAAGAAATAATTTATTGTGTTCGGTGCTGTGGCAGGTGATGAGTTCGTGTGAAGAACTGTTCGTCGAGAAATGCTGGTGGCGAAATATGTTTTATGACTGTTGTTCGCTCTTCGAGATGCAGAAAACGGAATACGGCTTCTGTTATTCCTTCAATTCAGAGACTTCACAATATCGACGATCGTAAGTACAGACAGCGCCTTCTTGTTATGCCACCATCTTCACGTCAGACAGTTTCGAATATTTTTATACGTGTAGATGTTTGGAGATATCAGATAACAAACATAACTGTAGTGAATAACTCGGAGTTACAGTATGGATTGAAACACGAACTGCCCGATATAATATTTATTATGAAACTTGGTCAAAGTCAGGGTAGTCCAACTTTTTATCCGCTCGGGCCAAGAATAGTTTTCTTGTTGGATCCAAGGGCCAAGAAACTTTTTATAACACTTTTAATGGAAAGTAATAACAAATATTAGTTATCTTTAACAAAACTAAATCAGAAATCAAACATTCTAGAAATATTTGCACAAATATCAATTTTATTGAAAGATACACAAATTTTTGTAGAGTTACATACCATTTTAAATGTTATCCTGCAACAACTTGAATCTGACACACGTTTAATTGAATAGAACGCTTACATTTTACGGTAGGGGTTTAAAGTCAATAGCATTTGTGGCTCTTGTACGTAAACCAGCGGACGGGTTAATAATCACGAACGTTTTTTTAAAATCCTCTGGAATAAACAAAATATATTAGTTTTGCAGTAATTAGTAATAAATTAACAAGTAATTTCGCGTGGTTACAAGTGGTTCCGGGCCAGATATGGCCTACCCGCCGCCAGTATGACCACGCAGCTGTAAGATAAAAACTGAGTGTGTTTGAGATTGAAGTGCTGAAGGTAATATATCCGTATAAGTTAGCAGCAATAGTTGAGAAATTTAGGTAATTATTAATGACGACCTTCGTTATTTGAAGGCCCGAGACTTTACCCAATATTAGAGTGACAAAATCAAGGTTGATGACAAGACGTGACATGTGGAACGAAAAGAGAGAAGGAGAATGAATACAACATTTTAAGGGAAGACAGCACTTGGTAGAACAAGGCGTAGATAGAATAATGCTATTAAAATGGATCTTAGTGAAATAGGTTGTGGGCTGATTCCGATTTAATCAGAATTGGGGACTAATGACGTACTTTTGAGAACATGATTATGAACTTCAACGGATTTAATGAAAGCGGGAAATTTCTTGAAGAATCTGAGAAACTATAATTTTTTCAAGAAAATCATGTGTTCTGAAGTTTCTTACGTATGCTTTGGATTTCGTCAGAAAGACAAGTAGGCTTCAGGAGAAATGCCGATCCGGTGATCAACACTGTAACCAAGAGAAGTGCTCAGATGATGATCCAGGATGTAAGAATGAGGACCTCAGACCTCGACGGACCAGTACGTCAGGAATGTGGAGCGGTCTGAGAATCAAGATCAATACATTCCCCGAACACATCCCGCCAATTCCTACACTTGAATATTCCTCAGGAGTCATAGTGAGTACTGCCGCCTGGAAAACCTGAAAATGCTCTTCAGAATACCATTATATATATATATATATATATATAACTCTGTAATTTATTAATAACTTGGACCTTATAGAGTTGTTAGAAATGTGACTAAGCTAAAAGTTGTAAATGTGGTACTAATGTGTGGAATTAGTTATCGGGGGTTAAACAAAAAACTATCTTACGATGCCTACATTTTCTATGACGAGATTATTAAAAAATGTTGCCGTGGTGTCAAGGGACCGATCAAACATGAGAAAATAGTAAATTTATTTAAAAATTGGATGTGAAGGTATTGACTATATTAAACTGGCTGAGAATTTTGGCCGGTGGCGCCATTTTGTAAACACTGTAACGAACCTTCCTGTTCCATAAAAGGCGGATTTTTTTGATCAGTTCAGCGACTATTATTTTCTTTGGAAAGTCCTTCTCCATGGAGTTGTCTACTTCAAAAATCACCCGGCCATTCCAAACTGTATGGCCTACGGAGTTCAAAAAAATTCAAAAGAACGCCGAATGAATCAATCGGTGAAGGTTTAACAAATGCTACGTTGTTGCACAGGTATTTGTGACCAGTCCGTACGACTTTCCAGTGTTGGGTACGGATGTCACGTCTGGCAGCACCGCTCAGATTTCGCTGGCTGCCCAGGTGACGTACACGACGCCTCAGGTACACGATCTAAGCATCGAGCGACGTCGGTGCCTATACGAGAATGAGCGCAAGGCGCTGGGATTCCCCAAGTACCGCCATGTCAACTGCATAGCCGAGTGTCATCGCCACAGTACGCTCTTGTACTGCAACTGCACACCATTCTTCTTCCCCACCGAAGGTGTGGACCGATTATCATTCGCTCCTTATTCGAATTGGAACGGGTTGTGGATGAAACAAGTTGATGAATGTGTCCATTGGCGGATTCTGATGAGCATTGTTGATCCACCGGATTTTTCTGTCACAGAGTTAGATCTTAAGAAAATTTTATTCATTTATTTAGTGTTCTGTCTGACGACAGGTCCATATGAACAGGATCCTTCCATCCTTTTCTCGGACTGGGACCTGTTCATATACGTTCTTGGCAGATGATCCAGAAGTGGTTTGCCATTGCCTTCTTCTGTGTGTGAATGGAGTAATTGTTGGGATGCAACGGAGGAAAACTCCGTGTTGCCTAGACCACGGCCTTGCCCAACACAAGTTATAAATTCGGGCACCGCCGGTAATCGAACCCTAGACCCCAGGATTACAAGGCCAGCGTTCTAACCGCTAGACCACCGTGGCTCTTAAGAAAATAGGCTGTGTTAAGAATATATTTTGTTTAACAAACAAATATCGGCCGTTGCCCAAGTGAACGAAAGACAATTAACTTATTCTTCTGTTCTCAGGGTACCTGCCAGTGTGCGACATTTTTGGGCTTATATGCTTATCGGAATTCAACGGTAAGTTCCAGAATATCTTCTCGCTTACTCCCTTCTGTCTTCCGTACAGGCCAATGTTATTTATTTCGATACAGCTTGTTTTAAAAGCTGTTCAGGAGAAGAACGAACACCTTAGCCAGTTGAATGCAAACTGACTTCAATTTTCGGTAGAATACATCGCGATTTATCTAATAAACTAACCATTATTTATCAAAGCTAATATAGGAGTAATGTAATTTATTACAGATATATTTAATTACGAAAAGCCTGAAAGAGACAACCCTTTCTTCGATGACGGACAGGATGGAATGGTCTGCAAATGCGAACCCGACTGCGACCGGATGGAGTATACGTCAGAGTTCTATGTAACCCAAGGGTAAGCTTGCTTCTGGGTTAAAATGCATCCAGGGTTGAGTATACACTTTTGCTGTTATGGCATTGGAGTAGCGATAAAGTGGAGAATTGCTTTGTTTGTTTCCCGTTACACATTTTGAATAAACACACGAATTTCCATAAAATATGATATGAACATTACGTCGCTAGATGTCATTCCGTTTTCGCACTTTTCAGTTTTTATAAATTACCAACATGGTGGCTGTGTGAACGTTTGAGTTTCAAGCAACACTTAGTGCTACGTATTGGTAGAGCTATTACATTTGATGCTGTAAAAGATATAGGAAAAACTCGCAACTTTTGTTGAGATAGTATGTTCGCAAATGAACGAGTAGTAGGTGTTTCGTGGTGAGGGATGTTATAACAAGAGACCGCGGAAACCTGTATAATGAGAAGCTTCATAATTGTACTCTTTGCCACACATTGTGAGGATGACCAAATCCAGAAGGATGCTATAGGCGAGGCATGTAGCACGCATGGGAATGATAACCGCATGAAAATGTTTGTTCGAGAACCCTGAAAGGAAGGGGCCACTTGGGAGGCCCACGTTTAGATTGGATGATAATATTAAAATGTAGAATTCTGGTTTAGATTCTGAAGGGAGTAGACAACTCGGAAGACCTAGATGTCTCACTCACTCCAAGGTGCAGGAAATTCTTTGAAAAGTCGATTGTCGTATACTCGGCTTGACAATAAAATATACCTTAACGAAATTGGGTGTGAAGGTATTGGCTGGATTAATCGGACTCAGAACAGGGACCAGTTGCGAGCTCTTGTAAATACAGCAATGAAGCTTGAAATAACATAAAAATCGGGGAATTTCTTGACTGCCACATGGAGACTGTTGTTTGCATTTCATGGTCAGGAATAAGAAACAATTGAGTTTGGCACAGAAATTTCTTACGTTGCCATAACCGATCTTGATAAATTAATATCGCTCAGGTAGCCAAGCAATGTCACGCTTCTATGGAATTCGAAGTTTCAGTGGCTACCGTGTTCACAATAGCCAACACGGAACCCCGTTCTGTTCCAGTTGAATCCCGTCACAATTTCTTTAAGATTCACTTAAATATTTTCCTCCCATCTTCTTCTAGATTTCTGAGTGATTTTTCCCTTCAGAGTTTCCGATCCAAATTTTGAATCAGTTTTATATTTCCTATCAACGCGCCATTTGTCCACCCATTTCACCGTCCTTGGTTTGGTCAGCGATATGGTAAGTGGTGAAGAGTATCCTGGGAGCTATGCAGTTTCTCATTTTGTAATTTTCTCCATCCTCTGGTCATTTCCTCTCTCTTAGATTCGTTATTCTCCTGGACTCCTCACACCCTCTTTTCATAGGAGTGAACGGTGATAAGCATTCCAAGAATTTATCTCATAATCTAGTAGAGTTTGAGGTTTTCACTGCCTTGAGTACGAAGATGCCTGTTTTCTGGGTTGTAGCGCCTTCGCCGTCAGGGCTCATCCCCCTGATTATGGAGGCAGCAAAGACCTCTCAAACGTTGGTAAACTGCTACCAGACTACACGGCGCTACACCACAGAAGACAGCCATCTTCTTCTTATAATTTCTTCGCGATTGAAATTTGATTCGTTTCTGGAAACATTCAATGAATTCGGATACTCTGTTAATAGAATTATGCATGTAAATGGTTGATTACTAAGTTGTATATTCCTGATAGCGTCGTTGTATCCTCTTTGTGTAGAGGTTTCAACACCGGCGAGGACCAAGTGTTGCTGGATGTGCACTTCAAACAGCCTACGGTAGTTCAATATCGCACTGACGTGGTGTTCGGCTGGCTCGACCTTACAGGTACGGACTCACTATGGGATGTCCACGGAACTGTGACGGATGGTCACTTGAAAAGTGGAAAAAGAAGTTGACTAATTCTGAAATGGGAGTAAAGAGAGTGATGAGGATTTGACCGGGCGGAAGATACTGTTCAGTGTCTGACCGTGGTACAATGCATAGCAGTATTTAACTTTCGGTTTCTGCTACCAGAGAGTTTATTAGAGGGCGTAAGTTAAATGTATTTTTTACAATCTCAGTAACATTTCGTAATGGGATGAGTATTTTTCATGAGTTTACACGAAACAGTTTTATACATCAAAAACTGTTAGATAATCCATGTCCCATGCGTCTGAGATGTTGTAATTTAAGAAAACAAGAAAATAGTAACAATTTCGCAGCACCGCCATGTTATTGTTGCTTTGATGGAAGTTTAAAAATACTAAGAAAGGAGGACTGATCATGCGTTGTGACAACTAGCTTTCATAATTTCGAAATTCCTTCGTTACAACCACCGGCTAATTTTAAGTTAGACTTTCTACTTGTGGTAACCAATACTTTGCCCATGTTCTTTATCCACGAAAGTATAACGGGGTTCTGAAGAAGGGATTCTATACGTAATAAATAAATTCTAAAATGTAAACTTTGTGCATGTTTCACTTAGACTGTGTTCGCGACTTGCAGAGATGTCGATGTCGACCACAGGGACTATCACGCAACCCACAGAAGCAGCTTTTGTCTGGGAGAGATTCTCTGTTGCAGATCTCGTGGTGGAATCAGCTCGTATTTGGCTTTTGATCATTCCCACTTATCCAGATGTTGTTCCGAGCGCCGATGTAACTTCCAGTCCCCAAAATCAGAGACGTCGTAAGCTGTGAGTCAGACATTGCTATTCTCTTTTGCAGTGTCTCTAGGTGGTATTGCAGGTCTCTTCATTGGCTTCTCGTTGTTGAGTGGGGCAGAACTCGTTTACTTCCTGACGTTTCGGCTCTACGGTTTATGGAAGACAGAAAGAAACAACAGAATCAATCCCAAGACGAACCCACAACAACTGAAAATGAACCATCCAACGCAGCAGAATACAGTTCGCTTTTATAAACCAGAGGGCATGAAAACCTCGTTTAAAAAAGTAAAAAAAGTGTTGCCACAGGTATATTGATAGCTTGTACATATTTCATAGCAGCGTCGGTATAGAATATAGACAAGGTGTTATTGAAGCGACAGGGCTACAGATTTTAAACTAATGTAAATACAAAATAGGGAATTTGATTTCAACCAACTGATCTAGAACAGGCAAGACCAAGAAACCTCCCACATCGGAGGAGGCCAAGGCCCGATATGGGCTGCAGAGCCATTGGATGGATCGATCTAGAACAGGAGTGGGCAAACTACGGGCCGCGGGTAGGGAGCGGCCCTCAAATAATTAAATCCGGTCCGTAGCGATCTGAATATAAGCCTATTGTTAGTATAAAACCTTAATTAATTTTAATTATTCATATTGAATATAGAGGAAGCACTATTAAACGTAAAGTAACAAAATAGACAAGAATATAGATGTGAGATTTTAGTTCTGACTGCCGTGAGGACGAGGCCCATGTCTGGCGAGTTTAATCAATAGATAATTACTGTTTTCGTTTACTTCGTTTGTAAGTCGGAGTGAAGAAATCGGGTGGGGTCATTCCAGACTGTTTCATGTGTGTTCTAATATTGCCTTGACAGAACACGGCTTAAGAGTAGACGATATTGTGTCCGAATTGTATCTCAGCCATGGCGAATGTTTAAGTCGCAAGAAACGGAACTAGTGACCTCACCATTCTGTTACTTAGCCAGACACTAGTATCAGCGCTCTTGCGTAGATAATCACTGGTATTTGTTGATACAGCTCTTATTTAGGCTATATTTTGGTGAAAGGGCTATGCTATCTTTGAAATCATCGCAAATAATTAATCGATGTTTAAAAAATATTATGCAATTGTGAAACGAAGTTGCAAAAAAGAAATTCGCCTGTTACATTCACCGTGCAGGTCCGTTTCAAATGTCGGTATGTAATAATTCCAGAAATGGGAACCAAATTTTCATACAATTTTATATTGGCAAGTTTTAGTAAAATTCGTCAACACATTCCAGTTTTGGTTAAAATCGGACAACGATAAATGGGTACTTTAAATGCCCACACCTTGATCGTAACTCTCTAAATATTTAAAATGTTTAGAACAAGTTGTGCATAAATAGGAGATCACGTTATATCCGAGAAACTTTTCAGTGTGCATTACGGTTTTCCAAATAATTAAACATAAGTTGTTTTTAGGTTGTGCCATCTCAGATATAGGGAAGTACTGTGCGGATTTTGATCAAATTTTATCTCGGAGGCTCTTATTATTTCTCGTCGCCTGCTTTACGTAACTTATAAGAAGTAATCATTAAACAAGTATGCTTAGATGTAACAACAGACAGAACCCTCCACAACTGGTACGCCTTGCATACATTCCTAACTACTTTAACTATATATTATTTCTCGCGAGGAATTTCTACCCATCGTCACTTCCAAACAGACGGACCCCTAAATAATATACATTTGCCCACCCCTGACTAGAGTTTGCATGGTTTTAATATTTACAATACAGAATACGTACAATGTAGTATTGTGGCAAATTTTGTCCTTCACATTTGCGCCAATAGGGAATTTGCATACAAAATATTCTTAAAGATAAAATAGGCAGAGTAAGCACTATGTATATTTATAGCTTTCGAGGCTTGTAAAACTGTAATTATAGGCCTGTTAATCAGTTATGTGTCTGTGTAGTGCGGTCTTACTGAAATAAAAATATATAGATAAGTATTATTGGTATAGGTAACGCCGATTTTAATCTTTCACATGCTTTAGAGGCGCCTTCGCTGTGTTCATAATTATTATTATTATTATCATCATCATAGTCACAATCATAATAGAACATTGCAATTTTGTACAGAGAAACTTGTAAATAAATAACCCCTCTAAAAGGTGTTTTTGTTCAATGTCTTCGCGTTGAATAGTAATAGTGCATTTTCTTTTTATGGGTGTGTTTTATGTACCCCAATCCTCCCCACATCATCACCTACTGCAGTGGTTTCGAACCATCTCATCGAGAACCCTTGCCTGCAAACATTATTTTATGTAAAAATATTTAAAATATTAGTTGTACGTGAACCTTTGTCCCTTGTCACGTATTCACCTGGCCTAACCAATTTCAATGCAAATTAACTCTTACACGGCGATCTATAAACCATTTCGCTTCTGACAGGAAAGAAAGATACTAAAACATTATACCTCAAATAAAGAACTGAAAGTGGTAAGGAAAAGTACCATGCCATAAAAAGCAGATAGAACATTACCAACAAAGTTATTATTTTTGTTTATGAAGTTGCCTGGAAAACATATTAACACGTGTGTATTCAGTCACTTCACAATAAAGTAAAATATTTCACGTATTAGAAAATCGATCGATAGATCGATCGTTGTTCTACCACAAATGCCAGCGATCACGTAATTGGACCAAAGTAGCTTGTGTGACTATGTTGATATTTTGTTTGGACATTATCAAATGTGTTTTATGAAAAACAAACATTTCCAAAATGTATTACGTTCAGCAAAGTGGCTGTCTTTGTGTGCAGGAAGAAGATACAATACCTGCTCTGTGAGGCCCAAACTCTTCCATGAGCTAAATCGTCAGCATCCAAACCTCAAATAATACTTTACTTAAGATGTAATTTTATGGTGGACTGAGAAAAACCTCTATTAATGTAGTCTGTCTCGAGTCGGGGCTCGAATAGAGGCATCTCTCTAAGGGTTCAAATTATTATAGTAACAACACTAATAACAAAGAAGATGAGTTGGTGTACTCTGAAAAATACACTACATTTCCATACGCGTTCTTCACGCCATATTACAGGCGTTGGTATTACCAGGGGATTAGAAGCACAGGGGTTTGCAGGCCTAGTGGCCAAGGCACGGATGAGGAGCCCCATGGGCAAAGCCCCTAAATGACGCAAACTAAAAGGGACATGGAGGAAAGAGCCCCACTGGGGCAAAACAGAGGTGGAATCCTGTGATTGACGCTGGGGTGCAGCCTCTCGCTTCGCCTCCTGGGAAGACAATGTGGGCGGCTACAGAATGTGTTCTTCGCTCACATTAGAACGTGAAAAACATCTAATGGACCTATTATTCAATCCAGTCCACTCATTAATGTCCTTGATAATAGCCAAACAAAGCAAATTATAGCCAAGTAATGAAAACAATAGTTTAAGACAAAACAAAACAATATACAAAGAACGTAATATATCAAGAAATAAAAACACGTTCCACATGTCAATATAAACCTACAGTATTTGGACAAATGACAGCTAAAAAAATCTAATTCTAAGTAACAGTCTTTGTTAAAATTGTCGTATGTTCTTGAAAATAGCGTCTGAGGCATTGATTTATGTTGATGTTGATAATGGCCAAGATACCACATGTACGCAAATTATCTTTAAATATCAGAATTGAATAAAGTGCTTCCTGTCACACAAAAATCTGTTCAGCTTGATAGAGCAATGTCACAAGACAGTTTTTATCGTTCTTATCTTGTAAATAAAATAACAAATAACAGCCCAGTCCCTACAAAATTACATGTTATTTTCATTAGAATTCATGGTTAGATTCTGTATCAGATATTAAACTCATATGGCAACAAAACCGAGTTCGCTGTCAACAGAAGCATGACCTCGGTTGTCAGATCAGATGACGGTAACAAAGTTTAACACAATCACCGTGGTTTAACTTTCAACATACGAAGAGTGTGATCCATGCCAAATTTTACCGAAGACTTTGTAATATTTAGGCCTGCCTAACTGCAAATTCTTACTTCCATCTGTCCATTATTTGTTGCATAAAATGTAAATATAAACATAGCCCAAGTCTCGCTTCGTTTACTGTGGCACCAGAATCATAAATCCCGCTACCAAATTTTGTCAAGAAACCTCATGTAGTTTTGAATGTAAAGAATGAAGGGTGGACTGACATGGCCTCAGTGTTATGCATTCACCTCCTATAAAAATAACGACTGTAGTGTAACCTCCAGTGTCATGACGTGCAGAGTTAAGTAATGAAGTGGTCATTTTTTTAAATGGATTTATTGGGACAGGCCATGGCACAGATATTTATGGAGGCAAGAAACAAACGTGATAGCCACGGAAAAGAAACAAATTATCATAGAAAGCCTGTACTCTGGGGGTAAGGTTGCTCAGTGAGGCTAATAAACGAACTGCCTGGTGCAAGATCTATCTTGAAAAGTTGACATTTGCGCTAATGACCAAAAAATTAGTTTATATGTAACGTAAATATTTACGACCTTCTTCATAAAAGTTCTTTCGTTGGCCTTTATCCTCAGTCGGATCAGTGTAAGTAGTCCATATATTTATAGCAAACCTCTTTGAATCATTTTAATATTATCCTCCCATTTATGCTTAGGTTTTCAGAGTGTCCGTTCTGAAAATCCGTCGGGCGTATCTCATTTAGGTTTTTATCGGTCAAGACACAACTTCGAATGAAGCTTAAATCAATGTTTTGCAGTCTTTTCCTTAAGAATTCGTTGTGCAAAATCGAATTTTGACATAAGACATACCATTACGGTACAAAGATTGTTTAAAAATATTAACGACTAGCAGTAACAGAAATATATTCACAATGAACTTATGTTCATAACTTCGGTAATACAAAATCACGAAATTCTCCCTCAAAAAATATTATACTTTGGACATTCATAAGTCCGCTGTTTCATAACAAATATCTGCACCTTTGGTTCGAGAAGGGTTGTAACAAGTTGTAAATAGTTATAAACAGAACAATATGTTGTGCAATATTTGAATGTTTTCAGATTTGACGCACTGTCGTGTCTTGGTATTATGCAAAGTTTCTCACCATGAAATACTTTGCACAAATAATACAAATAACGGAATAAATAAATAAATAAAGAAGCAGGAAGACGCAAGGGAAAGGAAGACTTGGAGTTGTAAACGGCTTTATCCCTTCCTGCCTCATCGGGAATCGATCAACAGCGAGGCACAAGTGTCCAGTAAAATGTCGTGTTGGATCCTGCCAGCCCACAGCTACAATTAATACTGTACTTACTCAGAAATCGGATACGTACGATTGTACAGCTGATCAAAAAGTCACTTAACCTGCATTATAAGCGCACAACATCGCTGTGACCACGCAAGAGCCAACTCCGGTCACGTCGTGTTATAACCTGTTCGCGCCAGTCCCGTCATTTGTCTTTCAGGAGCCGAAGTATAAGATGTCTTTTCCACAAACGCAACGAGTGTCAATTGTCGAACGCTACTTATCACCTCGTTCTTAATTATCTTGTCAGAATGAATTTAGGGACACACTTTCCGATTCTTCTGAGCCGAACAAATCGATATCTCGAATCGTTTCTGTGACACTCGCTCTCGACAACGCCAAACATGAGGGAAAGAGCTGAACGCGGTGGACATTTTCAACACTTTATATATTTTTTAAGATTTTAATCTACTTTCTTTTTTGACAAATAGAACATGTACCAGGATGGAGATATAAACATGAAAATGGATCGAATAAACATGGAACGAAGTAAGAAGGGGATAAGGAACAAGGAAAAAAGCAGGAATCTGAATAATATAAAAGGAAATACAAATAAAGGAATAATGAAATAAAGAACGAAACCAGGTCAATGAAGTAATTTAAAAGAAGTAAGCACCGAAAAAATGTAATGAAGACGGAGACAAAGAAGAATACATCGGAAAGGCGTCTTATTCTTCAGGTTGTGGGTTCGAATTTACGTGAAGGGAATAACATAGATGGAGGATTGATCCGGTAAGGTAAAATATTTTGACCTAAGAGAGAGAACGCAACAGGGGGCTGAGGAGAGTCACAAAACGAAGAGGTTTATAATTATTAGGGTGAGCCAATAAAGGAGAATGACACGGGCGTGGCGTAAGAAACATGAAAACTGGATAAATTTTCGTTGGAATGTCTTAAAGATATATACGACTTTGGAGACAAAGATGTGGATGGAAGGATACGGATATGAGGATTTTGACTGGATTCGTCTGGTTCAAGATAGGAATCAGTGGTAGGATCTTGTGAGCAAGTTATACTGAATTTTCGGTTTCCACAAAATGAAGGGAAATATGTTAATAAGCTAAGAAAATATTATCTCCTCGAAATGTCGACTTCTCCATGGATTAATGTTGACTTAACGTAGTCTGAAACGAACTAAAGAAGCTGAGGAACTTTAGTTAATCGGTTTAATCGCTTCCCGGACCTGCATTAGTATTTATCAACTCATGAGTCACGCCGTTTTTTTGTGTGTTTATATAACATAGTTCATGAATATTAATGAATACAAGGCCGTTGTGTGGACAGATTGTTTGTGTATTCTCGAGTGTTCGTATCCCGAAGATTTCTTGGAATAGACAAATCTTACCACTGTTCTTGCGATATTATTGTAACTTCGTGGATAATTTATATTGTCTAATCATATACTACATTCTTTAAAAAAAATGTGACCTTGCTACAGAATGATGTTCCACGTCAAGAGGATCTGTGACTGACTTCACAACACCGAAGTCACTCTT
Organism: Zootermopsis nevadensis; assembly: GCF_977971745.1. NCBI lineage: Eukaryota > Metazoa > Arthropoda > Insecta > Blattodea > Termopsidae > Zootermopsis > Zootermopsis nevadensis. Next base: position 14,321,862 of record NW_028259149.1, on the reverse strand, counting down.
GTGGCAATTTTCAATACACGAGACATAACCTAATCATACTACAGATCGGGGCTGGTAGTTCCACTAAAATTTATCATATATTTAAAACTGTCTGTAATTAAGCAGTAAATATTTGGATAACTGTTTATAGGAAAGATCCGAAATTTGCGTAAATCGTGACGATTGATTATTCCACTACCAAACACTTTAGTGTGCTTGCAAAATTTGCCATAGATCTTTGCGATTCTGGTACAGCGTTCTCATTTTCTGCGGACGGACATGGTTTCATCATTCTTGTCTGCTGCAAGGGTGTACTGACCCGACCGAAGGGCGACATGGATCACTCATTATATATAAGATAGTTGACCAAAACTCATTAGTATGTTTGCTTAGCTTCCTGTGTACATTCATGGACAAAATTGTGTTTAAGATTATAAGAAGTTTCGCAACGTCTCACCCATACAGTGTTCAAAACGTTTAATGTAACTGTCGTGTGATTTTTTTTTTTTTGCATTAACCAAAAGCATATTTTTATGAAAGTAATTAAGTTCAAAGATGTAATCTTATATAATAGTTCTTTCTAGTTGTATAGAACAGAGACTTTCTTGAGAAGTACATAGTCGCTGGGCTTGTTAATAATTTCATGGAATTTATAGATAATCTGATGAAAAATAATTATTGTTATTTTAGTTTATTTTATACGTGTTCCAGTCAAAGAAACAAAATTCTGTCGCACATATTTTTTTGCACTAACTTGTAAAATTAATGGGAACTGGCTTCTAAAAACATTAGCACTCTTCTTCGTCATAGCCTTTTTAAATCGACTTTCCGTTTGGGAGATTTAAACATCGAAACAATGCTCAACACAAATCAGAACGATTCGAGGTCCTGGGAATGCTTTCAGATTTTAATTTTCTGTAAACAAACTCACATTTGAGGTTCTTACGGAGGTGAGTCCGAATATGGCTATCTTCTGAGTTGTAGTGCCACGTGGTCTGGTATAAGTTTTTCAATGTCTACGCAGTGATAATGGAGGCAGCAAGGAAGGACCTCTGAAACGTTGGCAAACTTCTACCAGACTACACGGCGCTACAACTCAGAAGATAGCCATCTTCAAACTCACATTTGTTTACATGTGTATTGATTTTAAGCTGTTAATCTCGCAGCTAAGCTGGATTAGAGATAGATTCAGCCTAATACCACTTCAAGATGGCGATGAGAAGCCTCCCGGTCTGTATTTCAGTAGCTACAGGTGCCTCAAAATAATAGCACTGCCAATAAAATATTATTTTAGAAAGTAGAAGTTCGCGACGGAGCCGACATGCGGATCGGAAGAGGGAGACATTAAATGCGTACTATATTCTGGTAGAGAAATCTCTTCGAAAGCGGTCACTGAAGATAAAACAGATGTTAAGAGGGCAATATTAAAAAGGATGGGTTGTGAGATTAGAAAATGGATGTAACTGGCTCAGGATCGTGTCCGATGTATATTAGCGGTATGAAAATATTTGGGTTCCGCTTCCAAACATTTAGTAAGGAGATCAGCCAGTTTGTCATCTAGTCACCAAGACAATGTTTGTTTGTCTGTTTGTTCTGTATGATGGTTAGTCAAAGTAAACCATTGATCGGGATTAAATCTTAAGAGATAACTAAGCCTAAGTAAACTACGTGTTATGGATTTCTAAACTGGGGTTATCTTAAGTCAATATTGTTTAGGATTACATGGTATTCGCCATTTTAATAATCGGCTGTTCAATGATAGCCATCTACAGTAAGTTAGTTTGATCTAAAGAAAGAAGAAGGCTGATTGTGTTTTCGCCACAGGAAGTGTATCCATGGCTGCCATGTAAAATTTCCATAGCAAGAGCGACGATTGGAGTCAAGATATTCTTACGTAACTCTGTCGTCATAATTAAACATTATAGTGAAGCGTCTTTTATGAGCTGCTGGTAAAGTGATTTCCTGATTTTACGAAACTCGAAGGTTCGTAAATATATTCACAAAATCTGCCACCTCATTCACCTCATTCGCTTTACATTTCTGTAACATACATTTTATTATCCCCTTGTCTAATTTTAGGTCTCCCAAGTGGTCTCATACCTAAAAGTTTTCCGACCAAAATGTATTAATTTCTCATCATCCCGTGCGTCATATATTTTCCACTCATTTTTCCCTTCTTGTTTTCAACACCTTAATAATACGAGCATAAATTACGAAGATGTGCTGAAAAGTAATGGAATCTTATCATCCTCCTTCCACCGTAACGGGAATAGATAATTCATTGAAGGTAAACGAGGTACTTCATTTGAAATTTATTATCTAATATTACACAGTTTCTTTCCAATATAATCACCTCTGCAGCCCACACATGACCGCCAACTTTCATGTAGTTTCATGAATCCGTCGCGATGGAACTGTTTGTGCTGATGACGGAACCGCTGTCTCGACTTCATTATCTGACATGAAGTGATGTTCTCGCAGAGGTTCCTTATGATTCGAAAAAGCCGGAAGTCAGATGGAGCCAAGTCTAGGATGCACGTTGTGTGATCCAAGACAGTGAAATCATGGCCGACAGATCTCTACAGTCGTTCGTGTCACCAAATGTGCATCCTCTTCTGCGTTAGCTTCTCAGCGAGCAGTCGGGGAAATTCATGATAATCGGTGGAACGCTTCCGACATTCAGCAACTGAACGCCACAGTGCACGAATGAAATTCAGAGACCTCTAGCGGCGCGTGGGTTTGTTTCTAAAAAAACCCAACGGAGGCTTTACGTTCTAGCCCCCTCTCCAAAGAATGACCTCGTTATGTAACTTTCACCATTTTCGTGTTACTTCAGCTTTCTGAGGTCCAAACATTCTCCTCTCAACACCTTGCTCACGCACATCCACATCAGTGACCGAGAGTGCGTCTTCCTCAGTGAAACGGACGCAGTACTGTTTGCGGACATATTTTTGAGGGTGGATATTATTTGCGTACACCAGATTAGCAGTCTCTGATTGGCTCTGTCACTTTTCCTTATTCCACTTCCTCTCACCCTGCACGTCGTGCCACACGGAAATAGAGATCGAAGTCTAACTGCAAAGAATAAATACCACTGGACTTAATTTACGAATGATAAAGCACAAGGAGAACTGGAACATGTGTTGTAACTAGAATTTGAGTAAATGCAAAATTTAAAACACGCAACAAAAACATCAACAGTGACAATAACTGTTTTTCTGTATTTTTGCTGTCTTTGTTTGTTACCTTGTTACCTCTTTCCTTACGTTCTGCCTCCTTCCTCTTTGTTCGTTTGTTTCTTACCACTCAACTCCATCCACTTACATCGCTTTAACAGCGGATAATTTTCTTATCATTGAATCTGTTATACATTTCGTAGGACTTCTTGGATGGGGGGGATCGATCAACCCATTCGAGAGTCGATCTACAATCGAGAGCATTAATACAAACCCGTGCTTCGAGTAGGAACCGAAACTTCAGGCTGCAGGCGTAACTTGGTCGTGCGACCTTCAAACATCTGCGTTTAACACGTGTAACAAACAAGAAACTATGCACTGCATTGTTCTGAGAGCATTCTTCGAGGCAAGAAGTATGCATTACAGCTGTTCGATGATCGATATCATTTGTTTTCATCTAGCGTGATTAATCATCGCTTTCACAGTAGAGCTAGCGTATCAAGTTTGTCACAGTTGGAATATTTTTTTAAGGCCGATGAATTTTGGCTGCGCAGACAACGTAAGTTTCAAGTGTCAAGTGGTGAGTTGTGTGGCGATAACAGTGAACAACCTATGTTCTTAGAATGCCGTATTTTCAGTGTACGTAAACGAGACTACATTTTTTTCTACACCGAAACAAGACAGATCTAGTTCGTGATTGGCCAGAGTTTTTGACTGTACATTTGACCAAGTTTAATGCGTTGTAAAAATTCATCGGCTTTCGTAAAATATTTTTATTGTACTACGAGCAGGTCTTATTTACTACGCAAACAAGTGTATTGGAATAATGCCAGATGCAATGATTTCTCTCTTACAAGACAATGTCAACAACAAACCACACACAATGCAAACTTACACGAGCGGAACGAATCTTTGTATCTGGGAGTATCTGGTTCGAATTCAGCATAGACACTAGTTATCATGACGTGTTTTCCGTGAACTTCCATAGCGACTGAGTGAAAGCCGACATAACTAACTAAATGGTGCAGACCCTTTATTCAGTAGTTGATAGTCGCTCAACTGGTTAAGGGATTGCCCTCGTTCTTTTTTGGAGCCCGAGAGAGTGTTGAAAAGTGCATTAAAACGTGTTGGAAAAAAATAACTTGTGAGAACTGGATGTTGTTGACAGAAAAATGCTAAGATGAATCTAAAGAACACAGGTTGGTGGTGTGGAATGGATTAAAATGGCTCCAAATAGAGTCTGGTGGCGGGCTTTTGTTTGCTTGGTAATTTACCGTAGAGTTTTAAGGCGGGAAATTTCTTCGCCAGCTGATCGACTATCGTCATTTTAAAAATAACTTTGTTCCATTGAGTTGGTTACTTTAATACAACTCCATTAATATTACTGTGTTTACGAAAGGCAACCACTGGATTCTATCTTCGACGAGTTCAATTCAGAAAATCAGACTCTGCCATTCTACTACAGTTTTAATATAATTTTCCCCCCACGCCCAGATTAAAAATGTGGCCACTGGCACCATGTATTTCAACATCCCTATATATCAGCCTGTGTTCTTCACTCATAGTGAGGGAAATTTCATTCCTCTGTTCTGCTTATTTAGAAGCGCCCAGAAGTTGGTAATCCTTGTACCGCACAAGAAACTTACCTAAAACATGAAAATGACGTAGTGGTTATAAAATGGCTGATTTTGCTGTGACAGTCATTTCATACGTGACTTGTGGTTGAATAACCATAAATGTAAATCAAGGTCACAAAGCTAAATTACATGTTAAGCCACTTTATTTCATGATTGTTAAACTATTACTTCAGCTCAAACAATCATCGCCAGAACACAGTTTCGAATTGAACTCACATTAGGCTCTATGTGATTTGTGTGTGTGTGTGTTTCTTTTTTTTTTTTTCTTTTTTTTTTTTGTAAATATGGAGGCCTTGCGATTGTCTGATCTCCCAATCGAGGGAGTTATGCCGCTTATATTCTAAAGGATTTTGAAAATCTCTGCAGCAGACGAGAATTAACTGCTGAATTGAAGGTACAGAGTAAAATATCAAGTGATTATATATTATGATAAAAATTATGATTACGAATAATAATAATAATAATCATAGAACATATAAAAGTGATTATTACAAAGCTACACACAGGAAATTGCACCTAAGATCAAAGGCCGTCTTCACATTGTCCGTATAAATTTTACTTTCAGAAGTTGGCGCTGTGTCTCTTTGTCTTTACTTCCTGAAGGCGTCATATTCCTTAGCAATAGCCTCGTTATTTGCCACATGTTGGCAATATAACTTGCACTTCATGGCCGGTATATAAATCAAGGCCCCAAAATAGTTCAGCATTTACAATTCAGGTCATGGAGGACTGAATGTCTTTATTCTCAGGGGCGTCTTCCCGAACCAGACAGCAATTTTTAGAAAAAGAGAGAAGAACATGAAAGGAAGAAAGAGATGATAGAGGATAATAAGTAAAATAACGAGGATAAAATGAAGACGAGGAGGAAGATATGAGGATGAAGAACAAAGAGAAGAAATGTAGAAAAGGAAGATACAAACAAAGGAATAGGCCGACTTTCATCTCAAAGATGGACGGACTGAAACCTTTTGCTGTGGAATTCTGTTTCGTTCTTGCACTAAGTTGTTTATTACAGTTCCATGGGTATTGGCTGCAAGTTCAAGGTGGACAGGTCGATTGTTGTGCAGACTTGCGTACTCCAATCTGTGCGATTTTCTCGGTATCACCGTGACATTTTATGCCTTTCGCAGTCCGTGGCAGTCTGCCAAATGAGACGTCACGTAACCAATGTCTGCGAAAAGCTTATAATAACCGTAAGTTCAGTCCATCCAGGGAAATTACCTCAAATGCAGGTTACATCTCGTTCAGTTGTTTTCCTTTGTTTTGGCCTCACTGATTTCGAATTTTCATTTATTACATCGATGACAGAGCCAATCAACAGTGAACAAAGAACAATTTATTATTTGTTTATAGTTTAAACCTAGTCACGAAAGGCGCTGATTTGAACCGGAGACCTCCCGAATACGAAACAGGAGTGTCAACCACTCGACCACGACATTTGGTGAACGATCTCTCACTCTGAGGCAGGAACACAGATTGCAGGTGTTTGAAAATCGGGTGTTGAGGAGAATATTTGGGTCTAGGAGAGAAGACGATGGGGTCTGGAGAAAAATACATAATGACGAACTTAAAAGTCTGCACACCTCCCCCAGTATTATCAGGGTGATTAAGTCGAGAAGAATGAGATGGGCTGGGCATGTAGCGCACATGGATGGGACAAGACGTGTGCACCGGGTAATGGTTGGGAAGCCTGAGGGGAAGAGACCGCTGGGGAGACCTAGACGTAGATGGAAGGATAATGTCAGGCGGGATCTATGGGAGATAGGAGTTGAAGGAGACTGGATTTTGTTGGCCCAGGACAGGGACCGGTGGAGGACTTTGGTTAATTCGGTGATGAACCTTCGAGTTCCGTAAGCCATCTAGTTTGTTAAACTGTAATGTTGGGACGACGTACGAATGAAACGGTTCTGCTGATATCAGCAAACGACTTCTACGCCTTTGGTGACGTTATATCTCTAGGAAACCGACAGCGATTATTTGGAATCTTCTGCTGACAATAACTAAAACTTGAGATAAATGTTTTCAGCATGACGTCACCCGTACTTTCGTCGCGGCAATTACCAAGCCGCTCGAAATGATAGTTCACACGCGAAGTATTTTGCCCATAGTTTTAATTGTATTTCGTAAAACATTTACAAAACCGAAAATTCTTTCAAATAAAAGTTGAAATTATTAATGAAATGCTTGCTTCATGTTAAGTTATGTATCCATTTTTAACCAGGAAACCATAGCAAAATGGTATGAATAGTTTATGAGGCAAATCATACTGACGGACGCTATCTTACGTGCGAGGCGTGAGTAGTGAAATTTCATCTGCACCAGACATGACTAGGTTTCTAGAATTGAGCAGTGGCATTTTCTTTGAGCCTTGGACGCATTCCTGTAATGTGGAGCTTCTAAATCTTTAAGACAAACAGTAAACTTTTTGGATGGGAGTCTGACTATCGCAAGGCGTCCACCAAGAGTTCTTCAGCAATTCCTTCTTGTTGCTGCAGTTTGAATCCAGCCTTAGCCTTCTGTATTGCAGAGAGTTTCTAAACCTTCAGACAAGCAGTAAACCCTTTAGATTGTGGATCAGACCACCACAAGGTCTTTGAATTCTATGGGTGTACCTGGTAACTACAGCTGGGTGTAAGGCTTTGGATCGTTTGAATTACAATCCCTTGGCCGACGTAAATATCTGGTGAAAACGCAGTCGTCTACAAGATGATCATGAAAACCTTCCGATGTCCTGTAAAAATCTGTGTTTTAATTCATACTCATCTTTTGCAGAGCTTAAGAACCTAAACTACCTTAAGGTGTTCAATGTTAATAACGCGTCTTAATATAAGTACGATTTCCGACGGTTGACCTAAGGTATTTTCTCTTAACTTCACCACTAAAACCAGCCATGAAGCATCTGTTTAAAGTTCACTTCTTGGGAAAATATTTACTTATAATTTTCTGTAAATTTATAGCGCTATTACAATAAAATAACATTTTAATATTTTCCGTCAAATCACAATAAAATATAAATAATAATAATAAAATATAAAATATTTAAAATATCATTTCACGTTCCGCATCGAATGATCGATTTACAAATTGCGGAACGTGAAATGATATTTTAAATATTTTATATTTTATTATTATTATTTATATTTTATTGTGATTTGACGGAAAATATTAAAATATTAACCTAATTCACAATATGACGCAAATATACTACCTAATAAAATAACAGTATAATTCGTGAAAATTTCAACAGAATCCGGAAGTACCTTAAATCTGTCGTTGGATAGCTTTTAGTTTAATAAAAGTATGTTCTTTTAGACAGCAAATATCCTGCGGTGTAGGCTCACACTTCCCATGTACTTACGAGCCAAATTAAAAGTACGAAATTTAAGCTCCACATGCGTACTTTTGCCGAACAGTGCGTGTTTTTCTTTGTTTATGTTTTAAGATAACATGCTGGCATTCATCTAGAGAGATTATGTAATCACGAAAAGTCTTAGTCAGCACCGATTAATGTGCAATGCTTAATGAGAAAGCGAGATATGAATTAGACTGTCAGATGGTTTAAGAAATTCACATCCTCAGATTACGTTTATAAAAGAACGGAAACCAGTTTGTAACTTAAGTAGGATTTGAGGTTTTCTGGATTATAGCGCCCTCCATCATCAGGTCCTGTTGATGGAGGCAGCAAGGACCACTGAACGTTGGTAATCTCTACGAGATTACTCGGCGCTACAACCCAGAAGACAGCCATTTCCGGGTTGTAAATTGTTGGTTCAATCCCGACATTATCATTCTTCTACTGAAATGTCTGATTTATAGCTTATTCAGACATATAAAGAAAGCAGCTTTCAGTTTGTCTACTGTAGCTCGATGTTCTTATTCTGCTTAAATCTTAATACCTAATTCAGAACTTAATTCAGAGCACTGCTCCATCAGATGATGTTCACAGAAAAACAGCTTCTCTACTACGAAGGATTTAACACACCTTTTCCTTCAAGGACATTAATTAATACATGCATTGGAGCTTACTCAGACTGTGGTTCCCTGAGATTATATTTATAAGTGGACAGGTTTTTCATCTAACATGTTATTTTTCTTAGGAAACATAAATAATTGCATTGCAGTTTATTCAAACCACCAGAAACAGGAATTAGCTTTTAGTTATCTTAAACCTAATTTTCGAAATTCTTTGTTCACAGAGAAAAATAAACCACTTTGTAATCTGCCCAATGTATCACGACCATGTTTTTCTTCTACTGAAACTTTAATATTTACCGTGGAAGGTCCTAAGGTGATTAATATTAAGTTAAAGGGAAGCGAGTTTATATTTTGTCGGGTCTCTCGCTAACGTCTCGCACTCCTAGTGAAATTGTCTTGAAGAAATGCAAACATGTCCTTGACCTTTAGATTATGTTTACAAACAAAAGAAATCAGCTTTTAATTCATCAAATCTATTTTGTCATCATTGCGTCTTCATTTAAAAATAAAATTTATCTTGAAACTCATTTCAGAACATTGAACCTTGAAATGATGTCTACAAACAATAAAAAATCAATATTTAATCTTTCAGAATTGATCTGACCTCCAAATTTTCGTGAAACATTAACATTTCTTTACTTTGACACTTATGATGACTAAGGAGTGCTTAAAGAAAATTGCGAACATCCTCTCTCTCTCTCTCTCTCTTCTATGTATAACTGACGGAAGTGCATCCATATTTCCGATCGCACGCACACGTTTTTAGTGTGATTCAGTGCGCAGGCGTGGCTACGGGTCAACATTAGTCGCTGGCCACAAGACCTATAGCAAGGTTGTTTGTGTGCTGCTCTACAAACGTTGCAGACGCTGGTTGCCTTCTGTGAGCTTGCAATTTGAGGGTGAGACTGTTACCATGACAAGAAACAGTGCAAGAACTACGTAATGTAAACTGTTGAACTATAAACAAAACATTCGACTGGTTTGAAGGAACTAAAATTGTGTTTTATATGAGTGTAAGTCAAGTTCTTTGTGTTCGTAAGTTGTCAGTACAGAAACGTCGTCTCTCTTCATACTCAGAAGGTAAGTTGCTGAAAACAAATGACATTTAATAAATATGAATTTGTAGGGGTGGTCAACTCTTTTGCGAAATTCCCCTCCTTGAAACTCGGATGCCGTTGTGTTTGCTTTTGTGATGACGGACTAGAAACCCAGAATTTCACAAAACAAGGGTTGGTCTGTGTATAATCATGCATGTACAGTGTTAACATTCAGAAAGACGTAAGATATAAATCTGGACCAGTTTAATTTGTCATTTTTCCTACTTGGACATTGCAGATATGATGGCCACGTCCGTTATGACAAGCCATAAACCCAAAATGTTTACAAAAATAACTAAAAGTATGTGATTTAATCAGGTATTAAACATTGCAAGAGACCCCATTTTATTCTGCTATTTGTGTCCAAACTTACTGCCTTAACTAATGTTTAAAAGGGAGACATTTTTCTGGCTTTCTTATTGTATTCTTTCGTTAGCCACATTTAACAGTGTTTGATGGGCAAAGATCCATGAAATACTTGAACATGTCAGAATGTCGACGTAAAGACAAGCCGGTAACAGGCTGTTTCGTAAAATACGTCGTATATCTGCACGTGATGATATAAGACGAAATATAAGTCGGGGCTGCCGTAAATCGGGTTTTCCTTTCCGCAACGAAGCAATAGACAAACGGCACATGGCCTAAGTAACGTTGAGATGTTACATTCCGACCCATTCTGGTAGTGTGGAGTTCAGTTCGTGGCTCGGAATGTGATTTTGTGCATTCCACGCTGGTAAATACTGTGAATTCTCACGTTCTGCATTGGACCTATATGATATACGCGGTTTATAGACAGGGCTTTTGTTTAATGCTATTATTAGCACTCATTGTCTCAGTATTTAGTTCACATATGACATGAAATAATCTAAGTCCTCTAAGCTATTATGTTGCACCTCTACATTGGTTATTAGTTGATTGATTTATTCATCTGACTCGGGTTCGGCATAAGTACCAGGCTGTTGCCAACATGATAACGAAACTTCTGGTTCCATAAAAGGCGGGAAGTTTATACACATTTATTCGCAAGTTCCCATTTTTGAATATGTCACATTACCGGATGTTCTTAACGACTTTTTCGTGGTTTTCTCAGTTTTAAAGGCGTATTATAGTGTAGAACCTTCAGATAGGACATTACTTTCTTCCAAATCGTTATCTACTCAACACACTTTTATTTCATTTGACGACATGATTAAAATGTTTGTCATAAATTAGAGTGTGTTTTATTGAGCCACGCAGAATTAAATTAGTGACGATACTAGTCTATCAGGAATTTAACAGTGAACATTTACAGCTGATTAATTGTTTTACGTCATATTTTTATGTTCAGTCAAAGAGAGGCTATATCAAGAGGTGTTACATATTAGTTTGAAGGACTTTTAATACCCAATGTTTCTAGTGTTCACCAACAGCGTAGTAGTACGTGAAGCGAAATGAGGACCTGAAGTCCACACCGTCCATACTCTACAATACGAACTTATTCTTCCCAGTAAGAACATTGGTAATTTAATGTAGATTGTATCTGGATTCAACTGGCTCTGTATGTGGTTCATTTGGGGACTTACATCGTGGTTCCTTCCACGACAGGGAGATTCTAAAAAAAATATTCTCTCAAGTGAAATTTTAGATTCTCATGCGGCGAGGTGTTTCTGCATCCATCATCATGACGAATATCGCCCTGATAATTGAGGCAGCAAGTACCTCTGAAACGTTGGTGAACTCCTACAAGACAGCCATCTTCAAATTCTCAAAGAGAAACATCGCGCAGTGAATCTAGTTACGTTCGTGAATCTCCCGGATGTCCACAGTAATTTTCAGTAAACTATACTTAGCAGCTTGTCGTAACAGCAACGTTTTATAACTGCATTCGAGAGGTTGCCAGTTTGAATCTCGGCCGGTTGCCCCCCCCCCCCCCCCATGATTTTCCTAATTTGTTTACATTCTTTCTATTTGTTAATTTATCTGCTGTTGGCAAACAGCACATCGCTACGCTGCCATATTGCCCGTAAATGGAACTAAGAGTTGAAACGAAACACCATCGAAGCGTCTGAACTGGTTAGGACACGTGTCAGAACCAGAGATCGCCTTGTAAACCGCAGCTGGAGGTGAATATTCTGTGTGCCGAGTCTGAAGTGAATCATCATCGTGTTTATTAGTAGTTCAATGTTCATATCATGGTTAAAGTTCGAAGTTGGACGTTTCTGTTAATGACCGGTCGGTCAGTAACTTGATCACACAAAGGCTGTGCTAGCCCAGAGTTTTCGAGAATCTGATAACAGGATTCGAAAATGCTCCGAGTCCATGTATCCGTACTTCCTAAAAACATTCACGAGGTCCAAAATTTTGTAAAATGGAAGTTCCATATCTCATCTACCTTTATCGATCAGCGTAATGATATTGTCGGAAGGTAAAAATTATGAAGCTACACATTATGCAATTTTCACTATCCTCCAGTTACTTTTTCACCTTTCTTAGATCAAAATATTCATCTCAGAACTTTGCTGTCACAAACTGAAGAGCCAAGTTTTGTGCATACAAAACAGTAGACCTGTAACTTATGTCTTTAACGTAATATTAGTTTCTGTCTACATGGTGATTGAAGGAACACAAATATACAGAATGTTCAAAATGACACTCAACCAATTCCTGGTACATATTCTGTTTATCAAAAAATTAATTGCACTGAAATCAGAACAAAAACATTTGTATGAAGAGATGGAAAATGACCACAGCATTCAGCGATGCATGCATTTAGTCTTTTCCTTGTATGTTTCATGAAACCGGGTTAAGAGTTCGTGTGTTACGGGAACAGTTCACATATTGAGATATTATCGACTTGTTTGGCGTATGAGAATCGGGAAATGTATCCCTAAATTCATTCTGGAAAGATTAGAAAGAACGATATGTCAATGGTTTTCGACAGTGAACACTCTTTAAACTTGTGAAAAGACATCTTTACACCACGACTGTTGCAAGACAACTGACGGTCTGGCGCGAGCTGTCGTGTAGTTACAACAGTGTTGTGCGTTTATTAATCAGATTAACTGTATCGAATTGCAGCCAACAATTCAAATTTCAGTATGGCTTGAGTGACTTAGATTACTGTGTCTTTCTCATTGTGGATATATTTCCGGTTACAGCACGTAAAAGCTGGTTGAAGGAATGTAGCGATCAAGGTCATAGTCACGTGATAGAGACGCGCGCACGCTACGTGCGCATTCTGAGGAGTGTGTATTTGCATAGGGAGTTTTGAATCACCCTGTAATAGGCCTGTTTTTTATACGGGTGTAATAAGGATCGTCTTAATTTGTAATGTTTACCACTATTATTTGGGTTGAAAAAACAAGGAAGATGAGATGAGCGGAGTATATATACCTTACATTGGAGAGATGAGAAATAAATACGTAATTTTATTCGATACACATACTGGTCTAGCGGTTAGAACGCTGGCCTTGTAATCCTGGGGTCTCGGGTTCGATTCCCGGCGGTGCCCGAATTTATAACTTGTGTTGGGCAAGGCCGTGGTCTAGGCAAAACGGAGTTTTACTCCGGGGGCTTCCCCGGTTTCTCCGTGGCATCCCAACAATTACTCCATTCACACACAGAAGAAGGCAATGGCAAACCACTTCTGGATCATCTGCCAAGAACGTATATGAACAGGTCCCAGTCCGAGAAAAGGATTGAAGGATCCTGTTCATATGGACCTGTCGTCAGACAGAACACTAAATAATAATAATAATAATAATAATAATAATAATAATAATAACACCTGAAGGAAAGAGGGTGAGCCCTTGTGAAAATTTGTGTTTCATTAAAAGGAGCTACTTTTTAATGACTGAGTACTGTAGGCTTCTCAAAAAGGACACTTCTCCGTCGAGTTCGCCGGGTGTTTTTAGAACAAACGTTGGTCTGCTCTTATTCTTATTCAGATTTCAGAAATTAAATGCTATGGATTAGTTTTTAGAAGGAAAACCCGTTAAACGTTTGGTAAGTTGAAGCGTGCAGGATATCGGCCGATCAGAAGACTTGTAATTACACAGGATAAGACAACACACAAATATTCTGATACTGTCTGAGCAGGAAACTTACTTGACCTTGAAGTCGTGACGTAATGGTGATGTCCTAGAAACGTAGACTTTTGATAAAAATTTCTCCACGGATATTTGATACTAGCCGTGAGTTATCAGTGACCCGACAAAAACTATGTTACATGTCAAATATGAAATAATAAAAATACAAGAATTCACTTTCAATGAAAAGATATTACTGAAACTTTTCGCGGACAAAATATTTATATCAAATAAGGACATTAGCATAGAACAAAATGTGATGTATTTGTCCCTTAAAATTGTTACAGGGATTTTAAAATGGTAAGTACAGTTCCCATTAACACGTCAAGACAAATACAACTCAACAGCGAAGGCATTTGTCCATCTCCAACCTCCAAACTTACACCATTTTTGCAGTTATTTCGTATTAAATTCGCCTGGAGTTAGGTTGCAGATGTGTTACAGGTAAAGCCCGCGGTTATATTTGGTCATCTTTTGACGACAGCCTGTTATAGCGGATTGCTTTCAGAGGTAAACGAAGTTTCATAAGGCAGATCAGTTTCTTCGCCGGAATTCAGTATGCATTAGCATAATTTTCCGCTATTATCACGTTGACAGCTTATCGTAGTCAAGTATACTTCGCTATCGTAACAACGTTAATCGACGTAAGTCCAAAAGTTGTTTGTAATGTACACCCTGAATCGTGTACTTCACTTTGTCTCTCTCTCTCCTACGTCCGATTACCGTCCTAAGCATTCTGTGTTCAGCGTTTGTAATATGTTTTTCCTCAAAAAATGCAGCCAAGGTTTTCGTAGGAAACTCTTTTAAGGCAGAAACCTTTTTGGAACATTGAGCTCAGATGGGGATATAATATTGAAGTGGATTTTAAGAAAATATGTTAGCAAGGTGTGGACTAGGTTCACAAAGCTCAGAATTGAGATCTGTTGGCGTGGTTTTGTGAACATGGTCTAAACTTTCTGTTTCCATTAAATAATGAAAATTTATTGACAAACTGACAAACTATTAACTTCTCTGGAACGACTCTGTTTCATGGAGTTAACTGTCAGTGGTACGAGGTGCTACCCAAAAGTTCAGGGAATTTGCCCACAAAAAAAACATTGCTTATCATAACTCGTAGTTTCCACCGTCTCCTTCGAAGTAGTCCCCTTGGGCTTTGATACAGCGATCCTAGAGTCTTTTCGTTGATTCCATGCATCCCTGGAAGTCTTCAAGTGCGATTCTGCCTGGATCTCCTCAATTGTGTCAAAACGACGGCCTTTCAATCGAAATTTCATTTTGGGGAACAGGAAAAAGTCGCAGGGGGCGAGGTCAGGCGAACAGGGTGGGTGGGGAATAACTGTCGTGTTTTTGGAAGCCAAAATCTGTGTGGGCGGGCGCCTTGTCGTGGTGGAGAACCCAGCTGTTGGTCTCCCACTTTTCAGGACTTTGCGCCCAATGCTCTCCCATAGCCGCTTAAAACCTTCACAATAAAACTTCCTGTTGACAGTTTGACCAGAGGGGACAAATTCGCGATGTTTTCCGATGCTGTGCTTGTCGATGGTCGTCCTGAACGCTCATCGTCGTCGACAGACGTTCGTCCATCCTTAAAGCGTTTGTACCACAAAAAAGTTTTACTTTGACTCATAGTATTCTCACCAAATGCTTCCACAAGCACGCGGTGGGTTTCGATAGCAGTTTTTTTAAGCTTAAATCAAAATTTTATGCAGATTCTTCGCTCCTTAAAATCTGCCATTTATGCAGGTTTAAAAAAATCGCCGAACCACTACAACACGACGTTACGAAAACGCACGAGACTCAAGAACGCGACCTCTCGCCTTCACGGCTGGCGGCACACTAATTCACAAAGGGAACTGCTAGCCCCATCTAGCGGCGGCAGGCCATTCCACAACCGATCCGCGCGTGGAATTCAAATTCCCCGAACTTTTGAGTAGCACCTCGTATTAATATTACTATCATTGCGTAATTTTCTCCGTATTCTTCTGGGTTGTAAAAACTTATAATCTTGTAGATGGTTACCAAAATTTCGGAGGAAACATATACTTTAATCTTCACGAAAACAGATGACCGTTTGGTTTCCGTCTTCTGGGTTATTGCGCTGTGTAGTCTGGTCGATGTTAACCAACGTTTCAGAGGTCATACTGCCTCCGTCATCAGGGCGATCGCCCTGATGACGGAGGCAGTATGACCTCTGAAACGTTGGTAAACATCGACCAGACTACACAGCGCAACAACCCAGAAGACAGAAATCTTCATACTCATCGCCCTGATGACGGAGGCAGTATGACCTCTGAAACGTTGGTTAACATCGACCAGACTACACAGCGCAATAACCCAGAAGACGGAAACCATCATACTCACCGCTGTGAGAACCTCAAGTCTTACACAGATGACCGTTTCCTTCCACATCTCTCACGATTCATCATTCACTATCATCCTGCCATTCGACACTAACTCCACCGGTTGTTGTACGTGTCCTTGTGTTTATTTTTCAAAACCCAGCAACAACACGAGACTAAAATTATGTATTTTTGTGCACAAACAAAACAAACTAAGACGTTTGACGCTGTTAATTAATTGCTCCAATAAGTGGAATGCATTGGCTCTAATTTAAAACAATCAGAACTAGCTAGAACCAGTCACATCTGGATTGGCCTTCTTTTCGGACATTATAATCACCGATTCCTGTTAATTTGTATAATTTATTTGTAAAAAAAAACTAAGATATGTTGGGAAGTTCGTATTCATAATTGTATGTCCGTATGTTTTATCTCCGAGGTTGTCTGAATCCTTCCTAAAACAAATTGTAATAATCTTTTGACAGTGGATCACACCTTTCGAAGTCCTGCACCGTCAGTTCAGCTGTTTTCTTATTGGTTCTACAACCTGGTTCAGGTCTTAGTCTCCTCTTGAAGATATTTTCTAAAACCTTAATAAAGACACGTTTGGACACCTTTGACGGAGAATCATACCACCCTAACAATAACAAAATTGCATGCACTCATGTTTCGAGCGAGATTCGTACACGTATTTTCAATTTTTGAGAGCCTTCGGTTTGCGATCTTGGTTACCGATGCGAGTTTAACCATAAAATTCACAACTCATTAGGTACTTAACAAATTCACCTTGTATATCGTTTGTTTTGACTTCAAAGGTTATAAATAATGTCACAATAGACACTAACGCTATCTAGGAACCGGTACGAATTATGTGAAAGTGGGTCAGAGCAATGTAAACGTGCGTAGACCTAAGTTGTGGTTAGTCTAGTGACTTCACTAAACATCGCTCTAAACGTTTGACGCGTTAAAGGAACAATCTGTCATAACTTTGTGAAATTCATTCAGTGCCACACAAATATTTATTTTCTACTGCAAAGACTATCAGGAAAAGAAAGTGGTGGAAAGGGAATCCTATATTTCTCTGCCCCTGACACCCATACATAATATTATTATTAGGAAATACTTTGCATAATACCAAGACATGAAAACATCGCAAACTGTTCTACTACAAGAGATTGCGGTAGTTACAGCTAGCAAGGTGAGCACGAGTATGTCTCGTATGAACACTCTGTGCGCATGCGCAAAACGGGTTCATTCATATAAACACGTATCACTCTTTCCCATGGCAGTAGTAAATAAGGTATACCCATTCGGAAGACGAATATTTAACTCCGCTGTATTGATCTTGGCGATCAATTTTTAGAATTTAATAAAGCACTGAATGTTTATCGAAAAAATAAATGTATTTATGAATTCTATTTTTCATATTTATCTCAGTAAGCTAAATATATTCGTTTGTGAAACTTTATTTGCACGTTTTTTTCGGATAATCCCGATAATGTACTTATGATCGTTAATGTGGTTCGACAATTTTTTTTTTAAATTTTCCAATCAAATTTAATTAAAATCGGTTTATCTGTTGGCATATTGTTTCATGAGTACCATAAAAGATGTGGACGCTTACGTCACATCAACTGCTCATGAACGCAACTTGTGTGTTCCCACCAAACTTATTCTGCTATTTAGTTGTTGGTCAGGAACAATTTCATTATTCTTTAAGATTTTTATGTTCATACGTTTTTCATGAACATGATTTTGGGACACTGTTGCTAATAATTTTAAAAGCAAACTATTTGAGTGTTTAATTGCTCTGTATGGAATAGTTTCATTTTCTCTTACACATTCCATTCGGGAGGTTCCTTATACAGGGTGGGTGGGAAGTAGGTAAGCATTGAGAAATGGTTATAACCTCTATATTTCCAATGTACAGCGATTATTTAAAGCCTACTTACTTCCCACCCACCCTGTAGACTATTTTTTCAGACAGTCTGTGGTTAACAGTGTGCTAAACAAGTTAAGTATTGTCAGCTTTGTTCTTTGTGTGGATAGTTTACTTTTGTTGATCTCGCTTACCCTTTGGAAGACCGTGTTCTTGTGAATATTATTGTTTTTTCCATGCACTTTTAACCACTGTATATTCAGCATTACCCTAATTTTATGGAATAAATTAATTTTCCCATTTGGCCTATGGTATAGAAAATAGGTTTTAGTGGATATTGTTTGTACAAACCCTCTCTTTAAAAATATGTTAAAACGTCTTGGATTTGAGTTTCCTTATTTCTTGCAGAATACTTTGTTTATTTACGGCTTAATATGTAGGAGGCAAATTGTGCACGTGTTTGTAACACATCTTGTAATTTATATCGTAATTCCTTCCTCTTCAGTAATTTCGCTTTTCTTCTTAAAATATTTCTGTATTTTCCCAACTAAAGATACAGATTTCCTGCAAACATATTTTCAGGCATCTTTTATCTAGTTTTAAGGGACGCGTCCTCTTGCGTGTTCATCTTTGGCTTGACAGTCCGTCTCCACAACAATATTTTATTATAGTCTCAATGCTTGTGAAGATCCAGTACATGTTTCGACTATAGTTTGCTCTCTTCAGGTTGTCCTCTTTAAGTGCTAGAAGCTAAAGACCTGACTGCTAAATTATATACATACTGAAAGAAGATGATATTCGCATGGATCTTTGCGATTGTTTTAAAAATATTCAAACATTCTTTGCATCCAGGTAAACAACTTTTCGAATAATCTGAAAATGTTACCTGTTTCAAATATGTGTACAATTTAGCAGTCCTATATATTAGTTTCAAGCACTTAAAGATAACCACCTGAAGAAGATCATTTACGGTCGAAACATGTAGTGGGTCTTAATTAACGTTGTTACTGTAATCAAAAATTGTTCTGTAGCTGGAATATCAACCCAACGATCTTTAGTGCTTATCAAGGCAATTTATCAGAAATGTTACTATGTTACAGATTTATATATTATTTAAATTGTATTAATTACTACTCAAAATAAAATATTTAACTTGGGCTTTATCAATTTTCTTCGTTTTACAAAGATGGGCACGGGCCGCATTCGTCCCGGGGGCCTTACGTTGACAATCCCTGATTTAGAAGATAGTTAAAATGAAGGAATTGTGTTGACCAGCTGACAACTATCAAATTTCTAATGGAGACTGTCATGTGTGGTAGTACCGCTCGTCTCGTACGTACGGGACATGCAAGGCAACTCTGTGACACCGTAGTCCAGAATTCGTTTTCGTTAACCTTGCCAACATATGGCCTTCTGGATGATTTGGAAGGCCAGTACAGGAAGTGTCCTAGCTACAGATGTTTTTATTATTTGTAAACTCGCCAACAGCCAGCAAGCCAGCTGGACCCTAAAAATAACTAACCCCCCAACCCCCCCCAAACACTTTAAGTTGGCAGCATCGCATGTAGTAGTCTTTAACACTGCGGCAAAATTACGTATGACCGGAAAGGTGAACTAAAATGTGGAGTTTTCCAAAAGCGGTCAAGTTTCCGTCACTAATTTTAGATATGGTTTATCTGTTGATTGACTGTATTGATAAGTTATTTAATGATGTTATTTTAGTCTAAATAGTTAACGTAGCGTTGAGTGAGGTTAAAATATAACCAGGGGTTTTGAAGGAACATGAACTTCCTAGGAAAAATTCAAAAAAGTCTTGTTCAGAGTAGCCGGTATTTCCAAATTCGAATCTGGCGTCTCCTAACTAGTCGCTAGCCGTTCTGGATTTGACTGTGTAACATTAGTGACTGTGAAAATGTAACAGAATATGAAATAACTGAACACGTGTGAAAAAGTAATTTTACTGTATTTCGCAAAAGGACGGAATAGAACACGTGTACTATTTGTAGCTCAGGAAAAAATCGTTGGCCTTGGCAATTGAAATTATGTACATCTGAGAACAGTTGGCTTTCATACAAACAGTAGTTTGTTGCTTGATATTTCTCATATTTCACTGGCCTCGAAGTCCAGTGTTACATACTATTGTTACGCTTTATATATGATTTAAAGCTTTCGCGGCGACATAACTCGATAAAATCTTCTCGGACGATCAGCCGATCAGACGGTTAAAAGACGAAACCGACGTTTCAGGGACCATCTCTGTCCCCACAAACAGGTTCTGATGTGACTGGATGTTGCGGTTGTCTCCAAAATAAAATACCTGTTGTGCGTTCTCTCAGACAACAAACATTTCTGACACATTTGTCAATCAGAAATTATACTGAAAAAGTCATGAAAACTGTGAACGTCACATTACAGAGTGTCAAAAAAACATTTTTTTTCCTTTTTGAAATAAAAGTTGTGGGGATGTCGCAACATGTAATCTGATATTTGCTGCCTTTTTAGAAAAGCTTACTGCCCCCATCAGGGGTCCGCTGTGGCCGCGCGGTCTGAGGTGTGGGCCTTGTGCCGCTTGGTCGCTGGGACCGTGGGTTCGAATCCCACTCAAGCCATGGATGTTTGTCCGCGTTGTCCTGTGTACAGGTAGAGGCCTTGCGACGGGCCGATCCCCCGTCCAAGGAGTCTTACCGAATGTCTACAGATCGAGCCAATGAAAAAGTTGGGACCCGCAGTGCTCAGGCGCTTGGAGAACGGATCGTCCAAGTATCCAAGCCATTAATTGGGTCCTTAGATTAGGTTCAGATGTTTAGGCACTGATATTAAATATCACCGAACTCTGCTGAGATTAACCATGTGGAAAAACGGAGAAACACACACTACCTCATTGTTATGCGTTCATTTTACCAACTGTGAAAATAAAACAGAATGATATTATTCATATTTAGAGAATTGATTCCAGACAGTGTTTCAGAACAAGCCTTTAAAAGAGTATGGGATACGTAGAGGCAAACTTGATCTCCGTCTGTGGGTTAAGTGGTCAGCTTAAAGATACCCAAATAGAGTTAGCCTGTGGCCAGTCTCGGCTCATTTCCCTATAAAGAACTGAGCTGATGACTGACAAATACTAAAGTTGACTCTAAATATACACGTACATTTACGAAACTCGTGTGTTTGTGGAATGGTGTGTAGCCTGCCAGCTCTACTATGAAGCAACCCAAAGCAACTTCATAGTTTAGGTCTTTCTTTTTTTTGTAAGTTCTTCGCGCAAAGATCATAAAATGGACGAATAATGATTCTGTTGTATCTGCCAGTTCACACGTTTCTTCTACATATCTAGTGAAATTATTTAACGAATGTTGGTACTGAGGACCTACAGTAAAAGTTGTCTGAACAACTTTATTTTGGCCCGTACTGATCCGACATAACCTTAAAGGTACAATTTGGCTACACGCGACAGAGACAAGCGACCGAGGCAGGCGACAGAGTTACGAGACCGAGACTGGTCGCTTCCTGTCTGCTCTCTGTACAATCGTATGAAGTACAATTATGAGCGCGAGACAAAGACAGGCGACAGAGACTGAGCGCAGGCGACCGCTCTCGGACCAGTAGTGTCTCGCGACGGGCTCAGGCAGCACGTGTGTTGTTGAGTAAAATAATTGCAGAAATTAAATTAAGATGAGCAATTGGTAGAAAAGCAGAAAACCGACCACTGTTGGATCCTGAGGTCGAGTTTGTATGTTTTTTTTCTATTAAACTCAGTACGTAACCAAACTGCTTATGATTCAATCTGAAATAACTCCTGAAATTATCTTCTTCTAATGATAAATGATTCTTTATTAACAGACAGAAAGATCCTTCTTCACGTCTGGTTTTGAATATTTAACTCATAGGTTTTCTTTGTTTCTTTCGCAACAAATAACACAGCAACACATCTTCTTCTTCTTCTTCTTCTTCTTCGAGTAACCTTTTTAGAAGCATTTTTGTACTCATTTTTCACAGAATATGTGCACGTATGTCTCAACAAAACAAAGAAAACACTTTGCCTCATGTCTCGGTCGTCACCTCAAAAGTATGTGGCGACAAGCTGCGATGTGTCCGTCTCCCGTCTCTGTCGCCTGCCTCGGTCACTTGTCTCTGTCGCGTGCAGCCAAATTGTACCTTTACTGACGATGACGTATGAATTTAACGTAAGGGAAATAAGGATTGAGATAAATGTCTTCTCTTTCTTTATTTTTCTTTTCTTGATAAATAAACCAATACAATGACCGAAAATATTGACACAACAAGCTGAACCAAGAAACGTGACAACTTTATAAATTCTCTCCTTAAAACCAATAGATTCTGGACTTCGGTGTAGAATATCTCAGTTTCGAGACCGTCATGTTTCAGTGCAGAAATCCTTTGCCTTGGTTCGGATTATACGTCAATCTGTAAGTTCCATCTTCTGGTCGATATCTTCACTATAACCTGTCATGGGAAAATGAGAATATCTCAACGGGAGTTCAAATCTAAAATTGTGGATTTATGGATTCATGAAATTTCGTCTGGTGGTCAGGATCCAGGATAGTTTTAAAAGACAGAATACGTGCCCTAAGGGCATTTGAGTGCTCTGTGTTATGTTGTATCATTTGCTGCTGTAGTATTTATAAAGCAAAGTGTGATAGTTTTCATTGTAATTTATTTTAAAAGTTTCGTCTATGGCATTGTCTGAGACGGCCATGATGGGACATGAGGTTAGCCCTAGAACGCACAAGTCATAAGATTCGTGCGCGATACCCTATCTGTACTAGGTCTAGTTATTATTATTATTATTATTATTAGTGTTCTGTCTGAGGACAGGTCCATATGAACAGGATCCTTCCATCCTTTTCTCGGACTGGGACCTGTTCATATACGTTCTTAGCAGATGATCCAGAAGTGGTTTGCCATTGCCTTCTTCTGTGTGTGAATGGAGTAATTGTTGGGATGCCACGGAGAAACCGGGGAAGCCCCCGGAGGAAAACTCCGTGTTGCCTAGACCACGGCCTTGCCCAACACAAGTTATAAATTCGGGAATCGAACCCGAGACCCCAGGATTACAAGGCCAGCGTTCTAACCGCTAGACCACCGTGGCTAGTGCAGATATATAAAGTTTTTCTTCTGAATTCCATTATTTTCTAAAATCCTCGCGAAAATCTTCTGCCCAAAAAAACCTCTTACGTATTTTTTTTAATGATTTTGTCAAAATATTGATGTTGTTTATGTGATTGCCCAGTTCCTAATTTTACACTTGAGCTGAAAAACAAACAAACTTGGTACAAACAAGTGACAATCGCACGTTTACTACCGTTTTCACAAAGAGACCGCAGATGGTTTCTATCCCGAGCCAGACGAATCCATTCCGTGCCATAGCACCCTGTTTCTTCAATATTCGTATTTATGTCTTCCTTATCCTTAGCGAAGGCGATGGACACATTATGAACTACAATGGCGATAAAAACCAAAACTCGAGAAAGGCTGAACGGATTTTTATCAAATCTGGGATGGACGGAATGGTATTGCAGGCTAGCACAGACATGTACTTATTAATTACCTCCAATGGTTGATACCAGCGAGAAGAATAATCGAACTTATGATATGGAGCATGATCGTGGGATGACTCGTTACTTATAATCCTCGGCGATGACATCATCGCAGAGGTTTATGGGTTGCAAAAGATGACGTCATCACCCGTTTGTAAACTTGAGAACAGCTTAACTAATATGTATGAAATGTTGAGGTAATTCTTAATGTCCTACACTGGTAAAACCAACCTGGCGGTTGTTGTAGGTTATGAGGTGTGATGACGCCATTATCCATCGTGCTGTCATCTATCAGTGACAATATGAACTATTTTTCATACCCATGGTATCTGGAGTAAACAACTTCTGTGTGCAGTCACCTATACACTGTTGTCTTATTATTTGCGCATTTACGTCTCAGGTTTCCCAAAGTTTCTTCTCTTCAGGCTTTCCAAATAAAATTTTATCATTTGTCATCTCTCCTTTGCGTGTTCTATGCCCCGTTTAACTCATCATCCTTGACTTTTCCAATAAGAGTAGAATGTAAAAATAAAGCGTTCCCCCCAGTGTCCTGTTACGTCCACTTTCTGAGGTCCATGGCGAAGTGGAGAAATGAGGGGGGGGGGGGGGAAACGAACGTTCGCTGGAGAAAATTGATACAAGAATAACGAATGGTACGTAATTTGAATTCAGATGGTTGGAATTTAGCGACTGCCTCGTGTCTGCTTGTAAGAGCGCATGAACTGAAACTGGGTAAACTTACCCAGTTTATTCTAATCTATAACATTGTATTTTTACAGCACATCTCACAGCTGACAAACTATCATTCCCTTGTAGGCATTCAGTAATCAGGTGTTATCAGCACATAGTAAATGCATAAGGAAATTTATCAGTTATTGAGTGCAAACGTGTTAGGAAATGTATACACAAGGCAACAAATACGTAACTTTCGTTCCTTTATAGCGTCTCAATTTTTATTTCTCTATAATTCAGGAACTTAATACTTAATTTTTCCTTTTATGTTCTCTTATAAATTGCGTGACGGGCGTGGGCCTCAAATAACATACATTCGACAGAATTTATCCTTACTCCATATTTGAGATGACACATCTTAAAACATTCTTCTTTTTAAATTATTTTAAAAGTCGTGAAATTTATACGAAAAGGCATAATACAATTTGCGTTCACAAAATTACATGCTTCAAGGCCACAGAATGACTTCACTCTCTTTACCATTCAGCTCTACGTTACCAATACAGCTTTGCTACGCTGCGAGTTCTCAAGTGTCTTCACTAGCCTGAACTTCGCTGTTCGTGTTGCAACGATCTGGCTATGACTTTGAAACATGATATTAGGTGGCGGCTAGCAAAGATATTAAATAGGTGTTCCATTGTTCTCTGTAACTTGTGTTCCACATATTTTCGATAGCAAGTTTTCCTTGAGATACATCAACATGTAGGTCTACATGACAATCCGTTCAGCAGTTCTCAAGTAATTCCATGGGGACAGACAGAGAGACATGGCGAGTTGTTGCAACCTCATTGCGAACGCTCCTAATAATCCGTGCAGTCTTTTAGCCTGAATTTATTTGGCTCCGGTGTGCTTTGCCTCCCTTGGTAGAGGACCCTCTCCCAGGTTAGGAACATAAAATCTCCCGCACTTAAATTAAATCATGGCCGTCTCCTTCCACATTATTCGACAGTTCATTTATGATCCTCAGAGAAGTAAAGGAATATTATTAATTTTAATAACGTCTTAATATCGCTCTACACATTGAATTTGTTTTCGCGTCCGGTAGTTTTAACAAGTCGCAGACTGGATATTGGTAGAATTAATTCCTCGTGGGGGGGAGACTACCAGATAATTTCGCAACTTAAGTTTTGCAACAGAATTTGTCTGTTTTGCACAGTTGTCTTGTTGACATATTTCGCGATCTTAAAATAACACTGGTATTTTAGAAAAGTTGTTTAATTTTCTAAGCTGTATTTTATTACAAAACTTTCGTCAAATATTGCCACGTGTTATTTTTGTTGATGTATGAAAAGTAACATGATGGTTAGGTAAAAAACAGCATGATGTTCATACTAGCTGTCATGAAGATTCGTGAATTTGTGTCCATAATATTGACGTTTATTTTCGAATCGTGGCACAGAGAGATTTGTCTAGATTATAAGGTTCTGAAGAAGGAACATTAAAAGACACTTAAGAATCAGTGACGTGTTTTAGACAAATGTGCAGAGGAACTCATCTGCAAGGTAATCAACAGTCAACTAAGCTGAGTCTACAAAATGACCGCTTCTAGTGTGTCCCAATCAAATTTGGAAGCACAAAATAGTGACATAATGACAGGCTTAGTGTAAATGGGGAGTGAAATTGTGTTTCTTTGTGAATACACACAAAAGGAAATTCTCATAGTAATTTTATTGTTTTGTCCAGGGAATTTGTCCCGTAACACACGATTTAACAAGATAATTCACAACATTAAATTGCTATGTGGGGATAACGAAGTGTGACGCATCCCAGTTTGCTGTAAATTAGGTGTAACACGTAAACTGATCGTACGTAACAGCTTTTGAAAATTTGTCATAATCATTATCAAACAAATTTATCAGTTGTGACTTTTTCTACCATATGCTTGTTAACCGGTGCCTGTATTCGGGAATTTCCATTGGATTTTAATCATTTGCCAGAACTCATTCTTATTATTTTTTTCTTTTCCAGAAACTTAGAAAAATTTTAATACTTATTTTTTCGTCTGTTAAGTTAAAACATTCAATATGTTACTTTCTACTAGTCATTCAATAGTAATGCCAATATTATGCATTGAAATAGGCCACGACCCTCTTCCTCACCACTCCTTACCATTTACCGCAGAACATTTTACGTCATTCAGCCGTGGTCAGTGAACGGGCTGAGATATGAAAGCGACCGCCATGAAACAGCTGATGGCATGTCACGTGACGTCATTGGGAGACGAAATTATGTAGGCCTGTATCGGGCATTACACTTCGAATTCGGAAAAAGGAATTCCGTGTGTGCGGTCACGCGACGGTGTGGCCCTGCGCGTTCACGGCACGACATATAGCAGGCATACTACCATTTTGAAAAACATTGTTATTGTTTTTGTTTTCACAGTGACGATTTTAAAATTCTGTTGGACCTGCTGCCGTGATTTGACGCTCACGGGTCTTCCAACTCCTTTCCAGTTCCCACCTCACAAGCCCATTTTATACTTATTTTTCTCGTCGTCTTCGGAACTACCAGCTGGTGCAGCATCGTGAAAGCTGACGAGTTTTCAGCGGAAGTGTAGGATGGAATGATAAAAGACAGATGAAATAAGTTGGGAAGGAAGAAAAGAAATTAGAATATTTTTCTTTGTCAGACATTGCTAGGTCGATGAAGCCAAGGATACCAAGATGGGCGGAACATATAGAACGCATATGTGAATATACAAGTCATTTTTAAGAAAGCCTAAAATGAAGATGCTGGTTTCGAGATCTAGACGAAGTTGAAAGGAAATCTGGCATCTTGATTTTTGATAATCAGAATGTGACTCGTAATGAGATCCACTATCGGACTTCCGTGAACATAGTTATGATAATTCGAGTTCCTGAAAATCGAGACATTTCATGTCCAATCGAACATTTATCGACATTAAAAAAAGCCGAGACCTTGCACCATCGATTTTATTAGGGGACAATGTTTGCACGTTTTATAAACACGCCAGACTAATCACATTCTGGACTAATCGGTCTGGTTTTCAGTTTGTGACGTCATCACTACCTGTCTGTTCTATCCTGCAAAAACAGGTCCCATCTCGTGCACGTATTTAAAGCTTCACGTCACGTGGTAACAGGAACTGACTGTGTCCATTGGTTGGAATCACCACAGACTGAAACCAGAACAAAAGCAGGATCACGATGAGAAAATTTGCTTCACATGAAACTTGATATGTTTTTGCAAATCCTCTCAGACTTCATATTCGTTTTCTGTACTTCCTTTTCTAATTCGTTTTTCCCCCCCTCATTTCTCCCTCTTCATTGTCTTCGTCTCTTCCTTCTCGTTCATAATTTTATTCTTTTATCCTCCTTATTCTTTCTATTTCTCCATTTTCTCTCCTTTCCTTCCTTCTCTTTCGTCCTCCACCACAGTCGCTCAGCCAGATCTTTCTTTTTCCAGTCTGAAGGTGCACAAAACCACGTTTATCAAGTTCTTCTCTCCCCCCCCCCCCCCCCCCCCCCGTGAACTACAAATAAACAGCATGTCTGTTTTTCCGAATCATTTTAACCTGTGCTCAAAAATGTATCTGATGTCACATTACAAGATCTGCAATTAGAGCGTGTCGTCCTTCGAAATCTTAAAATGTATTATTCGTGTTTAAAGATCAGTGCTACTTTTATCTCCCCGTTACTTGATCGACATACAGGGCAGAGTTGCTGATTCATATTCGCGTTGTCGCAGAATCAAACATTTCTTTCTTTTCTTTTTAATTCTCTCTCGTTATTAATTCCTTTCTCTCTTCCTTTTTTCTCTCCTGGCGGTTATTTAGTGATCGCCTCGTTATTTCTGTACCAGTGAAGGCAGTCTACTCACAGAGCATTAGTCACAGACTAAGTTAACCCTCCTACTAATACATTTTAATTCAAAGATGGCTGCTTTCGGGATTGTAACGCCGTATAGTATGGTAGAAGTTTGCTGACGTTTCAGAGGTCCTTGCTGCCTCCATTATCACGGCCCAGAAGGTACCGCTGAAACGTCGGTGAATTTCAACCAGACTTAAAGGTGTTAAAACTTAGAAGACAACTCACCGCCTTGAGAACCATATCATACAGTTTGCTCAGCTTTACGTATTCATTTGAGAAAGGGTCGTTGAATAAACTGACGTAAACATTTTATTCCTTTGCTTAGATTTTAATGAATCCGTTTTAGAAAGCCGAGTATTCTGTTTTGTAATGGCAGTGTAATGAAGGCACTGCGTTTGCGTGCTTTGGAAATCCCCGGTTACGACCTTCCAAACAAAACACAAGAGCGGTCTTGGCTCTTGCTTACTCATTCATATGCTGTAAAGATTTGACATGTCTTAATACTTCATTTCAAGAATGAATGTTTCTGTAATGTAATTTGGAAAACAGGGAGTGACAGATTGAAGACGTTTGAATATAAAGTGACGAAGAAAATGTTTGAATTTATGAGAATAAAAACAACTTGATAGAATAAACTACATAATGTGGAACTTCTTAATCCATATTCTTTGCCAAATATTCCTACGGGCGTTAAATCTGTCAGAACGAGATGAGCGGGGAGATTTTTCACGCATGTGCGATGTGATAAATGCGTAGGGTTACAAACTTGTCTGAAAGACTCCAGAGAAAAGATCTTTGTAACTTGGGAGACTAAGACATAAATAGGAGGATAATGTTAAGGTGGATCTGAGATAAATAGGGCGTGGGTTGTGAACTGGGTTGAATTCAGGATTTGTGAACAGTGAATTTTCATGTTCTATAAAACGAAATTTTTTAATCAGCTGAGCGACCATGAACTTCCAAACAGCATACTGTGATTTAAAGTTAATATGGTTCTAGGAATTTCATACTAGAATTTGATATTTGATTCAAGAACCAGGAAAGTCTACTCTGGCAATTTGTTCGGGAGAAGCAATGACTCGACTGTTTCTTGCTGTAAACTGACAAGTGACACAAGTCTGTTTTCTAATCAAACGCCATATACACTCAATGTACTTACATCGTTTCGGCACCAAAAGATTTTACACAAAACCTGTTCACTTTCTGGAGAACTCTGAAATGGTCCTTAACCTCTTTCGTCAATAACTTATTTTAATCAACCACTAGAAGCTGAAGGCTTCTTTATACGTGCTACTCGGTTGCTCAAAAAGAAATTTAGTCACAGCAAAATATTTGGGTGGGGTGTGCAAGGTTATTTTTTCCTTCGAAAGTTAATTTTACTTTCGTTGCCCTATTCAGCCGTGAAATTCTGCATGTCGTGATATAAAAACAAGCCTGTAGAGTTAGTGGACCAGAAGGTAATTTTAATATGTATAAGTGTATTCCTTGTCATACCATTGAACGCCATCCAACATTCTTCTCACAAAGGACAAGTTGTCTGATGAGACAACCTGCACCAGTAGCAGCAGCCCCCAGGTTTATAAGTCAAGGCTTTCCCGCCACGACAACATTCCTGTTACCGTAAGCACACCCCCGTTTTGGTGTCAAGGCTCTGTTTACCATTTCCAGCATTGCAGGGGGAAAATCAGTCCAGCAATGGACCCACCCAGCCTCCTGTCCAGTGGGTATCGGGGTCCTTTCCCGGGGTAAAGCGCGGCCTGGGCGTGATGCTGACATCTCACCCCCCAATTTAGTACCGAGGTTAAGGAGTAGGAGCTATATCTCTTCTCCCCCCCCCCAAACGCCTACATGGCGTGCAGTGGGACAGCTTTACTTTACTTAGCTAGGACTGCAGGACTCCAACCAATCACGTGGCGTGGCTAAAGACGTCTCTGTTTGCATCGGGATCGCACTTGGGTGAGACAGGGTTTAGCAGACAAAGATCTATTGCGTGGAATTATTACTCAAGCAACGACCTGATTACCCTGAAATTTACCACAAGTTCTTAGGAAAAACACAAAAGACCTCTGGAGGGTAATAAAAGCACTAGACTCGTTGGAAATATGTTTACGAGATCTGTTTCCACCTCCAAGAAAATATACCGCATCTCCAATATAAATATTGATCGGTTAATATTTGTGGATGTAATAGCTGTTTATTATGATAACAGAATTGAACACACCCACACACACTGTGGGTTAAAGGACTTGTTACACTCATTCACTCACTCTATGGTGCAGGAAATTCTTTGAAAAGTCGATTTTATACTCGGCTTGTCAAAGAATAGCACACTTCCTTTATGGAACCTGGAGGTTCATCACCGTTTTCACAAAAGCCTGCCACCGGTCTCTATCCTGCATCCAGTTCGCTCCGTCTTAACGTTATCCTCCTACCTACCACCTACGTCTAGGTCTCTCCAGTGGTCTCTTCCCTTCAGGCCTCCGAACCAATACCCTGTAAAAACCTCACATGTCCCGCTCACCTCATCCTCCTCGATTTAATCACCCTAACATTATCAGGTGAGGAGTACAGGCCGTGTAGTTTTCTCCATGATACGTCTCTCTCCCTTTTAGGCCCAAATATCCTCCTCAACACTCTGTTCTCAAAGTCCCTCAATCAGTGTTCCTCCCTCAAAGTGAGAGACCAAGTTCCGCACCCATACAGCACAACTGGCAAAATTACACTTTTGTATATGTTTGTATATGAGGCGGGAGGACACAAGATTTTGGACTGAATAATAGCAATCATTCCCTGAATTTAATCTGCTCTTGACTTCGTCATGAACGTCATTCTGACTTGTTAGTGTTGTCCCCAAGTACTTGAATTTTGTCAGATTAGCTGTTCGTATGTTCTGGTTCTGTCCTGAATTCTGATGCCCTGATTTTCTTATACATTCCAAATGTCGTATTCTAAGGCAGCGGCTATGGAGCATCTCCTTGTCTCAGACAATTCTGAAAAGGAAATGTATCGGAAAATTGTTTACCTACACGAATTTTACTAGAGGTTTCTCTTAAACACGTGTTAATTAGCCTGACTAGCTTTTTAGGTACGCCAAATTCAAGAAAAATATTGTAAAGGGCTTCTCTTTTAACCGAATCATAGGCTTTCTTTAAGTCTACAATTAGTTAATGGACTGTTTCATTGTAATCCCACTTTTCGTATATTATCTGGAGAGCGTACAAAATTTGATCAGTTGCAGATCTATTACGTCTGAACCCCAATAATTTCATTGGCATATGGAGTCAGCCGCGCTAGAAGAATGTTGGATACAATTTTGTAGGCAGATGATAAGAGAGAGAGATGTCTCCATAATTATTAAAATCAGTCTTTTCATCCTACTTATGAATTGAATAGATTCCTTCCACTGCTGTATCATTTCGTCCTTATTCCATACAGAGCAAATAAGTTTGTGTATTTCAACGACTTGTTAAAAATATGCTTTAATAAGGTACACATTTTAAATTCCAGACTTTCATATGAGATTTGAGGTTTTCACGGCGGAAATGACAATCGATACTGATCTTCTGATTTGTGACGCCGTATGGATTTGTATGTAGACATCAAAATTTTTGAGGAATATACTACCACCATCTTCAGGGTACTTCAGCCCAACTTACGTATGTTGAATTCTGAAAATCATTTGTAATGATGAAAGACTCTCGGGAAGAATCTTCACTTTATAAACCATTTATAATGTTTTCAGGGTGTGAATCACAACGATCGTGCGGCTGGGGCATGGGTTCGAATCCCGCTTAAGGCACGGATGTCTGTCCGTCCTAGTCTTTCTGTGTAGGCAGAGGCCTTGCGAGGTGCTGATCACTCGTCCGAGAAGCCTGCGAAATTTATAACCTGATTCATGATTTTAGAAGCAGTTGTGAAATTGAACAAGCCACAAGGCTTGATCCTTAAGAGATGATGGTGATGATGATATAAGCGACGATCTGGTTCAGTCACAGCTACAAATTATCATCAAAATAACTAACCAGCAAGCCAAATACGTGGTGTAGAGCCTTCTCCGAGAAATTTGTATTCATTCGTCACTTCCTCTAGCTTTGTTATCCTACATCTTCGTTGGCGAACGTCACAAGGGAACTCAAGTCTCGGCGCTTCCCGGCAAGAGTTTTGTGGCGCTGCAGCCCAACTTTTGCTTTCGGAGCGCCGAGCCGTGAAGGTGGCGTTCCTTCATATCCACGGCCCGTGAACCCGGAGGCAACTTAATGATCATTATTAACATTTCGTAACCAGTAGCTGTCTGTGCCAGCTCAGAGCAGAAAGGTGGGAAGATGTGATGTTCCTTTCTCCCATTATTTTTTTTTAATTCTTTCCTGTCTATCAGTTTCTTTCCTCTTTCTGTCGAAATTTTTCTATTTCTTTCTTTCCCTCATTCTTTCTTCTTATTTATTTCTCTCTTGTGTTTCCGTTTATTTTATTATGATTACATTTTCATCCTTCTTTCTTCTTCCATTCCACCTTTATTTTTTTCATTTTCTCATTTGTATCTTCTTTTCTACTTCTTCTGTTATCTCTTCCTCTTTTTCTCTTTCTTATCTCTCTCATTCTTACCTATGTCTCTGTCCCCCAATCGTTCTCGGCCCGCATGTCCTCACAAGTCTCGTGTTAACTTAAAGCCGACCTCGATAACTGCTCTGCAACAGTGGCTTCTTACTTGCAGCAATCTGGCGTCTATAACAGCAATTAAACCCACAGTTATTTAATTCGACAATGATTTAGGTGTCTTATTTGTATCTTAGTTGATAAATCAAGCTGTTAACAAACCCAGATGAGAAAATATGCCCAGAATGGCTCATTAATGACAACGCACGTAAGAAATGCAAGTCACCGATTCGTAACTTACTAGCTAACTATCTGAAATCCCTAGTAGCTAATTGGCTAAGGAATAACTGCTAATTGAGCTAATGCAACAGATCCATGGTATAGATTATTGATCAACTGATACTCAGCCATTAAATTCTTTATGGGATCAGAAGATTCATCAACGTTGTCCAATAAAATCCCATCGCTTGTAACTATGAGCCAGCTGAATTTTTTAAATTCTCGCAACCAAATTAAGTTCAACTTTAATATTATTTTCATATACACTCTCACTATAAGCCACGTAGATCTAGCGGTTAGAACGCTGGCCTTGTAATCCTGGGGTCTCGGGTTCGATTCCCTGCGGTGCCAGAATTTATAACTTGTGTTGGGCAAGGCCGTGGTCTAGGCAACACGGAGTTTTCCTCCGTGGCATCCCAACAATTACTCCATTCACACACAGAAGAAGGCAATGGCAAACCACTTCTGGATCATCTGCCAAGAACGTATATGAACAGGTCCCAGTCCGAGAAAAGGATGGAAGGATCCTCTTCATATGGACCTGTCGTCAGACAGAACACTAAATAAATAAATAAAATACCACATATCTTAAGCTGACCTCTCTGTAAGGTGTTTCCAGTTCCTTATGCGTGCTACATGTCCCACATATATGACTAGTCTTTGTTAATATTAAGTGAAGGTTAATATTCTGAAGCTGTTAATTGTACAGTTTCCTACATTTTCCAGTTACTGTCACCCCTCGACTTGAGGACTGGGTTTATAAAATTGTTTGGGATTAAATTTCGTGGTTTTTCTGACATCATCGCGGCCGTTGATTTTCATTAGCTTCGCCAAGTCTCATCTTGTCAGCCGCGCTACGATGTTGCCTGCAGCCAAACACCTGCTGGTAGCCAGGGACTCCCGCAGAATCATTTCATCCTGACCTTCAAGAATATCCGCCTTACAGGGATCTCGAGTTGTTTTCGTTAAGAGTATTCTGCAGCATGAGTAATCTGTTTCTTCAGAAGTTATTCAATGTGTTGTCTGCTCTTTACAGATGAAACCAAATATTTCTTTTCAAATAATCTTGGTAGGACCTCGTGGCACCATTTCCTTCAGTACTGATACAGTAACAAGATTATGAAGTAATAATTATAACTACATATTACTTTTCCATCGAAAACTTTGGTCTAAAAGCATCGATAACTGTGAGATCTGGGCACAGATGGCAATATAACACTACACAGTGTTTTATTTCAAGAATGTGACCATGACAAATGGTCTTCTTCAGGAACGTGTTCACGGAAATGCTTATTCTTCGTGGATATGATCACAACAAATAATCTTCTTCATTTATGTAACCTCGGCAAATTTTATTCTTTACATTAAATTTTCTCTCATCACAGATGTGACAATAACAATTTTCTTGTCCATAAGTGTGATCACGTTTTATTGGGGGGGGGGGGGTCAGTATTTTGAGCACATATCAATTTATTGTTTTTTTCCTCTCATGACTTTGGTCCCAAAAAATTTACACCGAACAACAGTTTATCTTAAGTTCCTTGATATTATGCCATGTATTTTGTCGTCTGTTTCAGTTTCCACGCTGAAATTATAGTGAATCGCAATGTTACGCTGTTCGCTGTACCCGCGTGTTCGCTATTTTATGTAACCGTTACAATGGTTCATGACAAATATCCTTAAGGACATCAGTAGAGTGATTCATGTTACACGTGTTATAATGTTGGCTACTGACGTCACAAACATGATCCCTCTGAGCTTGGGCCAGATCAGGACTTTGATACTACGTTAAAAATCAATTTTAATGTAACTTAAATCACCAGTGTTACGAATATCGAACTTGGTTAGAATATAAAATATCATGGCGACCTCTCAAAACTTTGTTCTCTCTTTACTTCCTTCCAGTGTTTTCTCTTTTACTCTCTTCTCATCTTCTTTCTCGCTTGTTTTCATTCACACGTGCGGTATTTCTGAAGATCTGCTGACTCAGTCGGAGTTTTGGGTACTCAGTCTGGGCCGCAAGGGTCGACGAACATCTTGCGAAACCTTTGGAAGCAAACACGTGACTGGCGATAACACACAGCGCATGAGTCTGTACACGATGCTAATTTTTTGCAGTTAACGAATAGCAAATATATTACAATGCATCTCAAATAACGGTCACAGATTTGTATTTACTGTCATCAATGGATATTTTTAGCGAAGAGTTCGTTTCCTTAATCTGACATATTTAGATTTTCGGTTCATTAAAGCGTTAAGAACGAAAATTAAACTTAGTGAACAACTTTTAATACAGGCCTCTAATACCGGTACAAATATTTGTTAGTCTTCATACAGACCAAGTTTATGTTATGATGAACTAGGCATGTAGCTTTTATAGCAGAGACAAAAAATACACACAGAATTTTGATGCAGAAATCTTTTGCAAATCACTAGGAAGACAGTGAAGCAGACGGACAGATAATATTGAGAAGGATATTACTGGGCTGCTCACAAGAATATTTGGGCATAATAATGAGAAAGTGACTGGAAACCTGAAAATAATGGGATAAGAAGTTGTCACTAGATATTATTAAGGTGGTCATATATAGGAGAATGAGATAAGAAAGGCGAATAAAATTCGTAGGAGAAATGAGAAATACGTACAAAGTTTTTATTTTAAAACCTGAAGATAATACAACACCATAGCCATATGTAGGAGGATAATATTGAAATGGACCTATATGTGATAATTGGGGAGACTGGATACATCTGGCCAGTGGCGGATTCTTTCAAACACGATAATGAAAGTTCCATAAGAGACAGATAATTTCTTGGAAAGCTTGAGGACGGGTAACTTGTCAGGATGGACTGCTCCATGCAATTAGTTGACTAGTTTCAAATGGCGACTGACATTGACTTGACTTTTTAATCTTGGCCACCAGTTAATACAAAGGCCCATCTTCTTGGCTAGTTGCAATGACCATGACATAACCACTTTGTCCTGGAGAGTCATGCACTCAAATACACATACATCAAGCGACACGAATCCATTTTCGAGGCGAGTCTAGCAAGCTAGTCCATGAGTTAAATCGTTTTATGTTACTCAGGTTACCTAAATATGGAACTCCTAAAGTAAAATATTCACACAGTTGCCACGTTTCTAATCGTTTACATATGAACAGTACTGTCCACAGATTTTTTTTTTCGTATGTTTAATGTATTTTCAGATTTCCAGACCAAATTTCAAACGCGTAGCTATAGTGGATCATAGTTAATCGCCCATTATACCGGAAGCTAAATAGACATCCAGATTCTATTCAGTCACCGTGCTATTACTGTGTATATTTTTTTACGAACATGTTACCGGACATGCCACTATATTAAGTGTCGCTAGTGTCGCTCACATTTCAATAATATGTGCTTCCACCGTATTGTAATTATCTATTGTAAGAAATTGAAATATAAAAGCATGTAGTGGCCTCCAATTGCGTAACGTTCGTGTAAGATTTCATCAGATTGAGATTAACGGTTCGCTAATTGAGCGGACGGAGAGATGCAATTTACATGTATCCTTTTTGCGCACAAGGCTGTAAGAACATATACTAAAACTGAGTATTTGAGGTAACAAAGTGATTAGCTGACTAACGGGCTAAGTGATTCATTAACTGCTTTCCTCTATGGTGCAGGGTATCCTTGAGCAGTTGGTACTTACGCTCAAGAAACCCCCAACGTTCATTGGATAGATTATGACCGTCTCCTTCCTAATATTTATGTACTCAACTGATTTGACGTTATAGATCTTGAGCAGTTGAAGGGATGGTGTTCATTAATATAAGAATTTTAAAATGGCTGCGTTGTGGGTTATCGGCCTGTGTAGTCTTGTAGACGTTTACAGACGGCTTAGACGTACTTGATGCCTCCATCATCAGGGCGGCGAATAACTGAAATATAATGTTTGCTTGTAGGTAAAGTTCCATGAATTCTTCAATTCGGGATTTGGCCTAAATGGCATTCCGGTTAAGATGAGGGGCGATGTAAGCGAAGTCGTGTAAGGGGGAGTGCTGTTACAGCTTACTGACCTTGTCCCTAATCCGGTGTCAATTTTTTTTTTTTTTTTTGTATTTTCAAAGAGTGAAATGTAAATGATATTATTATTTGAAGCTATAACTATTTGGAGCCGTATATTGGTTAGTATTCATTACATAAATCATGTTAAATGTTACAATTATAGATGCTGATTAAGCTCTACCTGTACAGATTACTTGGGGTGGGTGTATATTTATTGGAAGAGCGCGTTATCCCGCAACTTCACTGACTACTCGTGAGGAAAACATTTTTTTTTGTTTCTTGTGTTTCTCGAAGCAGTCATTTTCGTTAAATCACACTTATCAAGTAAGAGTTTGTTCAGTAGTGAATTTTGAGATCAATTGTATGTATGTTTACAGAGTGTAGTAGGCAGACAGAATTTCAGTAATCGAAGCCCAATCTTTTTACTGATTGACCTAACCCTACTTATGGAAACATTATTGCGAGTTTATAAAAAATACTACTAAGATGGCGACAAAGCGAAACTTAATTTTGTCGGAGAGCAGATTAATTCGCATTTTCGATGTGTTACGTTTATGGCCTTATTTTTGAAGGCACCTTCTCAACGATATCGTTTAACAGAGTCAAACTGGAAACGTGGCGATGATGGGTCGAGAGGGACGTTTTCCTGCCTCATTTGAGGAACTATCACGTTGTAGTTGACGGTACTGAGAAAGACCACGGATAACTTCAGAATATCCGATCTTCGGTCCGAGAATAAAACCCGAGACTTTCAGATTTCGAGTCGGGAGTGTTTAACCAGTCAGTCGAGACGTTCTATGTTGTTGTGATAGAAATGACTTGGCTCGCCTTATCCATGACAAGGTCGGCAATCTGCAAGACAAAGCTAGTGTTAACGTGAACTTTCATGCCAGAAATCGGTGTGAAGCCCAACACGTACGATGTAGTTTAGTAACGGTGTGCCAATTAGGAGCACGTTGACACGACCTTCCTTGACAACAACATATCAGGCATGAATGTCTCGAAACTTTCTCAATCTCTCTCATCTATAAAAAAGCAGTCTCTTTTTGTTTATCTTTTTTATAAAGGGCTGTTTCTCAAACGCTCAGGGTCAGAAAGTTTCTACTTAGACGTGTGTTACATTTTACCAGCTAGAAATTTAACTCGATGATGGCTGTCTTCTGGGTTGTTTCTCCGTGTAGCCTGGTAGAAATTTACAGACGTTTCAGTGCTTCCTGCTTCCATTATAAAGGCCATGAGTTGTCTTGATGATAGAGGGAGTAGGCACTTCTGAAACGTCAGTGAACTTCTACCAGGCTACTCGGAGAAGCAACCAAAGTGACAATCATCATCGTGAGAATCTCAAATTCCACAACTAATTAACTCGATGGAGCAGATTTGCTAACAGTTGCTTAGCTAGACAAGAAATTCCTCGTCTTCCGTATAACCCGAAAGTTTGTTACGGTGTTCAACACAATCGGCCACTAATGAATGGTCCCTATCTTATGGTCATTCCACGTTCTTGAACCCTATTCGTTTCAGATTAATTAGTGGATACAGCAACGTAATATACATGCTGATCTATTCATCACTACGTAAGCCAGTTAGCTGCCCCCGGAGTTTTCCTCCGGGGTCTTCCCCGGTTTCTCCGTGGCATCCCAACAATTACTCCATTCACACACAGAAGAAGGCAATGGAAAACCACTTCTGGATCATCTGCCAAGAACGTATATGAACAGGTCCCAGTCCGAGAAAAGGATGGAAGGATCCTGTTCATATGGACCTGTCGTCAGACAGAACACTAAATAATAACTCTGACAATATTAATTATTTCTTATCTCGTTGTTTATTATTTTAATTGGGAATGTTCAGAGATGGTGACAGTGATGTCTCTTTGATTTAAACACGACATAAATATAAGTATTATATCGTAAATAAATATGGTTAGACGTGCTAGAAATAATTATGCTGCATTCGTAGACTGATGTTTGTACTTTACTCCTTGAGACAGATTGGTATCAGTCGTAGAAAATGCTTCAGTTGCTTTACAGGCCGTGAATTGGATAAGATTGAGAATCAGTCTTATGATATGTTGTATGAGTCTGTAATATAGGCCAAAGCCTAGGTGTGCAGCTTGTAGTGGCTTTTATTTATTATTAGTCTTTATGTGTTGGAACTCAAAATAATTATGCGTTAAAGGGACGCGGTTCACAGCTATTTGGGAAATGTCCGCTTGGAATTATTATAATTTATATTAATTTCGTGTTGTTGATCTACATTTAATCTTGTCACGTTAATTTATTTTTTGGTGGAATAATTTAAAAAAATATTCTATTTAACATAAAGCTCAAAACATAAACAATATTTATTGTTTTAAAAAATGACTTCTATCCACAAAGAATTGGTTTTGACATAAAACGTAGATCTCTTTAAGATCTAGTTTACTAGTAAAGGAATTACAACAAATACAATTTGACTGTACCATGTGACTAATTTTGTAACATGAGATTTATATCTACAAAGTATTAACGTGAAACTCAGTGAGCTGTACAGAATTACGATGAATGCATCTGGAAAATATGTCTAGGTCTACTCCACTATTATGCCCCGAAATGAGTGTCGTAAATATTGTTGTTAATAGGCTAATCATAAACTAACTAGAAACCAGTTTTATTTTTCTGGTCGTATTTTTCTTCTCGATAAATAACTTTTAGGGCTGGTTTCGGCCAGTCCTTTTTTTGGGAATCCCGGACATGAATAAAGAGCATTTCAAATGGATCTGGGTTCATTTTAGCATTTATAGACAAAGCAAAACGAAAGTCTGCAGTTCTATCAAACAATTCTTCTGCTCTTAGAACAGGATCAGTAATCGTGTTTGTGACTAATACAACTATATAGTGAACAAATATTTGTATTTATTGCACAGTTTTAATTAATAACTAGATTTAAGTGGTGCTATTATCTGTACCGGATCATAAAACCGTTTCCTTCTGTATTATTGGCATCGTTGGCATTCTGAATTCTGCTAGCTGTTCAGAAAAGATTTGTTGAAGAAGTTAGTCTTTCACTATTATATCGCTAAAAAACGAACGTAAAATTAATTTTGGGATATGCTCTGCTGGTTAATTTATCAGAAACTGATTGTTGCAGGGAAACCGTGGTTTTAAATAGCCATGATTTTACGTCATTGTCCACGTCAGTTCACGTGACTTCTACATGCCATAGTAATTATTTTCGTTCGACTTGTTACTGTTTGGATTATGCAACGGGAAGGCAAAACAGGAATCCATCGGTCAGAAAACATAATGATCATTATCTTAATTGGATAAACAACCTTTAATGAAAAACTTGCAAATCGTTTGCTTCTAATGTCATATTATAGTAAACAAAATAAATTAGCTCAAGGACTGCCGAGCTGTATTCGTGTGTAGGAGTTTCTACGATCGAATCCTCGTCAAGGTAAGCGCTTTATTGCTTGCAATATTTAATGTTACGTACTAATATCATTGTTATATTTGTAATAGTATAATCAGTTCATAATTACCTATACTGTTCTTGAAAAATAAGTTATTAGGCTATTTAAGTGCGGATTTCTGTAGGACATAACCTTAAATTTTTCTATCGTCATTATTCTTTTATTTGAGGATTAGAATAACACTTACAGTAACAGTAATAGTGTTTGGAGGTACGTTTTATGTTCTGCCCCATACCAGAGCCTGAAAACGGCTTATCGTAAAGTTATTGATATCTTATTGTGTGTGATCTAATAACTTCTCCTAGATGCGTTTTGATGAGGAGTTCTTTTAATAAACAATTTGTAATTCTTTTCAATGCGATTAGCTTTGTAACAACAGATTTGTACATGTCTGCAATGAAATATGAGAAATCGCAAATATTTAATTTTCAAAATATGTGTATTTCGTTGCTTAAATCTTTTACTATTTCTTGTCATACCAAATACGTAACCCCCTCGCCCCATCTAAATACGATTTCCCCATGTCGGTATATGGCGTTTTTTTTTAAAAAAAGTAAAACTCAGCAGAATCTGCTTGGATGTTTTCATATATGAGCACAGAATGTAAGGCCACATGCTACTGGCGGATGTATCAGGCAGGAGCAAAGTCGGTCGCAAGTGTTATACTCGTTCCATTTCTATAATAACAAAAAAAAATCCTCTCTATTTCACAGAGCTCGCCCATATTATCAGATTTTGCATTATTATTCTCCATAAAAATGAAACTGGCATAATGGCTTCCGTCAAAATAACACAATAGGTTCCGGTATTTTGGCCCACAAACATGTCACTGCTATTATCTGAATAATTACAGGGCACAAACTCCATCATAACAAATTACTTCCCGAAGGGAAAACTCATAAATTCGCTTCATTCTACACATCTGAAACCACGCATCCGAGTCCAAGTTTTTATTCATCGCCGGTATCAATTAAATGCAAGGCAGATTTGGCTTAATACACTAATTACACACTTACAGAGACCAGGTTTTCTTTGTAAGTTTGACATTGTGAGAATTAACCACGCTTAATTTTGTTACGGAATTTATGTAAAAGTCACACGAGTATCTGTTAATTAATAAGGAATGACAATGCATATGTAATTTAGCAACAGTAGAAATTGTTAACGCAGTATGAAATACACAGTTTCCATACACAGGTTCATCAAAAATCACACAAATTAAAATATTTAATGTGTGGTGCAGTTCAATACAATTAGATTGGATTAATAAGCACAATAGCGTAGTTATTAAATAAGTACTCTTTTAGGTCACATGTTGTATAGAGTTTGAGGGTCTTATGGCGGCGAGTACGAAGATGGCAATGGCTGTCTTGGTTTGTAATGCCTTGTACTCCGGTAGAAATTTTTTCGAAGTTTCAAAGGTCCTTGGTGCCTCCATCATCAGCTTTCAGAGATCCTTGCTACCTTCGTAATTAAGGCAAATGATAGAGGTAACAAGGATCTCTGAAACACTGGTAAATTTCTACCAGAGTTCATGGCACTACAAACCAGAAGACAACTATTTTCATGTTGTAACCTGCTCGCACCAGTCCGTCAGTTGTCCTCAAACAGTCGAAGTGCAAGGTGTCCATTGTCGATGACTACCTGGCATCTCGTTCGTATTTAAATTGCCATAATGAATTCAGGGATAGATTTTCCGATTCTCCTGTGCCAAAGAAATCGACAATATCTCGTCTGATGATCGACAATATCTCGTCTGATGATCGATAAACCTCGTCTGATGATCGATAATATCTCGTCTGATGGACCTCTTACGTGTAGGTTATAAACCGTTCCGGTCGACCTTTGGTGTTAGTTAATTGACGATAGTTTGGACGATACCCGTATTTACCAAACCCCACCACTGGACCTTATCTTAAGTCAATCGACTCCAGTTCACACCCAAAAACTTTGCTTAAAATGATCCTTCCATCTACATCTAGGTCTCGCAAGCGGTTCTTATCTTCAGATTTTCTGGTGCAAGTTTTGTATGAATTTCTCATCTCACCCCACTTCTGCGGTGCTTAATAAAATACAAGGACTTGTTTCTTTCTGATTCAATAAGGTGTGAAATATTTGGCAACAAATGATTTGTTTCTGCAATATATTTACGCCAAGGCCACTAGGGTATGGAAAATTACAAAGAACATGTCTTGATAATGTGTCCTCCAAACGGAATCACATCTTTCCATTCGTGTTAGATGAAAGGCGGGTATTTCAATGCTCTTACCACAAAACAGCTGAATGCCCGTACGTGACATAAGATGGCGGCAGGTAAACGGTGGCTGTTGTGAAATGTGAATAACTCTGGAGGACTTTGTCCTTTGGAGCATGTGCGATAGGATTCTTGCCTAATTACCTAGATGCCTCTTCCTAGCAAAGTGGTCACGCATGTCGAAGGTGTCTGGCAGTTCCGTTTCACGCGGCATACTTAAGATCGAAAAGACCACCAGAATATGGCTTAAAACTCGTACTACAAGTGAAAGTATTTTCCAGTTTGGTTCTTTGTGAGTTTTAAGGAATGAATCCTGTTGCGAGTTAATCTTTAGGTTGAAGGTCTGTGATCATAACAAGTTTATAATTATAGTCTCAATGTTTATTGAAATCTACCACATGTTTCGACCTTAA
Source organism: Zootermopsis nevadensis (assembly GCF_977971745.1). Lineage (NCBI taxonomy): Eukaryota > Metazoa > Arthropoda > Insecta > Blattodea > Termopsidae > Zootermopsis > Zootermopsis nevadensis. The sequence continues at coordinate 14,278,553 of NW_028259149.1, read as the reverse complement.
TAGTTCATGTTCTGGTAGTTCTTTGTTATTAACATCTTAAGTATCCAAAACGCCTTATTATTTTCTAACTTCCATTTTAGCATGCGCTTTAAACCCGGAAACAATAGGTTTCTTTCTACTCACGGTCAAGCTTTGTATGCTTCCAGGAACATACCTATTACGAATAGCTGTAAAATAATAGCACGGATCCATGCTAATGTTATCTGATTTAAATATGGAGACAATTTAACGTTCATATATATTACTTTTGACCACTTAATAAAAAAGAACCATCTGAACATGACCTGTTAATGTCGATTTGTAGTAGATTTTAGTAAACATTGAGATTGTAATCATAAGATTCTTCGCGGTTTTGCTTATTTCACTGACAGTAATCTTAATCTATTACAGATTGAAATCTTCTGCTGCAAAATGATGAACAGCAAATACATCATTCTGCCTAATCATAACAGATTTTTTATTCTATGGCGATAAATATTAGGAATATGTGTATCGTAAAATGTTTGAACATGAAAATTGCAGTTTTTAGTGGAATCCATATTTTACGTAATGTTCCATTTTTATGTCGTGAAACTTTTTCCGATATATTCTGTAAAATGTATTGTGTTTTTCACCTATATAGGAGCGACACGGCGTAAAATTCAAGTGCCTATTACATTACGACAGCGACTAACCTAGACGCACTAATGAAAATTTTTAATCGAAATGTAAGTAGTTTCGGAAATCTGGAGGTGTGGGTTTCAAATGTTGGACGGGAGAACGACTATTTGTCTGAAGTTTTTCGTTGTTTTACTTAGTCTGTCAAGGCACACTTCCCAGTTTATTATTAACTAACTGTCTTATCATTTGTATAGCATCGCTAAGTAAGTCTCTCTCTGTTAATTTTTGTGCAGAGAGCTTAAGATTCTTCGTAGAATAGGAAGCTTCTTAAGATGGCTGTCTTCCGTTGCGCCGTATAGTCTGATAGAAGTTTACCGACATTTCAGAGGAACTTTCTGCCTCCATCAGCAAGGAGATCGCCCTTCTGTCGGAGACAACAACCCATAATTCAGCCATCTTCCTTCTTATGTGAACTTGCTTGACCTTGTAAAAATCAGTCGCCATCTTCTCCTTGTTCTCGAGACAGGTTAAAAAGCAGCTTTAAAACACTACACCGGGGGAGGGGGGGGGGGGTTTGGAGCGACGCCAGTTGGTGATGGTATTGGTCTTCTTGGGAGTGGACTTGCAGATACCTACCAACGTTTCCTGAAGATGGATGCAGTGTGTAAGTCCACACGGCTTTACAGCGCAGAACACTAACAACGGAACATAACCGCATTGAAAAAAATTGTATCTATTGCTTTAGTCAGTTTCTACACCCTTCCTTCTCAATGATTCACACACGTTCTACCGTTCCATGTCATATAATCTATGCAATTAAAAGTAGAGTAAAGTATTCTGTGTTTAATTAAGCATAACTCCATGAACCGTACATTCTTAAACTCGGCGCTAGATTGAAGTATGTGTTTAATATCACACTCCGGCTAGTTTACCCTCGAAGAAATAGTCCTAGGTACCTACTATGGGGGTGGGTGAAATCATAACTTGTCAGGACGTGATGGCGAAGACAACAATCCCTACACCTGCTGGGAATCGAATCGCGGTCTAAGCCGACAAACATTTTTAAATAACTAAGGAAAATAAAAAGTCTTGTACGAAATGCAAATTAAATTATTCCGTTAACTAACATTGCTCGGCGTCTTGTAATATAGTTTTTAGTCTTTGCGTTCATGAAGATATTCGACAGCCGCATTGGGATGTCCGTCTCGCCTCAGATTACCACTACGTCTCTTGTAACAGTTGTGCTCACGGTTTTAAACACAGTCCGGTTTAATTAACACAGAAATTACATGACCGGACACCATTAATAACCAGTATTTATATATAGCTAGAAGAGTACACCTGCACGGAATGAAGGCAAGGTCACATTGTAGAAGAGAGGCAAAGAGAAATATAGTAAGGAACAGGGAGAAACGAAGGCCAGAGGAAATAACGAAATTTTCATACACATTTCTCAGATACATGCTTTTGTGATTTTGCATTCCTAACTTATAACAAGAACTGAATACATGTTTTCTTTGCAAATTCGGAATTATTAATAAAAGATTACGTCAGTCATCTTACTTAGACAACTTTAGTTTTGAACTATACGGATCACGTGATCTTCTGGAAGGACCGGAGATACGTAGTGACACGTCATAAGGCAGACAGAGAGGCATGACCAGACCACTGTGCGTTATTTCATGCACATCGGGCAAAGAACGCATAATAATGATTATTTTATGAAGCTACAAATAGGTTATAGTATAGAGTACGGCTGGCGAAGCCACAAACACCAGCCTCTAATTAGTGTTCGTAGACCGTACTTTTCAGCTAGTATTTTTTTTCTAATTATTAATAAATGGAGTGTAAAATGGGTGTAGTCTGTAGTGAGCAACATGAGATGAGAAATGCATACAACATTTTAGTCGGAAAACTTAAAAGAAAGGTACATTTTGGGAAATGTACAGGGATCTTAAATAAATTGAGTGTGAAGTTGTGATTGGATCAGGATAGTGTTAAATGACGGGCTTTCATTGATGCGGTAACGAACCTGCTCACGTAATTCTTGACCGAGTTTGAAAATATAAGCTTTAAGAAAACCTGTACCATGGATTTAGTTTGTTTTTTACTGGAAAATGTGTAAGACAATTACAATTTTTATTCTAGTAAATTGTTTAGTTAGACTCCAGATCTAATGCCGATTGTTTATTTGCATGTGATAAGCCGTTTTGCAAAATATTTATAAAATAAGACTGCATATGTGCAATCCGTACCGGCATACAGTTTCCACATCCTTTTATTGAAAATTTCGAATTCTAAACACGTACCTTAGCCCAAACTCGTCTAACCAAGCACTGCCTAGTCTTAAATTTTCCCAAACCTTTCATAACCTACCATTACCTTTCCTAAGATTACCATTATTTCCTTTTCAGTCTTAATTAGCATCGGTTTTTGCACCTAACCTAACCTAACCTACACTAACCTAGCTCTAACTAACCTAACCTACACTAACCTAGCTCTAACTAACCTAACCTAACCTACACTAACCTAGCTCTAACTAACCTAACCTAACCTACACTAACCTAACCTAACCTTATTATTACCTTGGTTAGTGGCACGGTTATCTTGATCATCTTTGTTGTCATGATTGCCTTGGTCACCATGGTTACCTTGACTATGGTTGCTTTGGTGGTTGCCTTGATTACCTTGGCTACCAAGTTGACTCATGCAGACATACAGACGGACGGACAGACACGGCTAGTTATATATGCGTTCTTTTCAGACACTTCGTGCAAAAGAATGCATAATAATATCACATTCACATATGTAACAGACATCTGCCATGATTTATGATGTACTAACGACAGGCCTACGTAGCAGGTGCAAATTACACAAGATTGCTGGAAGGTGTACAGTTACGTGTAAAATTAATGTCATACATTGTAAGGGATATGAAATGAGGAGTACTGTAAACCCTGATAGGATTTGTTGTTTGTTATAAACTTATACGTGAGTCTTGTATGTTGGAAGTTTACCGTTTATTTGGCTTAGTCCCGTTCTGCATCAACAAGCGAGGTTAACACGCTCAATACGGTTATTGCATTGACATTCTAATGGCCTTAATCTGTTAATAATTACATATCCACTGACTTCCGGCGGAATTGACACGGATATGGCGGGCACATTAACACGGATTGTGATGTGTCCACAAAAGAGAACGTGAACTAGAAATGTGGGGAAAAAAATGGATTTGTAATTAATTTTATATGAAGAAAGAAAGAAAACGAAAGATTGAGAAAGGAGGGTATGGAAAGGGACAACAAAAGGAAAGATACAAACAAACAAACAAACAAACTAACTCATATTGTTTGGTCAGTGTTTCTCCGGAAAATGAAATTGCAATTTCATCACAATTACTATTTTATGTGACTATTGTTCAGTTATATAACACATTATACGCAGTGCAGTCCTTCGTATTCTTGTCTGTTCTTTCCCAGTTGCGTTCAGCCTTGTTTCTCGCATTACTTACTTCGTATAAGGGGGGGGGGGGGGTATGAGATTTGAAGTTCTCATGGCGGTGAAGACATCGTTGTAGGTCTTCTGGATGGGTTGTAACGGTTTGGAAGGACTTGTGTATTAAGCTGGTGTTTTTTTTCCGAAACGTTGGTAACTGCTGACAAGTCCACACGACTTTACCAAAAGACCAACATCGTCGAGGTTTTGTTTCAGGAAAGTACACAAAATAAAATATTTGTAATTCTGCTGTCTAATCTTTCGTTAATACGAAATTACTGGAATAATATTCTTTTTTGAGATTTGAAGATCTCACAGCGGAGATGTTGTCTGTCGTAAGTTTCTGGATTCTGACGTCATGTGTTGTAGGTGGTTACCAACATTCCAGCGAAAAGTATCGATACAGCACGCAGAAATATGAAGAGACGTTAAGCGTCAGACCACCGGACAGAGACTGGCTCTCCCGGGTCCCCGTGTAACATATTAAAACAGAAGAAGGCCAAGGAGCACTCTGACGGGAAAAGATAATGTGAGCATGGTGATAAAAAAGGAAAAGTAGGAAAGTACAGGATGGGACAAAGGTAACGTCACAATCTGTAGACACAGGCATGTGAAGAAGGATAATATTAAACAGGTCTTTAACCCTTAGCGGTCTCTGTCGGACTGAGTCCGACATTTAAATATCCGAGTTCCGGTCCGATGTCGGACTGAGTCCGCCACGTATTTTACGAACTTTACGTGATCTGGGGTCAAACTGAGGCTGGCAAACAGTGTCAGCATATCATTCAAGCCTTCTTCTACGCACTAGTTCTATCCTAGTTTTCCTGGTAAGACTCTGTGACCCTTATAATAGTTAAAAGAGGCAGGAGAGACAACTCGTTTTATTCTGACACGTGTCGAAGGAAGCCAAGTGTTTTGCCATACATCATATAGAGACGTAATATCATCGTGTGTGTAGCTGTCATGTTTACTTAGAATAGAAGTATTTTATATCTGATAAAATTATAAAACAAATATCCCATCTTCCTAATAGGAAATTATATTTTTTAAATTATTTTTGGCGCATAGAGCAATCTACCACTGACATGTGCATATTCTTCTTTATGTGTAGTGACTTCATCGTTTACAATTCGCGTTCTGTTTCACTTTCATGGTGTTGATCTTGGTCTTGAGCTTTCGAACACAATCAGCTCGACAGGAAGCATAGCTCTGATACCAAGAAATCCAATGCATCATATATTGGCATGCAATAAGAGATGTTTAGACGTCGCCAAAGTCTTATCTACGGATTTGGACTTGCTTTGTTCTCTACGGAAAGACAGCAAGCAGAACGGCACAACTTATTACTCATCTCACTAGCGACAGTGGTACAGTCCGTGAAAAATATGTCACACGGTCAGTATTCATACAAGTGAAATTGTGATCCTCTCAGAACATATTTTCACCATATTTAGCAAAGTGTCTTCCGCTTTATGCAAGTTATAAAAGAAAATCAAAACAGTTCATAATAGTAGTTAAATGTAAACAGCTTAGTGGTATTTAAATAGACCAGCAGAGAGCAGTAGTGGTATTTAAAATGGACCGCAAAGGGTTAAATACACAGGGCGGGAATGAGAGTGTGGAATGCTTTAATCTGGTTCTGGATAAGGGAATCAGAGTTGAAAATAATCTTGAATAGTAAAATAGAACAGATAATGCCATTCAGTGGTTGTCGATATGTATGAGGATATGGAGTTATTTCCAGTTCCCTAAAGTGTTGACGTGGAGTTTTTAAGGATCACGATTGCTTTTAGAACTCACAGGCCCGTACTCTTTTCGTCTAAACAAAGTTTTTGATTTATGATTCTCCCGCAGCGCAGGCCTCGACTCGGTATAAATTTTATATTTATACCGAGTCGTTTCAAGTTACCTCCTAGGCGGTAACAAATATCATACTAAAAAAAGGAACACCTGTCAGTAGGTGACGCGCAACACGCCGAGAAACACGTCATGACTGATAACATTTGCAGTAAAGCGTGTTTTCTGTTTTGTTTTGTTTTAAAAAAACGCGTGATTTACGAGGCGACATTTTAGGTTCTCATGGCCGCGAGTGTGAAGTTGTGTTCTGGGTTGTTGCGCCGTGTAATCTGATGACGGAGGCAGTAAGCAGCTCTGAAACTTTTTCTTTCATAACCACAAGGCGAAACATCACAACAGAAAATCATAAATTGTGTTTTATTTAAGCCATTTGTATGTATAGAAATTTCATAGTTGTAAAATATGGTTCCCTCATATCAGGGAATGAATAAGATTTCATTATAAATAAGGTGTGAAATAGATGTATGAATTCTGGAGCTCTTAGAAGACAGTAGAAGGATGACATTAAATGTGTTTTAGTGAAGAAGGAGATGAATATAGGAACTGACTGAGCTGCTAATGAACTTGAATCTTCATGTTCCATACCAACAGGAAACAATGAAGACCGTGGAGATGGTTACTTTTTACCGTAGTTTGTTAGTCAGTTGGTTAAGCTTTTCTAATTAGTAATCTGGTTAATAAATTAGTCAGTCAGCCAGTTAATTAATCAGTTAGTTAGTCGGTCAGTTAAGTCAGTTAGTTAATCAATCGGAGATTTAACTAGTAACGAAGTTAATTAATCATCCGATTAGTTTGTCAATCAATTAACAAGTTAGTCGATCAGTTACGTAAACAGATAGTTAATGATTATCCAGTGAGTTGACCAGTCAATATTTTACTGAGTTAGTCGGTTTGACTATCAGTTACGTGCTGTTTTCACATTACCATGCATTCTGTTGCTGTACGTCTGACTTACACATAGACAAGCAAAAATTCGTTTTGTGATTAATGGTTGTCTATGACTCATTCGGTTAATGGTTTATCGATCTATATACGTAAACAAATGATTGTTCGGTCATTTCCCCAGTTTGTTATTGGTGGATCTGAAAACGTCACGTTTCCAAAACGAAGGCTTCAGACCAGTTGCACTGTTCCCGATATTCGTTGGCCCCACATTGGGCTGACCGAGGGGGGGGGGGGGTCATTAAAATTTGCATTCAGAGGAATGTCGCTCCGACAGCTTCTAGTTTGTACTCGCCATCTTCCAATTGCCTGTATTTGGTGCGTCCACTCTTTTCTACTCAACGCAATGACTGCAAGGTCCACCTGCTCTCACCGACTCCGATTCCCATTGGCTATTCCGTGGCCTACTCGATCAGAAACCGTAATGACGATAATAATGTAAAGTTGATACGTGACTAAGCATCACGTATTCCAAGAGTGAAAGTAAAACTCCATCGATTCTTAACCACGGCAGCAGAAGGAGGTGAGTGGTCAGGTTCAATCAATGTCCATGAGGTTTAACCTCTGCGAAGGAGTCGCTGGTACGCATTGGGTAGAGGGTTGGAGGGGACCAAAGCTGATCTGGACGCGGAGACAAAGAGAAAAATACCTGAGTCTGGCGTTAATGGTAAACCTTTAATGACTGAAAGTGTGTTCCATACGGCAATATACACTCCTCATGCGTCTTTGCAACGTGTATTTAGCGGTATTAAATACCAAATCTAAAACTTCTTGACGATGGTGAAGAGTCAATTGAATAAAAATTTACTTGGATATTATCCATCGTCTAGTAAATATTTTACGTTTTATATTTACTAGACGATGGATAATATCCAAGTAAATTTTTATTCGATTGGTATTAAATACGCTTTTTTTAATACTTCCCACTCTGGCCACCAGATCACAGCACCATAGGGTCTACCTCACGAATTTCCTCATTCGTCCTTTTGTTATCACCGCTCGTAGGATATTCAAAAGTATAATTTTGACTTCGTGAAGAATGGCACAATCTTCACATCAAATTTCATTCATATCCGTCCAGTGGTTATCGAGTTGAATCGACTGGACAGATCGACGGACAGACAGACACGGCCAGCTTAAAATGCTTTCTTGCTATGAATTTTGTGCAAAAAACGCGTAATAACTTGTAAATTTAATGGCTAATACCATGTCTGTCATTATCAGAGAAAATTTCAGGCATGTCCATCAAGACAATTCAAACACGATCAATTATCATGCTTTCTTTGCTCGATGTGCGTAAAATGAAAGAAAGTAGGACTGATGGTACCTGCCCGTTCGTCTCTCCGAATATATTAATTCGAGACACTGAACCTAGCTGACTTAATCCTTACGCTGTCCCCACATGGCTGGGAGCTATCAGAATGTCGTATGGAAGGAAAAGTTACTGTTTTCCGATACTTATTGTACCTTTCCTGTATTGTCAGGCTATAAATCTTGAAAAAGGAGTCATTCCAATGTAACTTCACAAAAATATAAAAATATTGAAAATTGATCCACTCTCACGTAAAAGTTAGCGGTCCATTTTATTGTACGAAAATACTGAAACCACGTATTATCTTGCGATAGTAATTCTGATTTCAGATAAGGTCGTCATTGACTTCAGCCTGTGTATTTGTCTATAAAAATTATATAGATAATAAGAATAAATACGATACCGATCACGTTTATGAGAAATAATTACAAAAGACCAAATAAACCTCATAATATATTTTTCAAATTTTTATCGATTGCAGTACCTAAACTTAAAATGCAGAATAAAATGGAGAATAAGAAGCAGTTGATTACGTAAAGAAGCGTCGAATTGGAAACAGCGTTAGACAGTCTGCAGTAGAAAGGAATACCTCAAATAACATAAGCATATTCTCCCAGAGTAAAATAAGATCTAGGTATCACAAGGAGCACATGGAAATACAAATGTTATTACCCAATTGTCTGAGGGACTCAGGAAACCCACGAAAGTCGTCAATCAGGATATTCGAGCTCCGATCGAGATTCGAACCCAAGACATGTAGAATACGTAACAAGAGTACGGCCATTGGATACCATAGCACGTTGTTAATAGACTCATAAATGAGTTGAATGGTTCAGTGTTAGCATTTGAACTCAGTGACTGTGTATGGAATAATAACCAGAAATTATTCTTTACCCCTTTTCGAGGTTACTAATGATATTTCTCGCTCAAAAACAGCAGCCACTTTTACTGTGAATAAATATGTTGCATAACGATGCTAGAAAAATACTTTTTTGCCTTGTATTTGTCAATTCGTATTTGTGGCGTTAATTCAGTGACAAGCATGTTTATATTACCACGAATACTACACACAAACAAATTAAAGATTTGTTCCATATGAAAATGAACATGGGAAGTGTTAAAAGGTTAAGAATCACGCAGCTATCGAAACCTCAAGTCGTTAATACGAGGTCATAAAACAACTGAATGAACAAACAGTTCAATTATAACTTGGTCAAATTGATTAGGTCACAATTAATAAATATTTTTTCTTCAAATGGTTAACTACTATTGCATAACAACTTTATCTAATTGAATGTCTCAGAAGTAGACACAACAGATTAAACAAACAATTCAATTTATAAAGTGGCCCCCTTCTCTTAGGGCACAGTTAACAGGCCTTCTTCCTTCAAAGGGTCAAGAGATTCGTCTCAGCTCACAACCACTTCATATAATCCGAAACCTAAGTAAGAAATGAAAATAAGAATTGAATTGGGCCTTCATCTCATTTGTTACAGCACGTCGTTACGGTGCATTGAAAGAGAATTTCCCCAGCCGTCACATGGTACTTGTTTTATTACACGAAATGTTTAAAAATACAAGGTCCAGTGACGTAATATTATATCCATTCATCAAAGAACTCGTCCTCTGGGTGAGTAATACATAAAGAACACGCCTCCAGCTTCGGGCACGCAGTGTTGGCTTCAACCCGTCCTTCAGTCGGGTCGCCAGTGTAGTGCGAGTGTGACCGGTTGTTGTTGAGGCTGCTGAAGGTATGTAGTTGTGTGAAGCATGGAAGAAGGGTTTATCTGTACAGGGTGACGTGCAGGAATTTTTCTTTTGACGAAATGCAGTTAGATTTGTGTTTTATTTGTTGTGATAAAAATCTAGTTATGAATTCGATACATTTTGTGACAAAATTAGTTATAAAAGTGTTTTGTTTTTGTGACAAATTTGAGACAAGAAAAGTGTTTTATTTTGTGCAAAACGCAGTCAGGGAAGAACTTCATTAGCCAAATTTGGTATAAAAGGATCTCTCGTGACAAATTTAAAAGTTTATTTTCTTCTTGTGAGAAAATTAAGTTATGAAGTATTTTCTTTGCGAAAGAATTAAGCTATAAAGGTGTTTTGTGAAAAAAAAATGACTGAAAAGTGTTTATTTCAGACAGTTTGGGTTAGAAATGTGTTCTTTATAATAAGAAATTTGTTTCCATTTTTTTTTTAAAATTTCGTGACAGTTTTTTTATTAGAAAAGAAAGACATTTTTCGGAAAGTAACATTAAACAGTAGGGAATTATTTAGTGGGGACAATTTTAAGGTCCAACCTATGCGCGGGACAGCATTAAAATGGCGTTTTGTAGAATTTATAAATATATGAGATATTTAATAATGAAAGTACAAAAAACTGTTAGAAATATAATTCTACATTATGTACTGTGAAGAAATAATTAGCTTCACATCATGTTTACTTACATGTTGTTTTAAAATATCCAGACTGATTCCTCCTCACAACATCGTATTGACTGGCAGTATCAGATTTCATAATTTCTCCATAGCTGTAGCATTATTAGGATCCTTCCGGTACGTTGCCACAAATCACGTTAAAAGCTAGAACAGAAAATATGTACTCAGATTTGGAGAACACGTAATTTCCTAATGCGTTCTCTGTGTTTTATGTAGCTCGTTGCAGGTACTAAACCTCTGTTTTTTGGAAAGATAACCACACGACAAACTCATAAATTATGTCCCCTTGTAAACAACCAAGTAACAGATATGTAAAAAAAAATGTTTTTGCATAAAATTTGTGGTGATTTCTGATGAGTTTATTTTACGTTCCATTATGTTCAGATGGGAGTCTTGAGAAAAACTAACAATTTTTTAATATGGACTCCGGATAATAGGAACTTTACGAAACGTAAAATTTTCTGGACATTAAAAATATGCATTGTCAACTTCTTGTGAGTGCCAACAGGAATGTGCTACGGCACCATGTTATCCCGGCTAACATACTGAAAAAAAAAGTATTCTGTCATGCTCTCGTTGTTCAATGGTGCACCATACTCTGGTATACAGCGCAACGAGTACAGCCAGTTAGCCAGCTGATTGAGGCTTACGCTCGCACTTAAGTTCGTGTTGTACCATCATCTCCAAATCCTTCTTTTCTTTCTACATGTCACAGTACGATCATTGCTGTAACAAGAAAACTTCTAATTCCTGTCCCAGACATTTCAATGCGGTTTTTAGCCTAAAAAACCTTCCGTACGGTTTTCGTTCTTCTTCAAAGCAGCTCAAGTTCCTTTGACTCTTTGAAGGTCAAATATACTATTACAGTGCTTGTAGGATTTGTTTTTACAAATAATGGTTTCTGTTTGACCGTCGCTGATTTATTTCGCCACGTGATTTAACAGAAAATGTAGTAATATCATGGAATTCCTGGACATGGTCCATTAGACTCCTAATTTCAATGAAATATTTATATTCCAATTACATATCGGGATCTGAAGGCTCCTATAAGAACGTATCGCATATTTTGTCCAAACAGGGCATCAGTAGAAATGGATCGCATTGATTCAGCTTGTATTTTAGACATTGAACTAGGGAATGTGACCGTTTTGAACTCTGGTGTTTTATAAAATGGAGCGTTCTTAAAAGATGAAGTTGCTTCTTTACTGTGATAATAACGCAGACATTCACGTTAACCAAATTGTTTTCTGTAACTCCTCCCTGTTGTACAAATAACAGCGGACTACTTCAACCACTTACTTAAAGTTCTCGAAGCGAAAGGATGTGATATCACACATATCTTCCATGTTTACAGAATTAGCGTCATCCGGTGATTGCCTTAAGCCTTGAAGCGAAGCCTAGTAATGACATTGCTGTTACCTATCTCTATTATTCAAATCACATACTCGTTAACAAATATATACTTTTACGAACGCGTACAGGAACAGTCGTTGTTATGTTTTTGTTTTCTGAAAACCCGACAACACATATAAATTCACTAGCAGGTCACAAGTTACCATTTACTGATCGTAAATCAGGTTACCACAGCGCTCTAAAGCGGAAAGTAGGCTGATCTGAGAGTTTTACTAAATGTGGCAACATGACACACTCGTGTCTGTTTGCATCACGTTCTGGTGTCTTCCGGCTTACTGAAAAGTCACGAAAACTTGACTTTCTAATGTTGTGTGTTGTATCACAAGAGTTGTTCATTCTACATTACAAAACCATTAGCATTCTTCTTTATATATGCACATAAATAGCAAATCTAAAACAATAATTTTAAAAATTTATTCGAATGTCATGTGATGATTAACTTATATGTTGTTATTATCCGTATTTATACTACAGATTATTACTTAATATCTTTGTATTTAGTTCATCTACGACATGTTTTGGATTAAGGAACCCATATGCAAGTCCTCATACCTTTGCACTGTTGGCGACACTCGAAACTCCTAAGTATCTACATATTAAAAGTCCTCTTTTAACTGTATGTTCCACCTCTTGATTTAATACTATTACGTACAGAAATATGACACGGATTAAAATATTTTCAGTATTCACCCAAGATAATTAGTGTTTCCAACGTCATCCAGCGATGTATTGGCACGAGAAGGGAAGTGAGGACCTGAAGATGGGTTCCTAAACCCGAAACATATCATTTGTGAACTAAATACTAAGACATTAAATGATAAAATGTTGTTTAAAGACGAACAATAATGGCATATAATAAAATATTAAAATTTACAAACGTATAATTGTTCATTTTTGTTTTATACGGGAGTTCAACTTTGTCACACCTCTTAAGGGAAAAACATTCATTGGGGATTAAGATGGTTGTATTCTGGGATATTGAGCCATATAGTCTGGTTGAAGTTTACCAACGTTTCAGCCTCCATGATTGCCCTGATGATGGAGGCAGCAAGGATTCTGATACGTTGGTAAACTTCTGCCAGACTACACAGCGCAACAACCCAGAAGGCAGCCATCTTCGGACTCTGCCGTGGAAACCTCAAGTCAGAAACTGATTGAGGATGTTTGAGAACGGAGGGAGGGGATGAGACGAATATTTGAACCTAAGCGAGACGAAATAATAGGATACTAGAGAAATATGTCTAAAGAGGAGGTATGGAATGTGTGCTGTTAACAAATATTTTTAGGATGATCAAATTAAGGAAGAAAATAAAATCAGAAATATGTACGAACGTGTAATTAGTAAACTTCAATGGAAGAGATAACTTGGTTAATCTAGGCGTAAGTCGAATGGCAAATAATATTATTATGAATGCTAAATAATTAAGGTGTGAATCGTTTTCAACAGGTTCAAGACGGTCCACTTTCAGATTCTTGTGAACACAGTATTGAACCTTATTATTATTATTATTCAGTGTTCTGTCTTACGAGAGCTCTCCAGTTTTCCCTATTCTCAGCTTCTCGTTTTAATTCCTGGAACGTCATCTTCTTTCCTTGTTTAAGGTCGTCGGTTAGCTGTATCAATCTTCTTCCTAGTCCTCTCTTTCCTTCAACCTGGCCTTCGGTGATATCACTCAGTAATCCATTCCTAAGGTTCCATAAAGGCGGGCTATATCGTGGCTGGTCAAAACCATAAATCTTTCAACAGAAATCGTACACAACGGATTTGGCAAGTCGATAAATCGGTTCTCAATGAGTCCCGTATAGTAAGTTTGTATTTTTCACAACAGTGAACAGAAAATTAGTTGTAATATCGTGAAACCTGCTTTGAAATTTCGACGTGCATTTTCGTTTCAGTATCACTGTAGACCTAAAATGTGTCAGCTTAATACTACATGGACAATCGATTGATACAAGATTGGAGGACAAAGTTACGTAATTTGTAATCCCAAAGCCAGTTCTGCAGGTTATTTTACGTTGCTATAAGTTTATAATTGATACTTTTTATAAGACAAAAAGGAAATAAATATAGTTAAGTGTATTTAGATTAGTTGATCTGATAGCAATCCAACCGCTGATACATATATATAATCCACTGAGATGGTAAATCAATCGCGAACTGTGCTTTTTCAGTTAGACATCTGTGTTTGTTTGCATTTTGGACACAAAGACTATAAAATGTACTTACTTGAAGATAGTCTCTGTCTAGTCATGGTTATCGTCTTCAGAATCACTCGACGATTTTTTTTTATAAAATTATGCATTATTATGGGATCTGTACCGAAAATTAAATGGTGAGTTTAATGCAGGTATATAAATGCCCATTGCTACCCCACTTCAGACTACATGAAGCTTAAATCCAATATTAATCCTGCGTTTTGCCTAAAGAAATTGGCACAACGTAAGTATTGTGATGTTTTTACTGTGTTATTGCCTGTACATGATCAGTTCGTTAATTCTAACTTTTTATTCTCTTGTAAATATCTTAAAACAGGCAGGACTTAAGTGTAAGGATCTTCATTATAAAATTAGATCAAAATCACATTAACTGTTCTGGATTTAGGAGACGACACGTTATAAAAATCACTTTTGTTTAATTATCACGAAAAACCCGCTAGACTGACGAAAGAACTGAAGTCGATATTGAATGTTTGTGTTGTTTTCGTAGTTTATATAAATATTTAGCTGGTTATGATCTGAGATGCAAGCAGAAATGTATGTAGGTCTCCGTATATACTTTACGTTGGTGTTCGTTACTGTCCGATTTTATCAAAAAATAGTAAGTGCATCGATTTTTGTAACACTCCCCAATATAAAATATCATAAAAACGTCAATCAGCTGTTATTGAGTTACATGTGGATAAACAAGAGAAGTTAAGAGGGCAGTTTGGAACTTTGTGTTAAGCTTGTGTGTTACCCTGTTAGGCTAGGTGCAATATAAAATGGTAGTCCTACGTAATATGAACTAGACCTTTGTAGAAATATATGGAAAACAATTCATGGCTCACTGAAGTGTGTTAGTTTTGCCACTTGTATTTGTAATAAATTAACGTGTCAGGACCACAAAATAGCACCTGAAAAGTTTATGAATTCATTAAACAAAGAAAAGTAAGGACGAAAAGAAAGGTGGAGAGTGGATATAACTTTCCCTCATGTTTCCATTTGTAAAACAGATTTTCTGTAGATGAATCATTTATATAATAAAATGTATGTTATGCTTCAAATGAACGATTATGCAGCCGAATGACAAATGTAGTAATCAGGTGATGGAAATTCCTTCTACAGTCATATACACGCTTTCTAGCTTCGTGTCTACGTAACACCGTAATCAGTCCATGACAAAATCTCAGAACTGCAGTCAGATGTTTACATTCTTTGTTTAAATAGAAACCAATCCAGGAAAGATACCGGATTCTTTCATACGTAACAAGAAATAAAGTACAGAGTCCAGTTTTAATAAGATAAAAAATGTCCTCCAGATAAGAGCATGGAAATGACCCAGGTCCTTTCTTTGCGATTTAGCGGTAGTTGGTAATGTTTACCATATGTCATGTAATTAACTTAATCGTATTAATAAATATGCAGTAAACACGATAAGCTAAAACATGGTGAAATGTTAATAATTAAGGTAATAGCAGTTCCAAGCCGGATTTTTGGGTTAACAGTAAAAATACTGAAGTTCAAACAGTGACAGTATTTTAGGTTTGCAGTTAGTTTCTTATTTATGAGATAGTTAATGTTGTAATGGAAATTCGTAACTGAACTGTCCATATATTCCTGAGCCAGTTCTACCCACAACTTCTACCTAACTTCAGTAGCAGAACCCAGAGGTTCAGCATCGCTTATACTAAAGCCAGCCATTGGACACTATCCTGAGCCAGTACCATCCACTTTCTTTGCCTACAACCTACTTCCGTAACGTTTATCTTATCGCAATGTTCCCATCCTCGTATCATTCGTATCCAAAATGTGAAAATATTTCTTCTCTCGTCATAAGGTCTCTTCCCATACGAATTTCCGAATAAAATTTTGTATATTTTTTAATCTCTCCATAAATTCTACCCGCAGTCTCATCTAACTCTTCTTGATTTGATCATATTAATAATAGCTGTTGAAAAACACAAATAATAAAGCTTTTCATCATAAAATTTTCTCAATTTCCTCCTTTTCAAAGATAAAAAATTGTCTTAATGTATTTGCCGAACTCTAATTAAATCAGTGGTTTCTAAAAGGGTTATGTCATCATCAACTTCAATTCTCGGGTCTGAAAAAAGTCTTCAGACCTTGGCAATCTTGTTTTCTTTATTCCTTTCGTGTCGATGAAAAAGTTGCCAAATTAATTCGGAATTCACTAAGTACGAAGTTATGTCAACATAACATTCTCATTATACAAAAAGCTCGTGTGACTAGAAAAAACAGCAGAGACGCTAATCGCCTTTGTTGGTATTGTTGCACTATTCTAGGTATGAGGAGCTCATGCCCACTTAAAACGTTTTTTTTTTTTTAAATTTTCTACAATCAGTAGTAAACCTCTACCAGTATGAGTCCGTGAGTTTCTGACGTACGAGCGACTTAGGTAAACTTAATATAAGTTCCTGAAAGACATGCGAGTTTTTTTAACGCTGATTTTTTGTGTAGAATGAAAACATAATACTATGGCGGTGACCGTCATCAAACCGAAAGGTTTGATGACGATCACTAATGAGCTATTTTAATTAGGAATGTGAAATTGTATAGGGGGATCCATTCCCTCTGTGCAAAATCAACATTATTCGTGTTCCTTCACTGTAGCCTTTATAATAGATCAAAAAAGAGGTTTGATTCTTATTTATTGACCGATGTGATATCTATGGCTCCAAAAGGGATTCAAACCCACGACTTCCGGAATTCGAGGTGTCACAGACAGGTATGAACTATAAAGAACACGAGGAAAGGAAGAAGGGAAGGAATAAGAAATGAAAGAAAGTCAGAAAATGGAGGAAAGAAAGAAGAGGGAAGAAATGAAAAAAAGAAAGCGTTTATATAAGATTATGGCTCAAAGGTGCCATCTTGTGAAGTTTTAAAGCCGGCTTTGATGGCTGTATGATAATGCCAGTCTAAAAGGGAAGGATAAGTTACAGTCCCAGACTTTTAACCGTAAATAAAAGTCTTTTATTTCGCAATTCCGTTAAAATTGCAAATAAACTGGCGTAACAAATTTTCCACCGCCATATTAGTTGTCAACTAGGACCAGATGATTGCGGAGCCATGTTCTGATGTTGACGCGGGAATGAAAAAAATGTCGCCAACACCGAAAGTAAATTTAAAAAATTCCAGCAATTTAATACATTTTTGTAAACTGGAAGGTTATGCGAATGAAGTGGTTCTGTACAGATGATAAAGGATGGTCTTCAACCTGTTAACGTATTATCCCCCTGTGTTACGAAACTTTCACAAAGGCTTCGGAATTGGAAAGTTGTTTTAGAATAAACTATAAAACGTTTTAAGTACTTCAGTCATTGTTAGATTATTCGATTGTAAGTTGTTACAAGACGCTAAACAATGTACCTTGGAAGTATAATACAAAAATGGGTGAAGAAGTTTTCTGAAGAGCTGTTTTGAAAAGCGGCAACTCGGGAGACTTAGAAGGTAAATGAAGAATAATATTAAGATGGATCTTAGAGGAATAGTTTGAGGACGAGAGGTGGATGGAATTGGCTGAGGATCGTGTCCAACGACGGGCTTTATTGTTATCGGTGTTGAACCCTCGTGTCTACTGCGAGACAATTCTTTCTTCAGGTCTGAATTCTCATCCAAAGGGAACGACAAAGAATAAAGGTCTTCATTAACATGAGCTCAGTATGACAAGCATTCCCTTGGCGACACTTTTTCGTGGAGTGGGCCTTGGCTTTGTTTATTGGCACAGAGTTATATAAATCCTATTGATACCGGAAGTAGAAATATGTGGGTAGTGAAACGGCGAATTTCCGGAACACTTGTCATCACAGGACGACACATGGGAACAAACATTGTGTCGCGAATGGAATTCGAACCAGTGATTTCAGTGTGCGAGCTACCACCGAGATCCTTTCATAATTCTTCAGTTATGCGCAACAGGCCGTGTGAAAAGTTTCTCGTTTACAATAGTTTGAATTTATCTCGGTTTGACTCTGGAAAGCAAGATAAACGCGAATATGATTCACGGTGGACTTTCAAGTAAAACAAATACTACGCGAAGTCGTCACTCTTTTGTTTTTCTCAGAAAGAAATAAGTGTGGAAGACTAAGGAAATAAGAACTTAAGAAAGTAAACATAAAAAAGGAAAGAAATAGAAAGATATTTTAAATATGGAAGTGAGAAAGACTTAAAGATGTATTACGATAGATAAAAATAAGGGACAGACTGAAAATAGCCGTCTTCTGGGACGTCTCCGTGTAACATGGTAGGTAGTTCAGGGCAGTCGCCCTGATGTTGGAGGCAGCAATCACCTCCGAAACGGCGGCAAACCTCTACCAGACTACACGGTGCAACATCCCAGAAGACAAGACACTTTTGTACTCTCCGCCATGAGAACCTGAGATCTCCTCTGAGCAGACCGGAAGCAGCCAGTTCACCTCGGCCTTGCATACCGGTCACTGAGTGTAGCATAGGCATTCATTACAGTCCGTTAGACTATCTAAACTATGGCTGTAACTCTGATTTCCTTGATTAGACTTGTAAGGAACCGTTAATGACGTACTGCGTGTGTGTGGCCTCTGGTTCAAAGACGGCCACTGTTACAAATACTGGCTGACCGGTTTTTGTGGCATTCAGTGTGGAATTTTATTCACATCCTCATCCGGTTCTTATTAGCCATCCCTCATTAACAGTGCTAACACGATGACCATACAAACTTGTAACACTAGAACAACATTTGCGAAACTGTGTAGTGGTTTTTATTTATGTATATTGATATGTTTTCAGAAACGGTGCAAATTTCTTATAAGCCTTTGTAATATTTGTGAAAATGGAAAATAAGGAACTCCGTCGAACGAGATTTTTACATTAAATATGTTTCTAAACCATTCAAAAGGCACTTTCTTTGCCTTTCAAAAAAAAAAAACACCCATCTCCGTTACAAATATTAATCGCTTAACTTTGATAGGAACAATCACTAGCTTTAACCTTTAAATCCTGTTGGTAAGAATATGTACCACCTTCTTCAACTTTTTCCACAGAATGTATCTGTTGGTTTTGTATGAGCTCAGGATAAACAGTGATTATTTCCGTAAACAACATTAGTCAGCTGAACTTTGTAACCAAGACATGTTACACTGTTTGCGGTAGGAATCGGGTGTTTAAGTGTATTTAGATGATCTTCGGGTTTCAAAGTGTTAATAATCAAGCAAAAGACGTAAATATAATTTTTGGATAATGTTAATGCAAGAGGTAGGCTGCATATGATTACCAATACGATACCGTATATAGGGATAATATGTGAAATTTGAACGTGAAGTTTCTGGGCTTTGGTGAGTGTGAGGTTATGTATGAAACTTCAAAAGGGACTTGGTTGCGATGTGGTGCTGGCTGTCACTAAATCTGTTTCCTGAACGATTCGTCGCAAAAAATAATGTTTATATATTAAATCTTGTCCGTCTAATCACAATAAATTCTTATTAAATATTAAAATATTACAATAATTAACATTTAAAATATTTAAAATATTAAATGATGTTCTTTATCGAAATATTCGATTTACATTAGACCATCATTTTTCATGTTTCACGACATGTTTCAGTTCCTATCTTATTAAATATTAAAATATTACAATAGTTAACATTTAAAATATTTATAATAAGAATTTATTGTGATTAGACGGACAAGATTTAATATATACTTATTATATCACAATATGACGCAACTTTACCATCTTAAAAATAATGTTGTTATAACCGACTGTTTTGAGAACCCGAAGGTTCAGCGCGGAGAAAAAAACGTCCAACGGACGTGATTCCAGGTTGGTTCCATCACCAAGACCAATCTTAAAGTTAGCTCTCATCACCAGTATCTGTATTCCAACTGGTCGTTTTCTGCACCAAAATTTTGTAACATTTCTTGTCGCCACGTTCTTAAATTATCCCTACCTGCTGAATCTAGCTACCTTTAAAATACTGGGCGACTTTACAATCTACGAAGTCCCTCGTTCTGTAATAGCCTTATCCTAAATTGTTCATTTGCTTTTATTAATTGCCGAGAATAAGCTTATATTATAATGAAAATTTACATTACCGGTATTTAAAACACACATTGCTTAATCTTTTGAAAACCTTAAATATTCCGTATTAACTGTGAGCTACGTTAGTATTTAATGGGCCCACATAAAGGGATGCCTAAAACTTGGACACACAAAGAATTACAAGTAAATTCTAATACTGATAAGAACATTGCTCTGACAGACTTTGTCCGTGTTACTTCAGCTATAATGAAAGAATGTCTTGTGGTAGCAATTAACATTTCGTCAGAAAAGTTTCATAGCTGCGATGGCAAGAAATCTGTAGTTTGTAGGGCATGCGAATAATGAAACTTGCCTCTTAGAATAGCCTAGCCGTTTCCTTCTTTCCTAGCCGACTTATTTATTTTCTTTATTTTTGTTTTCTTTGTTTATTCAACTTTTTATTCTTTCTAACTGTAAGATCTTATTTCTTTCCCGTGCCTAGTTTCTCTTTTATTTTAGGTTTCTTGCATAGCTTTCTGCATTTTACATATTTCCTCCTTTCTTTCTTCTTCAATCCATTTCTTTCGTATTTCCTTTATTTATATGGATAAAATTAGTTTACGTCTGTATCAGCTTTTCAAACTACATTTTCGGTACAATCTGGAACGTCGTTAATTTGAAAGAGCTACGAAACGGGTATTAGTGATGGTTTCGATGCTTTGGAAATTGAAAAATCTGGTGACTTAGTGGAAGTCTCTGGTCTTCACGTGTTTGAAGGTCTCGAGTTCTGGACAGTCTGGTTACAGCACAGTAATTTCCGCGTCTTTGACAAAGGTCAAACATCGTGAAAGTGACGGATACTAGCTCCCATTCTGTTATCGAAAGCGAAATATCGGTACACAATATACTAAGTTACAGTTTGCAGAAGACCAGACTACTTTGCACTCAGCTACTGTCTCCTAAAAATGTTCTGAAACTGAAAATATAATTTATGATGGCGATTCTATCTCTGTTGCGTGTAGTTATAATTTATTTGAAGATAGGGAATGTAATTTATGTGCAATATATTTTATCTTCATTGGTTCGCCGCCTATATCGTTTCGAAATGGTAAAGGAGTTTTAAACACCCTGTATCATAATTGGTGCCTGTGTAACACTACACTGCATCGAATCAAGAAGTTATTATAACTTATGCATCATCACCATATTTTTTTCTGCTACAAAGCTAGCCGCCCACGGTCATTTTGAAGATACGAATTACCGGAATGTAGTAACAGGATTGAAAAGCAAAATGAGATAAAATAAAGTCAGGGAATTTCGTATTTGGCCACTTGAAACATGATTATACAGATTAGACATGATTTTCTAAGAAATGTAAAGTTATGTGCAATTCGATGACGCAAGGCTCGTGTTGATTGTATAGTCAGATATACGAGATTGGTGGCGCCGATACATAGAGAAATAATTAGGGCTTCACGAAAAGTTGGAAGAGTTTTGATGTAGCATTGTGGGTAAGAACAAACACTTTAATGCACGAACATAAGATGGGTGAAAATTACACGACTCCAAACTTCGAATATTCTTAACGAAATATTAAGATCAATTAATCGAAAGGATAATACGGAAAAATCAAGTGTCATGTGTGTGGGGAAACAAGAAATATATCTAATAACTGTTTGAAAATCTAAAAATACACGGGAAGATAAGATTAAGATCTGGTATGAGCAACCCACGGCCCACAGTCCCTTTTCATTTGGCCCGCTTAAGATTTTACCGTTTCTAACCTCGGTTTCTGACTTAATTTTTTCAGCGACTGATAATAATTTACTTGATTTGTAATATCATGATACGCGGCCTTGATGAGAAAACTATATCCGGCCCGAGTCTACTTAAAGTTTGCTTATGTCTGATTAAGATGGATCTTCGAGAAATTTGTTGTGATAATGGAAGGTGAATGGTACTAATTTAGGTTTATATTCAATAGCGGACTTCAGTATCAGCGGTGGTGAACCATCATATCCTACTAGCAGAGAGTAAATGGGTTCTGAGGATGTAAAGTTGATTAAACTTGCTCAGAATTATGTCCGATGACAGACTCTGATATTAGTAATGTTGAGCCTTCGGGTTCTACTAACGAAAAAGTTAAAACTTATGGAAATCTAAGATGGCTCTCTTCTGGGATGTTGCGTGTACTCTGGTGTAAATGTATCAGCGTTTCAGAGGTGCTTGCTGCCCCATCGTCAAAGCGATCTTTCTGAAGATGGAGAGGCAGGAATAACTCTGAAACGCGTGTAAACTTCTACCAGACTACACGGCACAACAACCCGGAAGACAACCAACTTCCTTCTCCCAGTCATAGGAACCTGAAATCTCACTTAGGGAAATGTGTTATGACAACGGAAATGGCTCAGAATCGCGACCAAATGAGAGGTTTTCGTTGTGCTGGACTTCGAGTTACGCCATTGCAGTGTTAGGACAAAGTAAGGCTGCCTTTGCAGACATAGGGACTGAAACATGCCAAAACCGTTTTGCTGCCGAGGAGTGACGACAGAGGATTCTTTAGCTCGCGACAAATTGACGGAAGTAGATATCACATTTCTCCAGCCGCGAAACCGTGACTCGATGCGTGCTATGGGGGCGGTCAGACGCTACGTCGAATTGCTGGCTCTAGATCACAGCCGACTGCGTCACGCTATGCTGGATGTTCTGCTGAAAGACGAAACGAAAAGTAGCGGCCGAGTGGTTTGTATTTTGGAGGCTCTTGGTTGAAATCTCGGCCCTGAGGCCAGCTATCCTGAGGTATTTGTGGTTTTCCTCAGTCCATCCAGTCAGATGCCACGATAATGCCTTGAATTACTCCACGGTTGATTCATTTCACATCCTTTCGTATTCGTTATTCATCAGTGGTCTTGTAGTCACAGATATTGATATTGTAGTTAAGTAAATCACATACATTGTTCTTATAAGACGACGTCTTTGTTAAATAATATTAATGGTAATGTCGTTTGCAGTTCGCCCTATTCTTATTTTCTAAATATATTATTTGTGATTTTTACACACCTCATTGGCCTCTATATCCATGTCTACTTATATAAAACTACTTAACTACTTTAAAGGACGTTTCAAATAGAACTTGCAGATCTTGATGAGATTAATACGTATACATAAGTATATTTTATATCATGCCCCAAATAGTGGTACGATTGTATGTTGTAGACAAAATCGAGGAAGTTGTCCTTTGACATCTTCCTTTACCCTCTTTTTTAACGTAGTTGAAGCTCAATTATTCTGCGTCCACTGTACTGACAGCGTCGTTAAATAACCTGTAAACAACTCAAAAGAAAAAGACTTTAATAATTTAATTAGGAGTTTAATTATCATAATAAATGTTAAATATTTTTTTGTAGTGACGTGTTACGTAACATAATCTTTCTTCGATATCGTAACTAACTGAGCGTGTTATTTTCAGCAAAAAACACCAATCTAATGAATGAGGAAACTTCGTGGCTACTTTAATCAAGGGATTTTGATTGACAAAGGTCGTATTATCATAGGTCCATTTCTGAAAAGTTATGGAAGTGATAACTAAATACGTTATCAGAAGTAAATGGATATAAGGGGAATTTTGTACAATAACTTCAAAGATACATTGAAATGAGTATTATTTAATAAACATATTACGAAATTGTTTGACTGCCGCTTGTAACATTTATGCACCATATTGTCACGGTAGACTACACTGCATTACATATTTTGTTGAGGTGTTATACAGTAATCCCCCGTAAACAAATGTGCATTAAAGTCACAAGCGAACACTAAACAATTTTAAACATTTCAGTTTAACTTTGAAGTCTCTGTAGAATTTTCCCTTATAGCCCCTCATTTCTGGAAGGTATTTTTATTTATTTAAAACTATCATGACTTCTTAAAACTTACTGAGATGACCATATTAATAGGAATCTTAGGCAGTGTCCTTCTGAATCACCATGTATATAAAAATATTTAGCCCTGTGTTATAATTTACTCTATATGAATTTATGCGTAGTAAATCATTTTTGTTTCTTTTGAGTGACATATTATTATTAACACATTTCATTCTATCTCATACCAACGTGAAAACATAAAACTAAGGAACAAACGTAGGTCACCATTCCGTTCAGTTACGATAACCATCGTATGATTCAAGCAAATATCATTATAGTGAGACTGAACATTGATAACATGAGATTTAACTTTCTTGAGGACTAATATCTGATAGGTTGTACGTCCTCTAATGCGAAAACACTTATCTCGTTCTCGCAGACGGGCTCTGTACTCTGGAAAGATAATGAGTGCACAAAAGACGCGGGAAACATCGTATTGAATAGTTTAAATGAAATAACCAGATATTACAACATATAGTTTTAATGTTCAGTGTAGAAACACGACTTCTATGACGTTCTCGCTGGATGTTTCTTGAGAAAGTGACTGTCGTTCAGCTACCCAGAAAATTATCAGTTTGTTTATAAAACATGAAAAATATGCCGTGTTTACAAGAATCCGCTATTGAGTCAGCTTCATCCAATCCACATTTCTGTAGTAATATTGCCCCCATCTGCGCTTAGAAGTCTGAGTCATCAATTCTCTGACATCGACTGCGAGAAGGGATGTTGTGGAACCTTACAGGCAGTATGAAACCCCTGTCTCCTCCGTCTCGATGGTACATATTCAGTGAGAACTCATAGTAAATCAGCCAACACGATCATCACTAGCTCTAGCAGACTCCATCTTATAACGCCGAATCACTATTCCACATCTGCGATCATTGAAAATAATATATTGGGCTATAAAGGTTCCTTTTGTAAAAATTCTAATCTTTGTATAAACATGCTTTTTTAATACATTCTTCGTGGCCAGTAAACAAGATCGAATATAACAGGTAGAAAGGAATGGATGTACAGGAAACACTGAAGCTTAAACCTGTATGTTACATCTCGTTCATGACTCAGACACTCGTAAATTAAATGTTAAAATGGTTTAACTGTCTCTGTAACGGAAATGTGTACAACCACTAGACGACATCTTCATGCATGCTTTTCACGAATCGTAATGGAGAGGCCATAAATGTCTGTTCTCATGTCTCGTCTCCGAAACTGTCAAACGGATTTATGTTAATCTTGTTAATGGGGAAATCGAAGTAAGAGTTTACCCAGTACACTTATAATTTCACCGTTGGTAAAGGGGCCGAAACGTGAAGCTGTTTAATTTAATCTAGCCCATAGGTGTATAATGTGCTAAGTTTATATTGATGGGTAATTTTCGCTTTTTAAAAGACATTATTAGTATAAGGTAAAATTGACACAAAAGGAGAGAATGCGAATAATAGAAACAAGGAGGGAGATAATAAGGGACGGAAAAGAATGCAAGAAAGGAAGAAATTGCCTTTAGCTGACGAAATGAGATGACTCCCATACATGTCACGTGGCAAAGCCAGATTCCAAAATCTGAGTCGTAATTGAAGTGTTTTCGCTTCCTTCCTGAAGTGGTTCTCCTTGAGTAGCGTCGTTGCGTCATCAGTAGAATCAACGGTGACTTTACTTTGTTTTGTAAACAAACACAAATGCCCTGCTGTCATAGGCCCTTTGTAGCCATGTTAGATGCCGGAAGCGGACTGGAAGGTAAACCACGTCTGTCTGTGCGCGTATCTCATATCCTAAACTGCATTTCGATTAAATTTGGCACTGAACGTGCACACTGAAAGTCGTTGGGGTAAATTTCAAATTTGAGGTTTAGACAGCAGTGAAAATTTAGATCGTGGTCTTCTGTGTAAGAAGGCAATGTAGTTTTGAAAGGTTGTTACGAATATTTTGAACGAACTTCTCGCCTCCATCTTCAGGGTAACCTGACTCAGAAGATCGTACTCCAAATTTGAATTTGGTTTATATCGGTCCAGTATAAACCCAACTTTGAATAAAACTCAAACTGAACCTTCATAAATAAACTCGCCACACATAAAGATGGTTGTCTTCTAGCTGGCCCTAGTAATGGAGGGAGCAAGGACCTCTGAAACGTCGGTAAACTTCTACCAGATTACACGGCGCAACAAACCCAGAAGACAGCCATCTTCATACTCGTCTCCGCGAGAACGTTACGTTATTGATGCATGACGTAAAATCCTTACGATCTACAAACGTTTTCTTGAAACATTCTTCCATATGATGCGTCCTACAAAGAGCATGTAAAGGTAATTGCAGACTCCATGAGAGTTGTAGTGCAAATAGTTCAGCAGAGTTTCTGTTAGATACGTCTTCTTCGTCTTCCTATCAAGGGCTGAGTCCGTTGACCCGTTCCCGAGACTAAATAAACTGTCTCCATCTTCTTCTTGGAAGACCAACATCTCGCCTTCGAATAGGATTATATGTTTGCTACGGCAGGCGTTCTTAAGACACGGTTTCTACATGATTATGCCATTTCTTGTTGCATTATGGTATTTTTTCCACCGTTCGTTCTTTGTTTATTTTGCGATAATTAAGTCTCAATGCCAACGGGGTATGCAGAGTAGCAAATAACGTATTTATGAAAATAAAATACATGTCTCTACTCGTGTTACAGGTGTTCAGGTGTTTCGTTTGTGTTTGTGGAATTAAGGCGTAATGTATTCCTAAAAATCCCTGTCCAAACACAGCGCTGGGAAAGGCATTTGGCCTATAGCTTTTACCTTTTAGCACAGAAGTGTTTTGTTTGCCCAAACTCTTTGTAAGTTGTTTCTTGTTTGAGTCAAACTGAACATCGCGTATGACTTGAGGTAACAGGATGTTGAGTTCTAAAAGAGTTCAGTTATATAAATCTGGACTCCGTATTGACTTAACGTAGTCTCAAATGAACTAAAGAAACAAATGAAATAAGTTGATAAATCGGTATTAAATAAATGCTTCCGGAATGTGCACTTCGACGTTAAGTATGAGTCATGTTGTTTGTGCTATAGCAGCGGAGTTGAATAATAATGAACACACTCTCGATACAACGACCTTGCTTCAACCATTTATTCCGCATAAAGAGAACATGTTCCTTTTATTCACTGTTTCCAAAATGTATTAGACTGCGTTCATAATCAGATGATTTATTCCTGTTTGAGCTCCGAACGAGACGTTAACAACTTTTTAACTCGGTAAAACAGAGTGCACAGTTTGTCGTCAGCTCTCAGCAATGTCTGGGCGGTGGGTCCAAACTTTCTCAGGAAGTTCTTTAGTTTTATGGCCCTCAGACTGCACGTAAACAGAAACTCTTGATTCATCAAAGTGAAAATAAATTATTCTTCAGTTTCTTAACAAAATACCTAGGATTTACGAGAGATTTGAGGTTATCACAGCGGTGAGGATGACGTGTAACTCTTGTGGACTTCGATGTCGTTTATACGAATGGGTTGACAACGCTTCGGAGAAATATACCGTCGCCATCTTAAGGGTTGAAGTGGCGATGTTGGGAAGTGGAGGAATTTGTATAGGATCACAGGAAGGAAAGGCTCGTACACACGGCGTCAAGAAACACAAGATCATCATCATGTGATTTATGAGTTTTCAGAGTTTTCATCAGTATAAATTACAACATAGAACTTGCCACGAAAATACAGAAACAAAAGAAGGCATTCGTTCACAAAATTAAAATCGTCTTTATAATATCAAAAAATAAATAACAATATAAATTCGCACCCTATTCCTCTAAAATTTATTATCAGTCCATTTGATACAAACTGGTCACATACTTATTCAGTTTGCTAAACAAAATCACGAATTTCTTATTTTTAGGTACGTGTTCTTTCTAACTTATCAATTTAATTAATTATGCAGAATATCAATGAGCACACTTATAAACCTGGAAAACATATTTCGAAATTCATTAACACTTTAAAACATAATGCTTATTATAAATACAACTTTCGTTAACATTCAGTAGTTCAACATTCTGACCACAGAGTATATTTTTGTGATTCTTATGATTCTCAGGAGTAAACGAAGATCATTTCCATAAACAGCATTAACCATCTTATCTTTGTAATGGAGACAGGTTAAGACAGGGACTGAATTGAGCTTATGAGCTTTGACTTAAAAGGTTTATGGGCGAAATTGTGTGTTACAGATTTTGTAACCAAATCGTACTCAAATGTCTTCAGTCAACATGGTGTGGGACTACATTGTATTTGCCGTCTTCATTCTCGGCTGTTCAATGATAGCCATCTACAGTAAGTTTGCTGGCCCCAAAGAAAGAACGAAAGCTGATTATGTTTTCGCCACAGGAAGTGTCTCCATGGCCGCCATGATGATGTCCATAGCAAGAGGGACGCTTGGCGTTAGGTCATTTTTAGGTAAGTCCGTTTTGCACCTAACCCATTCATTTTCCTAAACTGAACTGAGATGTTACACAGGGTAAAAGTCTCGCAACTCATTACTGACAGATGTTCTACTTGTCAAAACTAAATTAGGCCTACATTTAAATCGAAAAACAGTGTTTTATGAAGTTCTGGAAATGTCCACGGGGTTCAACGACGAATACATTCACTATTTTCCTCATGTTTGATGGAACCAGGAGAAGAGTTTGTGTGTCGAGGAAACGGTTCACGGGATGAGATATTATCGATTTGTTTGGAACAGGAGAATCGGTAAATGTATCCCCAAATTCATTCCGCCAGGTTAAGTAAGAACGACATGCCAGGTAGTCATCGACAATGAACACTCGCTGAACTTGTGAAAAAGACATCCTCGCACTTCGACTGTCTGAAGACAACTGACGGATTGGCGTGAGCAGGTTACAGCATGTCTTGTCCTGAGTGAGCTCCGGCGTTGTCAAAGCATATTGCGTGTTTATTAATCCAGTCAAACAGCACTGAATTAGAACCATCAATACATATTTCAATATGGGTTGCGTGACTTTTCGATATTTCTATATTTTTCGTCGTGAAAGACCCCATTATTTAGCGTTAAATGACAGGATGACGGTTAAATGAGAACTTAAAAGTGATGTATATAGAAGCAGCTGTGACAAATATTGATGCACTTAGAACTGAGAAAATGTGGAATCTCATACGGCCACAAGACTGAGAATCAAATCTTTAATTCACTTGAATACAAAGCAAGATTGCACAAAGTATTGTCGATGTGGTTTAGTATCAACCCGGCCGCCATTTTTGGTGTTTGGTTGCAAGTTTGACCGGCATGCTACTCTCTAGTGTTCTCTCACACTTCCCGTGGAAAGTTATTCAACTTACTTGCGTATCTACTCGTGGGCACTGTCTTCTTAACAGAAAATAAAAGTAATTTTCCACAACCACTCCAGCCATTACTCGAACTATGACACAACACCGCTAAAAATATATAAATAAAGAAATGAGTATATAATTTCATGAAACAATGTACTTTTTGATAAATTCATGTAATCACGAATTTTTTTTTGCCTTATATTAGGCTATTTTAATCCAGTCCATACCTAAAATTAATATTATATTTATATTAGCCTCTCATCTATGCCCAAATGTTGCAAGTATTATCTGCTTGTGTATGTGTGTGGGGCATATCCATGCGTGCTTCATGACTCGCCCATCTTACCCTCAGTGACTCCACAACACTAATAATAACAATAATAAAGATCGAAATGTTGATGGAAATAAATTTTCTATCCCCAATGGCACATTTTTATTATAATTTACAACTGGCTATGTGAAAGTCAAATAGGGCACACTCCAGGTACGGTTTAATACGCATCCTAACACCTTGAGAAAACCTGAGTTTAGACGGAACCTGTCTTTAAAATGACTGGTTATGGGTTCGAGTCCGGCGTTCGATTTCTAACCAAGGCAGGGTTTTCTTTTTGTTAGTCTCCTTATTCAGACTGGATCTGGGATCCATTCAGCCTCCTATCTAATACGTACAGAGGTTTTTCCAGAGATGAAGTACCCGTATGAATGTGTGAACCTTCAGAGGCAGCCATGCCTTTAGCAGATATTTTCTCTTCTTGAGATATCCGAGATTAGACCATCTAGTCCGTTCTTTTTAAAAATTAATTCTGAAAGTATGTATCCTCAGACATTTGGTAGGAATCCTTAGACAGAGGTCACCCGTGCTGTGAGCGATATTCGAACCCAAGATCACAGTATTTGTGAGGTCCAACACCGTAAACACTTGGGACCTTGTGACTACTGTAATAAACTGTAATAATCAGTTATTATTGTTTTATTCATAAATAAATTTTGATAGAGGTAGATTGGAAGTAAAGCAGATATAGTTTAAGAGATACAAGGATACCAACGAAATATTGGACATATTTTTAAAATGGTGGGGGGGGGGGGGAGACTGCCTTCCATAGTTAGCATTCATATGAACAGGCCTTAATTACATTAAACTACAAAGGTAATAATGATGATATGCATGTCTGCCTATGAAACGTGTTTAGTCGGTACCAGTAATTTATGTCTTCAAAACAGTTTTTGTGTTCAAAATGTTCTCCTCGATCTCTGGGCCGCGGTCATTTTAAAATTTCCCCGTCCATGCTGCCTTAGTCTAATCAGACGTGCTCTCTCTGCAGGTTACCCCTCGGAGTTATACTACCGCGGCAGCGCCATGTGGGAGACGCTGTACGGGATGATCTTGGCCTACCCAATCGTCATGTTCGTGTTTGTCCCTGTGTACTACAGCCTAGGCATTACTTCCGTCTACCAGGTAACAGATACTGCTTCAGTGTTTTTATTTATTTATTAATTCATTTATTTTAGAAGAATCTTCTTTCTTAGACTGAGCAGTGAGGAGATAGACGTACTGGTCTAAGTTGTGCTAAATTCAAACAACAGCGGATAATGCAGTTCTTAGCAATTTTGTCTACCTCACTGGCAACACTTTACTGCTGTTCCAAAGCATAATTTGACGTAATGTCTTGTCTGTCAGTCCCCATGTTTTATATCCGAAAATATTGAACTCATTTTGATTGACTTTTATTGGTAATCAGAATTAGTTCTACAAGCTAAAAGGTGTGGTTAATTTAGGTCCATGTCGGCCCATTATAATCCCTATGATACATCAAGTATTGATCCCATTAAGACGTACATTCCTTGTTTGGCACATTTTTCCGATACAGTTAGCCCTTTGAAGTCAAAGTTCGCCGAAATAATATTCAATAATACAGTCCGTACCGCAAATAAAATACTTCACCATTTCAACGAATCAACTGGTTAATGCTGTTCAGAGAAATAATCACTGTTTACAATGAGATTCATACGAAATTCATAATTAAAGAAAAGCTATGTAAGATTTGAGGTTTTCACAGCGGTGAGTATGAAGATTTCTGTCTTCTGGGTTGTTGCGCTGTGTAGTCTGGTCGATGTTTACCAACGTTTCATCGCCCTGATGACGGAGGCAGTATGACCTCTGAAACGTTGGTAAACATCGACCAGACTACACAGCGCAACAACCCAGAAGACAGAAATCTTCATACTCACCGCCCTGATGACGGAGGCAGTATGACCTCCGAAACGTTGGTAAACATCGACCATACTACACGGCGCAACAACCCAGAAGACAGAAATCTTCATACTCATCGCCCTGATGATGGAGGCAGTATGACCTCTGAAACGTTGGTAAACATCGACCAGACTACACAGCGCAACAACCCAGAAGACAGAAATCTTCATACTTATCGCCCTGATGATGGAGGCAGTATGACCTCTGAAACGATGGTAAACATCGACCAGACTACACAGCGCAACAACCCAGAAGACAGAAATCTTCATACTCTGATGACGGAGGCAGTATGACCTCTGAAACGTTGGTAAACATCGACCAGACTACACAGCGCAACAACCCAGAAGACAGGAATCTTCATACTCATCGCCCTGATGATGGAGGCAGTATGACCTCTGAAGCGTTGGTTAACATCGACCAGACTACACAGCGCAACAACCCAGAAGACAGAAATCTTCATACTCTGATGACGGAGGCAGTATGACCTCTGAAACGTTGGTAAACATCTACCAGACTACACAGCGCAACAACCGAGAGGACAGAAATCTTTAAAGAAAAGCTGTTATTGATTTTAAATATGTGGTGCATAGAGTTACCGCTAGGCTTTATAAGGAAAAAACAGGCCAAGAAAACATACAAATAAATACTCCCTTACTTTAATGCGATTATAGCCACAGACTTTGAAGCGCAACGTTGCCACATGCGGGACCAGGGCAGCCAGGACCATGCTCTTCTCCCCAACAAATGGCATCGTTGCTCGTTCCATGTTGCCGAGTTCGTATACTAGCGAAGAAAGGGATCCTGAAAGTGAAAGGAAATTGAAAAGGCAATTGGGAGAAATTGAAGTTCGCACCAATAAATGTGTTATTCTGTTCAATGTTGTTTCTTAAGTTCAGATTTTTATTGTTTAATGCTGCCTCATGTTGTAGAATGTACTTTTCACGGTGCAGATCTGGCAACAAAGTGGAACCAGCCCAAGCTTAAGTTACTGTGGTCGTGGCTTTAGTTATAAGATTATTTGTACGTCTATCTAAAATACACACAAATTAATATTGAGGCAAATGAGATATCCTAAATCTAATTTCGTAAATACGTGTACCCAAAATCAGACAAAATTATTTTATTCTTGTTCATGTTATGTCTAGAATATAGAAAATTAAAATATTCTCACAGATTTCAGATCGCTTATAAATATCCCGGTGTTGTACATCAGTTTGTCGTTTCTTAAATTATGAATAGAACTAACTACTTGTAGAATGGTGGAGGGCCACGTAAGACCCGCGAGATTCCGAATGCTTACCATTTGCTTAAATGTTTGTAGAATTAACCAGTAAACATAACAAATTCACAACTCAAAATTAATCAAGGGTTGTATGTATTATCGGTAATCCTGAAATATGTTTATGTGTAAACTCGGTGTGTGCAGTACTTGGATCTGAGGTTCAAATCCCGTCTCGTGCGGTGCATCGCGTCCTTCACATACGTGGTGCGCAGTTTGTTGAATCTCGGAGTGACGGTTTTCACCCCGTGCGTCGCTCTCAAGACAGTCATCGGTCTCCCTTACTGGGCGTCAATCCTCAGCATCACCGTCATCAGCGTCATCTTCACCATCATGGTAAGATTTCCCTACTACGGTTTCGTGAATGAGAACTACCAATATTCGGTTACTTTTGCATGTGGGTTCTCAAGTTTGGATTTGTCTGCAATTCAACAGCCAGTTTTCTGTTCCATTTTCAGGGAGGCTTAAAGGCTGCCATCACAGCCGATGTGGTTCAGGGCTTCACAATGATTGCCTGCAGTCTTGCCATTATAATCTATGGCTGCATAGGTGTTGGTGGCTTTGGAGAAGTGGTCGACGTGTCCAGCGAACGAGGACGTCTTCAGTTCTTCAAGTAAGTAACCAGCAGGACACATTCAGAAACTTAAAACGAACTTGTTCTTAGCGACTGGAATGACCCTTGGTCTCCTCTCATGTAATGGCATCATAAACCCATATTAGTAAAAGCGGTTAAGACTCCTTAGATGGGAGATCAGACCATCGCGAAGCCTCTTCAATCGATTCAGCAGTTTCGTCTTGGTGTTACACCCAGTTTCAAGCTTTGGTCTCCTCTTCCGTGTAGGTTTCCTAACCTGTCATCTCCACACTGTCGCGTAAACGAAGAACAACTTGTGGGCTCGTCCACGTCTGCCTCGCGTTTAACACACGCTATAACAATGACCTTGAATTCTACTGTGACCTTTGATATCACTTGCATGCGTTGCTCCCTTGGTTGCCTTGTTGACGTCATTGATCTTGATGTGGCGTAAAGAACGATTTGGAATTTTAGTGTCCAATCCTGTTGTTAAGGAAGGCGGTAAGACGCTTTTGAAAGGGAGTCACCAGGATCAGTAACGTTCTGTTGCCCACTGAGCAAGATTTGAGTAAATTAAATTTGTTGAAATTTTCCGTCGCTCGTACGTCTGTATCAACAATTTATCCTGCCTCGATAATGACAAAGGCGTTATATCGATTTATTACAAGGTAAAAAGACGCTGTAAAGACGCAACCCAATTACACATCAAATGTCCAACACGGATTATCGGAAGGGAATAGAGAAACAGATATCTGATCAAGACCACACGTGAAGAGAAAAATGCTGGCTGTATTACTTTATCTGAGATCATGTGAAGAGGAGAATGATGAAAAACATATACGAAGAAAGACGAAGGAAAATCGGACAGAAAGAAGAAATGGGCATATTACGATGGAAAATAAATGAAATAAAATGTGTGTAGACTATATGAAATTGATCAATCATCGTATAATTTCTCATACCATGTACCTGTAATTGACAATTATAAGTTGACCAATTAGCTTTTATTACACTTTGTCAACAATATTAATTGTATAATGGGCGTATGATGTTAATTATCAAAACGTGTCTAACCTGTACACAAGTTATGTTTTCTTGACAAAATGTAATTGGAGCTAAGTTGGTCAACTGTCAAATTCGCTAAGGAGTGCGATCTTCATAGTTAGAAATAGAAATTGGAAAATATGATTAGCAAACCAGCTAATGTAGAATTGTTGAGTTTTGAACTTCTGTGAAAACAACTTTTCAGGCTCGATTCTTTTGTTTCTCATTTTGAACAAATTCTGACTAAGCAAGTCGTGTTTCACGTGTAGCACTGAACATTTGTAGTGATGTGGACGCGCGTATTGCAAGAGGGGCTCAGCTCTGTGTAGTTAGAAATGTTGTAAACTGGTACCATCCATGATCGCAAGAGAAGTGGCAGACCGGGTATAAGCGATGAATGTGTGGAAAGAATCCGTGAATCGTTTGTACGAAGCCCCACAAAATCCACACGGCGAGCTTCGCGTGAATTGTTACTTCAACGTTCAACGGTACACAAAGTGATACATAAGAGGTTGAGGTTATGTCACCTCATTGGGGTCTGCAGGTACGCGCGTACCTAGACAGGACATTTCCAGGAAGATGGATCAGCAGAGACGGTCCAATGCCTTGGCCTCCACGTTCACCAGACATAACACCACTGGATTTCTTTTTCCTGTGGGGTTATGTCAAGAGCAATGTATTCCGAACACCAGTAAACGGACTTGATGACCTCAAGACCCGTATCAGGAATGCGATCTCGGCTATTCCAGCGGATATACTCCACAGAACATGGCAAGAGCTCGAATGTCGTCGCCCACATCGAGGTCTACTGAGGTCAGTAAAAAACTTCCAGAGTTTCACTGTAATCTGCCGCAAACCGCATGTGGCTAGCTCAATTTGTTTGCGCGCCACAATTTTTCAAAACCCCGAAGGTACTTTGTGGACACACTGTATAAAGAGTACTGGGACCCAACATTTAAATTTCAGTATACATCCTGATTTATTCTGCTATATTCTGTATAGGTTACGACTAATGAGAAAACAAAATTATTATTGATTTGGAATAAACGTGTACAAAGTTACGCAGTTGACGTTCAGTTCCAAGGTGTCATGTTCTGTTGTGATTAGACTGCTGCAAACGAGTTCAGGGATTACGTTATGTTGACTTACTTCCTTCGTCATCAGTCTGCTGTGAGATAGTTGTGCTTGTATTCTGTGAACTGGCTTACAGCAGATTGGTCATGTGATTAATAACAGCCAAAGAACGCAGTAGCCAAACCAGACTAGATTTCTTCACGGATCGTAGATTAACTGTCGTTGCTGTGATCCGTGGACCTCTATTCCCGCGAAATGTAAAGTGGTCTAATCACGAAAGTTGGCCATTCAGTTTAACGTAATGCCTTCTCCAATCCTTCAAAGCATAGTGCTTAGACTTAGAATCAAATTAAAACCAACCTTCTATGTTTTAATTGCAATATTTTCATTTGACTGATATGACTGTGTATGGCCAGTATATTCAGTGTTGGAAAATCTTGCTTGTCTATAAACATGTAGGCCTGTGACAAAAAATATCAAAATAAGAATACATTAAGTTCGAGGTTTTCATGGTGGTGAAAATGTAATCTGTGGCCTAATGGTTTCTGACATTTCGTATTGTAGAAGGTTATGAACATTTCAAAGGAATGTACTCTCATAATTTTCATTGTGTATTCCTAAAAAAAACATTGGTAAACACTGAGAAGAGTACACAGCATCACATTCCAGAAGACTACAATCCACAAGAATGAAACTTCTCAAATTCATATGTATATATCAATAAAGGGATCAAGGGTCTTAAAAAAAATTTAGCATCATACCGTTGAGTGAATTATAAGCCGATTAATAATTAGTCTGTTTTTCACCCACAGCTTTGACATGGACCCCACAATTCGTGTTACAACACTCTCTGCACTCTTTGGCCAGCTCTTTATGTCACTATCCATCTTTGGCTGTCAGCAAAATTTTGTCCAGCGATACTGCAGCATGGACTCACAACAAGCCGTCACCAAGTAAGCTGCATATTGAAATTTGTAACAGAACCTTCAGTTCAGTCTCCTGGTGTATATTTTGCCTACCCACTTATAAAACATATAGGTTACTGTCTTGGTTTTCCTGCTGTTAAAATAATCAATTATAAATACATCATATACCACCAGACTGAGATTGAGGTTAGGGTTTTAAAA
This sequence comes from Zootermopsis nevadensis, assembly GCF_977971745.1. Taxonomy (NCBI): domain Eukaryota; kingdom Metazoa; phylum Arthropoda; class Insecta; order Blattodea; family Termopsidae; genus Zootermopsis; species Zootermopsis nevadensis. Next base: position 14,241,699 of record NW_028259149.1, on the reverse strand, counting down.
TAACAGATGTTCCTTTTAACAAAAATATGGACAATATCAATTAATAAAGTACAATTACTTTTCATTCAGTGTTAATATTTCTAATGTTTTCATTATTTCCATATTATGACTATAACACACAACTCCTTCGGCACTTACTGTCTAGCAGCTGAATGAAGTGTTCAACAAACCAATCAACCAATCACAACAGAACCCAAAAATTCAACACCACTAATACAAAAGTTACCACTGAGTATTATCTAAAGCCTGTTCAATCCAATTCACATCCTTTCAACCCATTTTCATAACATCCATCTTATCATCCTCCCATTTCCTTCCGTCACCAGAGTGACTGTTTTCCAAAAGATTTCCTCACCAAAATGATGAATCCATTTTTCTTTCCTTATCCGAACTATACATTCAGCACATCCACCTTCATCTGAGCTCCAATATAGTGAGTGCTGTTTCCTTCACAGAACTCTGATGGCAAACATCCCAGTGATTACAGTGCTGTTCAGCTTGTCTTGGGTTGCTGGAATGGTGATCTTTGCAAGCTATGCTGATTGTGATCCATTGAGTTTAGGTTACATCAGCAAGATTGACGAGATTGTTCCCTTCTATGTTGAAGACAAATTTGTGTTCCTTCCTGGACTCCTCGGTCTCTTTATGGCCAGTCTATTCAATGGAGCACTCAGGTATGTATTATACTTTGCAACAAGAGTGCAAGATTTTAGGTTTTCTAGCTTTCTGTGCCATGTAGTCTTCTGAAGAAGTAGGATAATATGTTCCTCCAAAATTATGGTATACAACCGTAAACCTACTGGTGAAGACTCTTCAGGTTACGAGCCACGCCAGGTGGCTGAATGGTGAATAAACCGTATCTTCTGATAACATTTCAAGAGCAATCTCTGCTCTCATCCTCAGGGCTGCAGCGTAACAAATCGGGTCATTTGTAGCGCAGTCACCGCTAAAATTATATATTCAAATGTATCTGAAATAAATTATGACACAGTAATCAAGTGGCAACAGAGCCATAATATGTAACTGTGAAAGATATTGCAGTTTGTCTCATTGTAAAATACATCTCTCTTTCCTTTTGGTTGATATTCGTGCAGTATGCTCAGGGTCTAGGAACTTTCCATTCTTTCTGTATGTCATTTGATATTCTCTTATTCCTGTACTGAACTATTTTCAATTCCCTTTCTACATCTGCACTGTACTCACCATCAGGCACCTGGTAGTGTCCTGTCATTGTTATCGGAAAACACGTCTCTGCTGCTTCTGTTGTGACCTGATTTCTGGAAAACTTGTTCAGACTTGTACTCAGATATACCATGAAATCATAGCATTTTGAAAATGTCAGAATGATGTTTTAAATGTTTTGTTTCTTTTTGTTTGCAGCCTTGCTGTCTCTAACCTTAACTCTCTTGCAACAGTTACATGGGAAGATTTCATCAGTCAGATTCCTCAGTTTAAAAGTTTCACGGACAAGAGGCAGCTGTTTATAATTAAGTTCATTGGTAAGTCTTTCTCGTTTTATCTTCAGGGTTCAAAAGGAACCAGACTCCCTCCTTCAGGACAATTACAGAATGAAGTATGATTATGGGTATTTTGGCAAAAATGTGGGAGGAAGCAGTTGTGTTGTGTCATAAGGTATCATCCTGGAAGACCTAGGGAAAATAGTCAAGAACCTGAGTCAGGATAGCTGTGACTGGAACCAGGAATCTTCCAGACATCAATCAAAAGAACATGGTGACTGCATGAATATTTTTAGTTGTAACAGATGATTATTATGAAGAATTCCGTCTTCTGGGTTATTGCGCTGTGTAGTCTGGTCGATGTTAACCAACGTTTCAGAGGTCATACTGCCTCCGTCATCAGGGCGATGAGTATGAAGATTTCTGTCTTCTGGGTTCTTGCGCTGTGTAGTCTGGTCGATGTTAACCAACGTTTCAGAGGTCATACTGCCTCCATCATCAGGGCGATGAGTATGAAGATTTCTGTCTTCTGGGTTGTTGCACTGTGTAGTCTGGTCGATGTTAACCAACGTTTCAGAGGTCATACTGCCTCCGTCATCAGGGCGATGAGTATGAAGATTTCTGTCTTCTGGGTTCTTGCGCTGTGTAGTCTGGTCGATGTTAACCAACGTTTCAGAGGTCATACTGCCTCTGTCATCAGGGCGATGAATATGACCTCTGAAACGTTGGTTAACATCGACCAGACTACACAGCGCAACAACCCAGAAGACAGAATTCTTCATACTCACCGCTGTGAAACCTCAAATCCTACAGATGATTATTATGATTTATGTTAAATTTTCATGGTGGCATGTTATAATCAAATCTAGTATTATACTAAGAGTATTAAAAACTATAAGGTTTAATCTCACAGGAACCATCCGATCCAGTAATTGAAGACAAGGTCTTTATTTCAGGTGCTTTATATGGGATCCTTATCATGGGCATTTCATTTGGAGTGGCCACTCTTTCTGGTGTAATTGAGTCGTCCATGCTTATGACATCGGCCACAAGTGGACCACTGCTCGGGGTCTTCCTGCTGGCAATGCTGTTTCCTTGTGTTAACTGGAAGGTAACTTATAACAGACTGTGCGAATGGTTCCCAAACACTGTCATTCCTGGAATACTTTTCTTGAGAAAATTCCTGTCTGATTATCTCACTTGTATATGTCTCCATGTACATGTTATTTAAAATATAGCTCTAACATATGTTGACATTTGACAATTTTTTCATTTTAAAATGAGTAAATCTAGCTACAAAAGCAGTAAAACTTGAGTTTCTTGTATTTTGTTAAATGCACAGCATATTTAAAAATATACTGTATAGATCTTTGATATCAACAGAGTTCCCTTGATCATGAGACAACCCACCCTGGTGGAAACGTCAGTGTATTATGACGTAGGCAGAACCTGTAAATAATAAGCTTCAAATTTTGTTGCAGGGGGCAGTAAGTGGGATGATGGTCAGTCACATAGTAACTCTCTGGATCACATTTGGGAGTCTGACTGTCGACAAGCCTCCAGTTCAGCTTCTGCCCTTGTCTACAGCTGGGTGTAATAATGACTCTTATAGCCATGTAGTTTCTCCTGCTGAAATTGTGGTACCAGATTCTAAGTATCACTTTGAATGGGCCAATCACAGTAATTCAGAGGAACCTTTGTATAATTACAGTACATTCAAAAATATTTCTTCTGATATGGAGGAAGCAGTACCTACTAACAAAGGACCTGAGTAAGTATTGAAGGAAGGCTGTATGTACATTCTAAAAATCTTACAAGTTTTGCCACACAAATGGTTCCAGGTATGTAACACAGGTTCTAAGAGTTTGGAGATATGAGAGCATCAACCCTTGCATGTCCAATTAGGATCAAATGTGATGCAAGAAAAATAATTTACAAACATTATTTATGTTCACCTGGCCATGTTTCTAGCTGCCTATTTTATCGTGTCTCAACTAAGTTAGCATAGTAAAAACATCGTCTGAATAACATTACAAAAGTAGTTTCATTGCGGGATCACATTGGACCCAATTTGTCTGTTTCTTGGATTTTATTGAATGTGGGAAGGGGGAAAAAAAACAACAAACAAACATGAACTGCAAAGCCCAAACAATCGGTTACTGTATAGCATAGAGCTTCAGTAACTTCATGATAGTAAATTCTTTTCCTGATGAGACAAGACTTCCTTCATTACAAATAATTAATTTTTATACCAAGCAACACAAGTGAATTAAATAAAGACACACAAGACAATGTGTCATATTAATATATGTGATATTTAACTTTGAGTGTTAATAAGAACATGAGTTTAAAAATTGACTTCATTTGGCATTCTGTGTAATTAAAACTGTTTGGGATCTACAATTTAATGTCATAACTGTCTAAATTCTACGTTACTATCATTAGTAACCCTTCTATTATAATTCTGTGGATGTTCCATGTGAGGAAAAGTATTATACTGTTTTTCACTGCATAAGCGTGGAGTACTTAACTGTTTAGTTTACAAAATGTATTCTTTACAGGAATGGCCTAATACAGCTGTATTCCATAACATACATGTACTACTCACTGATTGGCTGTGGAATTACAGTTCTTTTGGGAATCGTAGTCAGCTACATCACTGGTAGGTGTGAACAGTTATTTACATAAATATTATGAAATTAATGATTAAGCATGTCCCATCATAGTGCAATGGTAACATCTGAACCACTTGTCTCACTGTTAAAAATGTACGAAATTATTAAGGTGATTAAAAAATGAAATATGGTATAGGTGTTGTAACATGCATAGAGTAAATGTGATTGAATCCCTAATTTTGGTCAAAGAGCCTTGGGATGAGATTGCTTGGGAGAACTATGTGTAACTGGGAAGATCATGTTAAAGTATGTGATGAAGAAATTGTACTTCAATTAAATAAAATCCCCATTAGGAATACAACCTATTGTTGGACACATGCCCCAGCCTACCCATTAGCTACCTAACTAGCCAAACTAATAAAATAATGAAGATTGCTGTCTTCTGGGTTATTGTGCCCTGATGACGGAGGCAGTATGACCTCTGAAATGTTAGTGGAAATCTACCAGACTACACAGCGCAATAACCCAGAAGACAGCAATCTTCAGACTCACCACTGTAGAAACCTCAAATCCTACATAATAAAATAATATATATGCCTCATTTAATTTCAATACTTCAAAAGATAAATATCAAACAAAACAGTAGAACTTGTTCTTTTAACATTTATAACACGTATACAAATATCCCCATAAAAAAATTATATCACCCAGAATGAATGTAATTATATGTGATGAAGGCTTGGACTGAACTGGCTCACAATAGTATCAAGTGGTGGCAATTTGTAACACATGGTAATAAAACTTCAGACAACACAAAAGCAGGAAATTTATTGGCCATCTGAAGTTTTAGTCAGTTTAGTTTACAGAACTTATTATCCATGTTTCAGGAACCTCACCAGAAGATGCCTATGATGAAAAACTAATTCATCCTCTAGCACTGAAGATCAGTTTGTTGTTTCCTGGACGACCTCGCAGATATGTTCAAGATAAGACAACAAGCCCAGATAAATTCAATAATAGCAGTTCTGAAGTCCTCCAGACAAGAGATGAAGAGAGACCATGTGATTTTTCAAAAGAACCCAGATATAGAGCAACTGAATTTACTACAGCAAATGGAAAGAGCCCCATATGACACCATTTGTTACACTCAACAAATGTTTTGTTGAGAATGTGTAAACCACATATTGTAAAAACAGTCTTGGTTGTCTCTGGCAATCGGTGACTCAATTTACATCTTCCATAATGGAAGGAACCCAGTACTTAGGGCAGCTTCTATTGTTTTGCCTGGGTATATTGTACAAATGATGGCAGAGGACAAGTGGACTATCAAAAGATGGAGTTACAGGAATAGTCATAGGGCCATACAGAAGTTCCAATAACAACCGTTAATATCAAGACTTTAGTTTGTGGAACCAAAGATGCAAATTGTAGCAAACAAGTTACAGACCTTGTTCAAATTCAAACTGTGAATAACAACTGCCATACAAATACATGTTTCTTAATAGTGGTGATATATTTATTACAATTTTAAAACTATTTTGATATGCTTTTATATAAGTATCAGCATTGTGAGGATAAGTATTTTACATGCAGTGACCAAACTCCATATTGTTTGCTGATCAGTGAATAAGTGTAAAGTCAGCAACAGGAACTATTATAATTAAGAAGCCACCTTGTCATGGTGCTGATTTCGCATCTGATATGGCCACAGGACTAAAGTTTCATATTAAATGAACAACATTTCTACATCACAATCTTCCTAACATGTGAATATATGAGAATGTATGCTACTAGAGCATTCAATGTTATGTATTAGTGACTTATTTCTTTCTAACACAACTTAAAGATTAGCACTAATGTGCCATTTTTGTTGTCAAGATCTTAGTACATTGTTAATGAGGCTGAAAAATTATGTTGAAATCAAACACCTAACTTAGAAATTGAACTTCTATAATTTAACACAAAATATGTTTTCATATATCTGTAGCGTATATGAGTGAGTTAATATTTTTTAACCATTACATGTAATGGACAAATATGTCAGTGTTAATAGAACAACAGTCACTCTACAACCTTATTCTTATCGACTCATGACTCAGATGAATCTTTGTCCAACACAAGCATAGTCCATTTAATACAGCATATTACCAGTTGGCCACTTCAAACTGAATTTACAAATCTTGAAACAAAGTACATGAAGAATGACATTTGAGTCATAAAGTTCCATACAAGAGGAAAAACAATATAAGATAATTTATTTATTAAGTTTTGTTATAAAGCATGTGGTAATAGCTTCAGTCATTTACTCCTCAGTTCTCTGTATTGTTTCCAAAATCTCTATCTTTTGAACCTGTTTTATCAGCAATATGTTTTAGATAGTGCTGAATACAAAGATGACAAAGCAAACTTAATAGTAAATGAGGGAAAGTAATGGCTGGTTGTTTCATAACAATTTTCAAAGGAAACCCAGGCACAAAAAATATTAATTTTATAGGAGAAACTATATTCAGGGATTCTTAACAATAATATGTATTCCATTTTATAGCAATAATTATTTGATGTTTGGATGGTTACTGTATATTAAATTGTGATACAGAATGTGACTGTTGAATAAATAATTTTAGTGACTAGCCAGTCCCAGTGTTTATATATTACCTCATAAGTAAAGAAGGCCCTGCTTAATATGGCAGAGTGGTTAGATCAACTCTTTCATGTTTGGGAGGTTCCAGGTCCCACATTTCAAGCATAGGGACATGATTCAATAATGATGCAATCTCTCATGAACAAAAAGTCTGAGTGTAAAATGACTGTCCCTCAAAATTCTGCATATCATAACAATTTTAAAACCAATTTTAAAAGCAAAGACAATGTAGACTGATGAGAGATGGCAAAAATTATCTTGCCTTTACAGAAAAAATAATTATCTCACCAACATAATTTTCTCACATTTGAATAAAAATTTTCTTGGATATTATCCATCTAGTAAAATATAAAACGTAAAACGACGTTTTGGAGATGGTGCTCTATCTCCGTCTTCAGGTTCCTACTCAGTTGGGCCCACTAGATAGAGCTAATCCCTATCTCAAAATGACTTCACCATCGTCAAGAAGTTTTAGATTTGATATAATTTTCTCACAGTTCTACCATGATAACATTATTATTCTCTGTTCTCCTTTTGTATCTATGAACACACTTTGTCAATTTCTTTTGTGTACCTTACCTCACTTTGTTTCAACTTCTTGTCCTTGGTCCCCTCCATGGAATAGTTCTCAAGATGATTCCTGTAAAAAGTACATGTTCTCTGTTACTAAATGTGTATATATATGCTATAAACGAACATCCAAGTTTAGCAAAGAATGGAAATGCATGTTTGAAAATTACAGATAATTTACTGCATTTTTTGTTCCTGTAGAACATGTTAAATGTATACTTTAATAAGACTACAATGGTAGTGGTTTATTTTTACATAATATCCATAAATGTGTATAGTTGCAAAATATGTGGTAAAGTGATAAACTAACATGAACAGTGGTTTCACATGTTTCAGCTCTAAACTGGAATGTGACATGGTAGAACCATTAGGTTTCTCTAGTGTTCACTGAAAGAAATTATATTCTGGATTTGGTAGAATGTAAAAATGTGACAAGAAAAGTTTGTACGATTAAAAAAATAAACATAAAAGTCTTTAAGTCGTGTTTGTCGGGTTTTTGTACTTTGTCCAAGGATCCGATTTTCGAAACGTCGTATACATTTTAACCTTGGACGATGAACAAAGTCCAAAAACCCAATAAACCCACGGAACCAAATGAAAGAGTTTCGTCCAGTGCCGCCAAACACAAAACCACTGTGGCGGCGGAGGTAATAATCACGGAAAACCATATAGAAATAAGATTTTGTCTAGCAAGTTAAGCTACGAACAGTCTGAAGTGTAAATACTACCTAAACAATGTTTGGGATTTTGATAAATATTTGTTGAAAGTTCCACGCGCAAAAATAATAGGAGCACCTATTCAACAAACCTTAAATACCGTGCCACCTACTGGTACCAATTGCGAAACAGTTTCACCATATTATGTTCTTTAGTTATCTGTGGTGTTAGCCCCCCCCTCCCCACTATACATGCTCTGATCTAACCTGTGATTACTGTATGGTGCAGAGAAAACTAGCATTGAGAGTAAGTAAGTAAGTGATTCGAGTGTGGTAAATGTGACGAAATTTTTGGTTTTTGGAGAGTAGAAAGGAATCAGACTTTTTTACTACCTGCACATATATTAAAAATGGTTGTTATAAACATTTCACAGAAGACGGAATTTGAAGATACTATAAGGTTTGTAAATTATCACTTCTTAATATATAAAACTAAGTAGCTAGCACATTCATTTCATTTGGTTTATTCCATTTGCAGTTCAAGTGACCTAGTTGTTGTGCACTTTTATGCCGATTGGGCTACACAATGTGGTCCCATGAATGATGTACTTGAAGAACTAGCCAAACAAGCAGAACTGAAGGTAAGTTAAATCAACAGCAAAAAAGTTATTAGATTAATTGAAAATATGTGTTGTCTCTATTTTAACTCCTTTTTGAAAATGTTGTGTTTATATTACTCAGTTGTAAGTGTAATATTACCAAGAATGTACAAAATTTCATATACCAAGTTTTGTGGGTTTTCGACTGTGTAACACGAAGCTGTAAAAAGAAGAAAAGTGATGAGTCTTTACATCAGAATTATGTCAACAGAAACACAGGAAAACAGACTTCACAAAAGTATTCCCTGTAGTTAAGAATGTAACAACTGTTACTTTACTTTGTTCTTATAAGACACTAATGTAAAAAATCTGTTTTTAATATTTACCACATTGAGAAATGTGTCACATTTCACAAATAATAATTAGTTCTTCTGATTAGTTGTTTACTGGTGCTTTGTTTCAGGGTGTCAAGTTTGTAAAGTGTCCAGCTGAAGACTTGCCAGAAGTTTCCTTGAGGTACTCTGTTTCTGCTGTTCCAACATTTCTCTTGCTACGTGGGGGCTCACTATTAGACAGAGTAGATGGAGCCAATGCAGCTGAACTTACAAAGAAAATTAATTTACAGGTCATCAGATTATTTTCTTCTTACATAGTGTATTACACATACTGCATGCATAGTGCTTTCTTTGAGACCAGTCTAAATTAGCTTGAAATAAAGGACTGTAATTAATTCTTATGCAAACACTTCTATTGTAAGTGAAGTTAAATATGTTGGTTAGCTGTGTGTTAGTCAGTATTTATCCCATTTTCAGAATATGAACATCAGTGCATTATACCCCTAAAGCACAAGGCATATACAGACAATATTCATTCAGATATTTGTATCTTACAATCCTTATTGAAATGTGAATTCATTTTACTGACATTGCCTTTATAATGTGTTATATCCAGTAACCAATCAGGTTTCCTGGACTGTGTATACTATAAATGTTTTGACCAAAATTGTATTGATACAGTGGTTGTAGAAATGCATAATAAATGGTAATTTTCTGGTTTTAGATCAGAGCACTTTGACACAATTTTACTGGACTGGTCTTTATGAACATTTCTTGTGTATGTGTTTTGAAGATAATTTTTCAGATAATTACAAAATATTAAATAACTCCACATGCCCAAATATGTGAGCCGGGATAGCTCAGTCAGTATAGTGACTAACTATGGGCTGGACGACCGGGGTTCAATCCCCGACGGGGGCATAGGATTTTTCCTCTAGCCTCTGCGTCCAGACCGGCTCTGGGGCCCACCCAGCCTCCTCTACAATGGGTACCGGGGTCCTTTCCCGGGGGTAAAGCCGGCCGGGGCGTGATGCTGACCACTCACCCCCATCTAGTGCCGGGGTCAAGGAAGAGAGGAGCTATACCATCTCTCCCCCCAAATGCCTACATGGCGTATAGTGGGACAAACTTTACTTTTACATGCCCAAATATTGTCAATAGTTGCAGAATAGGAACACTTTATGATATTTTTGTTTGCTCCCATTAAATTAACATCTGGTAATTTTTACCATTTTGCAATAGCTGGAGAACACAGAAATTCCTCCAGAACACTGAATAATTTTTACCACTTCGGCATGATGAAATGAATTGCCATGAGAACATCAGGTGTCATGTTAAAGATGTGTTTCATTTGTACAGGTATCCAAAGGTTCAAATACTACATCGGCCAAACCTGCTGCTGAAGATTTGACAACACGTCTGCACAGACTTATCAATTCAGCCCCTGTTATGTTATTCATGAAAGGAACAGCAACAGAACCAAGATGTGGGTTTAGTAAATCAATGGTTTCCCTCTTAGACAGCCATGGAGCTCTGTACAAAACATTTGATATTTTGAGTAATGAAGAAGTGAGGCAGGGATTAAAGACATACTCAAAGTGGCCAACATACCCACAGGTAAATCAAACTTCTTTGTTCTTGAATATTGATGTAATTTAATAAATGCAGAGACTACTATCATTGAAAGATATCTTCATGCTGAGTTCTTACAATGTCATGTGTAAAATTCTTTGATAAATAATAAGAAATATGTTCAGAATTGTTTACCAATATTGTTATACATTCTTTGCATACACTGTGTATTTAATGTATAAGGGTAAAAAAATATACTCTGTCATTTTTCTCACAAATGGCTCAGCATACAATTATTATTTCATATATAAAACAAAATATAGGATAAATTAAGATCTATAATTTCTATTTTAAACATTTTTACTATGGTTTATGTGCAAGAAAATAAAAGGAAAAGTTACTTAAGACTTTGCAGTATTGTTATATAACAAAATACCTTACCAAATATGTAACAAGATAGTTTTCCACCAATAGATTTGTATCTGCAATAAATGAACATGAAGATCAGTGCAGTATACAAATTTTAAAAGAATGCATTAGGAAAGTATATTTATACCTCGGACAGCACAACTTACCAAACTGATTTGATTACATATGAATATTCTAGCTTCACTGAAAACACTTGTCCTCAGCCTCCATTGTCATCATTTATATTGTCTCCAGCTTTACATCAATGGTGAACTCATTGGAGGTCTGGATATTGTGAAAGAAATGAATGAAAGTGGTGAACTACAGGAACTGCTGCCAAAGAAGGAAACTTTGGAAATGAGGTAACTCATAGGACAGATATTGATATGTGGTTTCATAAATAATAGTCACATTCTTAGTAATGCTTTGCTTTCTTCATCTTTCAGGCTGAAATCATTAATAAACCAAAGTGACTGTGTGGTGTTTATGAAAGGATCTCGGGAAGCACCACAGTGTGGCTTCAGTAAGCAGCTGATGGCAATTCTAGCAGAGACTGAGTAAGTAAGAGACTGTAATTGTGGTGGGATCATTTGATTAAATACAAATGGCTGACAGGAAACACTAACCATACAAGAATGTTTTGTGTTTCATCATCTGCAGCTTGTAATCAGAACATTCAGTTTTAAGGTCAAACTTGATTCATCATTATGCCAAATTCTTTAGTTACAACTTGGGATTTCTGTTATTCTAAGCACAAAGTACAGGTAGCCCTCGATTTGCGCTGTTTCAGAATAACGCCGGTTTTGAAACTAGAAAGTCAAAAAGTGACAGAAATATATTTTACTATTATTTATAACGTTTTACAATGTTTCTCGTACAGCTTCTTATACTAAATCGTAATTCTTACATCGCTGATTTTGAATAAAAATTATAAATACAGTCATCTCTGCAATTACGTATGTTTCGTTTACGCGAATTTGCTCCGAGATTGATGAATCGGTAAAAGCTGTTTGTGAAATGCAAACTTTTGCATATGCAAGTTTGCTCTTATGCAATGTCATTCCTGGCGCTTTAAACTTTCAGAGGACTAATTTAATCTCTGCGGAGGTACCGGGGTTATTTTTACTACGCAATTTTCTATAGGTCGGCGTCTTATGTGAATGCAACTATCGCATAACAGCAGAGATGACTGTACACATCAATCACATGAAAGAATTGCAGTCAATCGCGGGGACCAACGAATTGCCGATTCTAAGTGTATAAAATATATTTTTTAAATTCCCTTTATTTTATTTACGTTATTTCAGAGCTTTAAATGTAATGCCATTATATTACTCGTCAATGGTTGGGTGCTGGGAACGCATGTCATTGACTTCCCATTGATTTACATTATAAAAGAGTTCCAGTTTACACCGGTTCATCCAGGAACACATCCCTGGCATAAATCGAGGGCTACCTGTATAAGTAACGTACAATATTAGTTTTTGTAACATATTGTGGACCAATGTTGCATCCAGTACAAGCCGTTGTGATGCAAGTGCTCATTGCATTTGGACATGCATCTTGTGTCTGTATGGTAGAGTCAAGAAATTGTGAACTTTTTCAATAGCTGCCAAACAATGTGTGAATCTTCATGTTTGACCACATGCAGACATGTAAAGAGGGAATAGGCTGTGTTCATTTTTGGTGTGTACAGAGAGCATGAAAGGCACAAGCATATCTGATTTGGTGACTTATTTTCATAACTTGCTGTACCAGGATGTTGTAATTTATGAAGCAGGTGAATATTAAGTTTAGTGTATGATTGAGCAAGACATTCTCACAAACTTATGACATAATCAAGGAGGATAAAGCCATGTGCCACACTATAGTTCACAAATAATGTATAAGCTTCAAGGAAGATGGCTGTCTTTTGGGTTGCTGCACCATGTGGTCTGGTAGAAGTTTACCCAACATTTCATCCATCCAAAGTCTCACTTTAAGTCACAATAAAAACCTGTTCATCCAGGTCTGTATTATTGCGTGAAGTTTGACAGGAAGTTGTGTGCAAGTATATTTTTACATGATTTTACAGAAACAGAATTATAAATTTTTAATTTATGGAACTCTTATTTGTGTTGATAAATGTACGAGTGTGCTGAAGTTTATTGTAATGGAATGTCACCATTACATTTCAGAGTGGGGCATTCATTTTGGGCAGCACATAAGTGGCTGGTGTGTTTTGTTTTGTTCCGGAGAGTAATTATCAAGTTAAAAAATGCACTGTATTACTAAATATGTTTGTCATTTATCATATCTGTAAATTCTTAACAGTAACCTAAGACTCATTTCTTGTTTCTAGCATCAAGTTTGTTACATTTGACATACTTACTGATGAAGAAGTGCGTCAAGGCCTGAAGACTTTCTCCAATTGGCCAACATACCCTCAAGTATATGTTAAAGGAGAACTCATTGGTGGATTAGACATTATCAAGGAGTTGAAAGAAAGTGGCGAGTTGCTCAGTACTTTAAAAGGACAGTCATAATTGTTCTTTGAACATAACAATGAATAGTTACTACAGTGAATGGGTGTAGATTAATTAAAATACAATATTAATCTTTTCTGGTATTAGAAGAAATGTTATGGTCAAAAACTTAAGTTTGTAATCCATTTCATGCCTGCTTTCCATAATGCATAATGAAAGAATTATGAATATTCATGAAACTTGGTATAAAAGTTATGGCATCACACATTTGTAATTTTTAATTCAATATAATTACAATACCAGTATATCACCATTGCAATACTTTGATGTGGGAGTGACAGCGCTATTTCATGTAGGGAACTTAAATTTTGTCTGTATTTAGCATTCTGCTTGGTAGGAAGAACTAATGAACCATTGCATCTGAACGTTAATATATAAATAATAATAATAAATAGAGTGTAAAACTTGCTTAACCTCTCAAGCAGGTTTGCTGTATGGAGTACGCGACGCAATAATCTTACGCTCAGGCGGTTTGCCGTACAGAGTACGCATGATGCGCTATCATGTTCAGAATAGCATATATCTGCCATCTGTTGACCAGTCTTTTAAACTATTCACTCAGGTAAACAGCTAAAATCTCAGGCTATGTGGGTGAATGACTTTGGTTTCATAGCTGTAAATTTAAGGCAGGAAAAGGGCCGAGAAAAAAGGGACGAATTCCAAGTAGGTATAGTAACAAACCAGTACATATTGAGAGGGCACCATGGCCAGTTCAAAGTATTATAGGCGTTCTATTTCTGGTGGTGCAATTTCGGGGTTGTTAGAAGTTAAGGAATCTGTGAGTGATTTGTCTGGTGAAAGTGAAGACAGTGAACCTGATTTTACTGCAATCGATGAGAGCATAACTCTATGGAAGGGGAGATTGTCTTTCAGAATCTATCTGCCACTAAAGCCATCTAAATTCGGAATAAAAACATTCAATCTCTGTGAATCTAGCACAGGCTACTTGTTGAAATTTGTGGTATATTCTGGCAGTGAGACAGACTTACAAACTTCAATAGATTGCGGAGAAAACAACAAAACTTCATCCATTGTTGTGAAGCTGATGGAGGATTTGTTGAATAAAGGGCACACATCATGGATGGACAATTATTATAACTCACCAGATCTTGCGGCATTTCTCAAGAAGCAAGGGACAAATGTAGCAGTGACATTGCGGCTAAACAGGACAAATGTACCAACCACTGTAAAATGTGCTAAACTGAAGAAAGGGGAAACCATTGCACAACAGTCAGATGGCATAATGGTTATGAAGTGGAAGGATAAGGAAGATGTGACAATTAATTCAACCTTCCATGACGCTTCAGTGATGACAGAACAGGAAGGTGGTGTTGAAATAAAGAAACCTGTCTGTGTCACAGAATACATTAAGGCATTTGGGGGGGTGGGTGGATCTAAAAGATCAGAAATTACAAACATATCTTCTGGAGAGGAAGAGAGGGTCTAAGTGGTACATGAAATTGTTTGGGAGGCTTTTGAATGTGGTGGTATACAACGCTCATCAAAATAATACCATGGACCACTTGACCTTCAGGATGCAACTAATCACCTCTCTGATTGAAAGATATGGAAGGGCAGTGCACTCTCGTAAACAAGGAAGACCTTCCATAAATCCTTCCCCTGCAGTCTCACTGAAAGACATTTCATTGAAAAAATACTGCCAACAGGAAGGAAGGCAAAGCCACAAAAAAGATGTGTTCTGTGTCAGAAGAATAGGAAAAGGAGGGAAACAGTTTATTGGTACCCAGACTGTCAAACAGGATTGTGTTTAGATACCTGCTTCAAGGTTTTTCACACCGTGGAGAACTTCTGAGTTTCACTCGTTGACAGTGGTAAGTCTACACATAAAAATACATTTCTTACTGATTGTTATAACCATGAACACAGTAGGAGACAGTATTGAAATTTTCAGAATGGTGGAATTAATAGTATATTCAGAAGAAGCAATTATGTAAGAAGTAGCATTTTAAAGATCCAGGCGGATTTTAAATACCAGAGCTGCGTTACCTCGCAGTAGGAATGGTGGGTTTTAAATAGACGGCTTGAGGGGTTAAAATGGAATCACAAGGAACCTGAACATATTTGATGGTGGCAAGCTTAGCAGAACCTGCCATATTTATCCAGATGGTTCACTGGCAGGAAAAACATTAATGAAAGTGTACAACTTTTTCATTTATTAATTTTTCCATCTCAGACTTGTATACAGCATATTTAACATGTAACTTATTCTAAACCAAAATGTTATCTTGATAATGAAGCTACATACTTGCTTTTGTCCTGGGGCATTCCAGAAATGCTGCATGGGTTTCTTTAGCCTTCTGAATTGCTATCAGAATATTTTGCATTGTCCATTCATTTGAGTCCAACATGTCTTGCTCTGTAAATGGGCCTTGCTGGTATCTGTGAAGTTCTCTGACATGGGCACAGCTTCCTAGTGCTGAAATATACATTTTACATGTTCATGCCATACAAGTCAAAAATATTTCAGTATACTTTTCTGAAACTTTGATAACAGTGATTCTCTGGTTTCATGACACAGATTCAACCGCAGAAGTTATATATTATGTGCTCAGTAAGAAGGGCAGTGTCAATACAAATTATGTTTTACCAAAGACATGGTGTCAATGAAATGTGTAGTGATCATGAAAAGTGAGTACATAAGTATTTAGAAGGATATGATCATATATTTTAAAATACTTTCAGTACATTCATGTATTCACAGTTAGAATTTGTAATACATGCATGTACACACTGGTTTATAATCAGTAGTTTTGATTACATACAGGTACATGTTTATGGCCATGTATAGTTTTGTACCTCCTTTCTGAGGTGAAATTTTGTGGTGTGCCATCATATGTCTTTGACAAATTAGGGTATACCACTGGTAAAAAAAACCCAGCAGAACAATGATTTAGAGAGAGTGAGAATGCCACAAGTAACTATCAGGATAGCTGGTAACCTGGTTGCAAATTGAACTGGTTGTTTCCTATATATAAATATAGAATGTTACTGCTACAGTACCATCCTGCTTAATTCATCTTTGTGAAAATACTTTGTTTCTAATGTCGTGTTAGATAATATTTTCTGCATAATTTTAACACGCCTGGTCTAGCGGTCAGAACACTAGCCTTGTAAGCCTGGGGTCCCGGGTTCAATTCCCGGTGGTGCTCAAATTTATAACTTGTGTTGGGCAAGGCCGTGGTCTAGGCATCACGGAGTTTTCCTCCGGGGGCTTCCCCGGTTTCTCCGTGGCATCCCAACAATTACTCCACTCACACGCAGAAGAAGGCAATGGCAAACCACTTCTGATCATCTCTGCCAAGAATGTATATACGAGGGTCGCTCATTAAGTAATGCCCCACATTTTTTTTCTCAGCCAATAATGAAGATAGAAAAGTGTACTTTTACATGCTTGAGATTTGATGTTTCCCGCGTTCGTGTACGGAGTTTCAAATGATTCCAACCGATAGCGGAGCTGTAGTGAACTGTTAAAATGGCGTCTGTGAACGACTCTCGTTACAAGCAACGAGCTGTAATTGAATTCCTTGTTGCTGAAAAAGAAACGGTGGTGAACATTCATAAACGTTTGTGTGCTGTGTATGGAAGCTGTGCAGTCGATAGGAGCACCGTTGGTCGCTGGGCTAAGAGAGTTAAAGCTTCAGGAAGTGAAGAAACCGAGCTCCGTGATCTGCCGCGCTCTGGGCGTCCTGCCACAGCCACCACTCCAGACATGTTGAACCGCGCGGATGCCATTATTTGTGAGGATCGGCGCATCACAACTCGACAATTGGCCCAACAGCTTTCAGTCAGCAATGGAAGTGTGATTGCAATTATCCAGGCTCTCGCATATTCGAAGGTGTGCGCAAGATGGGTTCCACGAAGTCTCACAGCAGACCACAGGATTCAAAGGAAAACGATTTCTTCTGAATTGTTGGAGCGTTTTGATGCTGAGGGAGAGGTCTTTCTGTCCCGGATCATTACAGGTGACGAAACCTGGATACACCACTTTGAGCCAGAGACAAAAAGGCAGTCAATGGAGTGGCATCATCCTCAATCACCGAGAAAGAAGAAATTCAAGACAACTCCCTCCGCCGGAAAAGTCATGATGACTGTCTTTTGGGACAGTGATGGGGTCATTCTTGTGGATGTGATGTCAAGAGGTGCGACCATCAATTCAGACGCGTACATCAGGACCCTGAAAACCCTCAAGAAGCGTTTTCGACGAGTTCGGCCTCACAAGCATCCAGCAGAAATTTTGCTCCTGCACGACAATGCACGCCCTCACACAAGTCCGAGAACCCGGGAAGAAATCACCAAATTGGGTTGGACGGTGCTACTCCATCCACCCTCCGACTTCCATCTCTTTGGGCCACTTAAAGATGCTATCCGCGGAACAAGATTTGAAGATGACGAGAGCGTGATTCAAGCAGTGAGGACATGGCTACGTGCACAGGACAAGAGCTGGTACCGGCAAGGCATGCACGCACTTGTTCCACGCTGGCGTAAAGCCGTACAAGTTGATGGGGACTATGTGGAAAAATAGTATGTGTAAAGGAAACATTGATTTATATTGTCACTAAATTTGAGCCATCTTGAATAAATATGTTCTGAGGAAAAAAATGTGGGGCATTACTTAATGAGCGACCCTCGTATATATGAGCAGGTCCCTGACAACCTGAAGAGGTTGGAAGGATCCTGTTCATAATATATGGACCTGTCATCAGACAGAACACTACAAATAAAAAATAAATGAGGAAGTAGGTAACAATATGAACAAAATTTAAACTTGCCACTATTTTTCATTGTACATCTGCTAGCTTTGATTGTGGAAGTAATTTGGTCATTCATTTCTAACCTCATTTTAGATGTTTCTCAAAATGTTTACATAATTATGATGAAACTAATCTAGTGTATGACCCATCAAATTTGACAAGAATGAAACTCTTTGTGTTAAACATTAATACATTTATTGCAGAATTATCTTTGCAAATCACACTGAAAATACCAAATTTATCAAATATCTTTACAAAGTAATTAAATTTAAAAATCTTCATGGCAACTGAAGCCAGGTTCCTGCCAAACATTAACACAAAACAACCCCCAGACTCCACCACAGCCACAGTTATCATCAGAACTTAATTTTATTGTATTTTTTTTTCTTCCTCCCATATTGCATGACTGGTACAGTTGTCCATTCAAGTGTGACAGATATTATCTATTATATTAGGAGTAGATATGCTATTTTAGAGAGAATAGCACCATGCCTCCTGAATAAACTTAGCTTAAAGGGTTCTTGATACATTTCAATGTTTGCATACGTTCCTTACCATTTCCAAGGTCATGCACCAAACTTCGAATGTAAAAACCCCCACCACAGTGTACTTCCAGTGTGAAGGATGGTGGTGAAAACTGCACACACTGAATAGCATGACAAGTGACAGGGCGAGGTCTCACTTCCACTTTTACGCCAGCCCTGTATTTAATAGAACTGTTATTATAACTAGACTAAAACAATTCATGTTTAAGAGTTATGTATTTGGTTAAACATGGGAGTGCGAATAGTACATCGTCAAAGCCCGTGGTATAAAGGACTAGAATTTGAAATGGGTTCTCAGCCACATGGCCTAAGACCTGCTGTGATAACCTATGTCATAAAATAGTGTTTCCTGATATCAGAGAACACATCCTGTTAATCTCATCACTATTTGGCAGTCTCTGTTGCTGTCAGCAAATGTTCAGGTTAAGAACTAGGATGTCGCACTGATGAACATTTGGAGGGATGCATGCATATCTCAGTGGCAGAAATTAAACTGGAATTAAAATACTACGCAAGCAAAAGCAGTGTGATGTGTGTTACTAATGGCCAATTTTGTAAAAGTGATATGTGAACCTGTTTACAATAGAAAGTCACTAACACTTAATAAATTGTCCTCATTAATAACATTTCAGCCCATGAATCAGTAAAGAAATGTGGATTTGGCCCTCAGTGTGGAAAAGGCTGAGAACCTGTGATTTTAAGGTAATGATGGCTGAAAGGAGCACATTGTGGAATATGTTACCCCTGTTACAGAAATATCAACTCCCTGTTGGTGTTATTAATTCTCCCTCAAATTTATCCATTGTTTTCATACATGCTTTCACTCGGCTCCAAACTCACTCCCAAGGTTTCACCATGCAAAGTGGTACGAGGGTCGCTCATTAAGTAATGCCCCACATTTTTTTCCTCAGAACATATTTATTCAAGATGGCTCAAATTTAGTGACAATATAAATCAATGTTTCCTTTACACATACTATTTTTCCACATAGTCCCCATCAACTTGTACGGTTTTACGCCAGCGTGGAACAAGTGCATGCATGCCTTGCCGGTACCAGCTCTTGTCCTGTGCACGTAGCCATGTCCTCACTGCTTGAATCACGCTCTCGTCATCTTCAAATCTTGTTCCGCGGATAGCATCTTTAAGTGGCCCAAAGAGATGGAAGTCGGAGGGTGCCAGATCTGGACTGTAGGGTGGATGGGGTAGCACCGTCCAACCCAATTTGGTGATTTCTTCCCGGGTTCTCAGACTTGTGTGAGGGCGTGCATTGTCGTGCAGGAGCAAAATTTCTGCTGGATGCTTGTGAGGCCGAACTCGTCGAAAACGCTTCTTGAGGGTTTTCAGGGTCCTGATGTACGCGTCTGAATTGATGGTCGCACCTCTTGGCATCACATCCACAAGAATGACCCCATCACTGTCCCAAAAGACAGCCATCATGACTTTTCCGGCGGAGGGAGTTGTCTTGAATTTCTTCTTTCTCGGTGATTGAGGATGATGCCACTCCATTGACTGCCTTTTTGTCTCTGGCTCAAAGTGGTGTATCCAGGTTTCGTCACCTGTAATGATCCGGGACAGAAAGACCTCTCCCTCAGCATCAAAACGCTCCAACAATTCAGAAGAAATCGTTTTCCTTTGAATCCTGTGGTCTGCTGTGAGACTTCGTGGAACCCATCTTGCGCACACCTTCGAATATGCGAGAGCCTGGATAATTGCAATCACACTTCCATTGCTGACTGAAAGCTGTTGGGCCAATTGTCGAGTTGTGATGCGCCGATCCTCACGAATAATGGCATCCGCGCGGTTCAACATGTCTGGAGTGGTGGCTCTGGCAGGACGCCCAGAGCGCGGCAGATCACGGAGCTCGGTTTCTTCACTTCCTGAAGCTTTAACTCTCTTAGCCCAGCGACCAACGGTGCTCCTATCGACTGCACAGCTTCCATACACAGCACACAAACGTTTATGAATGTTCACCACCGTTTCTTTTTCAGCAACAAGGAATTCAATTACAGCTCGTTGCTTGTAACGAGAGTCGTTCACAGACGCCATTTTAACAGTTCACTACAGCTCCGCTATCGGTTGGAATCATTTGAAACTCCGTACACGAACGCGGGAAACATCAAATCTCAAGCATGTAAAAGTACACTTTTCTATCTTCATTATTGGCTGAGAAAAAAAATGTGGGGCATTACTTAATGAGCGACCCTCGTACAATAAACAAAAGATAATGATCTGTATTTTCTGGCCACACAAGTTACTAATTATTCAACTTTGTAATGTAAATTAACTTCTAGATGACTGTGTTTAAATCATAAAATGTACTTCATTTCTCTCCAAAATGATTGTGAGAAACTACTGAGCAATTAACTAAAAATGACATGTCATTTCTTATTTTATGTTTTTAGAGCATCTTGCAATTAATAACTGCAGTGTTACCTTATCTCAAGGTTAAACATTGAAGCACCTACTTCATACTTTATTTTGTGACACTCTTTCAACTGATTAGGTTATGTGTGTCAAAATTACTATGAGTGATGAATTAGGAGAGATATGTAGAAAGAAGAAGTCATAGCCGGTTCTAAGGTGCTTTCATAGCATTTGCTTACAGGGCCAGAGGAAAACAATGAGAAACCTGTCAGAAGAATAATAATAACAGGAGTTCAGAAATATGAAGCAGGAGTGCTAACCACCTGACTGTGACACCTGAAAGATGGAAAGATAAAAGAAAAATTAGACGAATGAAAGAGAGGAGAGTGGAAATATGAAGAAAGAATAAGGGATGAAAGGAAGAAGGTAAGAAACTAGTCTTTCATAAGCACATTGACAGCTTTACCTTGTCAGATCAGCTAAGCGATAGCCATGCAACTTCAAGGCAGAGTATAATGGTGGAGTTTGAAGTATCTCACCATGAAATCTGGATAGAGCTTCTTCTAACATCTGTCTTGATATATGACCTATGCATACAACATGAAATAAAATAATTAAAATTTGTGGAAATGTTTATGAACTCTGGGATAGTTATAATGAGCACTTTATTATGGTATATAATCTTGTCAGAATTTTATTTTACAATTAATTAGTAATTACATTCACAAAGCATTTAAAACTGGAATGTTAACTTATGTTTCATATGGGTGTGATAGTTAGTTATCACCCTGAGGCAGAGGTTCCCAAACTTTTATACCTTGTGCCCCCCTTAAAACATTTCATAAAATTTATGCCTCCCTTCCAGAATAAGTGCAAGCAAACAGATTTGACATAAAAATTTACGTATTAGTATACAGCACTGTAAGACAACTAAACTGCCTCAACCAAGCAAAGGATGTTAAAAATGTTTCTCCATATTTTGTTAAAAAAAGTTTTTTATACAAACACCCCCCCCCCCCCCCCCCCCCCAGAAAACCACTCGCGCCCCACACTTTGGGAACCTCTGCTCAAAGGGAAGAGCACAAATTGAGTGTTTAAGAACATATTACAGGGAAGAATATGTGAGAATAAGAGGAAACAAAGGAATAATGGAGAAAAGCACACATCAGTAGCTTTATAATTTGTATACTTAATATAATGGTGTAATGGTCATTAACCCTTTCAGTCATGTATGTGGTGTAGTGACCCTGTTATCCATCTACAGGTGACAGTTCTAAGGAAAGCCAAGAGATGGCAGTAGCTTGGAGCTGGTGCCATTTGTTCCTATGACATGGGAAATTAAAACCTCACATAACAAATAAATGTTCTGCTGACCTGTTAGGAGCTCCTAGTGAAGGCACAAACATTTGTATTTTGACCCTGAAAAGGCTGAATCGAGACATTAAATTAGTATCACGCAGGGAGAAATTGCATATAGTGTTTTGGTTGGAAAATATCGAGTAAATAGACCAATTATGAAATTGAGGCATAGGCTAGGGTTAAGGTTAATACAGATTTTAGAGAAATAGGTTGTGAGGATGTTAACTGGACTAAACTATCTCTGGATACAGTCCAGTGATGGACATTTATGAATGTGATAACAGGTTCCACAAAGTCAGAATCTGTTGATCATATGAGTAACCATCAACTGATAATGGTCTCACACCATGGGGTCAGTTGGGCCATTAGTTAAAGAGTCACTGTTGTGTTTAGTGAGCAGGGGAATGTTAATCTAAAAAGGGAGTATATTATTAATAAAGCAGCATTTAAAACTTTCATCTAAATGAGTAAATTTAAAGTGCTTCCACTTCCATCAAGAAGAAGTGTAATTATAGTTGGCTATCTTCTGGGTTGTAGCACTGTGTAGTCTGGTAGAAGTTTACCAACATTTCAGAGGTCCTTGCTGCCCCCATCATCAGGGCAATGAGTAAGCAAGGACCTCTGAAACACTGGTAAACTTCTACCAGACTACACAGTGCTACAAACCAGAAGACAGCCATCTTTGGACTCACTGCCATGAAAACCTCGTATCGTGGTAAGTGTACCTATGTTATAGTCCTGTGCGAGTAAAATGGAATAGAAAATTTGACTTCATACATGTGATATAATTGAAAGTGAAAGCCTGTAAGATGTAGTAGTCATTTGTAAATATAATACAAGCCATGGTGTTTCTCATTCCTCACTATTTCAGTGTATTCAAAGTTTTTAGGAATGAGTAGTGGTAGCACAGTTTGAAGGGCAGACAGAAACAAAGTTTCCATGACATTCATCTTTCAGTGATTCAGTGACCCTTCAGTATGGATAACACAACAGATTAGCATATTTGCATAGTCAGAGATATTTGGTCTAACAAAATAGTGGGATGTATGCCATGACAGAGAGGCATAATGCTGATACTGCTCTACACACAGATACAGTTACATTTGTGCATATGAACTCTTAATAATGCACATTTGCCAAACAGAACAGGATTAAGAATTTAGTTACTAATTTCAATTTTCTGGACTTTTTCAACCGTCGTTACGGTTCCTCAAAAAACACTGTTTATTGGGAGATGGCTCTTCCCCTGTCCTCAGTGAATGTACACAGTTGGACCAATTAGAAAAGCGCTCAATCAAGATTAGGCCCTAATCAGTAATTCAATACCATTATCAATAACATTTAAAAATTAATCAAGAATTTCCTCCTTTGTAGATCAGCCATTTTGATGATACACCCTTGTGGCCTAATGCTCTTGATATCATATACCTTATAATCTGTGTTTGTACATGAACCCCCACAACGGTTAAAACATGTCTCTTTTACTGTGATGAGGTTTCTGTACCCTAACCCAGAAGTCACTATCCACTTATATGAACCATTGTTTCACTGCTCTTTGCATGTCATCACCTGTTTTAAAACTGCACACTCCCAAATATTGCTTCACCTATTTCTAGTACTGAAGCAACATCTGGAAGGCTAACAAGATGTGGAAGCAGCAGTGAAACAATGGCTGAAAGGACAGGACGAGGAATGTCCTATAGTATGATAAGTACCTCAATCTCCATGGGGCTGTATAATAAAATAATGTACACTTCATGCAGTGACATATCCATACTGAACAACTGGTGAATCAATTCAGGAACCTTGTAATCTTACTTTCTGACTGCCCTTTATAAAATAACCATAGAGGCTCAGCTTATGAAGTGATTTATTCTAAGCAAGCCACTGGAAGTTTATGATTTATACATTGGTCTGACAACCTTTATTTAGTCCCAAAATCTATGAAGTGTAAAACTTTGCTTTTAAGACCTGTGTATGCATTCATGGTGCTTAGGCAAGGGGTCATTTGATCTTTACTTACTGTATGAGCATTCCTTTGTTATATTTCCAGTTTCATTGTAGGTATCAGTAGCAATTCCTAGATGGCCTGTTACTCTATACTTCTTCTTTCCATGTAGGAATTTGGGGAGAATCTTGCATCCAGAGCCAACACCAACAACTGGAATACATGATCAACAACCCTTTGCATGATATGAACACGCTATATAACATTAACTATGGGCACTTCTGCTAAAATTGGAATCGAACAAGAAACTGGGTGAGTGAAAGTTTGTTGCACAGAGACAAATGTAAGCCTGATGCTGTGATTTTGCTACTACTAGAACTTTTTCATGCATTGCAATGGTAAGAAAATCATGTAACTGACTATTATTATCAAAATACATATAGAGGTTTCTCAGAGTGATTAAGTCAATTACATTTTG
The DNA here is from genome assembly GCF_977971745.1 of Zootermopsis nevadensis. Taxonomy (NCBI): domain Eukaryota; kingdom Metazoa; phylum Arthropoda; class Insecta; order Blattodea; family Termopsidae; genus Zootermopsis; species Zootermopsis nevadensis. The sequence continues at coordinate 14,216,855 of NW_028259149.1, read as the reverse complement.
CTATATTTAATGAGCCAAAGTGGTTACAACAGTGAAATAACTAATGATATGTACAGATACACTTGAAGTTTACTGCCATAGCCCTAAGTGTAAGATGATGAGTAACAACGAAAGCCAAGTAGGTTCTGTGGTTTCACAGATTTCACTGTAGTTTAGCACCAGTTCCAAACAAATTGCAGAGAAAACCACCTTGAAAGGAGTGAACCAGTTACTGGGATGACTACTTTGTGATGAAAGGCTGCATCTGCCAAGGAGACAAGAGCTCCTGCCAGTCACCAGTAGGTGAACAAATAGTGGAACAGAGCAGCATTTGTTTAATGCCCAAGGGAGTCAACCAGAGAATTTTACAAAGTACCATTTGGAGAGACCACCATAAAAGGCTAAACTTTAAAGCTCACAAGGTTCAGTTGCTGCAGGCCCTTTCAGAAGAGAACAAGGTGAGAAGAGTGGCATCTAGAGAGAACTTCATCCAACAAGTGAAACAAGACAAAACACTTGATTTACCTTCAGCAACAAAGGCACATTTCATGTGAATGCATCTGTAGTGAGAATCCTCACATCAGTGTGGAAGTCCAGCATGACTTGTCAAAAGTTTTTTTTTCAAGATAAAGTTATACAGTCTGTTCATCACAGAAAATTCCACTTCTGATATGGACTTTCCTGGTCTTTTACTGTTACAGCAAGACCCATTTCAGTTTGGCTTTGAGAGCATTTATGGATGAGCAGCTTCCCAGAAGTTGAATAGAACATGGGGAACCAACGTCTTGGCCACCAAGGTTTCCAGACATGTCACCTCTGAACTTCCTTTTGTAGAGTTTCATCAAGGACCACCTTTACACACCACCAATGTGACAGTCCTTAGCAGAGTTACAGAAACAAATTTGAGATGCAACTCCACTGTTGCACAGCACAGTGGAAATGATTTCAGTATAACCTACACACTTGGTGCCTGACATGTGGTGCACACATGGATCATATGTAAACTTGAAGTGTTTCTGCACATCTTAAGTTATTTCAGTGTTGCAACTGCTTTGGTTCATTAAATATAGCAAATCATAATTATCTCCATTATTCTGAGCCACCAGTATATAGGATTTGAGGTTTTCATGGCTGTCTTCTGGGTAGTAGTGCCATATAGTGTGGTAGAAGTTTACCAGCATTTCAGAGGTCCTTGCTGTCTCCATCATCAGGGTGATGAATCCCTTCTTGGCTTTATATTCACTGTCATAAGACAACAATATTCCTCAACAGTGTGATTTTGCAACTTACAAGGAGATGTCATCAGGCTTGCATTTGTTTATACTTTAAGTTTTCCCTTTGAAAAAGCTACAGTATAAGTTAACATGGCAGTTGGTTAAGGTCAATGGCTGATTGGTCATGTTTGTGAAATGGTGATGTGTGGATCTAAGGTTCAGACCCTTCTGGTCTTTTTATCCTCAGTGAACATTACAAAATAATCATGACTTGTGTATTTCAATTTGTTCTGTGTGTAACATGTTGATAAACACATATCTCCAGACTTATATATCACTTGTCGGTCATTTATATTGTGTGAATATATATAGGTAGCCCTCGATTTACGCCGGGGGATGCGTTCCTGGACAAACCGGCGTAAATGGAATCGGCGTAAATTGAAACTCTTTTATAATGTAAATCAATGGGAAGTCAATGACACGCGTTTCCAGCACCCAAACATTGACGAGTAATATAATGGCATTACATTTAAAGCTCTGAAATAACGTAAATAAAATAAAGGGAATTTAAAAAATATATTTTATACACTTACAATCGGCAATTTGTTGGTCCCCGCGATTGATGTGTACAGTCATCTCTGCTGTTATGCGATAGTTGCATTCATGTAAGACGCCGACCTATAGAAAATCGCGTAGTAAACGTAAACCCGGTACCTCCGCAGAGATTAAATTAGTCCTTTGAAAGTTTAAAGCGCCAGGAATGAAATTGCATAAGAGCAAACTCGCATATGCAAAAGTTTGCATTTCACAAACAGCTTTTACAGATTCATCGATCTGTTTTGCTTGGTTCAGTACCTAAAATTCCTGTTGCTGTATGATCCAGTGTTCCTCCATGCCCAACTTTCAGAGATGCAGGATTAATTTTTGGCTTTATACCTGAGAAATAAACAAAATAAAGAGTAACTGAATAAATTTCAATGAACCATTTATTAAGTTGCATTCTTTGTGTCCACCTGACACTTGGGTTAGAATAAGGCTTTACATTTCAAATAATGTAAGCCTATCCTTCACAATCAAGGAATAACAAATGCACAGTACTGTCTACTGTATTTCATATAGAAAGTCTAATCCAGTCAGTAGTTACATGACCCCAGGGTCTGTGCATCAAACTTCATTCTTTCCAGATGATGTTTCCATACCTTAAGTAAATAAAACTGTAGGTAGACTGATACACATTGCTGTGCAACAAGCAGAAATTAAAATGAAGTGTTATAAAATTTGTGAGGATAATCACATTGTACTTAAACAAAGGCTAGCAGCAATGATGTTATATGCAAGTACTATGTTATAAAATTATTTTGGGAGTGTAGGTAAGTCTCCAAACAGTCTAAGGAAAGAGTCGCTGGAATCCATTGATTAATATTCTGGGTGAGTCACAAATGTAGTCTTGACCTCTCAGAGAAGAGAAAATCATGAACATGCCACCTAATATGTAGATACTCAATACCCATCTGATGGCCAAATCGTTGGGGATGGGAAGGGCTGCCACCACCTATCAGCATTCCTGGCAATATGAAAATGTTTCTGATCTAAAAACACCAAAAGTAACGAATCAAATGGACCAAGTTAAATAACTAAACCAAACTTAATGTAAAAATGTGGTAGCCCAACTGGTTACTTTCGTCCTATCTCAGTATTACTGCATCGTATTCATTTGTTGAACTTATGACGTAAACTCACCTCACAAAGGAAAACATTTCCATAAGTGATAGTCGGTTCCATGGCCCATAAGCATACATCACTATACGTGAAAGGAATTTTCGTGACAGAATATAACGGTTAATAGTGCAGGCTAAAAACAATATCTTAGCATTTAATAACATAAGAAAACAGATGTTCCTAACCTAGAAGTGTTATTGATAATAACCTTTTAGTAGAATTTCTTTTATAATCTCAAGTACTTCAACAGAAGTCAGATTCTTCATTTTATTGACAGCAAAAATTCCTCTTAGAAGTACTTTCTTGCTTTCCGTGTTTGTGATAATCGAAACAAATGTATACGGTACTCGAAAGTTACAGTTTATTAGCATCTTAAAAACTATCAGTACGCAATGCTACCAATGGCAGGGAAGAACAGTGCCAACTTTCAAATGGAATTTAGCCCGTCTATTTGAATTTCAGGTTCAGAGTTAGTGATTGCAATAAAGAGTACTTCTTCTTTATTACATTTTATGCAGATTTTAATTTCTTGCTGGAGCCCATTGTGTGCTCACTCTTTTTATTAAGAAGAATACAGAGTTTGGGATGATGAAATCCCGCACAGCAAGTCAGGACACGCAGGTACACACATTCCTGGCATGGCAGGGCGGGTCGGCTTGTGAAGAGCATTGCCAGACCGGCCCGGAATAATAGGGAGTTGCGGCTGTAAAGGTGGGCCGAAAGGGGGCAAAGTGAGAAGTAACATGTCTCATGTCTTGAGAAGTCGCATGTCCCAAGTCTTGAGAAGTCACATATACCAAGTCTTGAGAAGTCGCATGTCCCAAGTCTTGAGAAGTCACTTGTTCCAAGTCTTGAGAAGTCGCCTGTCCCAAGTCGTGAGAAGTAACATGTCCCAAGTATTAAGAAGTCGCATGTCCCAAGTCGTGAGAAGTCACATGTCCCAAGTATTGAGAAGTTACATGTCCCAAATCTTGAGAGGGCGCATGTCCCGAGTCGTGAGAAGTCACATGTCCCAAGTCTTCAGAAGTCACTTGTCCCAAGTCTTGAGAAATAGCATGACCCAAGTCGTGAGAAGTCACTTGTCCCAAGTCTTGAGAAGTCACTTGTTCCAAGTCTTCAGAAGTCGCAAGTCGTAGAAAGTCGCATGTCCCAAGTCGTGAAAAGTCACTTGTTTCAAGTCTTGAAAAGTCACTTGTCCCAAGACTTGAGAAGTAGCATGTCCCAAGTCTTGAGAAGTCACTTGTCCCAAGTCTTCAGAAGTCACTTGTCCCAAGTTTTCAGAAGTCACTTGTCCCAAAACTTGAGAAGTCACTTGTCCCAAGTCTTGAGAAGTGCGTGTCCAAAGTCTTGAGAAGTCACGTGTCTCAAGTCTTGAGAAGTCACTCGTCCCAAGTCTTGAGAAGTCACTTGTCCCAAGTCTTGAGAAGTCACTTGTCCCAAGACTTGAGAAGTGCTTGACCCAAGTCTTGAGAAGTCACTTGTCCCAAGTCTTGAGAAGTTCTTGTCCCAAGTCTTGAGAAGTCACTTGTCCCAAGTCTTGAGAAGTACGTGTCCCAAGTCTTGAGAAGTGCGTGTCCCAATTCTTGAGAAGACACTTGTCCCAAGTCTTTAGAATTCACTTGACCCAAGTCTTGAGAAGAGCGTGCCCAAGTCTTGAGAAGTCACTTGGCCCAAGTCTTGAGAAGTGCGTGTCCCAAATCTTGAGAAGTCACTTGTCCCAAATCTTGAGAAGTGCGTATTCCAAGTCTTGAGAAGTCACTTGTCCCAAGTCTTGAGAAGTCACTTGTCCCAAATCTTGAGAAGTGCGTGTCCCAAGTCTTGAGAAGTGCGTGTCCCAAGTCTTGAGAAGTCACTTGTCCAAAGTCTTGAGAAGTTACTTGTTCCAAGCCTTGAAAAGTCACTTGTCCCAAGTCTTGAGACGTCACATGTCCCAAGTCTTGAGAAGTCACTTGTCCCAAGCCTTGAGAAGTGCGTGTCTCAAGTCTTGAGAAGTCACTTGACCCAAGTCTTGAGAAGTGCGTGTCCCAAGTCTTGAGAAGTCACTTATCCCAAGTCTTGAGAAGTGCGTGTTCCAAGTCTTGAGAAGTCACTTGTCCCAAGTCTTGAGAAGTGCGTGTCCCAAGTCTTGAGAAGTGCGTGTCCCAAGTCTTGAGAAGTGCCTGTCCCAAGTCTTGAGAGGTCACTTGTCCCAAGTCTTGAGAAGTCACTTGTCCCAAGTCTTGAGAAGTCACTTGTCCCAAGTCTTGAGAAGTCACTTGTCCCAAGTCTTCAGAAGTCGCAAGTCGTAGAAAGTCGCATGTCCCAAGTCGTGAAAAGTCACTTGTTTCAAGTCTTGAAAAGTCACTTGTCCCAAGACTTGAGAAGTAGCATGTCCCAAGTCTTGAGAAGTCACTTGTCCCAAGTCTTCAGAAGTCACTTGTCCCAAGTTTTCAGAAGTCACTTGTCCCAAAACTTGAGAAGTCACTTGTCCCAAGTCTTGAGAAGTGTGTGTCCAAAGTCTTGAGAAGTCACGTGTCTCAAGTCTTGAGAAGTCACTCGTCCCAAGTCTTGAGAAGTCACATGTCCCAAGTCTTGAGAAGTCACTTGTCCCAAGACTTGAGAAGTGCTTGACCCAAGTCTTGAGAAGTCACTTGTCCCAAGTCTTGAGAAGTGCGTGTCCCAAGTCTTGAGAAGTCACTTGTCCCAAGTCTTGAGAAGTACGTGTCCCAAGTCTTGAGAAGTCACTTGTCCCAAGTCTTGAGAAGTGCGTGTCCCAATTCTTGAGAATACACTTGTCCCAAGTCTTTAGAATTCACTTGACCCAAGTCTTGAGAAGAGCGTGCCCAAGTCTTGAGAAGTCACTTGGCCCAAGTCTTGAGAAGTGCGTGTCCCAAGTCTTGAGAAGTCACTTGTCCCAAATCTTGAGAAGTGCGTATCCCAAGTCTTGAGAAGTCACTTGTCCCAAGTCTTGAGAAGTCACTTGTCCCAAATCTTGAGAAGTGCGTGTCCCAAGTCTTGAGAAGTCACTTGTCCCAAGTCTTGAGAAGTGCGTGTCCCAAGTCTTGAGAAGTCACTTGTCCAAAGTCTTGAGAAGTTACTTGTTCCAAGCCTTGAAAAGTCATTTGTCCCAAGTCTTGAGACGTCACATGTCCCAAGTCTTGAGAAGTCATTTGTCCCAAGCCTTGAGAAGTGCGTGTCCCAAGTCTTGAGAAGTCACTCGTCCCAAGTCTTGAGAAGTTCTTGTTCAAAGTCTTGAGAAGTCACTTGTCCCAAGTCTTGAGAAGTCACTCGTCCCAAGTCTTGAGAAGTCACTCGTCCCAAGTCTTGAGAAGTTCTTGTCCCAAGTCTTGAAAAGTCACTTGTCCCAAGTCTTGAGAAGTTCTTGTCCCAAGTCTTGAGAAGTCACTCGTCCCAAGTCTTGAGAAGTCACTCGTCCCAAGTCTTGAGAAGTTCTTGTCCCAAGTCTTGAGAAGTCACTTGTCCCAAGTCTTGAGAAGTTCTTGCCCCAAGTCTTGAGAAGTTACTCGTTCCAAGTCTTGAGAAGTCACTCGTCCCAAGTCTTGAGAAGTCACTCGTCCCAAGTCTTGAGAAGTCACTTGTCCCAAGTCTTGAGAAGTTCATGTCCCAAGTCTTCTCTGCTTGTTTAGGGCTGTGCCTCACCCGTCTTTGCTGAATTCAAAATGTTTTCGAATATTTCGAAAATTCTTTGTTTTCTTCGCGTTTCACGCCATTTGCAGCCGTTTTTAATTTTTTAAAATTTCGGATATTTTTGAAAATTTTCAAAGGGGTACCCCTTTGAGAAATTTCAATTTTTTCGAAAAATTTCCAAAAAATCTAAAAACGTTGCAAATCGTCCAAAAAGCGCACAAAACTAAGAATTTTTGAAAATTTTCAACTTTTAATTTTTTCCGAAAATTTTTCGTTTTGTGCGCATTTCAGAAGGTTTGCAGCGATTTTTGATTTTTCGAAAAATTTGAAAATTTTTCCTTCTAAATTTGACCTGTCCCATCCCTATCAGGACTAGACTCCCAAGTCTTGAGAAGTCACATGTCCCAAGTCTTGAGAAGTCACTCGTCGCAAGTCTTGAGAAGTTCTTGTTCCAAGTCTTGAGAAGTCACTTGTATCAAGTCTTGAGAAGTCACTCGTCCCAAGTCTTGAGAAGTCACTCGTCCCAAGTCTTGAGAAGTTCTTGTCCCAAGTCTTGAAAAGTCACTTGCCCCAAGTCTTGAGAAGTTCTTGTTCCAAGATTTGAGAAGTCACTTGTCCCAAGTCTTGAGAAGTCACTTGTCCCAAGTCTTGAGAAGTCACTCGTCCCAAGTCTTGAGAAGTCACTCGTCCCAAGTCTTGAGAAGTTCTTTTCCAAGTCTTGAAAAGTCACTTGTCCCAAGTCTTGAGAAGTCACTTGTTCCAAGTCTTGAGAAGTCACTTGTCCCAAGTCTTGAGAAGTCACTCGTCCCAAGTCTTGAGAAGTCACTCGTCCCAAGTCTTGAGAAGTTCTTGTCCCAAGTCTTGAAAAGTCACTTGTCCCAAGTCTTGAGAAGTTCTTGTCCCAAGTCTTGAGAAGTCACTCGTCCCAAGTCTTGAGAAGTCACTCGTCCCAAGTCTTGAGAAGTTCTTGTCCCAAGTCTTGAGAAGTCACTTGTCCCAAGTCTTGAGAAGTTCTGGTCCCAAGTCTTGAGAAGTTCTTGCCCCAAGTCTTGAGAAGTTACTCGTTCCAAGTCTTGAGAAGTCACTCGTCCCAAGTCTTGAGAAGTCACTCGTCTCAAGTCTTGAGAAGTCACTTGTCCCAAGTCTTGAGAAGTCACTCGTCCCAAGTCTTGAGAAGTCACTCGTCCCAAGTCTTGAGAAGTTCTTGTCCCAAGTCTTGAAAAGTCACTTGTCCCAAGTCTTGAGAAGTCACTTGTCCCAAGTCTTGAGAAGTCACTCGTCCCAAGTCTTGAGAAGTCACTCGTCCCAAGTCTTGAGAAGTTCTTGTCCCAAGTCTTGAAAAGTCACTTGTCCCAAGTCTTGAGAAGTTCTTGTCCCAAGTCTTGAGAAGTCACTCGTCCCAAGTCTTGAGAAGTCACTCGTCCCAAGTCTTGAGAAGTTCTTGTCCCAAGTCTTGAGAAGTCACTCGTCCCAAGTCTTGAGAACTCACTCGTCCCAAGTCTTGAGAAGTTCTTGTCCCAAGTCTTGAGAAGTCACTCGTCCCAAGTCTTGAGAAGTTCTTGTCCCAAGTCTTGAGAAGTCACTCGTCCCAAGTCTTGAGAAGTCACTCGTCTCAAGTCTTGAGAAGTCACTTGTCCCAAGTCTTGAGAAGTTCATGTCCCAAGTCTTCTCTGCTTGTTTAGGGCTGTGCCTCACCCGTCTTTGCTGAATTCAAAATGTTTTCGAAAATTTCGAAAATTCTTTGTTTTCTTCGCGTTTCACGCCATTTGCAGCCGTTTTTAATTTTTTAAAATTTCGGATATTTTTGAAAATTTTCAAAGGGGTACCCCTTTGAGAAATTTCAATTTTTTCGAAAAATTTCCAAAAAATCTAAAAACGTTGCTAATCGTCCAAAAAGCGCACAAAACTAAGAATTTTTGAAAATTTTCAACTTTTAATTTTTTCCGAATTTTCCGAAAAATTTTCGTTTTGTGCGCCTTTCAGAAGGTTTGCAGCGTTTTTTGATTTTTCGAAAAAATTGAAAAATTTTCCTTCTAAATTTGACCTGTCCCATGCCTATCAGGACTAGACTCCCAAGTCTTGAGAAGTCACTTGTCCCAAGTCTTGAGAAGTCCTTGTCCCAAGTCTTGAGAAGTCACTTGTCCCAAGTCTTGAGAAGTCACTCGTCCCAAGTCTTGAGAAGTTCTTGTCCCAAGTCTTGAGAAGTTCTTGTCCCAAGTCTTGAGAAGTCACTCGTCCCAAGTCTTGAGAAGTCACTCGTCCCAAGTCTTGAGAAGTTCTTGTCCCAAGTCTTGAGAAGTGTCTCGTCCCAAGTAATGAGAAGTCACTCGTCCCAAGTCTTGAGTGGTCACATGTCCCAAGTCTTGAGAAGTTCTTGTCCCAAGTCTTGAGACGTTCTAGCCCCAAGTCTTGAGAAGTTACTCGTCCCAAGTCTTGAGAAGTCACTTGTCCCAAGTCTTGAGAAGTCACTCGTCCCAAGTCTTGAGAAGTTCTTGTTCCAAGTCTTGAGAAGTCACTTGTCCCAAGTCTTGAGAAATCACTCGGCCCAAGTCTTGAGAAGTCACTCGTCCCAAGTCTTGAGAAGTTCATGTCCCAAGTCTTGAAAAGTCACTTGTCCCAAGTCTTGAGAAGTTCTTTTCCCAAGTCCTGAGAAGTTCTTGTCCCAAGTCTTGAGAAATCACTCGTCCCAAGTTTTGAGTGGTCACTCGTCCCAAGTCTTGAGAAGTCACTCGTCCCAAGTCTTGAGAAGTCACTCGTCCCAAGTCTTGAGAAGTCACTCGTCCCAAGTCTTGAGAAGTCACTCGTCCCAAGTCTTGAGAAGTCACTTCTCCCAAGTCTTGAGAAGTTCTTGTCCCAAGTCTTCTCTGCTTGTTTAGGGCTGTGCCTCACCCGTCTTTGCTGAATTCAAAATTTTTTCGAAAATTTCGAAAATTCTTTGTTTGTTTCGCGTTTCACGCCATTTGCAGCCGTTTTTAATTTTTTAAAATTTCGGATATTTTTGAAAATTTTCAAAGGGGTACCCCTTTGAGAAATTTCAATTTTTTCGAAAAATTTCGAAAAATCAAAAAACGTTGCAAATCGTCCAAAAAGCGCACAAAACTAAGAATTTTTAAAAATTTTCAACTTTTATTTTTTTCCGAATTTTCCGAAAATTTTTGGTTTTGTGCGCATTTCAGAAGGTTTGCAGCGTTTTTTGATTTTGCGAAAAAATTGAAAATTTTTCCTTCTAAATTTGACATGTCCCATCCCTATCAGGACTAGACTCCCAAGTCTTGAGAAGTCACTTGTCCCAAGCCTTGAGAAGTCCTTGTCCCAAGTCTTGAGAAGTTCTTGTCCCAAGTCTTCAGAAGTCACTTGTCCCAAGTCTTGAGAAGTCACTTCTCCCTACTCTTGAGAAGTCACTCGTCCCAAGTCTTGAGAAGTCACTCGTCCCAAGTCTTGAGAAGTCACTCGTCCCAAGTCTTGAGTGGTCACTCGTCCCAAGTCTTGAGAAGTCACTCGTCCCAAGTCTTGAGAAGTTCTTGTCCCAAGTCTTGAGAAGTCACTTGTCCCAAGTCTTGAGAAGTCACTCGTCCCAAGTCTTGAGAAGTCACTCGTCCCAAGTCTTGAGAAGTCACTCGTCCCAAGTCTTGAGAAGTCACTTGTCCCAAGTCTTGAGAAGTTCTTGTCCGAAGTCTTCTCTGCTTGTTTAGGGCTGTGCCTCACCCGTCTTTGCTGAATTCAAAATGTTTTCGAAAATATCGAAATTCTTTGTTTTCTTCGCGTTTCACGCCATTTGCAGCCGTTTTTAATTTTTTGAAATTTCGGATATTTTTGAAAATTTTCAAAGGGGTACCCCTTTGAGAAATTTCAATTTTTTCGAAAAATTTCGAAAAATCTAAAAACGTTGCAAATCGTCCAAAAAGCGCACAAAACTAAGAATTTTGAAAATTTTCAACTTTTAATTTTTTTCCGAATTTTTCGAAAATTGTTGGTTTTGTGCGCATTTCAGAAGGTTTGCAGCGTTTTTTGATTTTGCGAAAAAATTGAAAAATTTTCCTTCTAAATTTGACATGTCCCATCCCTATCAGGACTAGACTCCCAAGTCTTGAGAAGTCACTTGTCCCAAGCCTTGAGAAGTCCTTGTCCCAAGTCTTGAGAAGTTCTTGTCCCAAGTCTTCAGAAGTCACTTGTCCCAAGTCTTGAGAAGTCACTTCTCCCTACTCTTGAGAAGTCACTCGTCCCAAGTCTTGAGAAGTCACTCGTCCCAAGTCTTGAGAAGTTCTTGTCCCAAGTCTTGAAAAGTCACTTGCCCCAAGTCTTGAGAAGTTCTTGTCCCAAGTCTTGAGAAGTCACTCGTCCCAAGTCTTGAGTGGTCACTCGTCCCAAGTCTTGAGAAGTCACTCGTCCCAAGTCTTGAGAAGTTCTTGTCCCAAGTCTTGAGAAGTCACTTGTCCCAAGTCTTGAGAAGTCACTCGTCCCAAGTCTTGAGAAGTCACTCGTCCCAAGTCTTGAGAAGTCACTCGTCCCAAGTCTTGAGAAGTCACTTGTCCCAAGTCTTGAGAAGTTCTTGTCCGAAGTCTTCTCTGCTTGTTTAGGGCTGTGCCTCACCCGTCTTTGCTGAATTCAAAATGTTTTCGAAAATTCTTTGTTTTCTTCGCGTTTCACGCCATTTGCAGCCGTTTTTAATTTTTTGAAATTTCGGATATTTTCGAAAATTTTCAAAGGGGTACCCCTTTGAGAAATTTCAATTTTTTCGAAAAATTTCGAAAAATCTAAAAACGTTGCAAATCGTCCAAAAAGCGCACAAAACTAAGAATTTTGAAAATTTTCAACTTTTAATTTTTTTCCGAATTTTTCGAAAATTGTTGGTTTTGTGCGCATTTCAGAAGGTTTGCAGCGTTTTTTGATTTTGCGAAAAAATTGAAAATTTTTCCTTCTAAATTTGACATGTCCCATCCCTATCAGGACTAGACTCCCAAGTCTTGAGAAGTCACTTGTCCCAAGCCTTGAGAAGTCCTTGTCCCAAGTCTTGAGAAGTCACTCGTCCCAAGTCTTGAGTGGTCACTCGTCCCAAGTCTTGAGAAGTCACTCGTCCCAAGTCTTGAGAAGTTCTTGTCCCAAGTCTTGAGAAGTCACTTGTCCCAAGTCTTGAGAAGTCACTCGTCCCAAGTCTTGAGAAGTCACTCGTCCCAAGTCTTGAGAAGTCACTCGTCCCAAGTCTTGAGAAGTCACTCGTCCCAAGTCTTGAGAAGTCACTTGTCCCAAGTCTTCTCTGCTTGTTTAGGGCTGTGCCTCACCCGTCTTTGCTGAATTCAAAATTTTTTCGAAAATTTCGAAAATTCTTTGTTTTCTTCGCGTTTCACGCCATTTGCAGCCGTTTTTAATTTTTTTAAAATTTCGAAAAATTTTGAAAATTTTCAAAGGGGTACCCCTTAGAGAAATTTCAATTTTTTCGAAAAATTTCGAAAAATCTAAAAACGTTGCAAATCGTCCAAAAAGCGCACAAAACTAAGAATTTTGAAAATTTTCAACTTTTAATTTTTTTCCGAATTTTTCGAAAATTGTTGGTTTTGTGCGCATTTCAGAAGGTTTGCAGCGTTTTTTGATTTTGCGAAAAAATTGAAAAATTTTCCTTCTAAATTTGACATGTCACATCCCTATCAGGACTAGACTCCCAAGTCTTGAGAAGTCACTTGTCCCAAGCCTTGAGAAGTCCTTGTCCCAAGTCTTGAGAAGTTCTTGTCCCAAGTCTTCAGAAGTCACTTGTCCCAAGTCTTGAGAAGTCACTTCTCCCTACTCTTGAGAAGTCACTCGTCCCAAGTCTTGAGAAGTCACTCGTCCCAAGTCTTGAGAAGTTCTTGTCCCAAGTCTTGAAAAGTCACTTGCCCCAAGTCTTGAGAAGTTCTTGTCCCAAGTCTTGAGAAGTCACTCGTCCCAAGTCTTGAGTGGTCACTCGTCCCAAGTCTTGAGAAGTCACTCGTCCCAAGTCTTGAGAAGTTCTTGTCCCAAGTCTTGAGAAGTCACTTGTCCCAAGTCTTGAGAAGTCACTCGTCCCAAGTCTTGAGAAGTCACTCGTCCCAAGTCTTGAGAAGTCACTCGTCCCAAGTCTTGAGAAGTCACTTGTCCCAAGTCTTGAGAAGTTCTTGTCCGAAGTCTTCTCTGCTTGTTTAGGGCTGTGCCTCACCCGTCTTTGCTGAATTCAAAATGTTTTCGAAAATTCTTTGTTTTCTTCGCGTTTCACGCCATTTGCAGCCGTTTTTAATTTTTTGAAATTTCGGATATTTTTGAAAATTTTCAAAGGGGTACCCCTTTGAGAAATTTCAATTTTTTCGAAAAATTTCGAAAAATCTAAAAACGTTGCAAATCGTCCAAAAAGCGCACAAAACTAAGAATTTTTGAAAATTTTCAACTTTTAATTTTTTTCCGAATTTTTCGAAAATTTTTGGTTTTGTGCGCATTTCAGAAGGTTTGCAGCGTTTTTTGATTTTGCGAAAAAATTGAAAATTTTTCCTTCTAAATTTGACCTGTCCCATCCCTATCAGGACTAGACTCCCAAGTCTTGAGAAGTCACATGTCCCAAGTCTTGAGAAGTCACTCGTCGCAAGTTCTTGAGAAGTTCTTGTTCCAAGTCTTGAGAAGTCACTTGTCCCAAGTCTTGAGAAGTCACTCGTCCCAAGTCTTGAGAAGTTCTTGTCCCAAGTCTTGAAAAGTCACTTGTCCCAAGTCTTGAGAAGTTCTTGTTCCAAGATTTGAGAAGTCACTTGTCCCAAGTCTTGAGAAGTCACTCGTCCCAAGTCTTGAGAAGTCACTCGTCCCAAGTCTTGAGAAGTTCTTGTCCCAAGTCTTGAAAAGTCACTTGTCCCAAGTCTTGAGAAGAACTTGTCCCAAGTCTTGAGAAGTCACTCGTCCCAAGTCTTGAGAAGTCACTCGTCCCAAGTCTTGAGAAGTCACTCGTCCCAAGTCTTGAGAAGTTCTTGTTCCAAGTCTTGAGAAGTCACTTGTCCCAAGTCTTGAGAAATCAATCGGCCCAAGTCTTGAGAAGTCACTCGTTCCAAGTCTTGAGAAGTTCTTTTCCCAAGTCCTGAGAAGTTCTTGTCCCAAGTCTTGAGAAATCACTCGTCCCAAGTTTTGAGTGGTCACTCGTCCCAAGTCTTGAGAAGTCACTCGTCCCAAGTCTTGAGAAGTCACTCGTCCCAAGTCTTGAGAAGTCACTCGTCCCAAGTCTTGAGAAGTCACTCGTCCCAAGTCTTGAGAAGTCACTCGTCCCAAGTCTTGAGAAGTCACTTGTCCCAAGTCTTGAGAAGTTCTTGTCCCAAGTCTTCTCTGCTTGTTTAGGGCTGTGCCTCACCCGTCTTTGCTGAATTCAAAATTTTTTCGAAAATTTCTTAAATTCTTTGTTTTCTTCGCGTTTCACGCCATTTGCAGCCGTTTTTAATTTTTTTAAAATTTCGAAATTTTTCAAAATTCTCAAAGGGGTACCCCTTTGAGAAATTTCAATTTTTTCGAAAAATTTCGAAAAATCAAAAAACGTTGCAAATCGTCCAAAAAGCGCACAAAACTAAGAAATTTTGAAAATTTTCAACTTTTATTTTTTTTCAGAATTTTCCGAAAATTTTTGGTTTTGTGCGCATTTCAGAAGGTTTGCAGCGTTTTTTGATTTTTCGAAAAAATTGAAAATTTTTCCTTCTAAATTTGACATGTCCCATCCCTATCAGGACTAGACTCCCAAGTCTTGAGAAGTCACTTGTCCCAAGCCTTGAGAAGTCCTTGTCCCAAGTCTTGAGAAGTTCTTGTCCCAAGTCTTCAGAAGTCACTTGTCCCAAGTCTTGAGAAGTCACTTCTCCCTACTCTTGAGAAGTCACTCGTCCCAAGTCTTGAGAAGTTCTTGCCCCAAGTCTTGAAAAGTCACTTGCCCCAAGTCTTGAGAAGTCACTCGTCCCAAGTCTTGAGAAGTCACTCGTCCCAAGTCTTGAGAAGTCACTCGTCCCAAGTCTTGAGAAGTCACTCGTCCCAAGTCTTGAGAAGTCACTTGTCCCAAGTCTTGAGAAGTCACTTGTCCCAAGTCTTGAGAAGTCACTCGTCCCAAGTCTTGAGTGGTCACTCGTCCCAAGTCTTGAGAAGTCACTCGTCCCAAGTCTTGAGAAGTTCTTGTCCCAAGTCTTGAGAAGTCACTTGTCCCAAGTCTTGAGAAGTCACTCGTCCCAAGTCTTGAGAAGTCACTCGTCCCAAGTCTTGAGAAGTCATTCGTCCCAAGTCTTGAGAAGTCACTCGTCCCAAGTCTTGAGAAGTCACTCGTCCCAAGTCTTGAGAAGTCACTTGTCCCAAGTCTTCTCTGCTTGTTTAGGGCTGTGCCTCACCCGTCTTTGCTGAATTCAAAATTTTTTCGAAAATTTCGAAAATTCTTTGTTTTCTTCGCGTTTCACGCCATTTGCAGCCGTTTTTAATTTTTTTAAATTTCGAAAAATTTTGAAAATTTTCAAAGGGGTACCCCTTTGAGAAATTTCAATTTTTTCGAAAAATTTCGAAAAATCAAAAAACGTTGCAAATCGTCCAAAAAGCGCACAAAACTAAGAATTTTTGAAAATTTTCAACTTTTATTTTTTTTCCGAATTTTCTGAAAATTTTTGGTTTTGTGCGCCTTTCAGAAGGTTTGCAGCGTTTTTTGATTTTTCGAAAAAAATGAAAAATTTTCCTTCTAAATTTGACCTGTCCCATGCCTATCAGGACTAGACTCCCAAGTCTTGAGAAGTCACTCGTGCCAAGTCTTGAGAAGTTCTTGTCCCAAGTCTTGAGAAGTTCTTGTCCCAAGTCTTGAGAAGTCACTTGTCCCAAGTCTTGAGAAGTCACTCGTCCCAAGTCATGAGAAGTTCTTGTCCCAAGTCTTGAGAAGTTTTTGTCCCAAGTCTTGAGAAGTCACTCGTCCCAAGTCTTGAGAAGTCACTCGTCCCAAGTCTTGAGAAGTTCTTGTCCCAAGTCTTGAGAAGTGTCTCGGCCCAAGTCTTGAGAAGTCACTCGTCCCAAGTCTTGAGTGGTCACATGTCCCAAGTCTTGAGAAGTTCTTGTCCCAAGTCTTGAGACGTTCTAGCCCCAAGTCTTGAGAAGTTACTCGTCCCAAGTCTTGAGAAGTCACTTGTCCCAAGTCTTGAGAAGTCACTCGTCCCAAGTCTTGAGAAGTTCTTGTTCCAAGTCTTGAGAAGTCACTTGTCCCAAGTCTTGAGAAATCACTCGGCCCAAGTCTTGAGAAGTCACTCGTTCCAAGTCTTGAGAAGTTCTTGTCCCAAGTCTTGAAAAGTCACTTGTCCCAAGTCTTGAGAAGTTCTTTTCCCAAGTCCTGAGAAGTTCTTGTCCCAAGTCTTGAGAAATCACTCGTCCCAAGTTTTGAGTGGTCACTCGTCCCAAGTCTTGAGAAGTCACTCGTCCCAAGTCTTGAGAAGTCACTCGTCCCAAGTCTTGAGAAGTCACTCGTCCCAAGTCTTGAGAAGTCACTCGTCCCAAGTCTTGAGAAGTCACTTGTCCCAAGTCTTGAGAAGTTCTTGTCCCAAGTCTTCTCTGCTTGTTTAGGGCTGTGCCTCACCCGTCTTTGCTGAATTCAAAATTTTTTCGAAAATTTCTTAAATTCTTTGTTTTCTTCGCGTTTCACGCCATTTGCAGCCGTTTTTAATTTTTTTAAAATTTCGAAATTTTTCAAATTTCTCAAAGGGGTACCCCTTTGAGAAATTTCAATTTTTTCGAAAAATTTCGAAAAATCAAAAAACGTTGCAAATCGTCCAAAAAGCGCACAAAACTAAGAATTTTTGAAAATTTTCAAATTTATTTTTTTTCCGAATTTTCCGAAAATTTTTGGTTTTGTGCGCATTTCAGAAGGTTTGCAGCGTTTTTTGATTTTTCGAAAAAATTGAAAATTTTTCCTTCTAAATTTGACATGTCCCATCCCTATCAGGACTAGACTCCCAAGTCTTGAGAAGTCACTTGTCCCAAGCCTTGAGAAGTCCTTGTCCCAAGTCTTGAGAAGTTCTTGTCCCAAGTCTTTAGAAGTCACTTCTCCCTACTCTTGAGAAGTCACTCGTCCCAAGTCTTGAGAAGTCACTCGTCCCAAGTCTTGAGAAGTTCTTGTCCCAAGTCTTGAAAAGTCACTTGCCCCAAGTCTTGAGAAGTCACTCGTCCCAAGTCTTGAGAAGTCACTCGTCCCAAGTCTTGAGTGGTCACTCGTCCCAAGTCTTGAGAAGTCACTCGTCCCAAGTCTTGAGAAGTTCTTGTCCCAAGTCTTGAGAAGTCACTTGTCCCAAGTCTTGAGAAGTCACTCGTCCCAAGTCTTGAGAAGTCACTCGTCCCAAGTCTTGAGAAGTCACTCGTCCCAAGTCTTGAGAAGTCACTCGTCCCAAGTCTTGAGAAGTCACTCGTCCCAAGTCTTGAGAAGTCACTCGTCCCAAGTCTTGAGTGGTCACTCGTCCCAAGTCTTGAGAAGTCACTCGTCCCAAGTCTTGAGAAGTTCTTGTCCCAAGTCTTGAGAAGTCACTTGTCCCAAGTCTTGAGAAGACACTCGTCCCAAGTCTTGAGAAGTCACTCGTCCCAAGTCTTGAGAAGTCACTCGTCCCAAGTCTTGAGAAGTCACTCGTCCCAAGTCTTGAGAAGTCACTCGTCCCAAGTCTTGAGAAGTCACTCGTCCCAAGTCTTGAGTGGTCACTCGTCCCAAGTCTTGAGAAGTCACTCGTCCCAAGTCTTGAGAAGTTCTTGTCCCAAGTCTTGAGAAGTCACTCGTCCCAAGTTTTGAGAAGTCACTTGTCCCAAGTCTTGAGAAGTCACTTGTCCCAAGTCTTGAGAAGTCACTCGTTCCAAGTCTTGAGTGGTCACTCGTCCCAAGTCTTGAGAAGTCACTCGTCCCAAGTCTTGAGAAGTTCTTGTCCCAAGTCTTGAGAAGTCACTTGTCCCAAGTCTTGAGAAGTCACTCGTCCCAAGTCTTGAGAAGTCACTCGTCCCAAGTCTTGAGAAGTCATTCGTCCCAAGTCTTGAGAAGTCACTCGTCCCAAGTCTTGAGAAGTCACTCGTCCCAAGTCTTGAGAAGTCACTTGTCCCAAGTCTTCTCTGCTTGTTTAGGGCTGTGCCTCACCCGTCTTTGCTGAATTCAAAATTTTTTCGAAAATTTCGAAAATTCTTTGTTTTCTTCGCGTTTCACGCCATTTGCAGCCGTTTTTAATTTTTTTAAATTTCGAAAAATTTTGAAAATTTTCAAAGGGGTACCCCTTTGAGAAATTTCAATTTTTTCGAAAAATTTCGAAAAATCAAAAAACGTTGCAAATCGTCCAAAAAGCGCACAAAACTAAGAATTTTTGAAAATTTTCAACTTTTATTTTTTTTCCGAATTTTCTGAAAATTTTTGGTTTTGTGCGCCTTTCAGAAGGTTTGCAGCGTTTTTTGATTTTTCGAAAAAAATGAAAAATTTTCCTTCTAAATTTGACCTGTCCCATGCCTATCAGGACTAGACTCCCAAGTCTTGAGAAGTCACTCGTGCCAAGTCTTGAGAAGTTCTTGTCCCAAGTCTTGAGAAGTTCTTGTCCCAAGTCTTGAGAAGTCACTTGTCCCAAGTCTTGAGAAGTCACTCGTCCCAAGTCATGAGAAGTTCTTGTCCCAAGTCTTGAGAAGTTTTTTCCCAAGTCTTGAGAAGTCACTCGTCCCAAGTCTTGAGAAGTCACTCGTCCCAAGTCTTGAGAAGTTCTTGTCCCAAGTCTTGAGAAGTGTCTCGGCCCAAGTCTTGAGAAGTCACTCGTCCCAAGTCTTGAGTGGTCACATGTCCCAAGTCTTGAGAAGTTCTTGTCCCAAGTCTTGAGACGTTCTAGCCCCAAGTCTTGAGAAGTTACTCGTCCCAAGTCTTGAGAAGTCACTTGTCCCAAGTCTTGAGAAGTCACTCGTCCCAAGTCTTGAGAAGTTCTTGTTCCAAGTCTTGAGAAGTCACTTGTCCCAAGTCTTGAGAAATCACTCGGCCCAAGTCTTGAGAAGTCACTCGTTCCAAGTCTTGAGAAGTTCTTGTCCCAAGTCTTGAAAAGTCACTTGTCCCAAGTCTTGAGAAGTTCTTTTCCCAAGTCCTGAGAAGTTCT
Organism: Zootermopsis nevadensis; assembly: GCF_977971745.1. NCBI lineage: Eukaryota > Metazoa > Arthropoda > Insecta > Blattodea > Termopsidae > Zootermopsis > Zootermopsis nevadensis. The sequence continues at coordinate 14,198,242 of NW_028259149.1, read as the reverse complement.
TGTCCCAAGTCTTGAGAAATCACTCGTCCCAAGTTTTGAGTGGTCACTCGTCCCAAGTCTTGAGAAGTCACTCGTCCCAAGTCTTGAGAAGTCACTCGTCCCAAGTCTTGAGAAGTCACTCGTCCCAAGTCTTGAGAAGTCACTCGTCCCAAGTCTTGAGAAGTCACTTGTCCCAAGTCTTGAGAAGTTCTTGTCCCAAGTCTTCTCTGCTTGTTTAGGGCTGTGCCTCACCCGTCTTTGCTGAATTCAAAATTTTTTCGAAAATTTCTTAAATTCTTTGTTTTCTTCGCGTTTCACGCCATTTGCAGCCGTTTTTAATTTTTTTAAAATTTCGAAATTTTTCAAATTTCTCAAAGGGGTACCCCTTTGAGAAATTTCAATTTTTTCGAAAAATTTCGAAAAATCAAAAAACGTTGCAAATCGTCCAAAAAGCGCACAAAACTAAGAATTTTTGAAAATTTTCAAATTTATTTTTTTTCCGAATTTTCCGAAAATTTTTGGTTTTGTGCGCATTTCAGAAGGTTTGCAGCGTTTTTTGATTTTTCGAAAAAATTGAAAATTTTTCCTTCTAAATTTGACATGTCCCATCCCTATCAGGACTAGACTCCCAAGTCTTGAGAAGTCACTTGTCCCAAGCCTTGAGAAGTCCTTGTCCCAAGTCTTGAGAAGTTCTTGTCCCAAGTCTTCAGAAGTCACTTCTCCCTACTCTTGAGAAGTCACTCGTCCCAAGTCTTGAGAAGTCACTCGTCCCAAGTCTTGAGAAGTTCTTGTCCGAAGTCTTGAAAAGTCACTTGCCCCAAGTCTTGAGAAGTCACTCGTCCCAAGTCTTGAGAAGTCACTCGTCCCAAGTCTTGAGTGGTCACTCGTCCCAAGTCTTGAGAAGTCACTCGTCCCAAGTCTTGAGAAGTTCTTGTCCCAAGTCTTGAGAAGTCACTTGTCCCAAGTCTTGAGAAGTCACTCGTCCCAAGTCTTGAGAAGTCACTCGTCCCAAGTCTTGAGAAGTCACTCGTCCCAAGTCTTGAGAAGTCACTCGTCCCAAGTCTTGAGAAGTCACTTGTCCCAAGTCTTGAGAAGTTCTTGTCCGAAGTCTTCTCTGCTTGTTTAGGGCTGTGCCTCACCCGTCTTTGTTGAATTCAAATTTTTTCGAAAATTTCGAAAATTCTTTGTTTTCTTCGCGTTTCACGCCATTTGCAGCCGTTTTTAATTTTTTGAAATTTCGGATATTTTTGAAAATTTTCAAAGGGGTACCCCTTTGAGAAATTTCAATTTTTTCGAAAAATTTCGAAAAATCTAAAAACGTTGCAAATCGTCCAAAAAGCGCACAAAACTAAGAATTTTTGAAAATTTTCAACTTTTAATTTTTTTCCGAATTTTTCGAAAATTTTTGGTTTTGTGCGCATTTCAGAAGGTTTGCAGCTTTTTTGATTTTTCGAAAAATTTGAAAATTTTTCCTTCTAAATTTGACCTGTCCCATCCCTATCAGGACTAGACTCCCAAGTCTTGAGAAGTCACATGTCCCAAGTCTTGAGAAGTCACTCGTCGCAAGTCTTGAGAAGTTCTTGTCGCAAGTCTTGAGAAGACACTTGTCCCAAGTCTTGAGAAGTCACTCGTCCCAAGTCTTGAGAAGTCACTCGTCCCAAGTCTTGAGAAGTCACTCGTCCCAAGTCTTGAAAAGTCACTTGTCCCAAGTCTTGAGAAGTTCTTGTTCCAAGTCTTGAGAAGTCACTTGTCCCAAGTCTTGAGAAGTCACTCGTCCCAAGTCTTGAGAAGTCACTCGTCCCAAGTCTTGAGAAGTTCTTGTCCCAAGTCTTGAAAAGTCACTTGTCCCAAGTCTTGAGGAGTTCTTGTCCCAAGTCTTGAGAAGTCACTCGTCCCAAGTCTTGAGAAGTCACTCGTCCCAAGTCTTGAGAAGTCACTCGTCCCAAGTCTTGAGAAGTCACTCGTCCCAAGTCTTGAGAAGTCACTTGTCCCAAGTCTTGAGAAGTTCTTGTCCGAAGTCTTCTCTTCTTGTTTAGGGCTGTGCCTCACCCGTCTTTGCTGAATTCAAAATGTTTTCGAAAATTTCGAAAATTCTTTGTTTTCTTCGCGTTTCACGCCATTTGCATCCGTTTTTAATTTTTTGAAATTTCGGATATTTTTGAAAATTTTCAAAGCGGTACCCCTTTGAGAAATTTCAATTTTTTCGAAAAATTTCGAAAAATCTAAAAACGTTGCAAATCGTCCAAAAAGCGCACAAAACTAAGAATTTTTGAAAATTTTCAACTTTTAATTTTTTCCCGAATTTTTCGAAAATTTTTGGTTTTGTGCGCATTTCAGAAGGTTTGCAGCTTTTTTGATTTTTCGAAAAATTTGAAAATTTTTCCTTCTAAATTTGACCTGTCCCATGCCCATCAGGACTAGACTCCCAAGTCTTGAGAAGTCACTTGTACCAAGTCTTCAGAAGTCCTTGTCCCAAGTCTTGAGAAGTTCTTGTCCGAAGTCTTCAGAAGTCACTTGTCCCAAGTCTTGAGAAGTCACTTCTCCCTACTCTTGAGAAGTCACTCGTCCCAAGTCTTGAGAAGTCACTCGTCCCAAGCCTTGAGAAGTTCTTGTCCGAAGTCTTGAAAAGTCACTTGCCCCAGGTCTTGAGAAGTTCTTGTCCCAAGTCTTGAGAAGTCACTCGTCCCAAGTCTTGAGTGGTCACTCGTCCCAAGTCTTGAGAAGTCACTCGTCCCAAGTCTTGATAAGTTCTTGTCCCAAGTCTTGAGAAGTCACTTGTCCCAAGTCTTGAGAAGTCACTCGTCCCAAGTCTTGAGAAGTTCTTGTCCGAAGTCTTCTCTGCTTGTTTAGGGCTGTGCCTCACCCGTCTTTGCTGAATTCAAAATTTTTTCGAAAATTTCGAAAATTCTTTGTTTTCTTCGCGTTTCACGCCATTTGCAGCCGTTTTTAATTTTTTTAAAATTTCGAAAAATTTTGAAAATTTTCAAAGGGGTACCCCTTAGAGAAATTTCAATTTTTTCGAAAAATTTCGAAAAATCTAAAAACGTTGCAAATCGTCCAAAAAGCGCACAAAACTAAGAATTTTGAAAATTTTCAACTTTTAATTTTTTTCCGAATTTTTCGAAAATTGTTGGTTTTGTGCGCATTTCAGAAGGTTTGCAGCGTTTTTTGATTTTGCGAAAAAATTGAAAAATTTTCCTTCTAAATTTGACATGTCCCATCCCTATCAGGACTAGACTCCCAAGTCTTGAGAAGTCACTTGTCCCAAGCCTTGAGAAGTCCTTGTCCCAAGTCTTGAGAAGTTCTTGTCCCAAGTCTTCAGAAGTCACTTGTCCCAAGTCTTGAGAAGTCACTTCTCCCTACTCTTGAGAAGTCACTCGTCCCAAGTCTTGAGAAGTCACTCGTCCCAAGTCTTGAGAAGTTCTTGTCCCAAGTCTTGAAAAGTCACTTGCCCCAAGTCTTGAGAAGTTCTTGTCCCAAGTCTTGAGAAGTCACTCGTCCCAAGTCTTGAGTGGTCACTCGTCCCAAGTCTTGAGAAGTCACTCGTCCCAAGTCTTGAGAAGTTCTTGTCCCAAGTCTTGAGAAGTCACTTGTCCCAAGTCTTGAGAAGTCACTCGTCCCAAGTCTTGAGAAGTCACTCGTCCCAAGTCTTGAGAAGTCACTCGTCCCAAGTCTTGAGAAGTCACTTGTCCCAAGTCTTGAGAAGTTCTTGTCCGAAGTCTTCTCTGCTTGTTTAGGGCTGTGCCTCACCCGTCTTTGCTGAATTCAAAATGTTTTCGAAAATTCTTTGTTTTCTTCGCGTTTCACGCCATTTGCAGCCGTTTTTAATTTTTTGAAATTTCGGATATTTTTGAAAATTTTCAAAGGGGTACCCCTTTGAGAAATTTCAATTTTTTCGAAAAATTTCGAAAAATCTAAAAACGTTGCAAATCGTCCAAAAAGCGCACAAAACTAAGAATTTTTGAAAATTTTCAACTTTTAATTTTTTTCCGAATTTTTCGAAAATTTTTGGTTTTGTGCGCATTTCAGAAGGTTTGCAGCGTTTTTTGATTTTGCGAAAAAATTGAAAATTTTTCCTTCTAAATTTGACCTGTCCCATCCCTATCAGGACTAGACTCCCAAGTCTTGAGAAGTCACATGTCCCAAGTCTTGAGAAGTCACTCGTCGCAAGTTCTTGAGAAGTTCTTGTTCCAAGTCTTGAGAAGTCACTTGTCCCAAGTCTTGAGAAGTCACTCGTCCCAAGTCTTGAGAAGTTCTTGTCCCAAGTCTTGAAAAGTCACTTGTCCCAAGTCTTGAGAAGTTCTTGTTCCAAGATTTGAGAAGTCACTTGTCCCAAGTCTTGAGAAGTCACTCGTCCCAAGTCTTGAGAAGTCACTCGTCCCAAGTCTTGAGAAGTTCTTGTCCCAAGTCTTGAAAAGTCACTTGTCCCAAGTCTTGAGAAGAACTTGTCCCAAGTCTTGAGAAGTCACTCGTCCCAAGTCTTGAGAAGTCACTCGTCCCAAGTCTTGAGAAGTCACTCGTCCCAAGTCTTGAGAAGTTCTTGTTCCAAGTCTTGAGAAGTCACTTGTCCCAAGTCTTGAGAAATCACTCGGCCCAAGTCTTGAGAAGTCACTCGTTCCAAGTCTTGAGAAGTTCTTTTCCCAAGTCCTGAGAAGTTCTTGTCCCAAGTCTTGAGAAATCACTCGTCCCAAGTTTTGAGTGGTCACTCGTCCCAAGTCTTGAGAAGTCACTCGTCCCAAGTCTTGAGAAGTCACTCGTCCCAAGTCTTGAGAAGTCACTCGTCCCAAGTCTTGAGAAGTCACTCGTCCCAAGTCTTGAGAAGTCACTTGTCCCAAGTCTTGAGAAGTTCTTGTCCCAAGTCTTCTCTGCTTGTTTAGGGCTGTGCCTCACCCGTCTTTGTTGAATTCAAATTTTTTCGAAAATTTCGAAAATTCTTTGTTTTCTTCGCGTTTCACGCCATTTGCAGCCGTTTTTAATTTTTTGAAATTTCGGATATTTTTGAAAATTTTCAAAGGGGTACCCCTTTGAGAAATTTCAATTTTTTCGAAAAATTTCGAAAAATCTAAAAACGTTGCAAATCGTCCAAAAAGCGCACAAAACTAAGAATTTTTGAAAATTTTCAACTTTTAATTTTTTTCCGAATTTTTCGAAAATTTTTGGTTTTGTGCGCATTTCAGAAGGTTTGCAGCTTTTTTGATTTTTCGAAAAATTTGAAAATTTTTCCTTCTAAATTTGACCTGTCCCATCCCTATCAGGACTAGACTCCCAAGTCTTGAGAAGTCACATGTCCCAAGTCTTGAGAAGTCACTCGTCGCAAGTCTTGAGAAGTTCTTGTCGCAAGTCTTGAGAAGACACTTGTCCCAAGTCTTGAGAAGTCACTCGTCCCAAGTCTTGAGAAGTCACTCGTCCCAAGTCTTGAGAAGTCACTCGTCCCAAGTCTTGAAAAGTCACTTGTCCCAAGTCTTGAGAAGTTCTTGTTCCAAGTCTTGAGAAGTCACTTGTCCCAAGTCTTGAGAAGTCACTCGTCCCAAGTCTTGAGAAGTCACTCGTCCCAAGTCTTGAGAAGTTCTTGTCCCAAGTCTTGAAAAGTCACTTGTCCCAAGTCTTGAGGAGTTCTTGTCCCAAGTCTTGAGAAGTCACTCGTCCCAAGTCTTGAGAAGTCACTCGTCCCAAGTCTTGAGAAGTCACTCGTCCCAAGTCTTGAGAAGTCACTCGTCCCAAGTCTTGAGAAGTCACTTGTCCCAAGTCTTGAGAAGTTCTTGTCCGAAGTCTTCTCTTCTTGTTTAGGGCTGTGCCTCACCCGTCTTTGCTGAATTCAAAATTTTTTCGAAAATTTCGAAAATTCTTTGTTTTCTTCGCGTTTCACGCCATTTGCAGCCGTTTTTAATTTTTTTTAAATTTCGAAAAATTTTGAAAATTTTCAAAGGGGTACCCCTTTGAGAAATTTCAATTTTTTCGAAAAATTTCGAAAAATCAAAAAACGTTGCAAATCGTCCAAAAAGCGCACAAAACTAAGAATTTTTGAAAATTTTCAACTTTTATTTTTTTTCCGAATTTTCTGAAAATTTTTGGTTTTGTGCGCCTTTCAGAAGGTTTGCAGCGTTTTTTGATTTTTCGAAAAAAATGAAAAATTTTCCTTCTAAATTTGACCTGTCCCATGCCTATCAGGACTAGACTCCCAAGTCTTGAGAAGTCACTCGTGCCAAGTCTTGAGAAGTTCTTGTCCCAAGTCTTGAGAAGTTCTTGTCCCAAGTCTTGAGAAGTCACTTGTCCCAAGTCTTGAGAAGTCACTCGTCCCAAGTCATGAGAAGTTCTTGTCCCAAGTCTTGAGAAGTTTTTGTCCCAAGTCTTGAGAAGTCACTCGTCCCAAGTCTTGAGAAGTCACTCGTCCCAAGTCTTGAGAAGTTCTTGTCCCAAGTCTTGAGAAGTGTCTCGGCCCAAGTCTTGAGAAGTCACTCGTCCCAAGTCTTGAGTGGTCACATGTCCCAAGTCTTGAGAAGTTCTTGTCCCAAGTCTTGAGACGTTCTAGCCCCAAGTCTTGAGAAGTTACTCGTCCCAAGTCTTGAGAAGTCACTTGTCCCAAGTCTTGAGAAGTCACTCGTCCCAAGTCTTGAGAAGTTCTTGTTCCAAGTCTTGAGAAGTCACTTGTCCCAAGTCTTGAGAAATCACTCGGCCCAAGTCTTGAGAAGTCACTCGTTCCAAGTCTTGAGAAGTTCTTGTCCCAAGTCTTGAAAAGTCACTTGTCCCAAGTCTTGAGAAGTTCTTTTCCCAAGTCCTGAGAAGTTCTTGTCCCAAGTCTTGAGAAGTCACTCGTCCCAAGTCTTGAGAAGTCACTCGTCCCAAGTCTTGAGAAGTCACTCGTCCCAAGTCTTGAGAAGTCACTCGTCCCAAGTCTTGAGAAGTCACTCGTCCCAAGTCTTGAGAAGTCACTTGTCCCAAGTCTTGAGAAGTTCTTGTCCCAAGTCTTCTCTGCTTGTTTAGGGCTGTGCCTCACCCGTCTTTGCTGAATTCAAAATTTTTTCGAAAATTTCGAAAATTCTTTGTTTTCTTCGCGTTTCACGCCATTTGCAGCCGTTTTTAATTTTTTTAAAATTTCGAAATTTTTCAAAATTCTCAAAGGGGTACCCCTTTGAGAAATTTCAATTTTTTCGAAAAATTTCGAAAAATCAAAAAACGTTGCAAATCGTCCAAAAAGCGCACAAAACTAAGAAATTTTGAAAATTTTCAACTTTTATTTTTTTTCAGAATTTTCCGAAAATTTTTGGTTTTGTGCGCATTTCAGAAGGTTTGCAGCGTTTTTTGATTTTTCGAAAAAATTGAAAATTTTTCCTTCTAAATTTGACATGTCCCATCCCTATCAGGACTAGACTCCCAAGTCTTGAGAAGTCACTTGTCCCAAGCCTTGAGAAGTCCTTGTCCCAAGTCTTGAGAAGTTCTTGTCCCAAGTTTTCAGAAGTCACTTGTCCCAAGTCTTGAGAAGTCACTTCTCCCTACTCTTGAGAAGTCACTCGTCCCAAGTCTTGAGAAGTTCTTGCCCCAAGTCTTGAAAAGTCACTTGCCCCAAGTCTTGAGAAGTCACTCGTCCCAAGTCTTGAGAAGTCACTCGTCCCAAGTCTTGAGAAGTCACTCGTCCCAAGTCTTGAGAAGTCACTCGTCCCAAGTCTTGAGAAGTCACTTGTCCCAAGTCTTGAGAAGTCACTTGTCCCAAGTCTTGAGAAGTCACTCGTCCCAAGTCTTGAGTGGTCACTCGTCCCAAGTCTTGAGAAGTCACTCGTCCCAAGTCTTGAGAAGTTCTTGTCCCAAGTCTTGAGAAGTCACTTGTCCCAAGTCTTGAGAAGTCACTCGTCCCAAGTCTTGAGAAGTCACTCGTCCCAAGTCTTGAGAAGTCATTCGTCCCAAGTCTTGAGAAGTCACTCGTCCCAAGTCTTGAGAAGTCACTCGTCCCAAGTCTTGAGAAGTCACTTGTCCCAAGTCTTCTCTGCTTGTTTAGGGCTGTGCCTCACCCGTCTTTGCTGAATTCAAAATTTTTTCGAAAATTTCGAAAATTCTTTGTTTTCTTCGCGTTTCACGCCATTTGCAGCCGTTTTTATTTTTTTTTAAATTTCGAAAAATTTTGAAAATTTTCAAAGGGGTACCCCTTTGAGAAATTTCAATTTTTTCGAAAAATTTCGAAAAATCAAAAAACGTTGCAAATCGTCCAAAAAGCGCACAAAACTAAGAATTTTTGAAAATTTTCAACTTTTATTTTTTTTCCGAATTTTCTGAAAATTTTTGGTTTTGTGCGCCTTTCAGAAGGTTTGCAGCGTTTTTTGATTTTTCGAAAAAAATGAAAAATTTTCCTTCTAAATTTGACCTGTCCCATGCCTATCAGGACTAGACTCCCAAGTCTTGAGAAGTCACTCGTGCCAAGTCTTGAGAAGTTCTTGTCCCAAGTCTTGAGAAGTTCTTGTCCCAAGTCTTGAGAAGTCACTTGTCCCAAGTCTTGAGAAGTCACTCGTCCCAAGTCATGAGAAGTTCTTGTCCCAAGTCTTGAGAAGTTTTTGTCCCAAGTCTTGAGAAGTCACTCGTCCCAAGTCTTGAGAAGTCACTCGTCCCAAGTCTTGAGAAGTTCTTGTCCCAAGTCTTGAGAAGTGTCTCGGCCCAAGTCTTGAGAAGTCACTCGTCCCAAGTCTTGAGTGGTCACATGTCCCAAGTCTTGAGAAGTTCTTGTCCCAAGTCTTGAGACGTTCTAGCCCCAAGTCTTGAGAAGTTACTCGTCCCAAGTCTTGAGAAGTCACTTGTCCCAAGTCTTGAGAAGTCACTCGTCCCAAGTCTTGAGAAGTTCTTGTTCCAAGTCTTGAGAAGTCACTTGTCCCAAGTCTTGAGAAATCACTCGGCCCAAGTCTTGAGAAGTCACTCGTTCCAAGTCTTGAGAAGTTCTTGTCCCAAGTCTTGAAAAGTCACTTGTCCCAAGTCTTGAGAAGTTCTTTTCCCAAGTCCTGAGAAGTTCTTGTCCCAAGTCTTGAGAAGTCACTCGTCCCAAGTCTTGAGAAGTCACTCGTCCCAAGTCTTGAGAAGTCACTCGTCCCAAGTCTTGAGAAGTCACTCGTCCCAAGTCTTGAGAAGTCACTCGTCCCAAGTCTTGAGAAGTCACTTGTCCCAAGTCTTGAGAAGTTCTTGTCCCAAGTCTTCTCTGCTTGTTTAGGGCTGTGCCTCACCCGTCTTTGCTGAATTCAAAATTTTTTCGAAAATTTCTTAAATTCTTTGTTTTCTTCGCGTTTCACGCCATTTGCAGCCGTTTTTAATTTTTTTAAAATTTCGAAATTTTTCAAATTTCTCAAAGGGGTACCCCTTTGAGAAATTTCAATTTTTTCGAAAAATTTCGAAAAATCAAAAAACGTTGCAAATCGTCCAAAAAGCGCACAAAACTAAGAATTTTTGAAAATTTTCAAATTTATTTTTTTTCCGAATTTTCCGAAAATTTTTGGTTTTGTGCGCATTTCAGAAGGTTTGCAGCGTTTTTTGATTTTTCGAAAAAATTGAAAATTTTTCCTTCTAAATTTGACATGTCCCATCCCTATCAGGACTAGACTCCCAAGTCTTGAGAAGTCACTTGTCCCAAGCCTTGAGAAGTCCTTGTCCCAAGTCTTGAGAAGTTCTTGTCCCAAGTCTTCAGAAGTCACTTCTCCCTACTCTTGAGAAGTCACTCGTCCCAAGTCTTGAGAAGTCACTCGTCCCAAGTCTTGAGAAGTTCTTGTCCCAAGTCTTGAAAAGTCACTTGCCCCAAGTCTTGAGAAGTCACTCGTCCCAAGTCTTGAGAAGTCACTCGTCCCAAGTCTTGAGTGGTCACTCGTCCCAAGTCTTGAGAAGTCACTCGTCCCAAGTCTTGAGAAGTTCTTGTCCCAAGTCTTGAGAAGTCACTTGTCCCAAGTCTTGAGAAGTCACTCGTCCCAAGTCTTGAGAAGTCACTCGTCCCAAGTCTTGAGAAGTCACTCGTCCCAAGTCTTGAGAAGTCACTCGTCCCAAGTCTTGAGAAGTCACTCGTCCCAAGTCTTGAGAAGTCACTCGTCCCAAGTCTTGAGTGGTCACTCGTCCCAAGTCTTGAGAAGTCACTCGTCCCAAGTCTTGAGAAGTTCTTGTCCCAAGTCTTGAGAAGTCACTCGTCCCAAGTCTTGAGAAGTCACTCGTCCCAAGTCTTGAGAAGTCACTCGTCCCAAGTCTTGAGAAGTCACTCGTCCGAAGTCTTGAGAAGTCACTCGTCCCAAGTCTTGAGAAGTCACTCGTCCCAAGTCTTGAGAAGTCACTCGTCCCAAGTCTTGAGTGGTCACTCGTCCCAAGTCTTGAGAAGTCACTCGTCCCAAGTCTTGAGAAGTTCTTGTCCCAAGTCTTGAGAAGTCACTCGTCCCAAGTCTTGAGAAGTCACTTGTCCCAAGTCTTGAGAAGTCACTTGTCCCAAGTCTTGAGAAGTCACTCGTCCCAAGTCTTGAGTGGTCACTCGTCCCAAGTCTTGAGAAGTCACTCGTCCCAAGTCTTGAGAAGTTCTTGTCCCAAGTCTTGAGAAGTCACTTGTCCCAAGTCTTGAGAAGTCACTCGTCCCAAGTCTTGAGAAGTCACTCGTCCCAAGTCTTGAGAAGTCATTCGTCCCAAGTCTTGAGAAGTCACTCGTCCCAAGTCTTGAGAAGTCACTCGTCCCAAGTCTTGAGAAGTCACTTGTCCCAAGTCTTCTCTGCTTGTTTAGGGCTGTGCCTCACCCGTCTTTGCTGAATTCAAAATTTTTTCGAAAATTTCGAAAATTCTTTGTTTTCTTCGCGTTTCACGCCATTTGCAGCCGTTTTTAATTTTTTTTAAATTTCGAAAAATTTTGAAAATTTTCAAAGGGGTACCCCTTTGAGAAATTTCAATTTTTTCGAAAAATTTCGAAAAATCAAAAAACGTTGCAAATCGTCCAAAAAGCGCACAAAACTAAGAATTTTTGAAAATTTTCAACTTTTATTTTTTTTCCGAATTTTCTGAAAATTTTTGGTTTTGTGCGCCTTTCAGAAGGTTTGCAGCGTTTTTTGATTTTTCGAAAAAAATGAAAAATTTTCCTTCTAAATTTGACCTGTCCCATGCCTATCAGGACTAGACTCCCAAGTCTTGAGAAGTCACTCGTGCCAAGTCTTGAGAAGTTCTTGTCCCAAGTCTTGAGAAGTTCTTGTCCCAAGTCTTGAGAAGTCACTTGTCCCAAGTCTTGAGAAGTCACTCGTCCCAAGTCATGAGAAGTTCTTGTCCCAAGTCTTGAGAAGTTTTTGTCCCAAGTCTTGAGAAGTCACTCGTCCCAAGTCTTGAGAAGTCACTCGTCCCAAGTCTTGAGAAGTTCTTGTCCCAAGTCTTGAGAAGTGTCTCGGCCCAAGTCTTGAGAAGTCACTCGTCCCAAGTCTTGAGTGGTCACATGTCCCAAGTCTTGAGAAGTTCTTGTCCCAAGTCTTGAGACGTTCTAGCCCCAAGTCTTGAGAAGTTACTCGTCCCAAGTCTTGAGAAGTCACTTGTCCCAAGTCTTGAGAAGTCACTCGTCCCAAGTCTTGAGAAGTTCTTGTTCCAAGTCTTGAGAAGTCACTTGTCCCAAGTCTTGAGAAATCACTCGGCCCAAGTCTTGAGAAGTCACTCGTTCCAAGTCTTGAGAAGTTCTTGTCCCAAGTCCTGAGAAGTTCTTGTCCCAAGTCTTGAGAAATCACTCGTCCCAAGTTTTGAGTGGTCACTCGTCCCAAGTCTTGAGAAGTCACTCGTCCCAAGTCTTGAGAAGTCACTCGTCCCAAGTCTTGAGAAGTCACTCGTCCCAAGTCTTGAGAAGTCACTCGTCCCAAGTCTTGAGAAGTCACTTGTCCCAAGTCTTGAGAAGTTCTTGTCCCAAGTCTTCTCTGCTTGTTTAGGGCTGTGCCTCACCCGTCTTTGCTGAATTCAAAATTTTTTCGAAAATTTCTTAAATTCTTTGTTTTCTTCGCGTTTCACGCCATTTGCAGCCGTTTTTAATTTTTTTAAAATTTCGAAATTTTTCAAATTTCTCAAAGGGGTACCCCTTTGAGAAATTTCAATTTTTTCGAAAAATTTCGAAAAATCAAAAAACGTTGCAAATCGTCCAAAAAGCGCACAAAACTAAGAATTTTTGAAAATTTTCAAATTTATTTTTTTTCCGAATTTTCCGAAAATTTTTGGTTTTGTGCGCATTTCAGAAGGTTTGCAGCGTTTTTTGATTTTTCGAAAAAATTGAAAATTTTTCCTTCTAAATTTGACATGTCCCATCCCTATCAGGACTAGACTCCCAAGTCTTGAGAAGTCACTTGTCCCAAGCCTTGAGAAGTCCTTGTCCCAAGTCTTGAGAAGTTCTTGTCCCAAGTCTTCAGAAGTCACTTCTCCCTACTCTTGAGAAGTCACTTGTCCCAAGTCTTGAGAAGTCACTCGTCCCAAGTCTTGAGAAGTTCTTGTCCCAAGTCTTGAAAAGTCACTTGCCCCAAGTCTTGAGAAGTCCCTCGTCCCAAGTCTTGAGAAGTCACTCGTCCCAAGTCTTGAGTGGTCACTCGTCCCAAGTCTTGAGAAGTCACTCGTCCCAAGTCTTGAGAAGTTCTTGTCCCAAGTCTTGAGAAGTCACTCGTCCCAAGTCTTGAGAAGTCACTCGTCCCAAGTCTTGAGAAGTCACTCGTCCCAAGTCTTGAGAAGTCACTCGTCCCAAGTCTTGAGAAGTCACTCGTCCCAAGTCTTGAGAAGTCACTTGTCCCAAGTCTTGAGAAGTTCTTGTCCGAAGTCTTCTCTGCTTGTTTAGGGCTGTGCCTCACCCGTCTTTGTTGAATTCAAATTTTTTCGAAAATTTCGAAAATTCTTTGTTTTCTTCGCGTTTCACGCCATTTGCAGCCGTTTTTAATTTTTTGAAATTTCGGATATTTTTGAAAATTTTCAAAGGGGTACCCCTTTGAGAAATTTCAATTTTTTCGAAAAATTTCGAAAAATCTAAACACGTTGCAAATCGTCCAAAAAGCGCACAAAACTAAGAATTTTTGAAAATTTTCAACTTTTAATTTTTTTCCGAATTTTTCGAAAATTTTTGGTTTTGTGCGCATTTCAGAAGGTTTGCAGCTTTTTTGATTTTTCGAAAAATTTGAAAATTTTTCCTTCTAAATTTGACCTGTCCCATCCCTATCAGGACTAGACTCCCAAGTCTTGAGAAGTCACATGTCCCAAGTCTTGAGAAGTCACTCGTCGCAAGTCTTGAGAAGTTCTTGTCGCAAGTCTTGAGAAGACACTTGTCCCAAGTCTTGAGAAGTCACTCGTCCCAAGTCTTGAGAAGTCACTCGTCCCAAGTCTTGAGAAGTCACTCGTCCCAAGTCTTGAAAAGTCACTTGTCCCAAGTCTTGAGAAGTTCTTGTTCCAAGTCTTGAGAAGTCACTTGTCCCAAGTCTTGAGAAGTCACTCGTCCCAAGTCTTGAGAAGTCACTCGTCCCAAGTCTTGAGAAGTTCTTGTCCCAAGTCTTGAAAAGTCACTTGTCCCAAGTCTTGAGAAGTTCTTGTCCCAAGTCTTGAGAAGTCACTCGTCCCAAGTCTTGAGAAGTCACTCGTCCCAAGTCTTGAGAAGTCACTCGTCCCAAGTCTTGAGAAGTCACTCGTCCCAAGTCTTGAGAAGTCACTTGTCCCAAGTCTTGAGAAGTTCTTGTCCGAAGTCTTCTCTTCTTGTTTAGGGCTGTGCCTCACCCGTCTTTGCTGAATTCAAAATGTTTTCGAAAATTTCGAAAATTCTTTGTTTTCTTCGCGTTTCACGCCATTTGCATCCGTTTTTAATTTTTTGAAATTTCGGATATTTTTGAAAATTTTCAAAGGGGTACCCCTTTGAGAAATTTCAATTTTTTCGAAAAATTTCGAAAAATCTAAAAACGTTGCAAATCGTCCAAAAAGCGCACAAAACTAAGAATTTTTGAAAATTTTCAACTTTTAATTTTTTCCCGAATTTTTCGAAAATTTTTGGTTTTGTGCGCATTTCAGAAGGTTTGCAGCTTTTTTGATTTTTCGAAAAATTTGAAAATTTTTCCTTCTAAATTTGACCTGTCCCATGCCCATCAGGACTAGACTCCCAAGTCTTGAGAAGTCACTTGTACCAAGTCTTCAGAAGTCCTTGTCCCAAGTCTTGAGAAGTTCTTGTCCGAAGTCTTCAGAAGTCACTTGTCCCAAGTCTTGAGAAGTCACTTCTCCCTACTCTTGAGAAGTCACTCGTCCCAAGTCTTGAGAAGTCACTCGTCCCAAGCCTTGAGAAGTTCTTGTCCGAAGTCTTGAAAAGTCACTTGCCCCAGGTCTTGAGAAGTTCTTGTCCCAAGTCTTGAGAAGTCACTCGTCCCAAGTCTTGAGTGGTCACTCGTCCCAAGTCTTGAGAAGTCACTCGTCCCAAGTCTTGATAAGTTCTTGTGCCAAGTCTTGAGAAGTCACTTGTCCCAAGTCTTGAGAAGTCACTCGTCCCAAGTCTTGAGAAGTCACTCGTCCCAAGTCTTGAGAAGTTCTTGTCCCAAGGCTTGAAAAGTCACTTGCCCCAAGTCTTGAGAAGTTCTTGTCCCAAGTCTTGAGAAGTCACTCGTCCCAAGTCTTGAGTGGTCACTCGTCCCAAGTCTTGAGAAGTCACTCGTCCCAAGTCTTGAGAAGTTCTTGTCCCAAGTCTTGAGAAGTCACTCGTCCCAAGACTTGAGAAGTTCTTGTCCCAAGTCTTGAGAAGTTCTTGTCCCAAGTCTTGAGTGGTCACTCGTCCCAAGTCTTGAGAAGTCACTCGTCCCAAGTCTTGAGAAGTTCTTGTCCCAAGTCTTGAGTGGTCACTCGTCCCAAGTCTTGAGAAGTCACTCGTCCCAAGTCTTGAGAAGTTCTTGTCCCAAGTCTTGAGACGTTCTTGTCCCAAGTCTTGAGAAGTCACTTGTCCCAAGTCTTGAGAAGTCACTCGACCCAAGTCTTGAGAAGTCACTTGTCCCAAGTCTTGAGAAGTTCTTGTCCCAAGTCTTCAGAAGTTCTTGTCCCAAATCTTGAGAAGTCACTCGTCCCAAGTCTTGAGAAGTCACTCGTCCCAAGTCTTGAGAAGTTCTTGTCCCAAGTCTTGAGAAGCTCTTGTCCCAAGTCTTGAGACGTGCGTGTCCCAAGTCTTGAGAGGTCACTTATCCCAAGTCTTCAGAAGTCACTTGGCCCAAGTCTTGAGAAGTGCGTGTCGCAAGTCATGAGAAGTCACTTGGCCCAATCCTTGAGAAGTCCTTGTCCCAAGTCTTGAGAAGTTCTTGTCCCAAGTCTTTAGAAGTCACTTGTCCCAATTCTTGAGAAGTCCTTGTCCAGAGTGACTTCTCAAGACTTGGGACGAGTGACTTCTGAAGACTTGGGACAAGAACTTCTCAAGACTTGGGACAAGAACTTCTCAAGACTTGGCACAAGTGACTTCTCAAGACTTGGGACAAGAACTTCTCAAGAATTGGGACGAGTGACATCTCAATACTTGGGACGAGTGACTTCTCAAGACTTGGGACAAGTGACTTCTCAAGACTTGGGACACGCACTTCTCAATACTTGGGACAAGTGACTTCTCAAGACTTGGGACACGCACTTCTAAAGACTTGGGACAAGTGACTTCTCAAGACTTGGGACACGCACTTCTCAAGACTTTGGACAAGTGACTTCTCAAGACTTTGGCCAAGTGACTTCTCAAGACTTGGGACAAGTGACTTCTCAAGACTTTGGCCAAGTGACTTCTCAAGACTTTGGCCAAGTGACTTCTCAAGACTTGGGAAAAGTGACTTCTCAAGACTTGGGACGAGTGACTTCTCAAGTCTTGGGAAAAGTGAATCTTCAAGACTTGGAACACACGTCTCAAGCCTTGGGACAAGTGACTTCTCAAGACTTGGGACACGCACTTCTCAAGAATTGGGCCAAGTCACGTCTCGAGACTTGGGACACGCACTACTCAAGGCTTGGGCCAAGTGATCTCTCATGACTTGGGACACGCACTTCTCAAGACTTGGGCCAAGTGACTTCTCAAGACTTGGGATGGGTGACTTCTCAAAACTTGGGACACGCACTTCTCAAGACTTGGGACAAGAACTTCTCAAGACTTGGGACGAGTGACTTCTCAAGACTTGGGACAAGTGACTTCTCAAGACTTGGGACGAGTGACTTCTCAAGACTTGGGCTGAGTGACTTCTCAAGTCTTGGGACGAGTGACTTCTCAAGACTTGGGACAAGAACTTCTCAAGACTTGGGACGAGTGACTTCTCGAGACTTGGGACGAGTGACCACTCAAGACTTGGGACGAGTGACTTCCCAAGACTTGGGACGAGTGACTTCTCAAGACTTGGGACAAGAACTTCTCAAGACTTGGGACAAGTGACTTCTCAAGACTTGGGACAAGAACTTCTCAAGACTTGGGACGAGTGATTTTTGAAAACTTGGGACAAGTGACTTCTCAAGACTTGGGACAAGAACTTCTCAAGTCTTTGGACGAGTGACTTCTCAAGACTTGGGACGAGTGACCACTCAAGACTTGGGACGAGTGACTTCTCAAGATTTGGGACAAGAACTTCTCAAGACTTGGGACAAGAACTTCTCAAGACTTGGGGCAAGTGACTTTTCAAGACTTGGGACAAGAACTTCTCAAGACTTGGGACGAGTGACTTCTCAAGACTTGGGACGAGTGACTTCTCAAGACTTGGGACAAGTGACTTCTCAAGACTTGGGACAAGAACTTCTCAAGACTTGGGACAAGGACTTCTCAAGGCTTGGGACAAGTGACTTCTCAAGAGTTGGGAGTCTAGTCCTGATATTGATGGGACAGGTCAAATTTAGAAGGAAAAATTTTCAAATTTTTCGAAAAATCAAAAAACGCTGCAAACCTTCTGAAATGCGCACAAAACCAAAAATTTTCCGAAAATTCGGAAAAAAATTAAAAGTTGAAAATTTTCAAAAATTCTTAGTTTTGTGCGCTTTTTGGACGATTTGCAACGTTTTTAGATTTTTCGAAATTTTTCGAAAAAATTGAAATTTCTCAAAGGGGTACCCCTTTGAGAATTTTCAAAAAATTTCGAAATTTTAAAAAAATTATAAACGGCTGCAAATGGCGTGAAACGCGAAGAAAACTAAGAATTTTCGAAATTTTCGAAAACATTTTGAATTCAGCAAAGACGGGTGAGGCACAGCCCTAAACAAGCAGAGAAGACTTGGGACAAGAACTTCTCAAGACTTGGGACGAGAGACTTCTCAAGACTTGGGACGAGTGACCACTCAAGACTTGGGACGAGTGACTTCTCAAGACTTGGGACAAGAACTTCTCAAGACTTGGGACAAGAACTTCTCAAGACTTGGGACAAAAACTTCTCAAGACTTGGGACGAGAGACTTCTCAAGACTTGGGACGAGTGACCACTCAAGAATTGGGACGAGTGACTTCTCAATACTTGGTACAAGAACTTCTCAAGACTTGGGACGAGAGACTTCTCAAGACTTGGGACGAGTGACCACTCTAGACTTGGGACGAGTGACTTCTCAAGACTTGGGACAAGAACTTCTCAAGACTTGGGACAAGAACTTCTCAAGACTTGGGGCAAGTGACTTCTCAAGACTTGGGACAAGAACTTCTCAAGACTTGGGACGAGTGACTTCTCAAGACTTGGGACGAGTGACTTCTCAAGACTTGGGACAAGTGACTTCTCAAGACTTGGGACAAGTGACTTCTCAAGACATGGAACGAGTGACTTCTCAAGACTTGGGACGAGTGACTTCTCAAGACTTGGGACAAGAACTTCTCAAGACTTGGGACAAGAACTTCTCAAGACTTGGGACAAGAACTTCTCAAGACTTGGGACAAGTGACTTCTCAAGACTTGGGACAAAAACTTCTCAAGACTTGGGACGAGAGACCTCTCAAGACTTGGGACGAGTGACCACTCAAGACTTGGGACGAGTGACTTCTCAAGACTTGGTACAAGAACTTCTCAAGACTTGGGACGAGAGACTTCTCAAGACTTGGGACGAGTGACCACTCAAGACTTGGGACGAGTGACTTCTCAAGACTTGGGACAAGAACTTCTCAAGACTTGGGGCAAGTGACTTCTCAAGACTTGGGACAAGAACTTCTCAAGACTTGGGACGAGTGACTTCTCAAGACTTGGGACGAGTGACTTCTCAAGACTTGGGACAAGTGACTTCTCAAGACTTGGGACAAGAACTTCTCAAGACTTGGGACAAGGACTTCTCAAGGCTTGGGACAAGTGACTTCTCAAGACTTGGGAGTCTATTCCTGATAGGGATGGGACAGGTCAAATTTAGAAGGAAAAATTTTCAAATTTTTCGAAAAATCAAAAAACGCTGCAAACCTTCTGAAATGCGCACAAAACCAAAAATTTTCGGAAAATTCGGAAAAAAATTAAAAGTTCAAAATTTTCAAAAATTCTTAGTTTTGTGCGCTTTTTGGACGATTTCCAACGTTTTTAGATTTTTCGAAATTTTTCGAAAAAATTGAAATTTCTCAAAGGGGTACCCCTTTGAGAATTTTCAAAAAATTTCGAAATTTTAAAAAAAATTATAAACGGCTGCAAATGGCGTGAAACGCGAAGAAAACTAAGAATTTTCGAAATTTTCGAAAACATTTTGAATTCAGCAAAGACGGGTGAGGCACAGCCCTAAACAAGCAGAGAAGACTTGGGACAAGAACTTCTCAAGACTTGAGACAAGTGACTTCTCAAGACTTGGGACAAAAACTTCTCAAGACTTGGGACGAGAGACTTCTCAAGACTTGGGACGAGTGACCACTCAAGAATTGGGACGAGTGACTTCTCAAGACTTGGTACAAGAACTTCTCAAGACTTGGGACGAGAGACTTCTCAAGACTTGGGACGAGTGACCACTCTAGACTTGGGACGAGTGACTTCTCAAGACTTGGGACAAGAACTTCTCAAGACTTGGGACAAGAACTTCTCAAGACTTGGAGCAAGTGACTTCTCAAGACTTGGGACAAGAACTTCTCAAGACTTGGGACGAGTGACTTCTCAAGACTTGGGACGAGTGACTTCTCAAGACTTGGGACAAGTGACTTCTCAAGACTTGGGACAAGAACTTCTCAAGACTTGGGACAAGGACTTCTCAAGGCTTGGGACAAGTGACTTCTCAAGACTTGGGAGTCTAGTCCTGATAGGGATGGGACAGGTCAAATTTAGAAGGAAAAATTTTCAAATTTTTCGAAAAATCAAAAAACGCAGCAAACCTTCTGAAATGCGCACAAAACCAAAAATTTTCGGAAAATTCGGAAAAAAATTAAAAGTTGAAAATTTTCAAAAATTCTTAGTTTTGTGCGCTTTTTGGACGATTTGCAACGTTTTTAGATTTTTCGAAATTTTTCGAAAAAATTGAAATTTCTCAAAGGGGTACCCCTTTTAGAATTTTCAAAAAATTTCGAAATTTTAAAAAAATTATAAACGGCTGCAAATGGCGTAAAACGCGAAGAAAACTAAGAATTTTCGAAATTTTCGAAAACATTTTGAATTCAGCAAAGACGGGTGAGGCACAGCCCTAAACAAGCAGAGAAGACTTGGGACAAGAACTTCTCAAGACTTGGGACAAGTGACTTCTCAAGACATGGAACGAGTGACTTCTCAAGACTTGGGACGAGTGACTTCTCAAGACTTGGGACAAGAACTTCTCAAGACTTGGGACAAGAACTTCTCAAGACTTGGGACAAGTGACTTCTCAAGACTTGGGACAAAAACTTCTCAAGACTTGGGACGAGAGACTTCTCAAGACTTGGGACGAGTGACCACTCAAGAATTGGGACGAGTGACTTCTCAAGACTTGGTACAAGAACTTCTCAAGACTTGGGACGAGAGACTTCTCAAGACTTGGGACGAGTGACCACTCTAGACTTGGGACGAGTGACTTCTCAAGACTTGGGACAAGAACTTCTCAAGACTTGGGACAAGAACTTCTCAAGACTTGGGGCAAGTGACTTCTCAAGACTTGGGACAAGAACTTCTCAAGACTTGGGACGAGTGACTTCTCAAGACTTGGGACGAGTGACTTCTCAAGACTTGGGACAAGTGACTTCTCAAGACTTGGGACAAGAACTTCTCAAGACTTGGGACAAGGACTTCTCAAGGCTTGGGACAAGTGACTTCTCAAGACTTGGGAGTCTAGTCCTGATAGGGATGGGACAGGTCAAATTTAGAAGGAAAAATTTTCAAATTTTTCGAAAAATTAAAAAACGCTGCAAACCTTCTGAAATGCGCACAAAACCAAAAATTTTCGGAAAATTCGGAAAAAAATTAAAAGTTGAAAATTTTCAAAAATTCTTAGTTTTGTGCGCTTTTTGGACGATTTGCAACGTTTTTAGATTTTTCGAAATTTTTCGAAAAAATTGAAATTTCTCAAAGGGGTACCACTTTGAGAATTTTCAAAAAATTTCGAAATTTTAAAAAAATTATAAACGGCTGCAAATGGTGTGAAACGCGAAGAAAACTAAGAATTTTCGAAATTTTCAAAAACATTTTGAATTCAGCAAAGACGGGTGAGGCACAGCCCTAAACAAGCAGAGAAGACTTGGGACAAGAACTTCCCAAGACTTGAGACAAGTGACTTCTCAAGACATGGAACGAGTGACTTCTCAAGACTTGGGACGAGTGACTTCTCAAGACTTGGGACAAGAACTTCCCAAGACTTGGGACAAGAACTTCTCAAGACTTGGGACAAGTGACTTCTCAAGACTTGGGACAAAAACTTCTCAAGACTTGGGACGAGAGACTTCTCAAGACTTGGGACGAGTGACCACTCAAGACTTGGGACGAGTGACTTCTCAAGACTTGGGACAAGAACTTCTCAAGACTTGGGACAAGAACTTCTCAAGACTTGGGGCAAGTGACTTCTCAAGACTTGGGACAAGAACTTCTCAAGACTTGGGACGAGTGACTTCTCAAGACTTGGGACGAGTGACTTCTCAAGACTTGGGACAAGTGACTTCTCAAGACTTGGGACAAGAACTTCTCAAGACTTGGGACAAGGACTTCTCAAGGCTTGGGACAAGTGACTTCTCAAGACTTGGGAGTCTAGTCCTGATAGGGATGGGACAGGTCAAATTTAGAAGGAAAAATTTTCAAATTTTTCGAAAAATCAAAAAACGCAGCAAACCTTCTGAAATGCGCACAAAACCAAAAATTTTCGGAAAATTCGGAAAAAAATTAAAAGTTGAAAATTTTCAAAAATTCTTAGTTTTGTGCGCTTTTTGGACGATTTGCAACGTTTTTAGATTTTTCGAAATTTTTCGAAAAAATTGAAATTTCTCAAAGGGGTACCCCTTTGAGAATTTTCAAAAAATTTGGAAATTTTAAAAAAATTATAAACGGCTGCAAATGGCGTGAAACGCGAAGAAAACTAAGAATTTTCGAAATTTTCGAAAACATTTTGAATTCAGCAAAGACGGGTGAGGCACAGCCCTAAACAAGCAGAGAAGACTTGGGACAAGACGTTCTCAAGACTTGGGACAAGTGACTTCTCAAGACATGGAACGAGTGACTTCTCAAGACTTGGGACGAGTGACTTCTCAAGACTTGGGACAAGAACTTCTCAAGACTTGGGACAAGAACTTCTCAAGACTTGGGACAAGTGACTTCTCAAGACTTGGGACAAAAACTTCTCAAGACTTTTGACGAGAGACTTCTCAAGACTTGGGACGAGTGACCACTCAAGACTTGGGACGAGTGACTTCTCAAGACTTGGGACAAGAACTTCTCAAGACTTGGGACAAGAACTTCTCAAGACTTGGGACAAGTGACTTCTCAAGACTTGGGACAAGAACTTCTCAAGACTTGGGACTAGTGACTTCTCAAGACTTGGGACGAGTGACTTCTCAAGACTTGGGACAAGTGACTTCTCAAGACTTGGGACAAGAACTTCTCAAGACTTGGGACAAGGACTTCTCAAGGCTTGGGACAAGTGACTTCTCAAGACTTGGGAGTCTAGTCCTGATAGGGATGGGACAGGTCAAATTTAGAAGGAAAAATTTTCAAATATTTCGAAAAATCAAAAAACGCTGCAAACCTTCTGAAATGCGCACAAAACCAAAAATTTTCCGAAAATTCGGAAAAAAATTAAAAGTTGAAAATTTTCAAAAATTCTTAGTTTTGTGCGCTTTTTGGACGATTTGCAACGTTTTTAGATTTTTCGAAATTTTTCGAAAAAATTGAAATTTCTCAAAGGTGTACCCCATTGAGAATTTTCAAAAAATTTCGAAATTTTAAAAAAATTTTAACGGCTGCAAATGGCGTGAAACGCGAAGAAAACTAAGAATTTTCGAAATTTTCGAAAACATTTTGAATTCAGCAAAGACGGGTGAGGCACAGCCCTAAACAAGCAGAGAAGACTTGGGACAAGAACTTCTCAAGACTTGGGACAAGTTACTTCTCAAGACATGGAACGAGTGACTTCTCAAGACTTGGGACGAGTGACTTCTCAAGACTTGGGACAAGAACTTCTCAAGACTTGGGACAAGAACTTCTCAAGACTTGGGACAAGTGACTTCTCAAGACTTGGGACAAGTGACTTCTCAAGACTTGGGACGAGAGACTTCTCAAGACTTGGGACGAGTGACCACTCAAGAATTGGGACGAGTGACTTCTCAAGACTTGGTACAAGAACTTCTCAAGACTTGGGACGAGAGACTTCTCAAGACTTGGGACGAGTGACCACTCTAGACTTGGGACGAGTGACTTCTCAAGACTTGGGACAAGAACTTCTCAAGACTTGGGACAAGAACTTCTCAAGACTTGGGGCAAGTGACTTCTCAAGACTTGGGACAAGAACTTCTCAAGACTTGGGACGAGTGACTTCTCAAGACTTGGGACGAGTGACTTCTCAAGACTTGGGACAAGTGACTTCTCAAGACTTGGGACAAGAACTTCTCAAGACTTGGGACAAGGACTTCTCAAGGCTTGGGACAAGTGACTTCTCAAGACTTGGGAGTCTAGTCCTGATAGGGATGGGACAGGTCAAATTTAGAAGGAAAAATTTTCAAATTTTTCGAAAAATTAAAAAACGCTGCAAACCTTCTGAAATGCGCACAAAACCAAAAATTTTCGGAAAATTCGGAAAAAAATTAAAAGTTGAAAATTTTCAAAAATTCTTAGTTTTGTGCGCTTTTTGGACGATTTGCAACGTTTTTAGATTTTTCGAAATTTTTCGAAAAAATTGAAATTTCTCAAAGGGGTACCCCTTTGAGAATTTTCAAAAAATTGAGTGACTTCTCAAGACTTGGGACAAGAACTTCTCAGGACTTGGGACAAGAACTTCTCAAGACTTGGGGCAAGTGACTTCTCAAGACTTGGGACAAGAACTTCTCAAGACTTGGGACGAGTGACTTCTCAAGACTTGGGACGAGTGACTTCTCAAGACTTGGGACAAGTGACTTCTCAAGACTTGGGACAAGAACTTCTCAAGACTTGGGACAAGGACTTCTCAAGGCTTGGGACAAGTGACTTCTCAAGACTTGGGAGTCTAGTCCTGATAGGGATGGGACAGGTCAAATTTAGAAGGAAAAATTTTCAAATTTTTCGAAAAATCAAAAAACGCTGCAAACCTTCTGAAATGCGCACAAAACCAAAAATTTTCCGAAAATTCGGAAAAAAATTAAAAGTTGAAAATTTTCAAAAATTCTTAGTTTTGTGCGCTTTTTCGACGATTTGCAACGTTTTTAGATTTTTCGAAATTTTTCGAAAAAATTGAAATTTCTCAAAGGGGTACCCCTTTGAGAATTTTGAAAAAATTTCGAAATTTTAAAAAAATTAAAAACGGCTGCAAATGGCGTGAAACGCGAAGAAAACAAAGAATTTTCGAAATTTTTGAAAAAAATTTGAATTCAGCAAAGACGGGTGAGGCACAGCCCTAAACAAGCAGAGAAGACTTGGGACAAGAACTTCTCAAGACTTGGGACAAGTGACTTCTCAAGACATGGAACTAGTGACTTCTCAAGACTTGGGACGAGTGACTTCTCAAGACTTGGGACAAGAACTTCTCAAGACTTGGGACAAGAACTTCTCAAGACTTGGGACAAGTGACTTCTCAAGACTTGGGACAAGTGACTTCTCAAGACTTGGGACGAGAGACTTCTCAAGACTTGGGACGAGTGACCACTCTAGACTTGGGACGAGTGACTTCTCAAGACTTGGGACAAGAACTTCTCAAGACTTGGGACAAGATCTTCTCAAGACTTGGGCAAGTGACTTTTCAAGCCTTTGGACAAGAACTTCTCAAGACTTGGGACGAGTGACTTCTCAAGACTTGGGACGAGTGACTTCTCAAGACTTGGGACAAGTGACTTCTCAAGACTTGGGACAAGAACTTCTCAAGACTTGGGACAAGGCTTCTCAAGGCTTGGGACAAGTGACTTCTCAAGACTTGGGAGTCTAGTCCTGATAGGGATGGGACAGGTCAAATTTAGAAGGAAAAATTTTCAAATTTTTCGAAAAATCAAAAAACGCTGCAAACCTTCTGAAATGCGCACAAAACCAAAAATTTTCGGAAAATTCGGAATAAAATTAAAAGTTGAAAATTTTCAAAAATTCTTAGTTTTGTGCGCTTTTTGGACGATTTGCAATGTTTTTAGATTTTTCGATATTTTTCGAAAAAATTGAAATTTCTCAAATTTTCAAAAAATTTCTAAATTTTAAAAAAATTATAAACGGCTGCAAATGGCGTGACACGCGAAGAAAACTAAGAATATTCGAAATGTTCGAAAGAAATTTGAATTCAGCAAAGACGGGTGAGGCACAGCCCTAAACAAGCAGAGAAGACTTGGGACAAGAACTTCTCAAGACTTGGGACAAGAACTTCTCAAGACTTGGGACAAGTGACTTCTCAAGACTTGGGACAAGAACTTCTCAAGACTTGGGACGAGTGACTTCTCAAGACTTGGGACGAGTGACCACTCAAGACTTGGGACGAGTGACTTCTCAAGACTTGGGACAAGAACTTCTCAAGACTTGGGACAAGAACTTCTCAAGACTTGGGGCAAGTGACTTTTCAAGACTTGGGACAAGAACTTCTCAAGACTTGGGACGAGTGACTTCTCAAGTCTTGGGACGAGTGACATCTCAAGACTTGGGACAAGTGACTTCTCAAGACTTGGGACAAGAACTTCTCAAGACTTGGGACAAGGACTTCTCAAGGCTTGGGACAAGTGACTTCTCAAGACTTGGGAGTCTAGTACTGATAGGGATGGGACAGGTCAAATTTAGAAGGAAAAATTTTCAAATTTTTCGAAAAATCAAAAAACGCTGCAAACCTTCTGAAATGCGCACAAAACCAAAAATTTTCCGAAAATTCGGAAAAAAATTAAAAGTTGAAAATTTTCAAAAATTCTTAGTTTTGTGCGCTTTTTGGACGATTTGCAACGTTTTTAGATTTTTCGAAATTTTTCGAAAAAATTGAAATTTCTCAAAGGGGTACCCCTTTGAGAATTTTCAAAAAATTTCGAAATTTTAAAAAAATTATAAACGGCTGCAAATGGCGTGAAACGCGAAGAAAACTAAGAATTTTCGAAATTTTCGAAAACATTTTGAATTCAGCAAAGACGGGTGAGGCACAGCCCTAAACAAGCAGAGAAGACTTGGGACAAGAACTTCTCAAGACTTGGGACAAGTGACTTCTCAAGACATGGAACGAGTGACTTCTCAAGACTTGGGACGAGTGACTTCTCAAGACTTGGGACAAGAACTTCTCAAGACTTGGGACAAGAACTTCTCAAGACTTGGGACAAGAACTTCTCAAGACTTGGGACAAGTGACTTCTCAAGACTTGGGACAAAAACTTCTCAAGACTTGGGACGAGAGACCTCTCAAGACTTGGGACGAGTGACCACTCAAGACTTGGGACGAGTGACTTCTCAAGACTTGGTACAAGAACTTCTCAAGACTTGGGACGAGAGACTTCTCAAGACTTGGGACGAGTGACCACTCAAGACTTGGGACGAGTGACTTCTCAAGACTTGGGACAAGAACTTCTCAAGACTTGGGGCAAGTGACTTCTCAAGACTTGGGACAAGAACTTCTCAAGACTTGGGACGAGTGACTTCTCAAGACTTGGGACGAGTGACTTCTCAAGACTTGGGACAAGTGACTTCTCAAGACTTGGGACAAGAACTTCTCAAGACTTGGGACAAGGACTTCTCAAGGCTTGGGACAAGTGACTTCTCAAGACTTGGGAGTCTATTCCTGATAGGGATGGGACAGGTCAAATTTAGAAGGAAAAATTTTCAAATTTTTCGAAAAATCAAAAAACGCTGCAAACCTTCTGAAATGCGCACAAAACCAAAAAT
Organism: Zootermopsis nevadensis; assembly: GCF_977971745.1. Taxonomy (NCBI): domain Eukaryota; kingdom Metazoa; phylum Arthropoda; class Insecta; order Blattodea; family Termopsidae; genus Zootermopsis; species Zootermopsis nevadensis. The sequence continues at coordinate 14,171,957 of NW_028259149.1, read as the reverse complement.
TTTCCGAAAATTCGGAAAAAAATTAAAAGTTGAAAATTTTCAAAAATTCTTAGTTTTGTGCGCTTTTTCGACGATTTGCAACGTTTTTAGATTTTTCGAAATTTTTCGAAAAAATTGAAATTTCTCAAAGGGGTACCCCTTTGAGAATTTTGAAAAAATTTCGAAATTTTAAAAAAATTAAAAACGGCTGCAAATGGCGTGAAACGCGAAGAAAACTAAGAATTTTCGAAATTTTTGAAAAAATTTTGAATTCAGCAAAGACGGGTGAGGCACAGCCCTAAACAAGCAGAGAAGACTTGGGACAAGAACTTCTCAAGACTTGGGACAAGTGACTTCTCAAGACATGGAACTAGTGACTTCTCAAGACTTGGGACGAGTGACTTCTCAAGACTTGGGACAAGAACTTCTCAAGACTTGGGACAAGAACTTCTCAAGACTTGGGACAAGTGACTTCTCAAGACTTGGGACAAGTGACTTCTCAAGACTTGGGACGAGAGACTTCTCAAGACTTGGGACGAGTGACCACTCTAGACTTGGGACGAGTGACTTCTCAAGACTTGGGACAAGAACTTCTCAAGACTTGGGACAAGATCTTCTCAAGACTTGGGCAAGTGACTTTTCAAGACTTTGGACAAGAACTTCTCAAGACTTGGGACGAGTGACTTCTCAAGACTTGGGACGAGTGACTTCTCAAGACTTGGGACAAGTGACTTCTCAAGACTTGGGACAAGAACTTCTCAAGACTTGGGACAAGGCTTCTCAAGGCTTGGGACAAGTGACTTCTCAAGACTTGGGAGTCTAGTCCTGATAGGGATGGGACAGGTCAAATTTAGAAGGAAAAATTTTCAAATTTTTCGAAAAATCAAAAAACGCTGCAAACCTTCTGAAATGCGCACAAAACCAAAAATTTTCGGAAAATTCGGAATAAAATTAAAAGTTGAAAATTTTCAAAAATTCTTAGTTTTGTGCGCTTTTTGGACGATTTGCAATGTTTTTAGATTTTTCGATATTTTTCGAAAAAATTGAAATTTCTCAAATTTTCAAAAAATTTCTAAATTTTAAAAAAATTATAAACGGCTGCAAATGGCGTGACACGCGAAGAAAACTAAGAATTTTCGAAATGTTCGAAAAAAATTTGAATTCAGCAAAGACGGGTGAGGCACAGCCCTAAACAAGCAGAGAAGACTTGGGACAAGAACTTCTCAAGACTTGGGACAAGAACTTCTCAAGACTTGGGACAAGTGACTTCTCAAGACTTGGGACAAGAACTTCTCAAGACTTGGGACGAGTGACTTCTCAAGACTTGGGACGAGTGACCACTCAAGACTTGGGACAAGTGACTTCTCAAGACTTGGGACAAGAACTTCTCAAGACTTGGGACAAGAACTTCTCAAGACTTGGGGCAAGTGACTTTTCAAGACTTGGGACAAGAACTTCTCAAGACTTGGGACGAGTGACTTCTCAAGTCTTGGGACGAGTGACTTCTCAAGACTTGGGTCAAGTGACTTCTCAAGACTTGGGACAAGAACTTCTCAAGACTTGGGACAAGGACTTCTCAAGGCTTGGGACAAGTGACTTCTCAAGACTTGTGAGTCTAGTACTGATAGGGATGGGACAGGTCAAATTTAGAAGGAAAAATTTTCTAATTTTTCGAAAAATCAAAAAACGCTGCAAACCTTCTGAAATGCGCACAAAACCAAAAATTTTCGGAAAATTCGGAAAAAAATTAAAAGTTGAAAATGTTCAAAAATTCTTAGTTTTGTGCGCTTTTTGGACGATTTGCAATGTTTTTAGATTTTTCGAATTTTTTCGAAAAAATTGAAATTTCTCAAAGGGGTACCCCTTTGAGAATTTTGAAAAAATTTCGAAATTTTAAAAAAATTATAAACGGCTGCAAATTTCGTGAAACGCGAAGAAAACTAAAAATTTTCGAAATTTTCGAAAAAAATTTGAATTTAGCAAAGACGGGTGAGGCACAGCCCTAAACAAGCAGAGAAGACTTGGGACAAGAACTTCTCTAGACTTGGGACAAGTGACTTCTCAAGACTTGGGACGAGTGACTTCTCAAGACTTGGGACGAGTGACTTCTCAAGACTTGGGACAAGAACTTCTCAAGAGTTGGGACAAGAACTTCTCAAGACTTGGGACAAGTGACTTCTCAAGTCTTGGGACAAGTGACTCCTCAAGACTTTGACAAGAACTTCTCAAGACTTGGGACAAGTGACTTCTCAAGACTTGGGACAAGAACTTCTCAAGACTTGGGACGAGTGACTTCTCAAGACTTGGGACGAGTGACCACTCAAGACTTGGGACGAGTGACTTCTCAAGACTTGGGACAAGAACTTCTCAAGACTTGGGACAAGAACTTCTCAAGACTTGGGGCAAGTGACTTTTCAAGACTTGGGACAAGAACTTGTCAAGACTTGGGACAAGGACTTCTCAAGACTTGGGACAAGAGACTTCTCAAGACTTGAGACACGCACTTTTCAAGTCTTGGGACAAGTGGCTTCTCAAGACTTGGGACACGCACTTCTCAAGACTTGGGCCAAGTGACTTCTCAAGACTTGGGTCAAATGACTTCTCAAGACTTGGGTCAAATGACTTCTCAAGACTTGGGACAAGGACTTCTCAAGACTTGGGACAAGTGACTTCTCAAGACTTGGGACGAGTGACTTCTCAAAACTTGGAACCAGTGACTTCACAAGTCTTGGGACAGGCGACTTCTCAAGACTTGGGACAAGTAACGTCTCAAGAATTGGGTCATGAGACTTCTCAAGACTTGGGACAATTGACTTCTCAAGACTTGGGACACGTCACTTCTCAAGACTTGTGACAATTGACTTTTCAAGACTTGGGACAATTGACTTCTCAAGACTTGGGACGCGTAACTTCTCAAAACTAGGGACGAGTAACTTCTCAAGACTTGGTACGAGTGACTTCTTAAGACTTGGGACAAGAGACTTCTCAAGACTTCGGACGAGTAACTTCTCAAAACTTGGGACGAGTGACTTCTCAAGACTTGGGGCGAGCGACTTCTCAAGACTTGGGGCAAGTGACTTCTCAAGACTTGGGACAAGTGACTTCTCAAGACTTTTGATACGTGAATTCACAAGATTTGGTACATATGACTTCTCAAGACTGGGACAAGTGACTTCTCAAGACTTGTGACAACTGACTTCTCACGACTTCAGACATGCGACTTTCCAAGATTTGGGACATGTGACCTCTCACGACTTTGGATATGCGATTTCTCACGACTTGGGAGTTACGTCTTCTCATTACTTGGGACATGCGACTTCTCAAGAGTTGGAACATGCGACTTCTGAAGACTTGGGATATGCGACTTCTCACGACTTGGGACATTCAACTTCTCAAGACCTGGGACATATGTGTTCTCACGACTTGGGACATGCGTCTTCTCAAAACTTGGAACATGCGACTTCTCAATACTTGGTACATGGGACTACTCATGACTTGGGACATGCGACTTCTCAAGACTTTGGACTTATGTCTACTCATGACTTGGAACATGCGACTTCTCAAGACTCAGGACATGTGACTTCTCACGACTTGGGTCATGCGACTTCTCAAGACTTGGGTAAGGCGACTTTTCGGGACTGGGGGCTTGCGACTTGTTACTTGCTTCTTTTCGCGACTTCGGAATTGTGACTTTTCGGTTATTGGGTCTTGCGTCTTTTCGCGACTTGAAACTTTCCGGTTGGTGCACACACTGAGGAAACAGCAAACGGGTGAGATAGATCCCGAGTCCGGCAGAGACTGATAGACATTTACCGAGTTTGGAAGCTTCTCATTTTGAGATTTTAGAAACATTTTCGAAAATCAAAAAATGCTAGAAATTATCTGATAATCGCACAAATCGAAAATTTTTGAAAATTTAAAAAAATTTGAATGCGAAATTTTTCGATTTTTTTGGTTTTGTGCGATTTTTGGAAAACTTCCATGATTTTTTGATTTTTTTGAAAATTTTGAAATTTACAAAATTTCCCCCACCTGATGCCTTGCAGAACCGGTCTCTCTCAGATTGTTTCTGATGTACTGTGTCTCTGACGAATGCGGTCTTAGCATGGCTCGTTCTCTTCTCGGACCGGTCTGTGTATGTCACGGCTGACTTGTGACTTGCGACTTTTCGCGACTTGGGCTTGCGACTTTTCGCGACTTGGGCTTGCGACTTTTCGAGACTTGGGTCTTGTGACTTTTAGGGACTTGGGACTTGCGATGTTTCGAGACTTTGGACTTCCGACTTTTCGCGACTTTGGACTTGCCCGTTGGTGCACACACTGAGGAAGGCAGCAAACGGGTGGGATAGAAGCCGAGTCCGGCAGAGACAGATAGAGGCATTCACCGAGTTTGGCAGGCATCTCATGGGGAGATTTTAGAATTTTTTTCAAAATTTTCGAAAAATCAAAAAATGCTGGAAACCTTCTGAAAAGCGCACAAAACCAAAAAATTTTGAAAATTTTGAAGGTTAATTTTAATGTGAAATTTTTCAAATTTTTTGGTTTTGTGTGCCTGTGGAGAATTTCCAGCAATTTTGATTTCTTGAAAATTTTGAAATTTTTCAAAATCCCCCCACCTTATGCCTTGCAGAACCGGTGTCTGTCAGACTGTTTCTGATGTACTGTGTCTCTGACGAATGCGGTCTGATCATGTCTCGTTCTCTACTCGGACCGGTCTCTGTATGTCACGGCTCTGACTTGGGACTTGCGACTTTTCCAGACTTGGGACTTATGACTTTTCGCGACTTCGGACTTGCGACGTTTCGAGACTTGGGACATGCCACTTTTCGCGACTTGGGACTTGCGACTTTTCGCTACTTGGGTCTTGCGACTTTTCGCGACTTGGGGCTTGCAACTTTTCGCGATTTCGGACTTGGGACTTTTCGCGACTTGGGACTTGCGAGATATTTTTTTCTAAATCTGACGTAAACCATCCCTATCAGAACTAGTTTCTGCCGGACCCGGTCTCTGTCAATGTCTACTTCACACAGTCTCAGCTGGACACGATGTGTGCCTCACCCGGTGTCAGCTTTACACGGTGTGATTCACCGTCTCTGCTTGACTCCGTCTCTATTTCACCCGGTCTCTGCGTTACACGGTCTGTGCCTCACGTGCCTGTGCTTGGTACGTTGTGTGCTTCACCCGGCTTCTGCTTGACGCTGTTTCTGCCTCATTCGGTCTTTGCTTGCCTGTGTCTCTGTCTCACATGTCTGCTTGGATCGGTCTGTGCCTCAGCAGGTCTGTCAAAACAGGACTTTGTACAGACGGCCTGGCATAAATAAGGGGATGCAGAGGACGGTTCGTGCTGAGACCGATCCCGGTAGAGTGCGCAGAGACCGGTTGTGGCAGGGATCGTGTGGGGAGAATATTGAAAAAAATTAACAAAATTTTTCACAATTTCAAAAAATGCAGGAAAATGTCCAAAAAGCGCACAAAACTAAAAAAAAATTCTGAGTTCAAAATGTATTTCGAAAATTTATAGTTATCTTCGCTCTTCATGGCATTTGCAACCGTTTTCATTTTTTTTAAATTTTTGAAAATTTCGAAACAATTTCAATTTTTTCCAAAATTTTCGAAAAATCAAAAATTGTAGGGAATCGTCAAAGAAGCGCAGAAAACTAAAGAAATTTGAAAAATTTCATCTTATAAATTTATATCGAATTTTTCGAAAACGTTTGGTTTTGTGCGCTTTTCACACAATTTGCATTTTTTTGATTTTTCGAAAATTTTGAAAAATTGCAAGGTATTTTTCTAAATCTGACCTAACCCATCCCGGTCTCTGTCAAAGTCTACTTCAGAGTCTCAGCTGAGACACGGTGTGTGCCTCACCCGGTCCTTGCTTGCCATTTTCTTTGGTTCACTATGTCACTGCTTGCTTTTAAATTTTTTGAAAAATCAAGATATGCTGGAAAATGTTTAAAATGCGCACAAACCAAAATTTTTTAGAAATATTTGAAAAATTATTTGGATTTGCAATTTCTCATTTTTAATTTTGTGCGCTTTTTGGACAATTTCCAGCATTTTTTGATTTTTTGAAAACTTTGAAAACTTGAACTTTTTTCAAAATTTTCTCCACCCGACCACTGTCAGATACGATCACCGCCGCACCCTCCCTTTGACGTAACCGGTCTCTTACAGGCTCTCTCTCCAGGATCCAGTCTCTTTATGTACCTGTCTCAAACGTGCCGTCTCTGCAAACACCATTTGCAGCAGAGATCGGGTGTTGAAAAGACAGTCCGGCAGAGAAAGAGAGACGCTGAGACCATGCGAGACAGAGACGGTGCCTGGCAGTGGTCGGGTGAGGCAGAGACCGTGCCCGGCAGAGACCGCGTTAGGAAGACACTAGGTGAGACAGAGAGCGACACTGGCTTTGACCGGGTTCTGCAAACAAATGTTCTGGTGAGGATGGGGTAGGGAAAATTTTTAAAAAGAATTTCAATTTTTTTAATTTTTTTCGAAAAATCAAAAAACCGCTGGAAGTTGTCTAAACAGCTCACAAAACCAGAAATTTTCGAAATATTAAAAAAATTGAAGTTAAACGTTTACAATTTTTTAGTTTTGTGCGTTTTTGGACAATTTCCAGCATTTTTTTATTTTTTGATAACGTTAAAAAAAATTGAACTTTGTTCAAAATTCTCCACACCCAACCCTTGTCAGATACGATCTCCACCGGACCCTTTCTTTGAAGTACCCTGTCTGACTCAAACTGTCTTTCCAAGATCCGGTCATTTTAGTTCGCGTGAATACTCGTGCAGTGAGACCACATTCTAAGCAATTCGTTATGAGGGGACAATTCGCTATGAGAGTCGTAAAGCGAAAATTCGTTTCCCTGTTACTTCTTCATGCAAGGATCATCTGTATTTGTCCTCGCCGTTTGGAAGTTCCATAACACATGAACTGACGAAGTTTGCATCGATTGTATCAAACTAAAGCTTTGTCCAGTCGGTATATTTCTGAATTGAAAAACATTTTATAGTGTGTTTGGTATCGTCACAAATCATATAGGCCTCGAGTTTAGGACTTTCTCGTTGTCGACTTTCAGTATAATTTTGCCAGCCCTTCACATTTTCCCACTCCAAAATATTTTTATCTTTTATGCCAAATAAGCCACTAACAATCTTCTGCCGTTGTGACACTACTGAAGTATTATTAGGCCTATATACTTCCAAAGCTATTAGAAGTCCTTTGTTTAATAAAAAAAAATTTGGCCTATAATTTATTTGTGTTGCACACGTCAGTTATAAGAAAGTACAGTGTGTCCACAAAGTCCCTTCGGGTTTTTGAAAAGTTGTGGCGCTCTAAAAAATTGAGCTAGCCACATGTGTTTTGCGGCAGATTACAGTGAAACTCTGGAAGTTTTTTACTGACCTCAATAGACCTCGATGTGGGCTCCCTTGGTAGCACGGAAAACGTCCAGACGATATTCGAGCTCTTGCCATGTTCTGTGGAGCATGTCCGCTGGAATAGCCGAGATCGCATTCCTGATGCGGGTCTTCAGGTCATCAAGTCCGTTAACTGGTGTTCGGAACACATTGCTCTTGACATAACCCCACAGGAAACAATTCAGTGGTGTTATGTCTGGTGAACGTGGAGGCCAAGGCATTGGACCGTCTCTGCCGATCCATCTTCCTGGAAATGTCCTGTCTAGGTACGCGCGTACCTGCAGACCCCAATGAGGTGGAGCACCATCTTGTTGCAGAATGATGTGTGGCTGTAAGTGCTCAATTTGTGGCACTGCGTACAGTTCCAGCATGTCCAGGAAGGTGATCATGTTGATCGTCTGCTCTTGAAAAAAGAAGGGTCCAATAACCTGGTCATGCATTACACCACACGTTGACTTTCGGACTATCGCGTATGTGCTCCCTAACAACATGTGGGTTTTCAGTGCCCCATATGCGCACATTATGCCTGTGAACTTTACCCGAGACATGAAATGTTGCCTTGTCTGTGAACATGATTTTTTTCAAGAAGTCCACATCAAGGTCTACTGAGGTCAGCAAAAAACTTCCAGAGTTTCACTGTAATCTGCCGCAAACCGCATGTGGCTAGCTCAATTTGTTTGCGCGCCACAATTTTTCAAAACCCCGAAGGGACTTTGTGGACACACTGTATAGTCTAGCTAGGGGTTCTCACTCTTTTTTGCTGGCGTACCACTAATTCTAATTTAACACATTAAATGTATCACTAAACAAATGCGTTCAGGGAAACGTTATTAATGTTAATATTATCTTTTGAATTTCTTACTTAGCTCTCGTACCACCAGTGGTACTCGTACCATAAGTTGATAAACGCTGGTCTAGCCTATCAAGATAAAAAGCACTTCACTTGCAAGACACTTTAATTCATTCCAATTCCTTAACGTTTACACTAAGTTCCAGTAGTAGCAATTGAGATGTGTTTACGTCACGGAGTAATTGAACAGAATTGAAATTACCGGCCTGTGTTAAAAGTTTGACCTTGAAGACAGAATTACGAATTCTTATGCCTCAACGATAACAGTGATATTCAATAAACAAACGTAGGCTTAATCCCTCCAGTTTCTTACAGCATTCTCGCAAAATTTTGGAAGCGAGGGAGCAAATGACATCCTTCACTCTCCCAACAAAAATTAAAGGATAGACAATGGCTGACACTACATAATTTGCAATTGTGTCTGTCCGTCTACGTCTTTCACCTTCTATAACAATTTATGAAATTTGGTTTTCGGGTCTACATCATAAGTGGTCTAAAAATGCAAAGCTAAAATTGGACTTCGCATATGTCCTCACAAAAATGTATTTATCGCATAAAACATAATCGTATTAAGATTATCCCACATCAATTTCGAACACCTTTCACTGCAGTTGGCATATATTTTATGAAATGCAAGATAAAATAATTTATGCCCACTTAATGGTACCTGCACTTTGTCGTGGTGGTGGGGCTTGAGTACCTCAGTGACCCCAAGAGCTACTGGTAGGGCCTCCCTACGGGGAGAGGTCAGACTAAGACAGGTACCCTGGACCTCCAGGTTGGGGGTTGGTCGCAAGGCTAACAACCTTGCACCGTAAAAAGGAAGATGTTTCGAAACCTCAATCAAAGCCTCGGACAGAGGAGAATTGAGGCCATGGACCGAATACTGACCGGAGAGCCATAGAAGAAGAATATATATATATAAGTATGTGTATGTGTACAGAGAAAGGGAGCGATCAGTTGTGAAACAGATTTTATCTGCGATAAGTAGAGATGAATACCAACAGCATTATCAAAACGTCAAAGAAGGCTTTTGGAAAATGCGTGCTAAGTACCCGGGACACAACTGTGCGTTTCGCCTGTCACTAGCTTGTTCGTAGAATGAAAACAAAAGCATATCCTATACAGAGTGTCTCACAACAGAATATGCATAGCTTAACTACGTGCTCTTGGGATCATTTCCAATCAAAAAGTTTAAATAAGCTTACTTGCTTCGCACAATTAAAAATTGTGACAATGTTAGCAGATTAATGCTCAGCGCGCCTGTGTCCTACACATTTATGTTTATTGTGATGAAAGCCAGTGGTTGATCAGCATGCCAAGAACATTGAAATCTCTGGTTAATAAAACAGAAATACAAAGTCACAAAGCAATATATTCTATTGAATGAATAGTTCCATTTCTTGCCACATAACCATTGTAGTGATCCTCTCGCTAGAAGCCCCAGACTGTCAGCAATAATAAAACCACAAGGACTTAAACATATACCTACAACATTTGAGAGCCATCACTGCATAGTGGTTTTATTGCTGAAAGTCTGGTATCTCTAGCGGGAGGATCATTCTACAGTACCCGAACATCTGCACATGTTTCTGGAGGCTTAAAAACTGTTAATTGGCCTACTGGCACTCTATATAAGGCACAGTAAATTAAACACATTTGTGAGTTGCTGTGAGCTCATTGTTCCAGATTCAGCCTACTTTTCAATTAGGGTGAGTAACATATGTAAAGATGAATCATTACAGTTCTCATATAATATATTAAAATTTGGGAAGAATGTTTTATGCCTCCGTCCTTCAAATGCAACTGTCACATGTTAAGTGATAAATGCGTTTAACTGTGTCTGTGGATACATTGCTGTTTGGTAATAGCCACACATATATATTACTTAGTTATGATGTGTGTTTTCTCATACAATAAATGGCTTTAATTTGCTATTTTCATGAAGCTGCTACCTTTATTCCAGATGTCTCAGTTTATGTTGATATGGTCTGTGTTGTGGTGGATCAACATAGCAACAGGACAGCAATGTTCTTCCTACCAACATGAAACTGTAAAGTTAGTCATCAAAAGCCAGCGAAACAATACTGGACACTGGGTAGCTCAGGTCAGAGAGGTTTTCAGTTTTATGCATGACAGATAATTCTGTTTCCATTAAAAATCACAAGTATCTTGGTCAACACCTGGCCCAAAAATGAGGAAGATTCCTCTTTTCATTCTTTTTATCCTGCTTTATGCTCCTAACCCTGTATCTTGTTTTTCTGCTCATCCTTCTTCTTGTACTACCCTTCCATTCTTCATTGTCTTTGTTCTCCATCTACTCAACCTTCAGTTACCACCTTTACCTCTCCTTTGAACTTCATACTTTCTCCTCCTGTTTCCTCTTCTTATTTTGTTTGCTCTTTACTCTTCATTTTCCTTCTGTGTTTTACATATTCCAAGAGCAGTGTGTAAGGCTGGTGCAGCTTCAGTTGAAGATTTACAAGGTCCGTCAGTATCTTTCTTCCTTGCGGATTTTTATTCAAGTGTTGTTCATTGCCTGGATCAAAAGTTACATAATGTTTTCGAGGGTGGTTCTGTCTCCTTCTTCAGGTAAAAGGAATGTGCATTTATTCTGTGGAGTCCATAAAATGATAGCAGAGTAAACCCTCATCCAATGTAGGGGATGCAATCCTCACAAGTGGCATATTCAGCGAATCCATGTTGGATAAACTTAATGTTGTTAAGATATTTAAATCTAAAGTATCAATGAAAAGTTAGGCTTTAAAATAAAATAGCAACAGAATATTGGGCCAACTGCTGCTGCACTCATACCACCACGCAACCTTTCCAGAATCATTTTCTCATCTTATGTCATAACCTTATGACTTTCCTTTGTTTCATTGTCACTGTTATATTTATGTTTTCATTCCATAATGCTGTCCTAGGGCAATATTAAAAACATTTAAATGTGGAAAAACAGGACACAAGAAGATGGCCATCTTCTGGGTTGTAGCTTCGTGTAGTAGGGCAGACGTTTATCAACGTTTGAGGTGCTTGCTGCCTCCATCATCAGGATGAACCATCTTTATACTTTCCACTGTGAGAAACTCAATCTTACAAAACAACACAAGTTTAAATGGTAAAAAATGTGAGACTTACACTGTGGGTTACATGCTGTCTGTGAGATTAAGAGGAGGTTAAAGATGCAGGAGGAAGAAATCATGAGGTGACTGTTGAGCTGAACATTTACACGCACATGTTGAACAAAACAAACCACGTTGTTTTTGTTTTTTTTAAATACATATGCCACACAAAAGCCAGACCATCTTTAGCTTGTAAAACAGCAGTAGTATTTTTTTTGTGTCCTGTTGCAAAATGTTTGATAGACCACACATAATGAGATTTTTCACATTTGACAAATGATTGTTCATATTTATATTCACACACATAATTAAATCCATGTTGTATGACCACTTTGCCTATGTTGTCTCTAGTTCTGTCTTCATATAAAACAGAAGGGTGCCTATTGTGTGAGATTCATACAACTAGGTTTCCAAAAATGATACAAATTAATTACTTGACAAAGTTGCTAATAAGCTTTGAGAAAGTTAGTAGATGACACTCTGTTTCTAATTAAAATCCATAGACCTTCTGTTGGAATTAGGTATCACTGAATCATGGGGCGTATCAACATGAAGAAGGTCCATGGGAACTGGATGTGGACCACTCAGTAGAAAAGTGCGATGAGGAGGAGTCTGTACACCTAGTGGCAACAATAGCAGGTATTCCAGGGCTGAGGGATGTCAAATCCATAACTTTATGTATGCCATGAAACTGATATTTGAGTTTAACTCTTTCCATGAAATATCTCATCAAGAAATACCAACCACTTCTGTTCTGCATAACTTTATATTTGTTAATGTAAGTGCAAATACAGCAAACTCTGCTGTCAGCTCTTGAAAATGCCACTCAACAAATAATTATTCACTGCTTATGCAGATGGGAGAATAACGTGAGATGTCTTGGAATGAAGTCATAAGAAACATTGAGGATATTAGAGGGTAATATTTAAATGTGGCATTTGAGGTTTTCATGACAGTGAGGATGATGTTATTTTAAATTTTGGCGCCATGTATACTCATTGGTAGATGAAAACATTTTAGAGAAACATACTGTCTGCATCTTCAGGGCTGAAGATAGAGCATTTTACTCCAAAATGTTAGCATGTACCAGCAAGTTTACATGGTGCCAAAACACAGAATAACATCAGCATCATTATTAAAATGAGTCTTTGGCAAATGGATTGTGAAAATGTGGAGCAGACTGATCTCATTTGAAGTGACATCTAATTAGGAATCTTGGTATTAGGCAGATTGTTATATCTAAAGGAGTAATACAGTTACTGTAACTTTGCTAAGCTTATAACTAGTCCCACTAACAGTGACTGAGAAAACCACAATAGTCTGACATATCAGTATAACCAAACTGTACTTCCCACACACAAAAAATTCACTACCATAGACATGTCTGTATATTACTCACATGTATCTAATGTTTTCCAGTACCTCCACGACATATACATGTGCAGTACAAGTTGTTGCCTGACTTGGGCTACTACAGATTCCATGATGTTCCTGTCACTTGGTACAAGGCTGTAATAACATGTACAGCAGAAAATGGCCACCTCCTGATATTGAATTCACCCAAGGAATTCACAGAACTGAAAAAGATATGGGATGCAAGTGGAGTGAAAGGAGACTTCCTTCATATTGGAATTAATGATTTTGATAAGGAAGCAGTATTTGTCACTGTATTGGGTAAGAACAGTTCTCATATTAATCTGACACAGAGCAGACTCCATCTAAAACACATAACTGAAAAAATATATATTACTTCTTATGGGGTGAATAGAGATAAATGATTTTTCAAACAGCATCAAAAAAAAATAAAAAATATTAGAAGTTCTGGTGAACAGCAAAATTAAGATATCACTGTACTTAACATCAAACAGTAAGGATATTTGGATGGTAAACAGACAGTACACATATTGATAACCTACAAATGAAATATGAAGGACACAAATCTCATCACATGCTAAAACTAGTTACCATGATTTAAAATAAATTCTCATGTTTCTTTGCAGGTGATTCTTTGAATTCTACAGGTTATGCTCCATGGGGACCAAATGAACCAAACAGTGGTGCAACTGCAAACTGTGGTGCTTTAAAACGTACAGGAGAGTTACATGATTCATACTGCAGTAACCAGTTCCCATTCTTCTGTGAGAAAAATTTGTTTTAATCATTTAACTTACACATTATCCGTATGCCCAGAAACCTAGCCAACATTAGACTGGGGAACAGCCTGAATACTAAGATGAAATGTTGCCACTACACCGTCCTGCTTAATTGACAAGAGGAATATTCAGGACTGGTTGTTAAGAGGGTAAATCATAAATCCTTCTTACAAAATATTGTTTCACCATGGTTAACACTTCTGCAAAGTACTTTAGAAACCCTGGTTTGAATTATAGCTGGAAGACAGGCTACTCTGATTGTAGCTTTTTGTTGTTTTTACTCAGGCAATTCAGGAGAATCAGAACAGTATCTCAAAATACCACTTTCCTTCAGACTACACACATTATCCCACACACACAGGTGTTTGTGAACAATACTTTTATCCCCTTCCCAATGTCCCCATAATGTGTTTCTTCAAGAATCTACATTCTGTGACCTATAGCATCATGTTACATGGGAAGTGTAAAATTAACCTGTCCCATGATACTGTGCCACATTAAAAGTGTAAACTAATTATGACACTAATGGTAGTAATTTTAAATTATCTATATTCCTTATTATCTGTGCCTCCTCTCCCTTCCAATAGCCTGAATAATAGAGATTTCTGTGCAAAACTAATTACATATTATCTAATCGTGAAAAGAAAGTATAGGAACATAAAGGATTGGTTTGAATATTATGTAAGTAGTATGAAAATTATGGTCTTAGTGAAGTGTGTGACAGACACATCTATACCTTTATAGTATTTAGGTTATTATGCATTCTATTTTGACAAGTTTATAGTCATCACTGTCACAAGCACGTTTTATATAATACAACAACATTATTGTCTACATATGAAATATGTACCAATTTTCATTTATATTTTTAGGTATATATAACCCTTTCAATGCCAGCCCCTAAATTCTGGGTTAATACAACCAATACCGATCTGCCATACCAACCCCCCAAATATGTTTTTCTGACTGTTCGTTCTTCCCACTTATTATACTACAATAACTCCTCATTTGACAAAGGTTCAACTGACAAATATTTGCACTAACATATTTAATATATCAATATTAATTGTCTTTGATGCATGATAGACTTTCACTGCAGTGAAAACACGCAGGATCATACATATATGTTTTCAGTCCTGTCCATCATCCCTCCCCCTTTTCTTGCAGCAAGTTGGCAGCATTGTGCCGTGTTGCTCATTGTGTACTGTTAGCCATTTTTATAAGTCTTATCTATAAATCTTGCCCTCCATGATTCAATATTCACTTTTCCTTTATACAGTTAATTTTTTTTAATTATAACTGTTGATTTAAAATTAATTATTTGTTATACACTCTTCAGCTTTCATGGGCTAGGCCATTTGGCCCATTCCAATTCAAAATTAATTCTGAAACTATGAATCTTTGCATATTCAGAAGGATTTTTTTTGGATGGCACTTGGTCAATCACATGGCCTCTGCCTATACAGATGTACATATGTCCATACCTCAAATAAGATTCAAACATACATTCTCAGTAGATTGAGCAGTCTAAAACCATACATATCTTATACCA
This sequence comes from Zootermopsis nevadensis, assembly GCF_977971745.1. Lineage (NCBI taxonomy): Eukaryota > Metazoa > Arthropoda > Insecta > Blattodea > Termopsidae > Zootermopsis > Zootermopsis nevadensis. The sequence continues at coordinate 14,156,878 of NW_028259149.1, read as the reverse complement.
TGTGGCCAAAGTGATCATCAGTTACCATTTATGACAATAAATAAATAAATACATATATGCACACTACATACAGTTATCTACCTTCCCTTTCTACTCATATATTTTAACTTGGGCTCTCTCCTGTACTTATTTCCTTTAAACTAATGTAAAATTTTATTACCTTTACTAAATATTAATTTAAAAATTGCTTTCAAGGAACATATCCTTTTGTAAAACACAGTGCTCATGTGTGAATATTTAAATTCAGCACAATATTAAAAAAACAGTGGTCTGAAAATATAGTAAATTTTTCCCTCTAAAATTTATAGAATCTCACAAACTTACTCGAGCAACATATGCAATATTTTGCAAGGAAAGAACCCTAAATGTGAGAACCTTGTTAGTTCCTTATAAGTGGAGAAGTGAAAGGGTTAAAATACATTTACTTAAGAATAAGGTTAAAAATATTAAATGAAGCAGGATGAGAAATTTGAGTACAAAGAATAAATTATATGGCAACTGGAAGGATACAGAAAAATAAAAAAACATTCAAATGACATAATTACCTAACAAATGGTACATTATTTACAGAAATTATCTACATTAGACTGTTAATAATTAAACTTATAGAATAGTTTTGTAAATAATAAAGTTATTATTCTTATATACTTATACTAATCACAAGAAAATTGAAACTCTGAAAGATCACCGTTGATATGATATGACTTAATTATTATCAGTCTGTACATGGCCATCTACAAACTTCATTGTACAAGAAAACATAAAAATTGTAGATGAATGGATGTTGAGTTTGTAGAACAGATCTTTTCTCTGGAAGAAAAATATATTACAATTAGGAATTCTTACGAAGATTAGGAAATTCTTAGTTCCTCTGTAAATATGTAACTCTATATCTAGGACAATATAACTTTAAACATACTGTCACACTGTTGTGGTTAATAAACTCCTGCTTTTCATATGATATATATATCAGTTCAAACTGTAGCCACTACATCAGCTACCCTAAGTATGTTTTCCTGTAGTTTTCCTCATTCTTACCAGGTGAATATTAGGGCACAAACACTACCTCCCACACCCCTACTGATGCTACCCTTTTTTTCAGCACTATATAACCTCAACAGTTCATACAACATCATAAAAACAAAATAAGCAACCATTATTATTATTATTACCATCGTGTCTACTACCACTACTACAGTAATGGGTCCATTAATTCAGTATTTGGTGTCTCAAAATTTGAAAGTAACTGAAATCTGTAAATCTTAAATTGCTGATTTTATTTATTTAAATTGCAGGCAGGTCTTACTTAAAGTATGCTCCATGATTCTCCATCTGATAGACACTTACAGATGACACCTCAGTTGAGTTTTTCATCATTTTCACTACCAATATTATCAATATCAACAATTAAGTCAACTGTTTTACCCACAAAAAAAACTTTGGATATAAGGACACAAAATACAGAAAATCCCAGAATTCAGAAGCATTACTTTCCAAACTTGTTGTGCCACTACTCTTTAAATTTAATTCATTTCATGACACTTTTTTTATCTCAACATAATTTGTGAGTATACAGTACTGACTGTGCATAATGAAATGGAATGGATATGGTTGGGTATGCTCATGATCTGTTTTAAGTATTATTCAGTATTCACTGGAAAGACTGAGGAAAATCAATCACACAAAATACCAGACAAGATAGTTTGATTCTAGGCTGAGAACTAAACTTGGAACTGAAGCCCCCCCAAATAAAGTGCAGGAGTTCTAACCACTTGACAACTATTGTCACTGATACTTCCTCTTCACCATCTTCTTCCTTACATTGTATCCATATTTCTGGGTCGACTTTTGCACAGGAGTCTCAAACTGTCTCAATTTGTCCATTCTTACATGTCATCTATGTTCCTCCAGTCTTCTTTACATATTTCTTCACTTATTCTATCCATCATGTTCATGGTCTGCCCCTGGGTCTTTTTCCATTCATCTTCATTTCCAGTAATTGTTACTAATACTACAAAACAGTATTTGGTGTTCTATTCTATGAATTAATCATTAATAATGTATTGTGACAACACTTACCTGTAATGATTAGTCATTACAAGGAAGCAGTTCACATGGTATGACCTCCAGACGTGACCCACATGGTAATCCACCACCACTACTGGAAGTAGCCACACTCCTTGTTCTCTGCCGCATGGCATTCATCCCGCATGTGTGGGAACACAGAGACCAAGAAGACCATTCGGACAGAACACAGTCAATAGGCTGAACTGCAGGAAAATTTTAAAAATATATTGTAATATCATTATCACATGAAATTACTACCAGCTGTGCAGTAACCTGTAAGAAACATGACAGGTTCAAAGGGCTCACATAATATCCAGTTTAAATTACTGCTGACATATGCAACTCAAACAAGAACTTCTGGGAAGTATAACTAATACTTCCCTTCAAGTGCTTCATTTTGTACAGTGAAGTTGGGAATAACTATAAATTAATAATTACATAATTTAGCATCCCTTTCTTGAGCACAATTTCCACTGGCACAAAATCAGATTATATGAAATATGCCATATATAATCTACAAACTTCACTCTAATGCAGTGTTTTATTACTAACATATGAACAAATTATCAAGTTATTTTCTATCTCTACACAAAATTTCATAATCAAACCAAAATCAAAATATATAGTATGCAAAAAAGTTAACTCCATTAGAAATATTTATTTTTAAAACATTTGTACCACATGAAACATACATTAACTGGCACTTCTGTTACACTCATCTCAGAAGTTTGCACAGCCACCATATTGGTATTATCAGTGATAGGAAATTAAGAGCTACAACGGTAGGGTGGCCTATAGTGGCATGATATTCATAAACCATGAATTGGTTCAAAGGTTATTAGCATATGACAGAAACATCATATGACAATATGATAAGCCTGTCTGTAAAAAAAATGGAACATAGTCTCAAATGAGAGTTCAAAATGTGTAAATGTTTGAGTAAATGCATGCAGATAGAATCTGATTTGTACATCTATGCCACAAAGAACAATGTTTAAAAACATACATCATACATATGCATTCCTTTTACTGTTAAAAAGGGCAATGATCTTAAGTCTGTTGCTAGAAAAAGAAGTATAAAGCCTGCAAAATTGAAAGTTACAGACTGGAGTTTACTTGAAAGTGAATAAGTGTTCACGTTTTAGAGTTTATAATATATCACACACAAAAACAAAAATATGAGTGTGAGTCACAGGCACACAATGCAGGGAAGACGAGTAACCATATTAGAATGGATAATATGAAAAATTATTTTTGACAGTTCTGTTAGCAACATTGCTAAATACATGACATGACAGGCTTCAACATACAGGTATGCACATATATAGTACCTCTTTGAACTGGGTTAGCATCTCCCCATGTAGGATTCTCATCAATTAGACTTTCCAAATCTGTAAAAGCAATATTTCTTCATACATTTTCAATTTATTTAATAAAGTTTAAAAATCTGAAGTCCACTGTTAGGATATGCTACAGATAATTTTCTTATACTAATGTTTCAATTAAATCTAAGATGTATGTGTTGAGTGTGTCACACTGAAGTAGTTACAATTGTAACTCCATAGTGGATGAATCTGCAGCTCGCAGTGTGGCAGTCAGAATCAGTTTCTATGGATATAAAATGAATATACAGGGTGGGTGGGAAGTAAGTAGGCATTAAATAATCGCTATAGGTTTTGTAATATTAATGCAATCCTAATGAAAATAATGTGTACATATACGTCACGAAATAGGATTTCATAATTCGCGCATCGGTGGTGTGTAAAAATTATTTTCATTATCTTTGCATTGGAAATGTAGAGGTTATAACCATTTCTCAATGCCTACTTACTTCCCACCCACCCTGTCATTTGACATATGCATGCAGTTTGCAGTTCAAGTATTATATTTCTACGAGGACATTCTGCTTTTATACTAATTATATAAATCAAATCTGATGTTTCCATGAGGTGAGAGATTGATTAGTCAGTTCAGAATCCAAGTGAGAGATTAGGTTTCACACCTACATAAAACAAGATATAAAACTGACATTACATAATCAAATCTTCAGTTTCTTAGACAGGAAATAAAAAGATAAAATATTCAGAACTGAATGACAGGAAGTATTTCCCAAATTTATCTGTTCTTAATTTTATCATGAATCACAAGTAATTACTGCCATTCTCAAAAACTTTAACTTTGTCATGTTTTCAAAGAATTTACAAACATTTCTTATATTATGGATTTTCCTGCACTCTGGTGATGAGACATGAACATATGCTTGATTTTTCATTTATTTCTAGACCAGCCTCCTTCCTAGCATTTAAACGAGTTTCAGCATTCATTTAACCATTTTGTGCCACTTTCCTGAAATAATGCAATTTTAAGGTAAAAATATAAAAATTTACATTTTTCCTAATGTAATGTATCCTCTTCATAAAACTTCAAATGTTTAAAACTAGGTGGCAGCACTATGCAGACCAATAAAAAATAATTTTCATAGCTCAGTAAATTAAGTCAAATAACACAGCAAAAGGAGAAAACCATTTTTTAATGTAGAGTATGTCAAATGTCACATATGGTAATGGTTGTTTGTTCAACTTCAGTCAAATATCACAGCAATAGGGTTAATAGTACTTATGATTTCACCCATTAAATTGAACTAATTAACTAACTAGATGGTTTACGGAACCCAGAGGTTCATCACCGAACTAACCAAAGCCCTCCACCGGACCAAATTAAAATAAATACATAGTTAATATACTGAGTTATTAATACACACCACAATTCCGTTTGCATTTCTTCTTCCGCTTCAATTTCTTTGGACATGGCTTCCCACCATTTTTTGCTTGAACCTGGAACACACAAGCAATAGGAAGGTATAATGCTTTAGTCAGTTCAGAGATCCACAAACTAAACACATTAATTCTATATGGAATAAGAAGAATTGCCAGAGCAGTGGAAAGAATCTATTATTGCACCTATTTATAACTGTAACAAGTAATGAAAAATATCGCATTTATCAACTACATACAAACTGTTATTAAACATTCTTCTGTGAAGGTAAACTCCATACATACACAAAAATATTAGGAACCATCATTGTGGATTTGAGGATATTGTCAAAATCAATTAGCTACTGATAAGATATTTTCCATTTGTCAGATATGAAAGAAGAAATGGTAGTACAGTGGGACAGTACATACCATTTATAGATGTCAAGAAAGCCTATGATTTGGTTAGGATAGAAATATACAAGTTTATATTCTGATTTAATTTAATATTCCTATGGAATTATTTAAGCTGATTAAAATTTGTTTAAATGAATACTGTACTAAAATCTGTGTATGTAAACATCTGTTTGATGCCTATTCAGAATAGTCTGAAGCAAGAAGATAAATTTTTGCCATTGCTTTTCAACTTTAGTTTAGATTATGCCATTATGAAGATCCAAGAAAACCAGGAGGAACTGGAATTGAAAGAGACACATCAGCTTCTGGTCTGTGCTGATAACATAAATTTATTCAACAAAAACAAAAACCATAAATAAAATCACAGAAACTCTATTAACATCAGAATGCAGAAATAATCATAATGATAATGATTATTGAAAAATGTGGAGAAGTTAAAATCTATTGGAATGACAGCAGTAAATCAAATAGATTGAAATAATGAAAAAAATTATAAACAGTGCAAACTTATGGAGGGACAAAACAGTTACCTTGATTGTCCTAGTCTTGGTCTTGACTCCTCGGCCACAGGTGACACTGCAAGCAGACCATGGGGACCAGCGGGCGACAACACAATTTATAACTGTCACATCAGTTTCAGCATCTACAAGTTGAGTATGAGAGCTCATGTTGGGACCAAACAGGAAGTTTTCAGCATGCAATGCAGGAGATTCAGTAGTTATTATGGCTATATCCTCTTCTTCCCCTTCTGAAACAGTAATGACCAGTCATTCCACTGAAACATGTTCATGTTCTGTTACAGGTGTGCTGAGATCCTATGGCATAAATAAATATTACAAGTTCACAATGCAGAGTAACATGGAAGTCGATAGTTGACTAGGCCAATTACAACCACAGTTCTCTAAGACTGCACTTTTGATATGAAAAATAAACCCAGCACCAATCAATCAGCAGAAAAATTCCTAGTGTTTCCAAAGCTGTGCATACAGGTGTCTGTTATGTGTAGAGACATGAGGAGACTTGGAGAGTGAACTAAGTTTCTGAGCCCCATTTTAAGTACTGAAATCTTGTAAAAACATAAAAGACAAATAAGAAACAATATGCTGGATCCAAGCCTCACAAGATATTTCTGTAAAATCTTGTATGTACACATGTGCATATGTGTGTGGCGGTTGTGTACTCTAATGCAGTATAAATTTCCATTCATGTTTAGTAATGTTTTCTTACATTACATATAAGCACATACATGTCTGCCCTTTTCAAAATGTGTTCCTTGGTATTTTTGCACCTGTAGTGGTCTTGATGCTCATTTGATTGTAAACTCATAACTGAATTTTTATGTGTCAAACTTTTATTTGTTTAATACAAATACGAATGCAGAAAATAACTTTGAAACAATATATACAAAAACTTTAAATATGCATATAATGAATTTAGTACCACACTTCTGATCCAGTCTTCCATGTCCATGAAGACGATATGATATTACTCCAGACAAGGAGACACCATAATGATGCAAGCGGGCTGTTCTGTTTGCCTTCAGTTCCTCTTGAGGTGTAAGCATGCACAGATGATACAAATGCATTGCAACAACTCATAAATATAAACATTCCATGCTGAAGTCACTTACTAATGGCCAAACATTCTTTTTTACAGATTCAGAAAGACAATTTCCTAATTTGTACATATAAAGATTGTGTCTTTAATTAAGCAAGGATTCTGTTTCAGATGCATGTTATACAGTATGATGTACAATTGGAAGATGAATGATGAGTAGAGTAGGTATGGATTTGGGGGCATTTGACAAAGGGTTATTCAAGGTACTATCTGATTTGATCCAAGGTATCTCAGTCAGTGTAGGATCTGACAACAGATTAAATGACTGGGGTTCAATCCCCAGCAGAAGCAAAGAACATCTCTTCTAGCCTCTGCATCCAGACCAGATTTGGCACCCATCCAGCCTCCTATCCAATGGGTACTGATAGTCCCATCGCCACAGATAAAGTGTGGCCAGGGTGTGAAGCTGACCACTCACCACCCTCTAATATGAAGGTCACAAGCAAGTAGTAGTTTAACCTCCTGTCACATAAAGTGCATCCATGGTGTGTATAAGAGGCAGCTTTGCTTTGCTTTCAGGACAGAGAACGATTCAACCACACAACGCTGGGTTTCAAGTCTTTAACTGTTACTGCTATGATAATTGACAGTCAATATAACTTAGCCTAGATGAGGCATTACCATATCACCAAACATCAAACAGAAGGACTCATTTATGTGTCACAGTCATGTCACTTACAGCCCCATTCCTGCATATACCTTTGTATTGTTGGCATATTCTCTCACATTCCTCCTGACTTTCAAATCTGTTCCTGTTACCACGGCATCCCGAGTATGAGAACTGCAGGCAGGCTTCCGCCTGCGAGTCAAAGTACCAGCGACTGTTATTTCCAGTGCACAAACCCTCATCTTTTGCCATCTGGCATATCTCTGCAAACAAACATGTCTAAATCACTTCCAAATATCAGGTATGGATGGTACCTATGACTATGCTAAAAGCAGCAACAGCTGACAAGGAGTAGCATATGAGCTTGGGTGTAGGATGTGGGACTAACACTGTCCAACTACAAAAGCTATCATGCTATAAAATGGCACAAATGGCCTTTTGCACAACTTCTCTTCATGTTTTAATTACCTGATGATTATCTCATGCAGTACCATTAAGGGGCATGATTATAATGCACTGAATCAGATTCAATCAAATAAACATTTTAACAAAGAATGCTGAGATATATGCAAGCAGAAGACAACTATCTTTGTATTCACCACCATGAGAACCTCAAATCCTACTATATGTGAGGAGTTTGATCACTCACCCCTTGCCATTGATGGTGTAATCTCACAGGAGGGAAACTCCCCATCACATTCAACCTCATCTTTAATTTGTACATCTGCACAGTCCTTCATACTGAGAGGGCCATTATGACCTTCTTCCATGTATTCATACATCGTCCTTGTTTCCTCGTTGTATACAACTCGCAAGCGTGTTCGTATACGTTTCCCCTTGCCACAAGTAGCACTGCAGGGGCTCCATACAGACCACTCTGTTAATGGGCAATTTGGCTTTTCTGTCTACAATAAAAAACATTTCAACTATACTTAAAACTATCAATAGCATGGTCAAGTGATTTGCATAACAAAACAGGAGTCCAAATTCAAACTTATGTATACACTGCCATTAATTTCAATTTAACTGGTACTAAATAAACCAGCACATTAGACAAGATCTGAAAGTATAAATTCTACAAACAATTTTGTAAAATTAAGGATAAAGTTATATGGACATTTGTTATGCATGGACAATGGCAGGATTCCTCTGACAGTTTAAAAAATGATGATGCTGTATAAATAGCTACTTGGGAGATGGACAACGTAGAAATGCCAAGTAAAGGAAAATGAACAGAAGAGAATAGGAAAAGACATACATATATACAAGAAGAACAAAACAATGAAAGAGAATGAAAAATGCTTTTTTAAAGGGCAGCCCATATAGGTAAAACATCAACAGATGATGATAAAAGTAACAGTGGCCTACTGTGTTTTCATTCCCAGTGCACTAGCTATATTCATTTGTGATTATTATAACCAAACATTTATTGCTTTAAAAACTTCCTTAAAAAATTATAACCACCTACTACAGAAGTATAAATCAGGTCCAATTTTCTTTGCAGAGATTACACTTCCTACTGGTAGATGATGGAACATTATTATACTATCACACAAGTAACTCACTCTAAGCCTTATGCTTGAAAATTTCACCAGCCAAAAAGTACAGTGACCCCTATATGATATAATTATATTTTTATCATAACATATTTTTTTTAATTTTTAATTGGTAAAAATTATCATATAATATATATTAAATAATATTACATTACAACAATTACTGAAAAATTTTCAGTAATTGTTATAATTTAGATTTACTGAATCAACTAGTTCATCTGAATAGTTTTTATAAATTTAAAAACACACTGTTTCATCTCTAATTAAACAATGCTCTATCTCATTCCCTGTATTTTCTGTATGAATTAGTATTAATATTACCTGTAATTCATACATGATGTATTAATGCACTGATATATTTGCCATTAAGAAATGTTGAATAATTAGTCTATTATTACACTTGCTTCCATTGTGAGTATTCTTGGCAACACAGAATTGAAGTGAAATTGTGCATTGTCAGCGAGACACAGTGAGAGAAATATCTGAATCTTCCATCCCAATGCACACTTACAAAAAGAATGCCTCAAAACAGAATAGTGTCTGCAATAAATCAGCAACAAGGCAAATGACACATCCAAAATATAAAATTATATATTCAAAAAATATTTATACTCCACTGTAAATACAAACTATCTTAAACATTTTCTTCCATTTTGAAGATATGCCAGATAATATACCAAATTATATCATTACTAACCTTACTAGTCTCTGCAAAATCTCCACATGTCTCTCCCTCCACTCCATAACATACAACATTCTGTTCAAGACGTGGTGATTTAGGATGTGAAGAGCAGCGTTTGTACGCTTCACGCTGCTCATATTTACGAGATCTCGTGCGCACACCTCTTCCACAGGTGACTGAACAGCTTGACCATGAATTCCATTCTGTCGGAATACAAATGGAGTCCAGTGGTGCATCTGTCAGTGCATCATCAGCCCGGAAACTGAAATATAACACACAAGTACTGTAATTTCTCCACAGCACTCCAACTTTTCAGTGGTAGTCCTTCAGACAAATGTTGGCATAGGGTTAATACATTCCCTGTTGCCATGACTGACCAAAGGAGGTGATGTATCTTTAGAGGTTTACGTGCGATGTAATGTACCAGACTGTAATTTTCTTCAAAGAAACCTTCAAAATATCACAGGAAGCACAAGTGTGTCAAAGTCATAGACAAATGTCAGCTCACATCCCATGCCTGTTGATGTGCACGTACATCATCAATTTATAAGGGTTTAGAACACCACATAATTACATACAAATACAAAATTACTTTACACTTTTAAAAAACAAGAAATTCAGTACAACTAAAGTTCTCATTCATTAATGAAGTTGTATTATGTGTTGTGTTACAAAAACAAAGTACCTTCAAATTTCATCGAAAAATTTAGCCACAGTGAAAAACATTGTCTTCATGTTGAAATAATCCAAAAATTTGTTCCATACAAATCAAGTGTTTCCTGGATACAGGGTACAATATTAGTCTAAACAGAATATTTTCTTCCTCCATTTACATATTGTACTTTGAAGAATTTCCACAAAGTGTTCCCTTTTCCATTTGCTTTGCACTTGATCAGCAAGTGATTTCTTACATTGAGTGACTTGGGTTTCATTTTTATAGTAGAGTAAAAAGACAACAGATGCCAAATAACAGAAAGTCTGAAATCATAATACAGTTGTCTTTCCCAGTGTATAAACAATACACTTCTTGTAGAACAGTACTTTCAATTTCAAATTCACTTTTGCTTTCTGTGACACTAGAACTGCTGAATTTATTTGTATTAGTACCACCCAAAATGTTTCCTAATAAATCAAAAATTGCATCAGGCTTGTAAGCTTCAGCAGCACATTAGTCTTGGTTATGAAAGACCTGGAGCTGAGTTATAAGAATTATCAGTTTTATCTGTCATTATTTCTAGACTTATGAGAGTTATGAGGTAGAATCAAATTTGCTCACATATAACTTTAATCCAATCTGATTAGTAATGTACCAAGAAGAAACTAACCACAGTGCGAAACAGTCCACGCAGGCAAAGCTACTGAGACTGAAATCACACATGTGCATCACTGGCACTCATACTAGGAGCTGCATGATGTATGTGTGTGTCAAGTGGAAGTGAACATGTTAAAACAGAAAATGACTTCTTCCTTTCATATTCCTTTAGATTCATCATTCACAAATCATAACATGTTAACATAGTTGAAAAATTTATGTTAAATAAATCAAAAATAAGGCATTCAATCTGTGATGTATAATCTTTTAAATATAGTCAATGTACCATACACTGCATCACATACAACTGGGCAAGTAAAATCTGCATACATACCTACATGTCTCATGTGCACCATGACAGGGATACTTAGCTGTTAATTTTATATTACAGGATCTTATCTGGGCCTTAGTAGTGTCCATGTAAGATCTCTGTTTATACTTTACACCCTTACCACATGAAACAGAGCACGCACTCCATGGACCCCATTCGTTCACTTCACAGTCTGTGGGCAAATCAATATTAACTGTTTTGTAGACTTGGCTATTTCATTATAGGTTATAACAATAAGATAAAACACAATTCAATGTGACAAATAATTTCAAATTAACTCAGGCCTAAAAAAAATAAATTATATGAATAACTTAAAGGAATAGTGGTCTCCAGTGAATGAAGAGGTATAAGAGAAAAGCAAAGACAGAACACAAATCTCATTATTGTTATGAATTAGTGTGGTTCTTAATACAAATATGCATGAAAGTGTTATGGAAGCATATCATGTCTGCAGCAGGAACAATGGCAGAAACTTTAACATGAACCATGTTCTGGGCATAATAAAAACTAATATATTAATATATTAATAGTTTTAGTTACACATATTTATCTAATATGTATAAATGATATTCCCTTTCTTAGTGATTGGCTGTTAGCATACTGCTTGGTCTTTCTGTGTATAAAAACAATTATGTAAAATCAAATTTAATATTTAAAAATAAATGCCTCAAATCTATCAAACAAATTCTGTAGACATCTTCTGTCATGCAAGTTGTTATTTCATTGTTCATCCTGTGATGCTTCACAGTTATAAAGTGATTAACACAAACACAAATGGGGGACATGCCACAACCATCGAACCATGCCTGTGTGTTACCCGTTCTAACAGTCAGGTGAGAACACAATAGTATTAGGACTAAATACTGAAAATGATGTACCTCCAGATACTGTGTGTTCATCCAATACAGAATCATCATCAGAAGTACCCCCAGAAGTGTCATCTGAACAGCTCTTTTCATAAAGCCGTTGACGAGTGAGGTACAAACGAGCCAGAGGCTTCATCTCCTCACCATAAAATGGAGATTTTGGGTCATTTGGATAGGTGGACGTGATGTTTCGAATTGTCTCACGTGGCTTTGTAGGCATATCTGGTGACTGAAAGTAATAACTAATTGTTAGTATATGAAAAGATTTGGAGCAAGGAATTTTTTGTTCATAACTGAACAAGCATCAGAATCAAACTGAACTTCTCCCACATCTGAATGAAGATCTAGGACAGCAACTAGCTACAGCATGAATAATACCTTTACTTCCTAGTTTGGAGTACAAGAATTTCTTGTCTGTTCTAAATATTCCAACTATTCTTTTGACTATCTCTTGTAACCATAAAGCTGAGACCTTCTCGAGAATATAATAGAAACTAAACTAGTCAAGGAATTCAGCACTGAAGCTGAAAGCAGTATGTTCCCCTGAAATGTTGCAATCAACCTAAAAGTCCATATAGCAGTATTACCAGAAAATTAATTTTGACTAGTTCTTAATGTGTATCTGCAATAAATGCATTTAATAAAAATATTGTAGGTATGTTAAATGTACTCACAATGTATGCGATTCCACTGTCTGTGCCTGCATCATAAGGGTACAGATTCAGAACTTTGTGTTCCACCCAGCTGCAGTTCCGCAGGCACAGTTCCAGGCGGGACACTCCAACTATCCAATCTGGTGATGGATCTGCATAAAAGAATTTAGTTAGTAACATTATAAAGTTATATTACATTAATAATAGCTTTCTGTAGATACAAAAACCTTTTTATTATTACTATTATTAGAATTAGAATTAATACCTAACTAACCAATTAAGGGTGACTTCCTCAAATATCTGATAGTTCCTAATGTGGTCAAAATGTACCCGTTTTTATAAAACTCATATTATTCACAGTGGTCACAAAAGCCCACTATTTGAACCTATTTTTTTAAAGATATATTTAATTATTTTCTTCCATCTATACCTATATTTCCCAGGTGGTCTCTTCTTTTGAGCATTTTATAATCTCTTATTTATCCTGTGCATACAACTTGGCCACTTAGCTCCTCTTCCTTGATCTGATCACCCTAATAATATTTGGTGAAGAGTACAACCAGCATTAAGCAATTTTTATCAGACTCTTATTACTAGAATGTGGAAGAAAATATCAAACATTCTCATCATTTTGTTCTCAGACACCTTCGGTCTATGTTCTTCCCTTAGAATAACAGTCTAAATTTAAGAAAAATATAATGTAAAACTGTCATTTTCAAATTTCATTTTTTAGGCTTTTAAATCATACTTCAGAAGACAAAATATTTTTAAGTGAAGAATGCGAGCATTTCCCAGTTTTAATCGCTGTTAATTTAGACAATGTTAGGTTTGTTGTATTCACCTATCTTTGACACGATGGACATGAGATGGTGCTTCCTGTCCACTCGGAACACTGCAAATGTTTTGCGAGTCACGTTGGGGTAGCTAATACCTCGCGCTTTTATTATTGTCCGTATATGTTCACTCTAGAAAAAGAGAAGTTTCATTTAATCAGTTCCATTAAATGATCTCTGTAGGCACAATCCACTGTAATTATTAAGATGGCTGTCTTCTGAGTTGTTGCACCATGTAGTCTTGTAGACATTACAGAGATGCTTGCTACCTCCATCATCAGGATGATGAGTAAATTTCTACCAGACTATATGGCACATCAACCCAGTATACAGCCATCTTAAAACTTGCTGCCATGAGAAACTGAAATCTCACTAATCAACATTAATGTACCTCCTCAAAAATTTGGTTAATAAAATGAAATACAGTGAATTTTCCCCTATGCCTAAGCACCAAATTATACATTTGTATTGGAAGAATGGAGGTAAACCTCCATATATCCTAAACGTTAGCACTAGATGGACATGAGTGATCACTTTCATGGCCAGACCACTTCACATCCAGGAAAATAATCCTAGGTACCAAATCTACAAAACACTGGGTTCACTCCAGAACCTGTCTGATCATTACTATCATTAACAATGATGCTCATTTCTTTCATTTTCTTATAAAGTATTCTTATTAATTAACCTACTAACTAATTGTATGAAACAAGAGTCCTTTTTAAGAACTTGACAATCTCTCACCTAGTCATTTCCCACCTTTTGTGAAATTCAAAGGTTCAATACCAAGTTTACATGAACTTGTAACATGATCCCATCCTGAGTCAGTTGAATCCTATTCTGATTCATGACAAACCGTTTTAATATTATCCTCTCCTATGCCCTTAATTAAAAGCACAGGAATGTTTTCACGATGTGAGGCTTAATTAAACACAAGGACAATTGTACCTTCACAAACTCCTTAAAATAAACAGTACAGACACATACAAAACACATACAAATCTTATTTTTTAAACTCACCTGAGCTTTTAATTCACTTTCGAGCATACGAGTGGCGCCTCTCTCTGCTACCTGGCGCAAACCTTCTGAAGCAAAGCTACCATAATCCCAGAACCAATAATCAGCAGAATGAGAAGCTCCAATTACATCACTGAATCTTGTCAGCAACCCGCCTGTTGGGAAATCTTTTGGATGGGTGTGCCTTGACCACAAACCCTCAAAAGTCACCTAAATGTAATCAACAGTCACATGCTGATGCCATAAAATGTGGTGATGACTAATGAGTGTATATATCACAAGTAAAATATGAAATTCAGGCAGTCTATATAATATGTAGGTAGTCCACTCATGAAATGCCTGATTATTTCAGGTAAAGGACAAATATAAAATCTTTTAATAATTTTATTTTAATTTCCCAAGTAATGTGTTACCTTCCTTCACCAACACTATTTTTTTCTCTTGTATAACACAACAATAATTATTATAAACTGATTAATTCATTACACTTCTAGAACAAGCAGTTACAATAAGAGAAAATATGTAAGTGCATTTCACCTGTAAAGTATTTGGTGTGACAAATACAGAACCTGAGCTGATGGTCGCTACAAAGAAGGTGCAAAATTCTTGAAACCACTTATCATCCTAACCAACCTTTATTATCTTAATAATATTAAAACACAAACTATACCACTATATGTGTACTTCCTTTACTGATGTCAGGCCTAGTTGATTTTCTGCAGTAAGGTACAGTTACATCATATCCACTGTAATTTTGGTAAGTTGCAGAACTGACAGCCAACAGCAGGCCAGAATTTTGTTAGTACCTATCCACCATACATTTACATTAAATCCACAGCCATCATGAATAGAGTATGGTATACGTACAAAGAGCTTTAAATGAGAGGACAAACCTATTTCCAGCAAACATTCCAATTTGGTAATAATAAATTTATTTTTATTGCGTGTAACAGTACAAGACAGTCACATTGGACATTATACACTGTTTGACGTATTTGATACGTACGACATTTTTGGAAACTGATTCAACTTATACCTTCAGGTATTTGGTTGTCTTTATACTGGCATTATATTCAGTACAGTCACAAAGTCGTTTCAAACCATGAATCCTGTGACATTATGCCAACCATTCAACAACGAGGTCTGATTCCACCTGCAGACACTTGTGTTATAAAGTTGGTTAAGCGTTTAATGTTTGTTACCTCATACTTGGCTTCATCACAAGCACAGCAAGGATTCACAACTTCAGGTTGATTATCGTCATTATCTTCAACAGCTTCACAAAGCAAGCGACTCAGTGGACCATCATCCATGTACCAAAAATCACTATTTTCCACAACAGTTGCCCTGTATCAGGGAATAAAGACAAATACAAATAACTACATAAGATTTCCATAATAGGGATTGAAGACATGAAATTCGTTCTAAGACAGATTTCCTCACCACAAGTGATGGCAACAGCATCACTTGCAGTGCACTAAAATAAAACTGTGGGTAGATATGATAAGTATGCTCAATCTGCTTTTGGGAGCTCACACCACGCAGAAATTAGTTTGTTGCCAAAATTTTGAGGACCATACTGCTTCTATCATCAGGCCTCAAGTAATTTATTTTCACGTTACTTTTTACACTTCATTATGTTTTATTTGTTTATATTATTTTAATATGCAGTAAATTTCACAGAATGGTGATGGCGTTATAACCGTGGTCCACTCCTGGTCAAAAATTAATTTGTATTGACAAAGTCTGCCACAAACAGTAAATATTTACATTTGTGCATGCAAGGTTCTGTGTCACTCAATTCTTCCATACTTCTAACACATCAGTGACACAGTATTTTCTTTCAGGCTGATGAGAACGTCATGTAATGACTGTGTTACTGTAGATAAATGAAGACAGATTAATTCCAAAGACAGACAGTATTTTACATCACTGCTGTGAACAAGATAATGAATCCTTGGATTCCATAAACAGCGACAAATTTCTTTACTAACAGTGTTCATCATTTTCTAAAGACTCTGCTCCATGGAGTTTATTACTGATATTTTACACTCCCAGCACCAAATCCCACTTAAATTGGCTGAGTAGTTTCAAAGGTGAAACATGGACTCATACATGCAGGCAGATCAACCGTGAACATCCCCATCATTACTTTAGGTGAACCCTTTGTTTGTATTATGTGAAATTTATATAATAGTATGAATTGTACTTTATAATATGTAAAGTAAAGTTTGTCCTGTTACGTGCTGTACAGGTGCTTGGGGTGAGTGGAGGTATAGCTCCTCTCTTTCTTGACCTCGGCACTAGATGGGGGTGAGTGGTCGGCATCACGGCCAGGCCGGCTTTACTCCCGGGAAAGGACCCATTGTAGAGGAGGCTGGGTGGGCCCCAGAAAAGAACTCTGCCCCCCATCGGGGATCGAACCCCAGCCGTCCAGCCTGTAGCTAGTCACTATACTGACTGAGCTATCCAGGCTCATACTTTATAATATATATTGTATTATTATTATGACCCCTTCCACATCTTATTGTCATCTGACTATCTTATGGATCCATGGAATTTAATAAAATATGTATGTATACTGCATTAGTGCAAATAATGTTCAAGAGACCCCTAGATAGGTGTCCTTTACACCTAAAAGTGAGCAATGAACATCTTTTGGACTCATCCATTTCCGTCATTCACATCTTTCCTTGGAGGCAGTAAACACGCATGACCAGGGGTCATCGTTCTACAACAATTTAAACCATAGTTGCACAACAATGTTCTTGGACTATATTAGTTCAATGACAGGGCATTTGGCCCAACAATGGGAGCCGATGTTGGAAGACATTTTTGCACAACACATCTCGGATCGCATTACTGCAACAATGAGGTATGGATATTGTTGGAACACACTTTCTCAACAGTAACCTTGGATGCCAGTGCAACAATGGCCTACAGGACAGTCTTTACATGAACCTTTACATCAGATCAGTACCCTCTGTAATCACAAAACGAATAGATTACCTGAATGCAACACAGCCACTGCCCTTGGGAGGGGCAGTCCACAGCACCTGAACGTCAGACTTGGGTATTGAAGACGTCTGTATTACAGCGTTGGGACATCGGTCGCTGAATTTAGTTGAGGTGTCGCCAAACAAGTTAAAAACGCCCACGTTTCGGGTGTTGTAGTCGTTCACAGGGACCACCATACCCCTCAGAGGGCCATCTACCCAGGGTTCCACCACCAACATAAAACCTGTGAACTTCTGAGGGGATTGCAGGATTCGTTCACCTTTCAGATTGACTGTAAAGAATTGCAAAAAAGTTTATTTTTCTGTTTTCGGTATCAGAAATCGTTTGAGAAAACATCTGCTGTAGTTAACCAAATTATTTCTTTTAACTAACAAATAACTAGATATGTAGATGGCTATCTAACAAAGAAACAGACCGTTTACATCAAAAGAATCTATTATGTAAAAGAATGACTGGGGACCATTTGAAAAACGGGGTACTTGAGGTCTTCTGGGTCGTGTTCTGAAAACAGAAGCAGTACATACCACCTCTAAGACTACGGTGTCACAATCCGGAAGACAAATGAACAACCACTACCGTAAAAACGTCAAAACTCGCATGTTTTAGGTTACATTTAATGTACTTTTTAAATTTTAAATTTTAAATTTAGTTTGTTCACATGCTGAAAGTCACGTATAACAACAGGAGTTGCAGAGACTCGAAACCTGTTAACCAATAAACGAGACACACAAACTACAACGGGAACACCGTGGGGGCGCGGATGGGAGGGGGCGGAGGTGATAGGAATTTAGCGAAGATTAACAAAACTTTTCTTCCCATCCATTGATCTGAAACACGCTAAAGTGAACGAATTGTAATTTTGAAGAGAGAAAAGGAACGTTTACTTCGTGAAGAGAGGCTTCATACATACTTCAGACAAATTAACGTAACTTACAGACCTGGTTAAAAACATCAGTGTCCTATTTTCTGTTTGCGAACTGATTGATTCGTAAGATATAGAAGGCAGAGTAAGTTGATGACTTTCTTGATTTGTATTCGGAACGCACACAGTTCGACTTTTGACAGGGCTGCCGGCAAATTTTGATTGAGGGAAAACCGACGCTTCAGTGGTTGCGACCCCAATTCCACCCCCGCACCCCCCCGCAGTTATGTTATTTCACCGCTTGACTTATGTTTCGTGAGACATGACGTTCTCCTAGCGGGGGAAATATGAGACTTAAAAGGTGGACATTTTACTCCATGGTTGAAAGAAACAAAGTGAGAGATGGAGAAGCGATCAAACAACAATTGTATCACTGTCCCTAAAGGGAAATACCGGCAGAGTACATTAAAACAGGCCACGACGGCTTCTTCGAAAGTCTTCTGCATCCAACATTCACAATCATCTTGCCATTCCCCGATGACGTAACATAACCTTCGCAGCTAAAACAGCGTTATGAAAGAAAACAAGAAACAAACATTCAAATGCCCTGCTTCGATTCTGGACTACAGGTTTTTACAAAAAAATATCTGATTTCTTGGTAAAATACTTTGACTAGATTAATTACGTGAGGTAACAGGTGAAGCTGTCGCTGTGCGTAAGCGATAAACGCGTACAGGGGCATGGAGATAAAGCTCCACTCATTCTAAATCTCGACACGAGATGAAGGTGAGATATCGGCTTCAAGCTCTGGCCGCTATACCCTTCAGACAGAGAGCGCCGTGAAGGCATGTTGCGGACTAGTGCTAAAGAGCGGTCCCTTCCTGATATCGGCTCCAGATGGAAGTGACTTGCCAATTTCACACTTCGGCGGCTTTGCCCTGGGGAGAGAGCCATCGTTACGCATTGGATGAGTGGGCCCAGAGCCGGTCAGGGCGTCGTGACGAGAAGGGAAACCCCCTTTTCCTGACGAGGAATCTCATTACTAGTTATTTGCGTGCGTAATTTTCGTCGGTTGACAGGAAGCGACCGGCTCTCGGTATGCAGAGGATCTGACGACCCCGTGCTGCTGTCAGTCGGACAGTTATTACGCTAATGGCGAATTAATTAGTTGGTTCGGCGCTACAGCAAGACAAACCGAAGTTGGAATGGTTCCCCCCCCCCATTATTGTTACTTCGCATTTTGGTTTTACGTTTCGTGAGCCATATGCCATGGACTGAGAGAAGAGGATGATGAGATAAAAGAAGGAGGGAAAGAGATTAGAGGAAGGACAGAACCAACGAAACCAGAAGCAGAGAGAAACAAAATCGAAGGAAAAGATGGTCATTGTGAAAGAATTGTGAGGCAGTCGTCGTGGTCTATTTTAACACAGAGTCCAAGTTATATATCTTCAGGTAGAGCCCAACGTGGACTGAATCCGACCCCAATGGACCGCGGTTCAAACCTGATGTTCAAATCCCGCCTAAGACACGAATATTTTGTACTTCATAAGCGTTTTAACTCCTCGTTCACAGTCAAATTTCCCAAAATTTTAGGTTCGTTTAGTCGTCTTAAGACTGGCGGGCGCCAGATTCGGTCTGGAAATTATAGCACAGAAAAAGATCCTTGCTCATGACGGGAACTGACGAGCCACGGCCGTTCAGACCACAATCATGACACCCACTGGAAAGGAAAATCACTGCCCCTGTGGGAACTCGAAACTGTATCAAGACGCTTGACTGAGCCACGAAAGGATAATGTTTTCGTTACGGATATTAGGATGAACGGCATATTGTATTGACAGCGGGTGGTTTTTTCCCAGGGAATTTCTTATGGTGAGATGAGAGAAAGGGACCGTCAAGTGTGGCTGGCGTCCTGACTAATGTGTGAAATGTATCCAACTGTTTCCTCTCTTTATCTGTTTCGATGTATCTCTGAAGATTCCATGCCTTTCGCGTTGAAAAATTACAAAGTAAAATTGCGAACCGTACTAGCAGTTAAGGGGCATTTATAACATTAGTGAAAATGTACACGGTGCTTATTAAACCAATCAAATGTAGGTCGCCATAGAGGTCCTACGTTTGATTCTTCCGAAATTCTTCAAATAAAAGGAAACTGTAACACGTGTGGGGGCGTAATATACGTCTCTGTAACAAAAGCTGCCTCATATGGACCGGACAAAAGACTGTGAACTGCAGAATGTCCTTTTCAGAAGCCAACTTAGCTAGTCAGGAAATTCCACGCTTTTTACGAAACGAAAATATTAATTTCCGTGTTCACGAAAGAACCCGTCAGCGGTTCCCGTCCTGGGACAGACGTGTCCTCTCCACACCTTCACATCATACGCGTTCTATAAGAATCTTTGTAATACCGCGTTTACAGAAGTAAACGGCGTTTCGTGACCTTGCAATAACATTACTAATACAATACCCAGCTTTAAACAAATTCTGACTTAATTAAATACTCATTTAGTTTTGTAAACAGTGGCGTACCGCCGGGGATTCTCATCCGAGATGCAAATGGCTCACATACTGAATCTGAGTAACAACGTTACCAAAACTTTATGAGATTAATAAAATCAATAACAGTATCATGTATAACAACCTTTTTGAGTTAGCGACCCAGATATAATGTATCACAATGTACAGGAGAGTCTGTTTGTACCAATCCACTTACAAAACGCCACCATTAATTTTCGTACAATCCGTGCTATCCCCCATCTACTTCTAGGTCTCACGAGTTAACTTTTCCTTCAGGTTTGTCGACTAAAATGTTGCGTTCTGATTCTAACCGGTTCTAAATAAAAACAATAACATCGTATTATCATCCCGCAGCTCTTAAGCCTGCGTGCTGGTTTACACTTACATTTCGGATGTCATTTAGAAGAAATTTTCAGATAATACGAGGCTCGTCCACAAAGTAAGTTTCCCTGGGGTCGTTTACAGAAACAAAACACAATTTCATGGAAATATTTATTGCAACAGATACAGCAAGTGTCCAGCTATTTTTCAACACATTTGCCACCGGAATTGAGACATTTGTCATTCCGTGGGACCAACTTTTGAATACCTGTGTCGTAGAAGTCTGCCGCCTGGGATTGGAACCACTGTGTGACAACCATCTCCGCCTCTCTGTCATTCTCAAAACGCTGACGCTGACCGGACAGGAATTTCTTGAGGTGTAGGAAAAGATGGAAATCACTGGGAGCGAGGTCCGGGCTGTAGGGTGAATGATTAAACACCTCCCAGCTGAACTCCTGCAGGAGACTTGCTGTCCGTCGAGCCGTGTGCGGCCTAGCGTTATCACTGACCGCACTTCACAGTCGGCGGGAGCTGGAATAAGAACCTCCATCTTCAACAGCTGCAACGATGCTACTGTGAGAACGCGGGAAGTGCCGTTAGTGCATGCGCCATGCTACGTCATTGCTCTATCACGTACGCACAGTCGCTTCGCGCAATATAAGGTTTGCTAGCTGTGGGACGAGTGGGAAACTTACTTTGTGGACGCACCTCGTATATTAGATATTTAAAAACAACAGCGCTTGATGGGCATTTTCTTGGCAGTGGGAGATCCCGATAAATCTCTACCAAATAGCCGGTGAAGAGGGGATAAGCCCCTTATCAATGTGATAAAAGGCCATTCTGCAGTTGCGTAAGTGAAATAAAGCCATGGATCAGACACGGCGGGGGGAGGGGTCAGTCGCCTCGTTTCTACCAGGTCAGCGCAGACTGAGAAAGCGGTCTGCCTTGTCATTTTGACTCAGTAACTCTAGTGGTAACTGATTGCAGGAAAAAGAAAATGTAATGTAATTTGTGATGCGGCAGTGTTAGAGTGCCAGCCGCGAAATATTGCACCAAAAGGAATATTCACATGTGGAAGAGGGAGAAAAGATCGATATGGAAAGGGGAGTGAAGCACAAAATTTTACTCATAAATAAAAGATTATGTTTCAATGACAGTAGCTGTAAAAACAGTGAGTTAAAGTGCTCTCATCCTCATGGTAACATTTTCCCAGGGATCTTGGGACCATCACAGAACTTTCGAAGTTTGAGGGGAAGAGACTGCCGCCGGGGTTAATCAGCGGTTAGGTTAGGTCACGTCTTGGAAAACTGGAATTACGCGGAGTGATTATTCGACGATATACCTGGAGGGAACAGCGCAGACTGCGGGTGTTCGGGCTGAGTGCTGACAAGAAGATTTGGGATCTAAGAGAGAGGAACTAATGTCAATGAAGATTATTACACAATGAATAACTTCATCGTATGATTTGAGGTTTTCACAGCGGTGAGTATGAAGATTTCTGTCTTCTGGGTTGTTGCGCTGTGTAGTCTGGTCGATGTTAACCAACGTTTCAGAGGTCATACTGCCTCCATCATCAGGGCGATGAGTATGAAGATTTCTGTCTTCTGGGTTGTTGCGATGTGTAGTCTGGTTCATCGCCCTGATGATGGAGGCAGTATGACCTCTGAAACGTTGGTAAACATCGACCAGACTACACAGCGCAACAACCCAGAAGACAGAAATCTTCATACTCATCGCCCTGATGATAGAGGCAGTATGACCTCTGAAACGTTGGTTAACATCGACCAGACTACACGGCGCAACAACCCAGAAGACAGAAATCTTCAAGAACTTCATCGTTTACATTGAATCACATATTGTTAGGGCGATCACACCAATGAGAATTCGATGGGCGGGACGTGTAGAATGCATAGAAGAACCAGAGAACTCCAAGGGAAGGCAACACTTGGGATACCGAAATGTAATATTAAAAAAGCAACTAACTCGAGATAGGATTTGATGTTAGACTTTTGTGAATACTGTAATGAGCATCTGAATTCCATTAAAATCTGAAATTTCTTAACCAGTTAGGAGACTATCACTTTTTACAAGAAACAGTCCAGAACCATGCACTTATTGCAGGAAATGCCATTACCAGAAATACAGGTTTTGTTAGTATTCAATTTATGAATTCGATGTTTCTATGACATGGTATAACGAATGCATTGGAGTCGACTTTCTAGCCACCAAACAACTCAAACTAACGAGAATTACAGACATCGAATTTGATGAAAGTCGCAAAATAAATCTGCATGAAACACACAAGCAAATCGGTAACAGAAATCCTCGAATTTTCTTGTAACTCCTTGAGATTTTCTTCATCAATTATTTACAAAGCGTAAGAGCGGGATAACGGCTCTAGAACAGATGAAATAAAAGCAAATTCTCGGAGCACAAGAAGCACTGAGGTAACTCCCAGATTCCTCATTTAGACGAATGTGTGAGGCAGGCTAGGTCAATATTATATTATATCATCACCTTAAACTGGCACAAGCCGTTATCGTGCGATCTTTGTACGAAGTGCATAGCGAAAATGCGTTATGGGCTGTCATGTCTGTCCGTCTCTGTCTGTCAATCTGTACAGTAGATTCGACTCGAGAACCAGTGGACGGATTTCAATTAAAAATTTTGTGGAGTTTGTGCTATCCTGCACGAATTTTTGAATATCCTAAGAGCGATGATATAAAATTACAGATAAGGAAAAGTCGTGAAGTAGACACTGAGGTGCTGCGAACTGGCGGCCGAAGTGGAAACTGTCAAACATGGCGCATATAATGCCTCTAAATGCTCGTTGCAAAGAACGTGTGCATTCAGACACGGAATACACTTTCCGAGCTTATTACAAACGAAGCTCAGGCCACCGAGTCATGGTGGTAAATCATTACATACCCGGGGGGGGGGGGGGTTCCCCATGCTAATAGCAAAATACAGACATTCAATCTGATACTTAAAGAAAATAAAAGTGTCATATCTTTCCCTATTTTCTGTTCTGTTAAAGAAAAGTATTTTATAGTTCTAACATGTGGACTTATTTGTAACAGTATGCCTAAGTTAGTGGCATTTGTAATAAACTGCAAAAAGTTGTCAAATTACTGCCCGCGAGTCTGTTAGAAAGGGTGTATGTAATCCCCCGTCTCGAAAAGGTTTAGAACCGCTAAGTTATTCTGTATCTGGTGTGCATAAAATGCCACTCCCTAAAGAGGAGGAATACAAGCTAGCTAATTCAGTGCCAAACTTTAAACTCCGAGCTGTAATGAGATTTGACGTTGCCACGGCGATGAAGATGTCGGAGTTGGTCTTCTGGGTGGTAACGCCGTGTAGACTTATAGGTGGATACCAACGTTTCGAATAAACATACTGCCGACATCTTCAGGGCTGTCATAGTTCATTAGTTGTCATCAATTAGAAAGATAAATATAGACTTTCCGTTGCCGTCATGTTGATATTTGAGATTGGCGCCTTTACAAAGGTTCCACATTCTTTCAATCTATCATAACTCAAATTTGAGGGGGGTACAAACTTGGAGTACCAAAGTCCATAACTATCCCCCGCCCCAGCGGCAAGACGTCTGTGTTTCTTCAAAATATATCACATGTCTCAAAAGTTATTAAGATAGAACTTAAAGATTTCTGTCTTCATACTCACCGCTGCGAAAACCTCAAATCTTACAAGATAGAACTTGTATGCCTTTAATCCACTTTTGTTTAAAATATCAAATAGACCAAAACTATAAGAATGCCTTTACATAAAACTGCACTGCACATGCGTTTGATTGCTCTGTGGCAAACATAAGGACAATTTACATTTGTATCGTCCCTTTAATTCGCAATAAATGTTCGTACGTAAACAAAAAATTGATTTTTAAATTAAAACTTCACCCCTCCCCTCTAGCTTCGATAATTTACAGAAATACCGCAAATTGAATAACATTTTTTTCGCCAGGAAACGTTTGTTGAATTAAATATTCTAGTCGAATACACAAACAGCGCGTAGCAGTGGCTACAATGGCGGCTTTGTGTGAGCAAAATGAAAATCACACGATTACATGGATTCTGTCGTGTGTTCTGTAAGGCCTGTAGTGTGTACGGACATTGTCAATGAGGCAAATTCAAGTTACAAACACAGTTATTAATTATTCTGTTAATATCTGAATGTGCTGCCATGACGACCTGAATTCTAATAGGTCTGCATATTTTTAATAAGACTACTACAAGAGAATTTCAGTAGTTATCAAAGTAATACAAAAAGTAGCTTCGTTATTTAAGAATTAAGTAAAAGAGCTTCATTTTAGCAGAGTAATAAAACAGTTTCAATATTTAACATCTTAGTTTAAACAACTTAAATATTTAACAGGAAAATAAACTCCAGTATTTAAGAAGGAAAGTAGTGTCTTGTATAGCTAACAGCTTACTCTGATAACAGACTAATAATGAAAGAACCTCAGTGCTCTAAAGGATAATATTAAAATAGTTTACTACCAAATAACGCAAAAACAGAATGCCTGTTACTGACTTCGATAATCAACCAATCAAAATAAATAAGCAACTGTAAATGAAATCACTTAACGAAACCTATAAGAATGAGCAATAAATACTTCCAAAACAATTTTTCGATACAAATCTAAGGGACAGAGCCATCATAAAAGCCGTTTAAAATATGATGTGATCGAAACATATTTAAACACAATCTCCCCCCCACCCCACAAAATAATTCTCGTCAGAGTATTCTCTCTCGTTCACCCTCATCCATTTCTTGCCTACCCTCAGAAGTCTGGTAAATATCTCGCTATCGATTATCGACTTCTCAAAGTCACAAGTATGGTCTAGCACGACATATCTTGATTGTGGCACGTCAACTGCTCTTGAGAGAGAACCAGTGAACGTAATTTCGCCCACCTACACAATTATTTCGCCTCAAATAAATCGACGGATTTGGATTAAATTGTGTATGTAGGTCTAGTTATGCTAAACTGGTCGTTCATATTTAATGCACCACGCCGTGAGGCCATATGGGGAATGGAGGTACAACTCCACATATTAATCTCAGCACTAGATGCAATCGAGTGATCAGCTTCAGACATCGGCTGCTTTATCTTAGAAATGGAGACCCCCAGTACACATTCGATAGGAAATTGAGTGAACCCCAGGACCGGTCTGGACCTGCCAATAATTCAAGAAGATTGATTAATGGTCAAACAACCATTATGCCACATCTAGTATTAAGTAAATGACATCACCTAACAGACCTACCAGAAAAATGAGTCATACTCCTAAATTCGTAATTCGTTCGATAAAAACTTCGTAACGTAAAAATTCGTAAATCGAAAATTAAATTCTCATTAATTTCAATGTAAAAAATTGTAACTGGTTCCCGATTCCAATAAAAATCAACACATATGTTATATGTCATAAAAATAAGAACAGTATAACTTTTAATCACAGTTATTGTCTATTTAACTAAAGAACTAATGAAGTGTTAAATAAAATGTTCACATTGTACGGGAGTTAATGTAGTTAGAGAATAAACATCAGAAGTTGCTATATTCCTCCGCGTTCGCTACGAAGCGGACACTCAGCCCTCTGACGAGGGTTGGTTCTTCGTTGTAGCGAAAATAATGTTCGTAAATTGAAAAAGAGATACAAATTTACATGGTCCTCTGTAGGGAAAATTCCTAAATCGAGTGATAGGTGTCTGCATTAAGAAAAGTCGAACTTCCAAGTTTTGACTTTGATTTTGTTAATGATTTTGCTATAGCGAATAACGCCTGTAACTGAATGGATTTGAAATCCAGTAACCAAGCGTTGTACCAATCCAATAGTTTCGTAAATCACAGTCAGCCAGTCAGTCGTGTGTATTTAAGGACTACACGAGCATTATCAGAAAATATCCGACACATCGACCACGATGTTTCAAAGCGAACAAAGACTGTCACGGACAGCATAGAACCCTGTTAATTAACTGAACGTTTTTTCCAAACCATAAATATATAACCGCTTAACTCCTGCACAGAGCAGTTATGTAGCCAAGACTCGACGTCATGCCTCGATGAACAAAATGTCTTCAATAAACAACGAATATATTTTGCCCCGACTCGGACAATTTGTAGCAGATTGGGAGGAGAAGGAGGGCAAGCACAGTTTCGTAAAATTGTAAATTGCAAAGCTAACCACACTAAAGATATGACACTGCATAAAAATTATTTTTATTTTACGTCGTTGTATGTAGGCTTATTAACTAACTACATACGTGTCGGATTCGAATGTGTTTACACAATAAATCTACAAATCTGTAACCGAATTTCAAATGAGAGCGTCTGATAAGAAATAATCCAGATTCTTCAGCAGTCAAGGTCGATCTGCTGGCTTAGTTTGCAGCGCAGTGTCACACGCACTGACCCTGGTGAAGCATCAAACTTTAATGTTCAGATTAATCTCTTTCGGATTGCCCGAATGTGTTTAAAATATAGGAGTCATTCATCTACTGAAGACGTCTGTCTTTCTGGGTTGTTGCGCCGTGTAGTCTGGTAGAAGTTTACCGACGTTTCTGGGGAACTTGCTGCCTCCACCGTCAGGGCCCTGATAATGGAGGCAGTAACGTCAGTAAAATTCTGCACTACCAGACTACACGGCGCAACAACCCAGAAGACAGAAATCTTCATACTCTGATAACAGAGGCAGTATGACCTCCGAAACGTTGGTAAACATCGACCAGACTACACGGCGCAACAACCCAGAAGACGGAAATCTTCATACTCGCCGCCGTGAAAATCTCAAATATCTTTCACCTAGTGTTTTACGTATGTAGGGATATAGCCCTTCACATATCTTCCCCCCACCCAAAAAAAATAGGGAATAAGGATATGAATGAGATAATCCGCAATTATAAAAACAAACACAAACGTTCAAATAGTTTAAAGTTCGTTTTGAGCACCAAGAAATAGCAAGAGTTACATTAAATCGAAACGGACAAGAATTAAATTTGGCGACAACTTTCAGTGAAGACACCAAGCACCATATTTATTTTTGTTACCCGTCAAAGAACTTGGGTACGTAATACTCGAACAGACATAAAGACATTACTCCCCATTACACATTTATTCGATTCGCTGTGTGCAACTAACAACAGCAATTTAGTGCATAGCATTCTAGCTTAGTATTTGAATGACCCTTGGGTTCGACCCCAACCGTGCCGATCTTCTACGTTTCGAAGACTGACTTCATTCAATGGGCCCCACAAAGCAGACACAAGGGGTCTCCGAAACGTTGTAGGTTTCAGAATTACAATTTTCCAATTTCTAAATGCCTGCCAAAGTATCAAAATACTGGAATTTCTTTCATAAAATTCTATGGGCTCACCGGTTGTCGTCACCTGTACCAGAATTTAGAGCACGCTTTTGAACTGGATGCAGAGAAAATGCAGTAGAAGGCCACGACTGCCAGCAAAAAGTGTTACCACA
Source organism: Zootermopsis nevadensis (assembly GCF_977971745.1). Taxonomy (NCBI): domain Eukaryota; kingdom Metazoa; phylum Arthropoda; class Insecta; order Blattodea; family Termopsidae; genus Zootermopsis; species Zootermopsis nevadensis. The sequence goes on along the minus strand of NW_028259149.1, from coordinate 14,127,954 downwards.
CGCTGTGCAATTTGAAGAAAGTCAGTTGTACATAATGTGACGCAGGGGGCCATGACCTACAGTCTGTCTAGCAGTGAGAATGGACTTTAATCTTGCAGGCTGTTACTTCTAAAGGCACTAACCAAACGAAGTCCGATATTCCGTTTCTGTCTTGTCGGCTCCACTCTCTTTGTGACTGAAACTTGCGAGACACTTCTTTTGAGTTTTGAAGTAATACCGACTTCCTTTCTAAAACCTATGCAAGTAACATTGTTTCTTGCAGAGATAAATAAATAGAACGTCTCTGTCACATCGCTGTCCTTGTTCGAGTAACCTCTGACCTCCACTCTGTTGTAATTTGTCGAGTGGTTTGACTCAGAACTGGAAAATTAATCTTCAGTACTTGATCATCCCCAGTTAACTAAAACATATTGTATCGGACTAGAGACTAACCTAGTGAGGATGACAATGCTGTTCTTGGATGTGACTCACCCTGAAGATGGAGACAATATGCATCTGCGAAACGTTGGTATCACACTAATTGCGATTAGAAACTCTAAATGAAACATGTCCCTAAACTCATTTAACTTATAAATAAGTCCTCCACAACGTAAATTTAGTAAATCGGCAGATACAAATAATTCATAATCATTCATAAATTCAATCAACATTTCCAAACACGTTCAGTCTAATAAACATAACAAATAAACAACAAACTCCGTAGAGCAGATACCTTCTTGAGAAACTAACAGTTAGTTGCTCATATACTCAAGAAATTCACCATCTTTCCAGAAACCGGAAAGTTCATTATAGTGTTCACAACAGCCCTCAGACGACATTATCCTGAGCCAGACGAATTCAGTTCACATCTACTCCCTATTTTAAGATTCATTTTAATATTATCTTTCCATCCACGACAAGGTCTTAAGAGTGGTTTCGCCCCCTCAGGCTTCCCAACATAAACTGCTACATGCCCCGACCATCTTGCAGTCCTTTAATTTGATCGTCTTAATAATATCTGGCGAAAAGTACAAATTATGAAGCATCTCATTACGCAGTTTTTCTCCAGTCACTTCATCCCTCAGCCAGCCTCAATCTGCGTTCTTCACTTAACGTGAAACGCAGAGCAGATTGGACTTCTTTTTAATGTTTACGTTTCAGATAGCAGCGTACTAAAACTCGGAAAGAGAAAAAAACTGAAGGAATTAAAGAAGTAATGAATTCATGAATGAGGAACTGTTCTAACAAAAACGAAATACGGTGAATTTAAATGACAAATCAAAGAGTTAATTTGGCACTGAATTCGTTCTGGAGGTGGTGGCAAAGATAAAGGTCGAATCATTTCTGGTTTTCACATCCTCGTGATTTTATCACTCCAATAACATTTGGTAAAGAATACAAATTATGAAGCTCATCATTATGCATTTAAAGTAGCCAAATCTATGTGAAAATATTTCAAACTCTGATCGTGTGTTCGCCCTGTTAGCTCGTATACGTTTCTCTTATTCGGTTCAATTTGTAGTTTCCACCAACGGTATGATAACATAAAAAGCAGAGACACTTTAATTAATTTCGCAGAAAAGCACTGGCAAACAAAATGAGAAACCCCTACTTCGTTTTCAATTTCTTTGAAATTCCCTTCTCAAACAGCGACTGTAATCTCTGTTCGTTCTAACTTTCACTGCTTCGTCCATTCCTCGTCTCCCTCCACCCCACACCCTCCTTTCCTTAAATTTATCAGATCTCTTCCTCCTAACTTATTTCTTCGATATAAGTCATAAGCTATTTTGTGGAAAGTTTCTTCGAACGGACTTGATATCAGTTGGATAAGGCATTCATTCCAGTGATCAGAACACCCCCCCACCCCTTCTCCATTACCCACAGCTTTAACACAAAATACATATCAGAATTTCTAAATTCATATCGGACTATTTTCGCAGGAAGGGAGCCTAATTAAACGCTCAACAGATTTTATCGTTCAATCCAGATTAGCATTAATACCAGTAAATTACTCTACATTTTCCATTTCCTTTCTTCTTTCAATTCGTATTTTTATTTTTTATCAGTGATAAAATAGTTTCTATGTTTCTTTCTTCTTCCAAACGTTTGCCTTCTTTTGTCGCATTATATTGAGTTCATTAACACCTACGCATACATTACACGTACTGTTTTGTATGCTGTGAAAATCTCGTTCCTCTGTCCGAAATTATTGAACACACTTCTTTTCCCTTAAATCGCCTACAAAAGTTTATTATCTGCCCACATATTCCCATGTGTTCGTATGAAAATTAAAGTCCAGTTTCATAAATTCTCTTTAAAACGGCTACTCATTCAAAACGATACACAACAAAATATAGTCCTCATTAGTATCTGCAACTTTCGTACGAATATTTTTTCGGCAGGGCCCTGATGATCGAGACAGCAATCTTCAGACTCACCGCCATCAAAAACCTCAAATCCTACATCCCAAGCAGTTCTTTAGGCCCCTCTACGTCTGCGTCTCTTACTGTCTATTCCTGTGACACGCCGCTGACAGGACAAAAGCTACTCCAAAAATTCTGTGCCTTCTCTTGGGATTCAATTAATTCCAGCACTTTTTATTATCGGCTTCTCCCTTACAGTAGTCAAGTTACAAGGCCCTGATTAAAACCATTCCAAATCCAAGGAACCTGTAGACGCTATTACTTGACTTAACAGCTCAGCAAAACCAAGATATCCCTATCGTAATTTTATATTCCCTTTGAAAGATTCGCGCTAAGAAGTGGGAATTGCTAATTGCTAGGCCGAGAATCAACGAGATTATAAACTGCAATTTCGAAAACAGAAGCGAAGGGCCCATTCAATTGCGTGCAATAAGCTCCGGGAATAACATTTATTCAAAAGCTTATTCATGAGTGGATTCATACAGAACATGTACATGATGTAACACATACACGTATGTACATACAAACATAAACTATAAACTAATAGTAATATTACTTAGCAATGCACTTTTGCACGTAATTAAGACTAGTGCAAATTTCGACCACACCAAAGAGAGATTTCAGGTTTTCACAGCGACGAGTAGGATTTCTGTCTTCAGAGATGTTGCACCGTGTAGTCTGGTAAAAGTTTACCGACGTTTCAGGGTCATAATTCTTTTCATGACGGAGCATCAATCACCTCTGAAACGTCGGTAAACGTCTATTATACTACACGGCGCAATATCCCAGGAGACAAGTCATCTTCTGATTACAATAAATTTAAAAGTATCGTGTAGTCGCGTCGCATTCCTGTAATTTTAAAAAAAATATGGAACCATTTTTCTAGTCATAATTAGTACATTCATGATCAATCTCAATACAAAATTTGACATGCGCAAATCAATAATTCGTTATTTGTCTTATGACTAATTTAACTTATGGTATGTCCCGAATGTTTTATTTTCGGATAACAGCGATACACCATTTTATAACTATACTAGATTGCTCCAGTGTAAGTTCCACCTCAGAAGATCGCAGTAACGCCATGTTGTTGTTCATGATGGCAGGAAAATCAAAAAATACAAAACAGGAGTAACGTTCAGTGGCGCCATACTTCCACGTTTCATTACAATTCGACGGTTGGTTCAAACGCAGGCACTCGAAAACAAAAACATCTCAATTTCTCGATCATAAAAATTAGGCTAAACAAATATTAGAAAGCCAGCTGTTCAGGTGAAGCATTTTAGGGTTCTAAAACATAAAACTTTGTAGGTTTAATGCTGTTGGTATTTCCCGCAAATGCATCTGTAATAAGAGCATACACTAACTTTGTATCCTTACTTAATATGCCAACTGAGCGAGCAAGTTAACAACTCGCAGTTCAGTGACACCAAACTTTCTTTTCAGGGTTAAGATACCTACGTTCCAACGGGGTCGACTGTGGAGAAGAGTTTGCCACGGCGATGCGTGTATAAAATATCGGATGTTAGCATTCAGCCAACTCAAAATGTAAACAGTCAAACAACAGACACAGAGATAAGTCAAAAATGTAATGGCTCAACAGCATAAAGTCTGTGTGAAACAACACAAACAAATGTAATAGTTAATGTTTACCAGCAGATTTATAACTTCTGCTTACACTGTATTTTATTCGGCTGTTTTGCAATTTCCCCCCCTCCCCCCACCAGTGACATCTTACCTCTCCTCACGCGCAAGGCACAGGCCACGAAAAAGAATCCGAACTGTAGCAACCGACACGAAGTTACGTCCCACGGCACATTTCAACAGAGGCGCAAACATGTTACCTGTGTAAATTTCTCCGGGCTCGTATTTGTCGGGATTTCCACTGATGTGGATTTTGAAGCGGTAGTCGGCCTCTGACTTGGGTGGCATGTGACCTTCTGGCTCACGATCGCATCGAAATGCGCAAAAGCTTTGCGAAATGCTAACCAAAAGCAGACACGTGACGAGCTGCGCCCCTCCTCGCATCTTGTGAAACTGAAATAAAACCAGATATTGGTTATAGGGCTTTCACATTTCAATAGTATGAATTATTATTATTATTACATTATACAGTATTATACAGCATGAAGATGGCAGTCTTCTGGGTTGTTGCGCCGTGTAGTCTGGTATAAGTTTACAGCTTCCTCCATCGTCGCCCTGACGATGGAAGTAACAAAGACCACTGAAACGTCGGTAAACATCGACCAGACTACACAGCGCAACAACCCAGAAGACAGAAATCTTCATACTCACCGCCCTGATGACGGAGGCAGTATGACCTCTGAAATGTTGGTTAACATCGACCAGACTACACAGCGCAACAACCCATAAGACAGAAATCTTCATACTCTGATGATGGAGGCAGTATGACCTCTGAAACGTTGGTTAACATCGACCAGACTACACAGCGCAACAACCCAGAAGACAGAAATCTTCATACTCACCGCCCTGATGACGGAGGCAGTATGACCTCTGAAATGTTGGTTAACATCGACCAGACTACACAGCGCAACAACCCAGAAGACAGAAATCTTCATACTCTGATGATGGAGGCAGTATGACCTCTGAAACGTTGGTTAACATCGACCAGACTACACAGCGCAACAACCCAGAAGACAGAAATCTTCATACTCACCGCCCTGATGACGGAGGCAGTATGACCTCCGAAACGTTGGTAAACATCGACCAGACTACACAGCGCAACAACCCAGAAGACAGAAATCTTCATACTCATCGCCCTGATGATGGAGGCAGTATGACCTCTGAAATGTTGGTTAACATCGACCAGACTACACAGCGCAACAACCCAGAAGACAGAAATCTTCATACTCTGATGATGGAGGCAGTATGACCTCTGAAACGTTGGTTAACATCGACCAGATTACACAGCGCAACAACCCAGAAGACATAAATCTTCAGTATAATTAGTGACTGTGCGCAGTCTGATTATATATATCATTATTTTTGTGACGCACGTGCACGTCCACATCAGATGTTGACTGTACTGAGGCAAGTCAAATAGGCCTACTAGAAACTTGTCCGCCCCCCGCCCGACTAATTGCTCCTGAAAATCCAGACACAGGCCCCCAGCTCTATCAGTCATGGAGCTACGAAGTGGGAGAAGGTCGAAGGAATGAAACAATGCTGGAAATGATACATATTGTGTGCTTGTCATGTGCAGAAACTAGTTGACAGAGAGGCTTTGTGAGCGACACCATGTGGTCCTGGGTTCAAGACAGTGACATGTATGCATAACCACCCCCCACCCCCTCATCCCATTTTCATTTCTATTCATTTGGCATATCCATCCATTGTTCACGATGTGCAATGGGCAGAATGTGCCTTACGACCTTATCGGCATACGTCACAAACCGGTTTCACAAACGAGACTTTGTAGACAAAGTCATTATGATAAAATCAGTACATCTTTTGTGGAGGAATTCTCTCTATCAAATGATATGTTCATTGTACATAATACTACTCGTTTCATACTAACTACTGTTCATTGCAATAAATGTATTACTACGTGTTCATCTTCAATTACCTGTAATGACTGCCACTAAAATAATAGAAATTTTTCCTTTACAATATTTTTCGCTTAATTAAAGACCTTCGCGAAACGTGTCCTTTTGTAAAACTAAGTGTCCATTATGTTCTTCGTTAACACGTAAATGTTAACAAACAATCAAAACACAAAGTTTGAAAACACAATATACTTTTCCCTGTTAAAACTGAAAAGTCCACAGTTTTATGGCTATTTTTGTAACAAATCTACGCAAAGAAATAAATGAATAAAGAATGGATTAAGAAAGAAAGAGAAACAATAGTCGGAAATACCTGTAGAGAAAACGCAACCAATCAGAGAATTTTACGTTCACCCTAGCAGAGAAATGTGTTGGTATAAATGAGCGAATGTTGCTGTTGGCTTTCTGCCCAAAGGGGATGAAGTCTGTCCTGGGCCAAGAATAAGCTACTGGAGTGGGCTCTGTGCTATGGAAACCAGTTCGCTAGCAGCGGGCTTTGAAAATGAAAATTCCGGATCAAAAGCTGTCAACAAGGGATTTGCATGTGCAATAAATAAATATCAGCACCAACTGGGAAGTCCGAAATCCCAAACTATCAAAAATCTCACCTGGAAGCCCTAATATTACTTAGCCAGGAAATATATTTTTTCTAAATATTTAGTTAGAATGTATAAGTTTCCTAATGTTTTTTAAATCGATAAAATGGCGCAATTTGGGTTAAAAGTTTGAATATAAGATCAATTATATAAAATTAAATATGCAAATTAAAAACTTAAATAATTGTTAATATCACATTATTATCAGTAATTGATTATAGTTTAGTAATTAGTTAAAGCATAACAATTAACTTATATTTGAAAGTTGGAAGCAGAAATTTGTGACAATAAAAGTAGCGGTGGTCTAGCGATTAGAACGTTGGCCTTGTAATCCTGGGGTCTCGGGTTCGATTCCCGGCGGTGCCCGAATTTATAACTTGTGTTGGGCAAGGCCGTGGTCTAGGCAACACGGAGTTTTCCTCCGGGGGCTTCCCCGGTTTCTCCGTGGCATCCCAACAATTACTCCATTCACACACAGAAGAAGGCAATGGCAAACCACTTCTGGATCATCTGCCAAGAACGTATATGAACAGGTCCCAGTCCGAGAAAAGGATGGAAGGATGCTGTTCATATGGACCTGTCGTCTGACAGAACACTAAATAAATAAACTGTTGGTACAACAATGGCTATAAAGGAGTCTCGCCCCACCCCCTCCCTTAAATAAATTCGTATGGACTCCGATTGAGGCAGTGTGCCACGAACATCAAAAGTCTAGGCAGAATACAAAATTCTGAAGGCGAACCCAATTAAAAAAATCCTCTCAGGCTATATGCCGTGTCAAATGGTTAAAATATCTGCGTAGCCAAGGTCCTCCATCGCTCACGGCTTACGAAAGCTGTGTTGAGTGTAGCTCCCTTTGTGGTGAAAATGTTCCATTAAAAATAATTATTTTAAGTAGTTACCCTAAATATGGACAGATGTTACAAGAAAATGTGACAGTGAAAATGTTAAAATACTATTAAATAAAACCCATTACGATCGGGGCAAAACCAAGTAAGAGTTCTATAAATAGGAGTAGGCTTATTATAAATTTCAGTTTTCTATTCTAATTCTAGCGTTACGTATAAAAAATCATTATCACAAGTGCGACACCCAAAGGTTGGGAACCACTGACGTAGGAGTCCAGTCATTTAACAACAGGTCAATGTCCACGTGCAGTGTTTCCGAAACCTGCAGGATTCACTCCTTATCACATTATCACAGACAGCACATGACCTCGTAAAACACTGGCAGAATCATGTAACGTGTTCACACCTGTTTCATCTTCCGACACGGATCCTACACCTCCAGTTTTTAATTCTCATTCCATGGTGTGGTGCTTACTGAATAGCAAATTAACAACTTTATGTCTTTGTATTTCTTATGCATCACACCTGAATACCTTAAAAACATCTTACAACGAAACTATTTATAGTCATTGAAATAAGAAGTTGCCCCTTTGTCATGGACGGAGGCAACTTCTCTGACGGAAGTGCTGAGCATGTAGTCTAAACATGGATTCGCAGGTGTTCGACTGCTAACTTCTGGCATCCCATTTCATTGGGACCACGCTCGTATAAACTGACCTTCATTACTCTTCTTGAAAACAAAATTAAATAAATTATGAACGTCTTAAAATAAACACTTTTAGACTTAGTGGTTAGTATTTCGTAACTAACTATACATTGCTTATCTAGCCAAAACCCGCTTTCTACGGAACCCGAAAGTTCATTACCGTGTTCATAAGAAACCGTCACTAGTCCCCATCCTGAGCCGGACAAACCAAATCCACACACTATGTTAGGTTAGGTTAGGTTAGGTTAGGTTAGGTAACCCTGTTTCCCTAATAAAGAGACCCGGTTGACTGCAACCCTCCCATTCGGCTCAGGTTCTGTAGTATGGCAGTGACCCCTCCCCCCCCCAAAAAAAAAGAGAAACTTCCTGGCCAAAATATTAAGCATAAACACTCATATGTTTCTCTGTAACACACAATTTGTCACGTTCTTTACTGTTAATTCATGTGTCACATAAAAGTAGACGAACTTTCGTCGTCAGCGATAGTTCAGATGGTAACTTCCTTGTCTACGACGCACGTGAGGTTGGATTCGCAGTAACATGATATTTTTAATCACCCTGACTATAATGGCTTTGGAGGCCATAAAAATCCAAGTGTTAAGTTTCTGCGATGGGATCTATGAACTTACACATTACCATCAGAGTACTTGAATAGCACACGGCTCCCTTTTAAAGTACACATATTACTTACTTAGGCTTACAGGTATACAACTAATTCCGTCATAAGCTGACTTAATGTTATTTATTCGATCATACTATTCTATTTAGATTCCTCAGAGGTTCGTCCTGTCACAAGAAGATGGCTGTCTTTTGGGTTGTAACGCCGTGTAAGTCTAGTAGAAGTTTACTGATGCTTAAGAAGTGCTTGCTGTCTCCATCATCAAGGCGATAACGACCTGAGGACGAGGAGGAATATGACTCTCGAAACGTTGGTGTTTTCTCCATTAAACCACCTGACACGACCGGCAGCCGAAAGCTTCAGATCATACCCCTCAATTTCAATTTCATGGTGTATGTTTCTCAGTTCAGTGAAAATTTAATGTGCGCGTAATAAAATAAATGTAATCTTTAGCGAACATGAATTAAAAACCACTTGACTGGCCTTTCTTTTCTCTCTCCCCGGTACTCAGCTGGCTGTGCTGCACCAAGTCCATTCACCGAATACTCGACAAGCATCTCACGACCACTCGTATTACAGAATCACAAGCCTGTTTCAGCCGACCTCATTCCCTAGGAAACCAATCCACAGCCAACAGGCATGTTTCTTCAGGTATAACACATTTTACTTGAACTGACACAATAAACTTGCCTAAATCGAATTTAGATCAGGACACTGGTTATTTTAATTTTATCGTGGTTTTCCTCGGTTGTTAGTCTGAAGTAGATCATAATTGATACAATATTTTATTTTCCGTCTATACACAAACTTAAAATAATGTTGTTTAAAATTACTTAAAATTATAACATTCTCAGTAGATACTGCATCTTGTTACATTTTTTGTATCGACGACATGTTTCAATGTGTATCACATCATCATCAGGTCTATCAATTTTAATATATTTTAAAAACTGTTGTACATTTTGCGTTGCGTATATTGGTTATTTTGATTTGTTTAATTTTTATTTGTTTAATTTCTATCTCTTCTTTTAATTTTGGAGGTTGTACTTGGATGTTTTATATCTGTAAAATTAATTTTCAAATCGTGATTTTGGATATTGATAAACAAATCAAAATAACCAATATACGCAACGCAAAATGTACAACAGTTTTTAAAATATATTAAAATTGATAGACCTGATGATGATGTGATACACATTGAAACATGTCGTCGATACAAAAAATGTAACAAGATGCAGTATCTACTGAGAATGTTATAATTTTAAGTAATTTTAAACAACATTATTTTAAGTTTGTGTATAGACGGAAAATAAAATATTGTATCAATAAAACACAAACATGACGCAATTAAGATATAGATCATAATTATATTCTTCAATTCACCGTAAAGAACCATCCTTAATCATACCGAGTGGCGCATTAAACGAACCTTTCCTGATTAATATTCAGTTGATTCCGGTTAAAATCTCGATCATATAACCTTCTACCCTGAATTAGATTTCCTGTAGTTTTCCTCTGCACCTGTAATGAAATTCGGTACTTCCTATTCGCTACTATCAATTCTCTCACACAATTCACCATTTCACTAATCATTATCGCAGTGTCTTATAAAAAATCTACGCTAAATGTTTTAAAGTGTGAAGCAACCGCCGTTAAATAAAAGAATAAACATGATGTCTCACAAAATTCAACGTTAAATAATCTGTCCTCCAAAAATCACCACAGCGAAGTATACCTAAACCACAAAGCCAATCGACATCTGTAGTCCTCACGGAACAAAATTTGACTGCTCTCAAACAACATTAGCTTATCCCACGACTTTCAGTAATACAAGGCAAAACATCCAATATCACAAATTAACTTCATCACAGCAGCAAGTAGTCTTACGATTTAATACGTACGCTCACGTTAACTCACGGATGGTAACACTAGATTTTGATCTATTTTCCAGTGCAAAATGAACCACACATCGATGAAGAACGTAGTAATAAGAATATAGTGGCCTATACAAATAAATATGTATACCACTACAATATATAATTTCGTTCCTCCGAAGACAAAATTAAAATCTTAATTGAAACTATAATTAAGTCACACCACCGATATAATTATGAATTAACATTTCAAACATGCCAACTCTAGAACGCAAAACCACTCTCCAGCAAGCAAACGTCTTACTGTATTCACGTCATAATCGATCATAATACCGAAAATTGATTTTATATCGATAGTTATAAACTACGTCACTCACGATACATGGTAAAGTTGCGCCCTCTATAAAAATACTTCCCCACATCAATATATGCCATCTGTTGATTAAACAATCGAGGTAGGAGCACAATGTCGTCTTCTGTAATCGATCCTATTTCATACGGGTCGATGGTCGAAACGTCTTCAGGCTATTTTTTGCCAGTTTTGCACACACTTCGTCTTCAGGTAAATGGATGAACCACGTTCTTCTATCCTGCCACCCGGGTCTTACCTTTACATTTTAATTATAATAGCCGTCCCGGTGTAAGAACTGCAATGAAGACACTGACCAAGACATGCGATATCCGAGTTTTTAAAATGCAGAACTGTCTTTCCCATAAAATAAGAATCTTTCAGGCATCACGAACAAACTGAATTAAAATCTCTTTCAGTTAAAATATCGTTTGTGTGTAGTTAATTGTAACTTATGTTAACACCATGTATAACGAAATATATTTTATCCAAAATACGTTCACCATTTGATGTTTGTTCCTTTCAAACAATTAATTTATATAACAAATTACCGGTACATTAACTACAGGCGTTAATATAGATGTGACATATTAAATATTGGGTCCGCAGTGGCCGCGCGGTCTGAGGTATGGGCCTTGTGCCGCTTGGTCGCTGGGACCGTGGGTTCGAATCCCACTTAAGCCATGGATGTTTGTCCGCGTTGTCCTGTGTACAGGTAGAGGCCTTGCGACGGGCCGATCCCTCGTCCAAGGAGTCCTACGGAGTGTCTATAGATCGAGCCAAGGAAAAGTTGGGACCCGCAGTGCTCAGGCACTTGTAGAACGGGTCGTCCAAGTATCCAGGCCATTAATACCAAATACCGGCTATTCCATCTGAGATTTTAAATGGTTTCCCTCAGTCCCTCCAGTCAAATGGTGGTATAGTCATTTTCTTTTAGTATCTCACAATTCGACATGCGCAGTTAAGTAAGCATCGTTTAATATAAAAATCAGGCCCACTTCTTGCCAAAAAATGTGGAAGTCCAACCTGAATTTATTGTAGGTGTTGGTAATAAAAACGTTTAATTATACATTAACTTTCACCTTTGTTACTTGTCACATGGACTTAACTTTCTTGTCTATATAGTCAAGGAATGGAGATATCTAGTGGTGACAGAGGAGATTAAGTAGCGTTCTACCGCTTCTCGGTGAGGTTCTGATTAGCTTAATGAACTGTCAAAAGCAGCACAATTCCAAATGTCCTCCATGATGATTACGTTTCCCTGTTGTATATGTGAATCAAAGGAGAAAGCTCAGTCAAATGGCGATAATACAGGCTAACGGACTGCACATAAACTCACAGGCCGATGGAAACTAAAGCGTGTGGACATGTGCCGAATTTGGGCACAAAGAAAACTCTTTTCTTCACGAGGAATTCTCTACGGCATACAATTGAAAATAAAACATTGTATGAAGAAATAAAGGGTAAGAATTCATATCCACAAATATTAACACACTCCAGAGTGTGATAAGTCACTACTCCTTTTAAATATTAAAGACACGGGAAAAGTTTCAAATTAAGGCTGCCCACTGTAAATAGATCGGTATTTTATATCAAGTAGCCAATCACGTTTCTTTGCAAAAACACGTCACTGTTTGAGAACACTGCTTAAATGCATTGCACATGATTAATTTTGGATTGACAGAACCATAATCAAATATGTCCGATATGATTTAGTATAAACCGCCACTACCATATTTCAACAAAATCCGTCATATGGTTTAGGAAATGAAACACACATACTGAAACGACATATCCATTTTTGCGTTCCTTTTACGCACGGTGTACAACATGTAAAACATGAAAATGTAACGGCTGAACGAAATCTGCACGTGTAGACTATAATGTATAATCAACAAGAACAAATAAAGTTGCCATAACCAAGTGAGTTACTCCGACGGTAATAATTATTGCTAACACAATAAAGGTTGGAACTGTCCAAGAAATGTCCTTTTATAAAACCAGAATGTTTGCATCACTTAGAACACCCCCTCCCACCATCTGCTCGTGTGGGCCACCCGAGCAATATCTTCCGTTGAGGTTTTTGACTAAAATCTTTATCAATCAAGCAGTCACCATGCATACTACAAGTCCAGACGAGCTAATCCTCCTTCAATTAATCATTCTAATAGCATTAGATGAATTCGTCACAAGTATACAATAATGCAATACATGATAAGATACATCACGCCAAGCGACACCACGTGGGGAAGGTGAGAAACACTGCGATAAACAAATGCGAACCTACCTCCGTACAGATAGCCGCGCCGATCAGCACTGTCAACAGCACTCCCCACTACCCAACCAAACTCGACGGGATCCGACGCGTAACTGAACAAGAGTAGTCGCAGGCGTCATTGCAGGCACTACACACAGATGACACCACCATACGCAAGGAAAACAGTACAGGCAACAGCACGCGCAAATTGTTGTCCCTTACAATTTTGATATCGAAGAACGCTGGGTACCTACAATGATTGGGGCCGAAGGATTCACCTTGAAAGTTTTGAAGCCATTAAAATACAGAAAACTATAATTAATACCCATTTTATATCAATGTGAAACTTCTCCATCCTAACGGAAAGCTCGTTTTTGACGAAGGTACTGAGAATATTTAGATCTACGAGAGAAGTAACAGGAGAATGAAGAAAATTACACAATGAAAAGCTTAATATATTTTACTCTTCAGATAATATTTTCGGGTAATCAAATTAACGACGATGAGTTACGCGGGATGTGTTTAAATGCACTGGAAAGATGGGGAGTGTGCACAAAATATTTATCGGAAAACCTCGGGGAAAGTAACTGCTTGTGATATCACAGCGTAAACTGGAAGATATTATTAAAACGAATCTTAGACAAACGGAATCAAATGGCGGTTTCTTGTGAACACGGTAATAAACATTCGGGTTTGCATCAGGGCCTGGACCACGGCCTTGCCCAACACAAGTTATAAATTCGGGCACCGCCGGGAATCGAACCCGAGACCCCAGGATTACAAGGCCAGCGTTCTAACCGCTAGACCACCGTGGCTATGTTCCTTACGTACATGAAGGAAATTCGATCGCTAGATCACAAGCAGAAGAGATTGAGTACGGACCAGTTTAGACGGGTCTCCCCTACTTTAATCTGTGGTCATTCAGTGCAAAATCAACAGGGAATAAAAACAAGAAACGCCCAATGCGTTCTTTACATCCCTGCCTGGTTTCGGTGTTCGACAGAAACAAATTGCTGCTTAGATGCATTGCATTTCCTCAGATGTACGTCGTACGAGACATAGAGTAAAAGTAAAGTTGTTCCCGCAAAAATGTTTTAAGGTATTTTACATCATGGATAGTAGTCTTTACGCCCCGGTTAACACCAGCACGACGGGACAAGCTGTGACCTAGCGGCTGAGAAACTCACAGCATGCTGTATGTCTGTCCGTCTAGGCAGTGGTTCGATTACAGACACCGAGAAATAGGTCTTGTAGAAACGTGTTATGAGCACAGTGCCGTGTACACACCCCGAACTGTCATCAACAGAACCAATATAACGATCGTAAGCACACTGAGCTAGGAACAATACGTTTTCTACCTTTTTTCTCCCAAGCTTTCTTCCTATGTATCAATATTTTTTTGTCCGATGGTACGCTACCTTACATGGTAATTACTTCACTGTGTTATAAATTATGCTCGTGTTCACTCTTGTGGAAATCGCTCTGCTGAGCCATGTATTGGAAGAGTAATTAGTGAAGATCTGCGTCTATGTTGAACCATTAAACTTTCTCAGCCAACGCTTACTTACCAGCTGCCAAAACCACACCATTTTGTTCATAAGAAAGAGGATAAATGCAGCTGGAAATAAGACTCTCACTGACCAATGCAAAACAATATCAACAACCATTTATGAATCTTTTATTACACTGCAATTATTTTGAACCTAAATTATTGAGGGTGGGTTTAATAAACGTTATGATTTTTGTATTATATGTAAATATCTTCAGGTGACTATTCGTTACTGTATTGACAAACTTTTTCTTGGCAGCTACAGGAACCTGCAATATCTAATATTATAAAGATAATCTCCTGAAGATGGGAAGAGAGCCAACATCCGAAACGTCGTGTGCATATAAATACATGATAACGGCCCATGTCCTGCAAAGAAGTAGCGTAACAAATCAAGCACAGTCATAGTCATTTAGTGTGTGTCCAGACGCGGATTGATTGAAAAACACTGGATCGATTGTTGCATGAAGACCTCAAACTTTTCAAGGTCATTCGTATACTATTTTCTCACGCATATACATAGTGAACTGTACGAATCTGAGTGACATTGCAGACAATATTTAAAGGTCATGGGTATGTCAAAGTCATGTATAGGTCGCAATATATACTCAGTGCCTACATTGTGTTGGGATAGATTACGTTAGGTTGCGTTAGGTTAAGTTGGGTTAGGTTTGGATAGGTTGAATTAGGTTGGGTTAGGTTAGGTTAGGTTAGGGTGGGTTAGGTTAGGTTGGGTTAGGTTAGTTTAGGTAGGGTTATGTTACGTTATGTAAGGTTGCTTAAGTTGGATTAGTTTAGATTAGTTTAGTTTAGGTCAGATCAGATCAGTATGTTGGATTAGATTAGGTTATGTGCCAGAGAGACGTCTTTAAAATTCTCAAGGTCATATATAATTTCCTCCACAGGATTAATAATAAATGACAATGATATTTTTCTGATCACAACCAGATTCTGGAAGAATTACTTGGGAAAATTTGCTTAATTTATGGTCATTAACCACTGCTATAACAAAGCACTGTAACTAAGTCAATGTGTAGTGTTCCTTACCTATGGAAAAGTGTTGAGGCCTGCTGCAAATGTGGCATTTCTTCAGGTGTAGCCTTTGAGCTGTTGTAACATCACTTTGCTGCACAAACACTTATTGCACAGCATTTTTGCACCCTTCCGGCCCATAACATATTACTCTAAATGTAGAACATTGTATTATAGCTTTAACAGCCAACAATTACAATCTTGGCGATAATGTGGATTTTGAGATTATGTCCAAGAAATTTGACATTTACAAAGCTAAATTGAACTTAATTTGTGAATTATAAATGTTCAATATCTAAATATTAAAATAACATATATTTAGTATAAGCACTCTGTAATAGGAAAGAACAAACATAACCTTTCGGCTTTAGTCTGCCTTTAACTCACACTCTGTCCACCTTGGCGTGCACATAGCCGATCGGCGGCGTGTAGCTCACTACTACTACGAGTCGTTGTAGAATGAGCCTTGGAGGGGGAGGGGGAGGGGGAGGAGAGGTTTGCTGGTCAACAATGAAAATTCCCTCGTAAACAACAACATATTCCAACTTTCATTCGGTAAACAAATTGTCGTTACCATGCAACAGTGAGAAGAGACGTTTTTATGAACATAAGAAATGGCCTTTTGGAAATCCAAGACACCTAGGTTTCAGGAAAGAATTAGTAAGTATATTAATACATTTGTGTTTATTCCTAATCAAACAACTATTAATGCATTTCAGTCCATTGCTAAATCTGTTTTAATTTCGCTAATATGTCCACGAGGAATAATGCAAGCCCTTTCATATTCTCACGTTTTTTATACATACTTCGTAAAGGTAAATGTAACTGCAATATTCCTTAGATGTGTTTTAAAACAATATTTTATCACGTCTAATTCTTAAATATTAAAGAACAATACATGTATATAACAAAAATGTTGCCAGTTCTTTGTATGAATGTGAAATGTGATATTACTATGAGAGAGGAACATGTATTACAAGATTTTAACTCTAAATGTTCAATATATTTTTTATATTAAACAGACGAAAATAAAATGCTAGGATAGCAATAAGATGGATCTTGAGTTGATTTTTGAGGATGGGAGATTGATACAGATGGCTCAGGATATTTTCCAACGGCGGGCTTTGGTGGTAGTGGTATTCGAACCTTAGGGGTCTGCCCCCAGTATGGTGGCTGTATATTTTGTTGCCTAATTTAAATACATAACCAAGTTTGCCAAACCCACCCAGAAATAATGCAATTCATTTGCTAAATAATATTACGTAGCAGCAGTATGATATTATATCCATTGAACATCCGTTATTATACCAATTACGTACTAAAACGATAAACTCATCACACATAGTCATCAACATGTAGAAGCAGTACATTATTCTCTCACTTCTGTCTGTATCAATACAAACTTTAACTTTATGGATTAATTAAAGTGTACAGTTTAAAACGATAACATATTTAGATATCTTCAAGCCATCAGACCATCGGTATTGTACATAAATGTGAATATTTTACTCCATGTACCAACTAAAGAAATTAATATACAAACATGATTATTAGTCTCGTAATATTGTCTTTCATGTCGAGCCCTTGATTCCTCTGCTGCAGCAATGGTTCTAGGTGATCGGTATTAATCACGATCATCAATATGCTTCTTAGGGTCACAGATTTTCAGACACTCATGAATTGTGTTCCCTCCTCAAAGAGATAATTTATCACATCCACGCCAGAACGTAAAATTCGTTTTAAAGTACACTTTCTGTAAAATAGGAATACAATTTAAAGTTTTAAGTACATTATTATGTGGTACCACTTAGGCTGTGCACCTCCTCCGACAAAGTATGCCCCACACAACAAGAATCAAGTGAAGGGACACGTCCCTTACGACAAACAGAAGACCTCCCGGTTTCTGGACGCAGAGCACGAAAGAAATAGTAAAAGTCGGAGCAACCAAATTCGGGTGAAAAGTAGATCCAAGGTAATTTTTCTAGTAAAATTAACTCCTCCTTGAAAATATGATAGGCTCTAAGCTAATGATGAACCCGAATGTTCATTACCGTGTTCACAAGAGCACGCCAATGGACCTTCACCGTATCCAGATAAGTCGAGTCCACATTCTCATATGCTGTTTCTTTAGGACCCATTTAAATATTATCCTCCCATTTATACCTAGGTCTGCCAAGTGGTCTTTTCCCTGCAGGTTTTCCTTATGCATAATACTATCTTACCTTTCTTGATCCGACCACATTTCTTACATCACTATTATCAGTATTATGCCTTCTTTGCACGAAATGGAAACAGAGGGTTATCGCGTCCGTCTGTTTGTTTTCATATTTCAACTCGAGAAACGCTAGACGGATTGTTATGAAATTTGGAAGTTATATTTTAGTTTTTGATTTATCACCTACCACATTCTATTTAATGAAAGAACATAATCACCCAACCAAACACCATTATAATTTAAATCCAGTGACACAGGCTCAATTTTACTTGTATATAACATAACAAATTCAAATGTTTTATTTTTCCTGTCTAAAGAATTTGCTGGAAGATGAATTAAAGACTGCGAAACAGAATTTGCGCGATATGGAGCAAATGTTTTGTGAAAGTGAAATTACAATTGCTCAGCTCCTGACTGAGAATAAAGAGTTGGAGGAACTACTACAGATGCAAGACGAATTTTATTCCAAGGCAGTGGGATTGCAGATGAACAAGTCTGCAGAGGAAAAAGTGATAAAACTTAGGAAGCAAATGCGAGAACTTGAACTGAGGTTTGTTTCACATTTCCATAAATTTTCTTTTACAGATTTCTCTCCTTCTACATGATATAATCCAACCCTGAAATAATTTTCCTAATTCTAAGACACAAAGTTTTCCTTGGAGTGTTTATACTCATCTGGTCACAGAAATTCACTGTCGTCATTCAACTCAAAATGATCATCACTGTACTTACAAGATTACATAATTTGATTCTATCCTGAAATAATTGATTAAAGTTCACACCATGCTTCTCAAAAAATCTATTTAATATCATCATCCTACTTACACTCACATCTCCGAAGTACCACATTACCACAAGTCACAAAATTACCTGCTGTTAATAACTGTCGCAACAACCAGTGTGTCTGTCAAGTGGTCATTCTGTGCTTTGAAGATGGATTATATTTACCCACACAGAACACAGACTCAAGAGAATCTCACAAAGTTATCATTAATGACACCTGAGAAGAAAATTGTTCAATACTTAGAAAACAGTCTGAACTTCTGAGACTCCATGATAGGTATTTTCACAAAAAAAAAATTGTCACACAGAACTGGTGCAGTGAAGAAAATACACTCAGTAGCCACTAATAATTTTTCTTAGTTTACATTACTTTCGTCTATTATTGCTAACTTTATTCATTCTTAGCTCAAATTTGTATAATTGTCTTGTACAATGTATACACTCAATTTTCAACATTTTCATGACCCCCTTCCCCCTTCATCAGTATTTCGTTAGCACTTCTAAAAGTATTACACTCTGCCAGTAGTTAATTAGAAGCTACTAAGTTTGGTTTAGTTAGTATAATTAAGATACTTATAAATATATATATTAAATAAGGTATGTAATGTCCACAGGAAAAGTGCAGAAACTCAACGTAAGCCTAGAGAAGAGCACATGATGGAGATGAAGGGGAAAAGTATAAAGTTTCACGAAATGGCTGGGGAAACATCAAATACTATTACGGGAGAAGGTAAACTGAATTTAGTATGCTTATGTATAGAATAACAATGATTTAACCACTCACTGTTAATGACATTTATTTTCACCTGTATTTCTTCCAACACCACAACAACTGCAAATACGCTAGTTACATAAGTGAGTGAGTGAGTGGGTCATGTAATTCAGTTCAAATATCCTGTACAGGGAGAGAATTCATCTGTAGCAAAAGAATAAAGAACCAATATGTCTTGTGTGGTCATACTGCATATGATACAGTGTAAGAACAGTAACAATATTTTTTTAGATTTGTCCATTAGAAAGTTAAGAGGGACAGAATTCTTTTAGGGCCTAATGGTTAGCTGGTCATAGTTTTGGTTCTGATGACACTACCAGGCATCTGAACTCCTTAAAATTGTAAGTATTTAAAAACACAGTGTGAAGGAAAATGTTTTAAAGTAAGTGGGAAAGCAAAAACTCTAGGGACATACAGCATTCAAGAAAATACAAAGAAGACTATGTTACAGATGAAGTTCTGTATGTGATACAGTAAAGCTATTTGTAAATGCAGTAATAAATCTTCGGGTTCTGTAACAAAGAGACAATTTCTCTATCAGTTAAATGGTTATAAATTGCTTAAAGAAGATCCTGCACAAAGCAATTAGGTACGTAGTTTTCATGACCCTGGCAATCTGGGCTAAACAAATCCACATATCTTGATGAAGTAGCACAGCGTCCACATCATGTTATGATGTGGGCTGGAGTCACCAGTGAATTGATATTGGACACTTCTTTGATGTGTGTGACTAGTGAAAACTGTCTGGAGCTGTTGTTCCATTGACTAATTCCAGAAAATGATAATGTGGGTGTTCTAAACAGTGTAACTTTGCAACAAGATAGGGTATCAACCCATTATTCTGCTAAAACCTCTGGTTTTCTGAAAAACCAATGTTGATTGCGGACTGAATGACATGATTTTGCTTCTCACAAGTCCCATCCTGATCAACCATGTGTGACAGTTGGTTGTGGTCGTTCGTAAAAGAACAGCCAAGCACAAATCCAATGCACCCTGTTGGTGAGTTAAAAGATAAAAATCACCTTCTTCAACACCATTACACCGGTAATGCTCCAACAGGTCTCCCACCACACTTGGATGTATACAATTGTGTGTTGGTAATGACAGTAACAATACCAAATAGTTAAATGGCAGAGTGCTGCATGGTGAGTGGTGTGACATTGTTAATTCTGTAATATGTACACTGATATCAATGTCATATTCCTTTGTAATTAAAATGTTCCCATACTAAACCCCTACTCTTATATTATGTCTTTTGTACCATTCTGTCATGGATTCAGGCCATTCCTGGACTTACTCTATGTTGTGTTCATGTGCAGAATCAAAATGCAGTAAGCAAGAAGCCGATCTCCGGAATGAACTGCGGGTTACTAAGCTGCAGCTGCAATCAGCTAGGGGGGAGGAAAAAGCAAAATTCAAGGAGACAATCGCCAGAGTAACTGTAAGCAATAAGTGCAATTCCAGATGTAATTTTGTGTTGATCAGAACTTGTTATTCTTGCAGCATTTGTCATTTAAATGTTAATGGTAAATTAGATGTGTGGTCTCTGTGGCTAAGCACCACACCATAAAGACATATAGGGGGAGTGGGAATAAAGCTCCACACATTCTAAAAACTCAGCACTACCTGCAGGTGAACAGTCATTTTCATCCACTGGTAACTTTGTCCCAGGAAAAAAGCACCTGGTACCCACTTGACAAGATGTTGGGTGAGCTATTTAAACAATAGATTTCTGCCCAGAATTTTCTGATCCATCATTCATTATAATTCCTGTAAATATCATAATCAGCTTGATAGTGAACTACTGTTGTCTTGCATTGGTCTTCATATTCAGGAAGTCCTGGGTTCCATTCTTAGACTGGAGGCCAACTACATCTTTTCTCACCCCAATTTATTCTCAGTCTGTCCAGAAAAATAATGGGATACAGCACAAAAGTAACTCATTACTGTTTCTTTCCACATTATTTTAAATTAAAATAATAATTTATAATCTTGGTTCCATTAAACACATTATAACATGTGCAACTGAAAAGCATCATTAAATAAACTAAGAAAGATGAATGAATGCAATCTATTAACAGTAAGTACACAAACTTGTGAGACAGTTGCTCCGTAATGACATGTAAGTACTGGCATTTCAGGAAAAAAACGAAGCCATTTTAAAAGAAATGTGCAAGGACTATAACGCTAAAATGACCAAAAAAGACACGGAGCTGAAGCAACTGCAGAAGGAAGTGAAGAAATTAACATTCCAACTTTCAAGCACGTAAGTTATCTACATGAAAAACACTATTATGTATGGAATATTTTATACTAAGTTTGCCTCCTCCTCCATCACATGTAACATGTCAATAAAAAAACTGTATTTGAAACCACTATATATGCAGTTAATGGACTGACTTCTTGACTTATATGACTAACTGTTTATCTCACTGACTAAATTACTATCTGTGCCATAGCTCAGCCAGTTAGGAACCATTTTCTCACTATGGAGACACAGATCAGTCCCATGGGCAGTATATATGACAGTAGCAACAGGTTATTTCTTAACTAATCTGTTTCTCCCTACCTCTCTCATCAGATTTATTATCCTCCCCTCATATTTGCCTAAGTTTCTAAAGTGGTCTGTTTCACACATAATGTTGATGTTTTTCTTGTTTTCTCTGTGTGTGCAGCCAAGAGCAGAATGATCTCCTTCGTAAATATGTGAAGGAACAGGCACAGCAAATAAACACACAGGTGGACAACAGTAATCTGAATACAGAGATGCAAGGCCAAGTCTCAGAGCTTGAACAACAGGTATGTCACTACAAGTTAATTCCATGTAACGGACTTGTACATATTCTACATTTAAATGTTTGCTGAAAATATATCTACTGCTACTCCTTACTCATCAATAATAAGTATCACCATTATCTTCTTTCTTCACTCTTTCTTTTTTGGCTTCTTCTTACCTTCATCCATTACACACTCTTCTCTAAACGCTCCTTCCTTTATATAACATACATTCTGAAAATATAAGCCCAAAGTCCATCTAGTAGTATGTCAGTTTGTATCAGAAGAATGTGATTTTTCCTGATTTTCTCAACATTATCCATAATTTCACTTAGCATCATAACACTTTTTTCATTCTTAATTTCTTTCTGTATCCCTCAAAGTTACTATTAGCTGCTTTCCCAGATGCTGTTCCACCAATTCTGAGTATGCGTATTTGACGTATTTTTATTTATTTATTCATTCAGCATGCCCCATTACAAGATTGTAATATTACATGCATTAATGTATAACACATTAACAGATTACACAACTGTAATATCGTGATTCATTGCCACCGTTTGTACCTATGTACCTGTGTTATAATCTATGGATTTAATGAATGTATTAAAATGACCTAAATATTTTTGAACAAGTGCTTCATGCAACACTGGCCATGTGCCACCATTCTTGGCTATTGCATCTATTAATTTACGCCTTGGTTGTTGTAGTTTTTCGCAGTCTGTTGTTCATTTATTAATTGGACAAGATTGTTTGTGGCCGCTCGCGGATGTTGCAAGTTAAGTTGTAGGCACCGCAATGATTTTGATTGATTATTATTACTATTTCAGTTGCGTTTTGTATCCATCTTAGTAGTCAGTGTTGAGGATATACCATTAACATTGCCTTATAACAACTACAGTCTTTGTCCAATGTTGAGTGGTTCTCATTTACCGGCTTCTTGTTGTATTTGTTGTGGCCAAGACAGTTGATGCATCTGAACTGTTCTCTTGTTGCTTTGCATTCGCGCATAGAATGTTTTCCCGCGCAAAGTGGGCAAGTCAAGTCCCCCTTTACAATCTTGTGCCCTGTGGTTACATTTATTGCAATTGAAACACCTGTATACCTTTACATAATCCTCAATATTGCACATGTTCCATCCGATTTTAATCCTGAGTATGCATTTTGTGGTCTATCATCACATATACACAAGGAACACACTATAACACACCTCAGTTTGTCTACATTAAAACTGGATAAATCACATAAATCATTATTTCCTTATACCTTGTATTCATCATTTACTTTTTCAATTATCGGTCCAGGTAGTTTACTGTACACTATCTTCCTGGTACTAGGAATACATATACTCACAAAATAAGAGGCCACATTACATAGCTACGGAATATATTATGAAAATCTATTTGTTGAAAGGTTTAGCCACTGCCTAAACAATATGTACTTTATTTTGCATGGTGGGGTCAGGTGTTTGACCAGCAGGTAAAACTAACTAACGTCATTAAGAAACACGAAGAGTTACAGAAAGTCCTAAACAAGAAGGAGATGGACATTAAACAGAAGATGTCTATTATAAATGAACAATACGAGGAGTTGGAAGATCAGGATGACATGATTGCCTCACTAAAGAGTCAATTGCAAGAAAAAGATCATAAAATTGCAACACTGCAAAAACAAATGGATGAACAAAACACGTATGCAAAGAAGGTATTCAAACAAAATTACCCGACATCATTCATTAGGGAGTTCTTTTACATATTCAGACTATTCTCAGATTTGTAAACATTTTTCTGTTGCCATTTAAACTGCAATAATGTTAAATGAGCTGTGAAGATCTTTAGCATCATAACACTTTTTTCATTCTTAATTTCTTTCTGTATCCCTCAAAGTTACTATTAGCTGCTTTCCCAGATGTTGCTCCACCTATACTGAGTGTCCATTTTGTGATCTATCATTATGAATACACGAGAAACACACTATAATCCACCTCAGTTTGCACACACTAAAACTGAATAAAGTACATAAATCATTATTTTTTACGTAAATACGTCTATACGGAAGGGTCTATCTTATATAAGAATTATTACATTACATTACAATACATTACATTTCATTACATTACACAGACGTATTTACGTCAGATTCTCCGGAACCGTGGTTCCACTGTCAACTTTTTAATACCTTGTATTCACCATTTACTTTATCAGTCCAGGTAGTTTACTGTACACTATCTTCCTGACACTTGGAATAAATCATCTACAAAATAAGAGGCCATCTTTAACAGCAACACAAAATAACAAACATTATTAAAATCAGATGTATCTATTTGTTGAAAGGTTTAGCTGCTCTGCCTAAACAATATGTACTTTATTTTGCATGGTGGGGTCAGGTGTTTGACCAGCAGGCAAAACTAACAAACGTCATTAAGAAACACGAAGAGTTACAAAACAAGAAGGAGATGGACATTAAACAGAAGATGTCTATTATAAATGAACAATACGAGGAGTTGGAAGATCAGGATGACATGATTGCCTCACTAAAGAGTCAATTGCAAGAAAAAGATCATAAAATTGCAACACAGCAAAAACAAATGGATGAACAAAACACGTATGCAAAGAAGGTATTCAAACAAAATTACCTGACATCATTCATTAGGGAGTTCTTTTACATATTCAGACTATTCTCAGATTTGTAAACATTTTTCTGTTGCCATTTAAACTGCAATAATGTTAAATGAGCTGTGAAGATCTTTAGCATCATAACACTTTTTTCATTCTTAATTTCTTTCTGTATCCCTCAAAGTTACTATTAGCTGCTTTCCCAGATGTTGCTCCACCTATACTGAGTGTCCATTTTGTGATCTATCATTATGAATACACGAGAAACACACTATAATCCACCTCAGTTCGCACACACTAAAACTGAATAAAGTACATAAATCATTATTTTCTTATACCTCCCTTATCGGTCCAGGTAGTTTACTGTACACTATCTTCCTGACACTTGGAATACATCATCTAGTCAAAAATAAGAGGCCACATTACATAGCCACAGAAAATAACATGCATAATTATCAGCATAGATTATTACAATCAGATGTATTTATTTGTTTAAAGTTTCAGCTACTCTGCTTCAACAGTATGTACTTTATTTTGCATGGGTGGGGGGGCCAGGTGCTTGACCTGCTGGCATCAAGAACAGCAGCTATTAATCAAACTGAACAGTTCCAGAAATACCTATATCAGAAACAGATGGGCAATGAACAGAGGAATTGTCTCATCTCGGACACTTCTTATGAGTTAAATGAATTATTAAAGACACACATGGAAGAGCAAGACACACATGAAAAGAAGGTATTCAAACAAAATTACCTAACATTATGTATAAGAAAGTGTTACTTTTATTTAGACTATTCACAAATTTGTGAAAAATGTTGCCATTTGAACTACAAATGTTAAATGAGATGTGAAGATAGTCATGAATGGTGGGTAGTTAAAACTCTGGAAGAAGGCATCTGGCATATCTCAAGGTACAAACTGGTATTTATATCACCTTTACCTCAAAGTATTAGACCACCTTGAGCTATTCTGAAACTACATAAATTGCTCCTTACATTCTGCACAGACTTCTCATTTTTCTCTTTCCTTTACATACATACGGTCTGAAAATACAGGTACGAAGTTCATTTGGTAGTGTGTCATTTTGCATGTGAAGAATGTGATTTCTTGATATCTGTAATTTTATTATGCTTCCTAACACTTTAATTCTCCACTTTATCCTTCATTGATTTCAGGTACTTTACTAGACACTTCTACTTCTTCTTCTTCTTCTTCTTATTATTATTATTATTCTATGGCTCTCCGGTCCATATTTGGTCCATGGCCTCCTCAATTCTCCTCTTCCATTCGGTCCTATTGTTATTCTCACAAAATAAGAGGACACATAACATAGCCACAGAAAATAACATGCATAATTGTCAGCATACATTATTACAACCATTTGTATATAGTCCGTATTATTCTTCCTGGCTTCTGGCCCGCGTGTTATGGGAATGTAGGGAGAGGTATTGGGGGAACTTTCTCAGAAGCAACGAACATCACTGCAGTATGCTGGTTTACAACTACTAGACAAAGGGAAAACATCTGCCATACGTACCCAACACTCGAGACACGCAGAAAACAACTCAGAATTTTTATAGCACGTGAAGAGCTTCGTGACATACTGAGCTTCTATAGCAGTAACATGATTACATCTTAGTTCCCAGTCGTCTTTAGTGAATGAAGTGAATTTCTCATCTGCGAGTTTGATCATGTCTTCCGTTCTGAACGTCACATTCCTATCAGCAACCCAATTTTTAACAGTTACCAAGATTAATTCGATCGGATTCAATTCTGGGTAACACGGTGGTAGACGCAAGACTGAATGATAATGTTCTGCCAGAATTATATCTGTCTTATACGCGCGATACACGGGCTTGGGTTTTTATTAATTCATACAAATCTGGCTTGTGCATGTCTTCCTTTTTTGAAATTCTTTTTTCATTCAGCCAAAATATCATGGCACTTTTCTTTACATTCGATGTTGGAGGTGAATCGATTTGAATATTGTGGTACAGAGCACAATCTAATACCAAAACGCCGTGTCAGGGTAGATTTGGAATTAGCCTCTGTTAACCACTTCTCAAAATTTTTGTAATTCATGTCGCTGTGATAATCTCCTGTAGTTTGATGGCATTAAAACGGATGTATGAGTTAGGAATAAAACCTTGGTCACTGCCAGCATGTACTATAATCAACCGTTGCCCTTTAGAGACAGAAGCAAGCGGGCCACTGATGGAATCGTTACTCCAACAGAATGGCACTGAGTGAGAGCCAAGGATGTCTCATCCATAAAAACTATGAGTGTACCTTCACGTCTGTACTTCGTTATGCTCCTTAAATATGATGTCCTCAAAGTTCTCATATTATGGCTTTCCATGAGGATTCATCAATTATTCTTTGGTTTAGTCCATCTAAAACCTAACCTCATTAACAATTTTCTTAAAGTTGAAAGGCTCCCTGTAAACCCGACTGACTGGACCAACTTTGCGTGGATTTTCTTCAGCGTCAATCTTTGCTTGCGGTTATATATAAGTCATTAACAGTCCTACAGATAACACATTCATTAAAGTTGTCCAGCGTTGACTTAGGAGATGATACAAGTCTCTCATTATGAGAAGTCGCAAACGAAGTGAATGCACCGGATTGTATGGTTTTCATTTCTTTCACTATTCTTCTGACAGACCTCTCCGATACTCCTATCGCCTCTGCTACTCTTTTCTGGGTCTTCTTAATGTTCATGGGAACTCCTGCATCAGTCTCTTTTTTCATAAATGTATATACAAAACATTGGCTATTAACAACTTTGCCTTGCAATTTACTTTGAATTGGAGGCATCTCAAAAGCGGCCGAATGTTTGTACGTTAGTATCACAACTCGACAGTGTCAGCAATACAACCTCACATGTCCACAACTGCAACACAACTAACCCAAACACCCCCTTTGTGAAGTAATATCGGAATGTGAACTCGCCCAAACCCATAGTGCATCCACAAACGAGGCCAGGAAAAATACAACGGATTATATAATTTGTTCACAGTTTTAACTACTCTGCTTAAACACTACTACTACTACTGCTACTCCATTCACTGTCCGGCTCCTATAAACCTAGCCCCACCCAACCAATTGGCATATTCATCGCCCTGATGACGGAGGCAGTATGACCTCTGAAACGTTGGTAAACATCGACCAGACTACACAGCGCAAAAACAACCCAGAAGACAGAAATCTTCATAGTCACTGCTGTGAAAACCTCAGATCTTACATAATATGTACTTTATTTTGCATGGTGGGGCCAGCTGCTTGACCTGCAGGCATCACTAACAGAAGTCATTAAGAAAAATGAAGAGTTACAGGAAGACGTAAACAAGAAGGAGATGGGCATTAAACAGATGGAACGTGTAATAAATGAGCTGAAGAGTGAATTAGATAATATGAAGGATGTAAATGGCTCACTAAAGTTAGCACTGGGACATAAATACAGTGCATTGCAAAACACGAGCGGGGATACATGCAAAGAAGGTATTCAAATAAAATAACCAGATATTATGCATTTGGGAGTACTTTTAAAAATTAGACTATTCACAGCTTTATAAATTATGTAATGTTGTTATTTAAATTTCAAATACTATGAAATGAGATGTGAAGATGGTCATGACTTGTGGGTAGTTAAAAATCTGGAAGAGGCATCATGGCCTATTTTAATGTCTAACCTCACATTTATCTTTAGAGATTGAGTAAGGCCACAAACAGTTTAGTCAGAGGCCTTTTAAATTAAATTTAGTTCATAACCTTTGATCTTGGCTTATTCTATTAAATGCAGCAACAGTCTTGAATAATCACAGCAGGTGAGTCAGAGTCGCAACCCTTATTCCACATCATTTAAATTTTTTTAGAACTGTATGACATTATGAGACTTGTTAGTCTAAACTCTTTCTATATCCTAAGTTTTATTACATTCACTGCAGCTGGTAACATGTATCAAATGACAACATGCAAACTATTCTAATTATTTACACAATTCCTATTTATTTTCAAGGTGAGAAATAAGAATGCAAACAGAATTAAGCAACTGCAATCAACTGTAGACAGAAATTAGAGGACTCAACAGCAGCAAACAGAGAAGACTGAAAAAAATTAAAAAGAACCAAGATAAATTAGAGGGAGAATGGGCAACTTTGGTGAATTCAGAACTAATCAGATCTGCTGGTCGCTGTAGCAATTTTTACTGAAAGTGGTCCTAAGAAACTCCAGCCATTTTCAGGCAGAACGGCTTCAGTAACGAGCAGATCTGATGGCTGGAAAGAGTTGCTCCAGCCCCAGTAAAGTCTTTCCTGATCACTGTCCTTCAATCACATCACCAGGCCACTATCCGTTCAGGCACAACATGAAGTCTGTGGGCCATCCCATAGGAAGATCCCCAGTTTCCTTCAGCCTGTGGAGGATAACTGAAGATTCAAGACTCTGGGTATGCACAGCATGCCCTGTGAATGTGGTCAGGTTGATACTAAGCTGACTGACCAGTTCCACTGAGATCAGGGAAAGGAACTGGTGTTATGTGGAGTATGGTCCTATGTGATATAGCACTTAACTCAATAAAGAGAAAAGAATAAAGGTCCGGGCCAAGAAGAACTAGCGGCACATTCATCTAGATTCTGAAGCATTCAAATAAATCAGCTGTTGCCAAACACAGCATTAGTCTGGGCCATCATATCAAACTCAAGAACACCATCATCCTCTCCACAACATCCAGATGAGCAAGGAGACTACTGAGGTCAGGTCAAACACGACCCAAACAACATGAACAGAGGTAATGGTACTATGTAAATAGAATGAAATTGTCCATTTCGTCACTTTGACTGCCGACGATTTCAAGATACTTGTCTCTTCTAAGGCATCTCAGTGATTTCTGTACTGTGTATTCTAAACTAGCTTTTGTTTCATCTGGTTTATCTTTAGTATGTGCACATTTTTTTAGCAGGTTTCTTGTCCAGACCCAGTACACCTGGCTTTATTAATAAGTTCATGGATGCCCATTGTCCTGGGAAATTTATGACAAAATTTTCTCCGATACTTTCTAGCAGAACCACATTTCACATACGATTCATACAGGAAAACATGCTGTTCAACAGTAACTGAACCATATCCACCCACACACAACAATAACCAACATTTAACACAATAGTGGACACACCTGCAGGACTGTGTAAATAATTTTAGCAGACACTGCTGTTAGCATTCGACAGTGTGTCATGGATTTCCTGCCGGGAGCCAGGATAAAAGTAACACATGCATAATTTCAGTAGACACAGATAATGCCAACACATCATCCACTCCATCATCACTCCACCATCAGGGCAAATGAGTCATCACCCTGATGAGAGAGGCAGCAAGGACCACTGAAATACTGACAAACATCTACCTGACTACATGGCATTATGACCCAGAAGACAGCCATCTTATTCATCTCCTACATACTGCTTTCTGCTCAGCTCAACCAGCACAATTTAATTTATATATTTTGTGTTCTGTGAGCTCTTGTGAAACAGCTATTCTGAACGTACTCACATAGAGCCAGCTACTTATAGATTTATACTGCATTGTACCTTTCTTAATCAAAGTTTAAGATTAGAATTGTGTTGGAGGTTCTTTACACATGTGGAGAGTGTTCTATCTGTTGGCGACTGGATGTTGGAAAGCAGTGACAACCTTCGGCCTGAGAGACCCCTTAATGTGTAACTGTAGCAATAGATATTATGACTTATGTATGTGTTGGCTTGGGTCAACACTTTGTTTACACAGTTTGGAGGGTACAGGTGCATTTAATTACTGATCTCGTTTCTAAATTCTTTGTCCAAGAATTATGTGCCAGAAACTTTAAAATCACGATTAACTGGACCAAGGTGAAACTCAGCGACTGCTGCATTCCAACATTAACTGAAATAAACTTCATCTAAATATCAAAATATCTGTGTGATTATTTTATTCAAACTGCGAGCCACTAGTCATGTAGCCACGCATATTCCCTGAGAGAGGGACTCATCTCACTGAGTTACCATCAATCAACCCTGAGAACCCTAATTACTACACCTCAGCTGGGCAGTCATAGGTAGGTTCCTAAGCCATTCTCAAAACATTCTCCCCAAGATACAACCAACTCTCTCAAAGTAAAATCCAACATTATCATAGTCAGCCACTTGGCATAATCCTGATCTGGTTTAACCGTTTATTTTCAAAACCAATTTCCGTAAGATCCATTTCCATATTTTAAGTGCCTAACTTCCAAGAGATTCTCCTCCAATATTCCATGTGCATTTCATGTCTCTTCGTCTGAACAACATGTCCGACATCTTGCTTCCACTAACCTAAAAATACTATGTGAACTTTAGAAATTACAAAGTTTCGTGTAATGTAAAATCCTAATTTATCCACTTACAAATTTCTCTTATGTCCTAATACTTCCTTCAGCACTTTATTTTGATATATCTGTAATTTACAAATATTCTTCCCTCATACTTCATAATCATGCCAAAAAAAGAAAAAAATACATATTAAGTATAGTATGGAACAGATTACTTGCTCCCTAGTGCTGTAGATAGTTGCACTCGGCATGACCTGGTCAGTGCACGGAACGGCCGAGTAGAACAGATATAAAAAGCGTGGAGGTTCGCACACAGTGCTTATCACCTTGCTCTTCAAACCCCGTGCCAAGAACTCGCAAGTAATTTGGTCCTTACTATACCATGTTTCATGTGTCTTTCGATCCCCTATCACCACTTTTCCCATCACCATTTACTGTTCATGGGGTGAGGATGAGGGGTTGAGAATACAACCCTGCAAATAGCAATGTCAATGGGAAGTTGCATTCACAGTCTGGTTCACTAGTGGCAATATGACCCAACTTCATGGTTAAGTGAATAATTTAACTAGGACCTTTGAACACAGAGTCCATGGGCCATACACATTTTTAGAACTTCTGTCTTATGACCAGCTACTGTAGACCACAGTACAAAATTTTCAAATCAGACTTGATTTCATCTTGAAGTTAAATCAGGCATTAACATTCTATCACTAAACTGACAAAATAAATGAAACAGGTTGTCCCTGTGCTTAAATCTAACATGAAGACACAGAGGGGCATCTTCATGTATTATAGGCATTGCAATTAGATGGGACTGAGTGGTCAGCATCACTCTCTGGTCCCTTTACCCCAAGCAAAGAAACAGCCTCATATTTTGCCTGAAAATTGTTACTATCATAAAAATATTTTGCAGTATAATTCCAATATTTGTAGAAAGAAACTTGACCAAGACAGCAGACCTTCAGTTCAAAGATCAAGGCTATTACCTTCCTAATATGAAAGGAAAATAATAACACTTAATTATGATAGCAATTATGCAGTGATGATAGCAGTAACATTTATTTTGTGTCCACAAAACAAGTATTTGCAGTCCACAGTTTTTTCACATCTGTTTCCCTCAGTGGTATTCTTACTTTTAATACATAAGTCAATTCCCTCTTACTGCCCTTCTTTGGTACATTGTACAGTAGATGGTAAAGTTGTCTGAATGCCTTAATGACAACAAAATATCCCACCTGTAAATCCTTGTATCATTCACTGTCACTACCAGAATAAGTACCCAGTAATGACAGTCCATTGGGAGTTGGTTTGACAGTGGTACTAGAGCTAGTTAGGGCAGGCACTGACGTAAGTTTTATCGTTGAATCACTAGATGACTTCAGACGAACTAATCCTGTCAGCCCTACTTTCTTGCTGGACGCACCCACACTTTTGCCCCGTGATGTATCTGATGGTTTTAACAATGTACATTCCTGAAAATAAAAAAAAACATTCACTTTAGCAGAGTTAGTGACCGATTCCCGAAAACATGGTTCATTATTTAATGAGTTTAACACGACTAATCTTGTTACCTAATCCCGTCAACACATTCAAACAATTTATGTGAAAACTTAAAAATTATACTTGTACTAATTTCATACCTTAAAATCTGATTTGTCTGAATATCTTTATTTCCTTCCTTATCTGCAATAACCTTGAATTCTTCTAATCACAGTATCTCAAAAGCACCCACCAAACAGAAACAAGATAGCGCTGCTGAATTTTGCTTCATGAACAGATCTGTCATGTCTTTCACATTTTCTCCAGCACACATGACCTTGGGTCCACAAGTGTTCAAAGCTAGACTTTTGTCCCACTTACATGTGTATGATAACACAGAGAGGATTTTTCATTTTAAATGTGTTTTACGATCAGGAAAATCATATCTAGACCAGACTTGAACTACAGAGTGCAGAAATGAGTCAAGTTTATCTGGTATGCATTTATCACCTCTTCCACGCGCGTTACATGTCCTCCCTTTCCCAGGTCCCTTGATTTGATCACCCTAATAATATAAGATGAAGACTACAGAGTATAAAGCTCCTCATTATGAAATTTTATGCAGCCCCTGTTATGAAGATCCAAAGTACTGTTAAATAAAATGAGCAAGAAACAATATAATTACCTGAATATCAGATTTTGCACTGGCATCATAAGACAGCCTTGCAATTTTCTTTGCAGGTTCAAGTGCACTGGATTTATGTATATCTTCAACAGTTTCTATTATTTCTTCTGATACGACCTTTTTCTTCTTAGAACCTCCCACTCCAAAAACAGATCTTCAAAAATGTACAATGTATTATAAATGAATTACAGCAGTCAAAAAGGGGGAGTTACAATTAAATGGACATTCACAACAGTAAAGGGGAAACTGCTTGTAAAATAATCCCTTGTAACAATGATAAGCAAATAAGATTATATCAAAATTAATCCTCTCATGAATAAAGAGTGCCAATGACGCACTATCTTAAAATATCTAGGGAAACTGGGTAAAACCACAAAGCCTCAATCAAAAATGCGGGTATCTGAACTGACATTCATGCAGGGCACTCCTGAACACAAGTGTGGGGCATTACAACTACATAAATCTCCTTAATGTGATCTATGGGGTGAAATGGGGTAGGATGTGCCACATAAAGCCTTTCAAGATATCTTTAAAGGGTTCTGATGATGGTGGGTTGCAAATGAACTTGACTATTATGTGGCACTGTCCATCTTAGTTATTTGTTAAAAACCACTAGGAAACTGAGACTGCATCTGTCTCCATTTCAGGTTAAGGTAAGGATAAACCGGGGTGTCTACTCTGGTGGGTCTCCATCACTGGATCAGCTCTGTTTAAGGGACCCACCAGAGTAAGAACCCCTTTTCTCCTTACCTGAACATGATGACACAGACAAATCAAGACTCCTAAACCTTGTGATTTTTAACAAATAACCAATACAATGGACAATGTCTAAACTAACAGTCTAGTTAATAAAGTCTTTCCCATCTTAATGCCAATATCACATTCATGAAACTAGCATAAAAATCATGCAAATTAACAAAAGATGTATCTGATTTTATATATTTAATAATTATAAACTGCAATTTTTATGAGTCCATGGTTCTATATAACCATAGTAGCTGAGAGGAATTTAAGCAAAGAATCAATTAAGTGGGTCTTGCAGAAATAGGTTATGAGGATGTGACTGGCTAAAAATCACATCCATTGCCAGGCTCTGATATTGGCAGAGTTAACTCTTCAGGTTCTACCATAAAGGAGCTAGGCAGTTAACTAATTTATATAGAGGGCTGATCAGAAATGAAACATATTTCCTGGATTTTAAGCATGTACTGAATGTAAGTCCTATTTACCAACATTTCACTGTGATTTTCAAACCAAGGCAGGAAATTTCCCCCCAGGCTTCCTACTTCAGAAATAGTGATGCATGAATTTCACTTATGGGTACTTGTGTGTTATCGGGACACATCGCTTTAAAAATAGGTTAGGTTAGGTTAGTTGTCATTTATTGAAATAAAATATAATAACTTTCAAGTATATGTCATTCATCCACACACATTAACCTAAACTAACCTAACCTAACCTATTTTTAAAGCGATGTGTCCCGATAACCCACACGTACCCACTTATGTAAATATATAGACTATATTCTGAATGCAAATTTCCATTTACCTTATCAAGTTTTCATCTTCCTCTTCTTGCATCTCTTTTAATTTCTTTTGAGCTTCTTTAGTATCAAACTGAGAAAGCATTGTGTCAAAGTCCACAGATTTCTGCCTCCTGTTTAAATCTCTTAATTCTTCCAAAGATTCAAGAAGCTCCAATTCTTGTTTAGACTGTTTTGTGCGATTTTCCAATAACTGCAACAAACATTATCAAAAGATTCCTAGGGAGATAAGTCTGTCCAGTAAGTAATTGTTTTGTAAGTCATTTATTTAGATATTGAACCAAGGAAGTAATTAATAAACTGTAGGAAATTTATTTCTTGATAGGGTTATTTATATGGTGATGATGCACAACAGCCAGTATGGACTCAAAAACTGAAGCACTGACTTCAGCCTCTCTTCCAGCTACCTTCCTCCTCCAACAGCTTCCTCTTCTGTAATACTCCACACATACCCTACTTCTGACTGTGGTGTTATCAACTGAGAAGTGAGATATTAAAGGGACGAGGATGAATAAGTGAGGTGAAAGTAACAAAATGTTGCTAATTTAAGAAAACCTAAAGAAGGTAATATATATCACATCTGATTATACCTTCATTTGTTGTCTTTTGACATTAAAAAAGAAGTTATCCATTCTGCAACTGGCAAATAGCAGCTGTCTGTTGAGCACACTGCATGCGAATGAAGCATACGTGAACATGCTGGCAGATGATGGGCCTCAACATACTCACTCACCTTCATTGGATTAGTGGCTTCATCTTCCTTCCTCTCATCCTCTTCCCGTTGTGCTTGTTCTTCTGCCAACTTCAAAGCCATAAAATTACGTGTAGCCCCTGCTTCAATTTCATAATCTGTGTTTTGAGGATCAGTTTTGAATGAGATCTCCTGAAGACATCTTGTGCACTAACAATATCAAATAAAAGCACTGTAGAAAGCCTATCGTTAATTCCATATTGACTAATGGCATAGTTTGTTTCCTAACTAATTTAATAAAACCTTCTCAGGTGCATAGGTTGTCTGCAGCTCAACAAGAAGGATGTAAGTTGAACAAAATTTGTATTAACCTAAGCTTTCTTTCAAAGCACCAGAGATGTAGTCAATGTGAGAATGGTTATGAACAATGAAGCAGGAAAGCTGTGGAAGTAGTTGTGACCTACATTAAGGATCTATCAAAACATTTGTCTGGAAGGAGTAAAAAATCAAAAATCTTCTCAACCAGAATAGCTGACATCTTGGCACAGAATCAAATTCAGGACCTACTGAATATGAAGCAAAGTTGAAAAGTAATAAAAAAAAGGCAACTCCTTCTTTCAGGCCATTCTGAACAGGAAATGCATAAGACAAATATATACCTAAACAGACGTTACTATATATTTCATTCAAACACACTTTAATTACTGTAACTAGTTTCATTAGTATACCAAATTCATTAAGAATGCTGTATAATACTTCCCCTCCTAACTGAATTATATGCTTTCTTGAAGTATATAAATAGCCAATGTAGAATTCCACTAAATTCTATTTTTTTTCTCTAGATTTGCTAATGATTATACCTGCAGACAACATAAATTGTGGAATGGAAAGTAGTTTACCTTAATATAAAATCTATAGATCCGAATGCCCAGGTAATCTTCACCTTCCACATCCTCCTTCCGTGCATTAAACTTTTTTCCCTTGTAAATATATTCACCACATGTAACACACCTGAAAGAAAAGACAAAATCAAGGTTGCACTGCTGATGAACAATTCACCAGACATGACGCCTGTAGCCAGTCACTACACTGACTGAGTTACCGAACTCACGTAAGTTTTGAGGTATCTGTTATTATTTGGAAAGTGCAGCATTCACTTCTAATTAAAGTACTTACACCTCCTTTCTCATGGTTCTGTTTACAATAATTAGCTCATAAATTACAACCATCAACAGGCAGCTACATTCATTCTGCAAGTTATATAATATTCAGTTGGGCAACTTCTGTGAATATGATTTTTGTTATCAAGATGTTATACATTTATTAATATTAACATCTATCTAGTTTCAATAGAAAGTCTTGCAATATTCTGATGTGTTAGATAACTGATTACTTTATTGGTAGTAGGGAATTCTAAATTCTTATCCTGGCTGAAATATATATTTTTTAATGACCCTTTCATAAACAACTGGCTTCAATCTACAAATTACTACCACTGACAAAAACTAATGGAATAATCATGACAGTTACTACAGTAGTAGATGCCTCTCATTCCTTTGACAAACTGCATAAACTCCCCTCTCCCCATACTGTGTGACCATGTGCATTTACCAGTAATGCATCTATTACTTAAACGTACAGACTTGTTAGCAGTCCAAAGTGCACGCTGAAGTCTCAGATTTACACTTAATGTATCATTTATTCACCTTATTGGAAAACAAAACCGAATTAGGTTAATGTTTATTCCAGCAGGATTACATAACCTCTCATTGGGCATAAGAATGGCTTATGTTATTTTATTTATGAACTTACCTCATATTAAATGGAGCCATAAGTCGAACAGTATACTGCCTATTTCTAGGCAATTTCATACGAGGGATTTTAGACGGATCAAAATCTGGTGGGTAGTATTTCTGCAAAATATGGTTAAATGGTATAATGACATACAGAAAAACGCAAGGTACAATACAATTACCTGTACTTAATAAAAAGTACTCACGTTCAGAACTTTTCTTTCAGACATTCTGTATTAGTGTACTGTTGTGTTACTTTCGTATTTCCAAATAAAATCCGTGTCAAAACAACAGAAGTCAAACTGACAACAACAAAACACCAATATTCCTCCTCTTCCAATTTCCTTGGCATAGATTATATATATCATCAGAATATGAGAGTCTGAGACTGGTGCCATCTAACAACCTTATGACGGATTGCTACTTCTGGAACGAGCAAAACCAAATTATAACCTAAAACACCCAGTGATTAATTTGGCAATGCAAAAATTCCACCACATATGTCAAACAAGGAGTTTGCACGTACCAAACGAAAATTGCATCTGTAATTTATGTGGTAGATACCACATCATTTCTACCCACAACCTGCAATCGTGGATTAAGTATACTGAAGATGATCAACGTAGTTATCTTTTCACTGAACGTCAAGTACACCGATATTACTTTCTTAACATAGATAAGATAAAATGGAACAGTACTGGTAATAATCGCGGTGTGTTATGAACATTACAGTTTTAATTCAAACAGTTCACTGTGAAAGTAAACTCTGTTGAACATATTGTGCACTTCAATTTCAAGTCGATAGGTCATTTTCGCTTTCTCTCACGGTTATATTTTCTAAACATATCGGCAGTCTGCTGCAGCCATCTTGCGGTAAGCTCCTTAAACTAAATGTCCATAACTGTTTTATTTTACTGTCACCAGTCTGCATATGATCGACGACGTGAATCTGTCATCTACTTGCATGGCATCCGTATTTTTGACCGTTTTGTGTTGCCTGCATATGGACTATTCGGCTTGGGCTTGGTTGAGATGAAGTAGTTAGTTATACAAAGTTATACAAATCAAATTACAAATGTTTTTGGGGGCCAATAATTATCTCATTTTCGACCAAAATGGATTTTATTTAACCTTTTCTATAACATGGTACAGATACTTCCTCCGACAAACGCCCGAATTTTATAATAATAGTCCAAGTAAACTCAAATAGCATCTCTTAACTTCGGAACATGTTTTATCAAAAGATTACAAATTACTATGAAAATACAGAAACAAAAGACGGGTTTTTCTTTAAATTAAAATCAGCGCAGAAATTAACTCAATTAAGATCTGTCGATAACGACAACTACCCTTTTAATATGCGTCTATATATATATATATATCCATTGTGGGTGTATGTTGCAAAGAAAAGATTGAACGTAAAAAATTCTTTTAAACACATGACTAAGGTAAACGTAAATGACGGGTTGGTGATTTAAAATAACTTCTATAACAAACAGCCGCTGCCAACCTGAATCGCGTAGTGTGGGAAAGAAGTTGGATTTCAATCGAGGTGATACGTGTTTATGTTCTTTGTTCTTTTTTACGCACCTTTACAAATGGCATCAGGGACGTCAGAATTCCTTGGGGGTCAAAGACCTTTGTGTGGGCGTAGTGTCAGGCGCCTGTATGGCTGGATTATGACGTCATCACGTGTATGCTGATGTGTGTGTGTGTGGGAGGGATGTCATACTGGGGATCCCCGACGTTGTTTAGGGTCACTTTCTCGCGTGAAAAGTCGTATAAATTTGATACGAAGTGTCATTCTTTTCTGTTTAGTCTTCACCGGAGTTTTAATGCGTTGATACATTTTTGTATAACTCCCCGTACCAAACTTCGTTAAAACTTAAAAACTCTATTCTGAAAAAGTGGGCCTATAAGTGTGAAACAAATACAAAAGGAAACCACGCATGTGAAATTATCGCGAAAGCAATACTTTAAGAAAGAAACAGCAATTAATTATTCGGTTTTGTCCGTCTAATCACAATTATATTTAAAATTTAAAATTTACAAATAAGATAATTAAATTATCAATTTTATGTTCCACATCGAATAATCGATGTTCCAAATGTAAATCGATTATTCGATGTGGAACATAAAATGATAATTTAATTATCTTATTTGTAAATTTTAAATTTTAAATATAATTGTGATTAGACGGACAAAAACCGAATAATTAATTTAATATTTGATTCACAATATGACGCAATTATACTATCTAAAGAAACAGCAGTTCAAGCCGATGAGACGAAACGAGAAAATCTGAAGATCTGACTGCAATAACCACGCTTTGTGAAATGTTGTTAAATTTATAGTAAGAAATCCGCACTGAACATGTCGTGGCACGCCAGTGAGCCATTGTGTCCGGGGTGGGGGGGGGGGGGTGTTTGAGAACTACTGATTTTCTCAATCCTACACATATTTCTCTTTCTTCAACAAAACCTTCTACTCGTGTTCTTTCCTTTGTGAGTTACCAAGTTAAAGAGATACAACACTGCGTGAGGCTTGTTAAATTTAAGTTAGATTCCAGTGTACTGACATGTTATATATCTATATTATATTTTCTGACACCTTTCATAAGTGTCGAACCTCATTTAACGGAAGGGTTGTAGTGGACCGAAACAAAATTAATCACCAAATTTTGGTTTTTAAATCCAATAACTACCAATTTCACTTCACGTGTACAGTCCTCCTTCAGAAGTTGATAGTCGCTCATCCGGTCAGTACTTAAATCCGTCTTGTATAAAACCCAAACGTTCATTACCGTATTCACAAAACTCTATCCTGAGCCAGACGGATTTAGTCCGCGTTCTGTACCCTGTTTCCTACAGATTAATTTTAATAATATCCTCTCGTTGACACCTTGATCTTTCATATGGGCACTTCTATTCTGGTTACCTGACTACAATTTTGTCTCCCCGTGCACTCTACATACCCCGCCCAGCTCATAACAGTTGGTTTGGCTGCCGTAATAATAACGAATGTATAAATCGTGTTATTAAATTTTGTCTTAGGGCCGAACATCAGAGTTAGATTTACCTAACCCGTCATGTATTTTGGGAAATGGCGTCTAGGCGGATAACAGGCTGGGCAAATGGCTCGAATAAAATGTATTAAAATATTGGTTTAAAAATCTCTTGGAAAGCGAGAAAACTCTGCCAAATTTCTGCTTCAAAACCAAAACTGTAAGATAGGATCAAGTGTGTACCTTCCGTTGACGAGACTATTAATGAGACAAAGACATCCACAGAGAAGTCCTGTTTGTTTTGTTTCTGAGGACTATATTTTTGTCCTTGGAATAGTAAGAAGGACAAGTTATGTTTTTGTAAACAGTCGTATAAACCTCTTCCTCCCAGTAAACAGTTTTCTCGAAATCCTCAGTAGTTAGGCAGCCGCGCCTTTCCGGGCGGAACTCCACACAGTTTTATGAATGAACGGTTGCCTTGACGACAGCAGTCCATGTGAACTTCATGAATGAACTCTACAGTCACATATCACCACAAGTTGAGCCATGCATCCTACTTAAACGCCACATTTCGCATGCACAGTGGAAATAAAATCATAAAAATTGGCTAGAAAAATTAAGAAAAAAAATACATCGCTCGGAATACAAAGGCATAATGGAGGGATGATATATTAAAATGGACGTTAGAGAAAATGTGTAAAGGTAAATTCCGGATTGAAATGGATCAGGACAGAGTCCTATGTTGGGCATCTGTGAACACGGTAATGAGTTTCCAAGTTCCGTGAAAGACATTTAACTACTATTTATGATTTGAGGTTTCCACAGCGGTGAGTATGAAGATTTCTGTCTTCTGGGTTATAGCGCCGTGTAGTCTGGTCGATGTTTACCAACGTTTCGGAGATCATACTGCCTCCTTCATCAGGGCGGTGAGTATGAAGATTTTTGTCTTCTGGGTTGTTGCGCTGTGTAGTCTGGTAGATGTTAACCAACGTTTCAGAAGTCATACTGCCTCCATCATCAGGGCGATGAGTATGAAGATTTCTGTCTTCTGGGTTGTTGCGCTGTGTAGTCTGGTAGATGTTAACCAACGTTTCAGAGATCATACTGCCTCCGTCATCAGGGCGATTCCTAGTATGAAGATTTCTGTCTTCTGGGTTGTTGCGCTGTGTAGTCTGGTCGATATTTACCAACGTTTAAGAGGACATACTGCCTCCATCATCAGGGCGGTGAGTATGAAGATGTCTGTCTTCTGGGTTGTTGCGCTGTGTAGTCTGGTCGATGTTTACCAACGTTTCAGAGGTCATACTGCCTTCGTCAGACAGAAATCTTCATACTCATCGCCCTGATGATGGAGGCAGTATGACCTCTGAAACGTTGATAAACATCGACCAGACTACACAGCGAAACAACCCAGAAGACAGACATCTTCAGACTCATCGCCCTGATGATGGAGGCAGTATGACCTCTGCAACGTTGGTTAGCATCGACCAGACTACACAGCGAAACAACCCAGAAGACAGACATCTTCAGACTCATCGCCCTGATGATGGAGGCAGTATGACCTCTGAAACGTTGGTTAACATCGACCGGACTACACAGCGCAACAACCCAGAAGACAGAAATCTTCATTTAACTACTGTTTCTCAAGGACTCTGTTGTTTGGCCCAACTGAAATACAGAAATGTTTTCTTCCTTGCCTTAACCCTTTAAGATTGGGGAGTACATTTTTCCGGTAAATACCGCATTTTCCTCCACTCCTTACTGCTTCATCCCCTCGTGAGTCCGAGAAGCATTGTTTTCACACAATAACGTGTCCCGTCTCTAGACTTCCCGAGAGGCAGGTTCTTTCGCTTCGCCCCCTACCCTCACCGTTACAACAGTACTGCCTGCTAACTGGCTGCAACAATGACATGTACTCTAGTTCTAATAGGCCGACTCTTCGGGTAAAAACCACAATTCACTGCACATTTTTTGGAAGGTTCTTAGGAACCCTACGCGGGGCACCAGTAAATAGCGAAAATAACAAGGACAACCTTGTACCATTCTTCTCGTATCTGTTTGCAGACAGCAAACAGTCCACCGTTCTACCTGCATCCTGCCTGCAAAAACCATTCCAAACGAGAATGCGTTCACAATAAGACATATCAAATCCGTGCTATCTTTTCTGGCATTCCAATTTCCTTCGAAATTTCCTGTATTAGCTTTCCCAGCCAGATAGCAGATGATACTAAACGCTTCACACGCACGCACGCATACTATGGCAGAATACTCTACCAATTTCCATACAAGAGACGAGAGATGCTGGAAGAGAACGGAGAATTCCAACGAAAGGCTTGTTTGTATCAGTCGCATAATAATTATATGCCGGTATCAGATTTAAGGTTTTGACAGCGTTTAAAAAGTGCATTGTGGCCATCTGGGTTGTGAAGATATGACGTCTCATAGCGCCACTACCAAGAAACCACAATCAACCTCCTCTCTGCCGTGAGAACCTCAAATATCAGGCAGAAGACTGCAGCCCTCGTTAAGGGAGTACTGAGTTTACGTTTATAAACAACTACAAGGCTGCAGTATATTTTACAATATGCTATTGTTGTTAATATTATTAATCTTAATTATTATCATCATAATCATCATTCACCCTTCATCTGGCTTCTTTACTGTTAAGGTCTTTAAACTGAATTGAATTATTATAGCTATCATCATTAAGATCATTTTATTTATTTAGTGTTCTGTCTGACGACAGGTCCATATGAACAGGATCCTTCCATCCTTTTCTCGGACTGGGACCTGTTCATATACGTTCTTGGCAGATGATCCAGAAGTGGTTTGCCATTGCCTTCTTCTGTGTGTGAATGGAGTAATTGTTGGGATGCCACGGAGAAACCGGGGAAGAAGCCCCCGGAGGAAAACTCCGTGTTGCCTAGACCACGGCCTTGCCCAACACAAGTTATAAATTCGGGCACCGCCTGGAATCGAACCCGAGACCCCAGGATTACAAGGCCAGCGTTCTAACCGCTAGACCACCGTGGCTGTCATTAAGATTATACTGTCACTTATTAGGCCATAAGCCGGATTCTGTGCTCCTGTAGTTGTTTCATTCAGCGTGTTAAAACAAAGAATTGAATTCAAATAGTATTAACGCACATACCAATTTGTAGTTTCCACGATCTCTCTCGTAAGTACACGAATGTGAAATGAATGACCATCCTTCTCATTATCTTACATCTAAATTACATTCTTGTCGGGCATGCCTTCGCTAAACGAAAATCTGGGACGTCGCGGTTTGTAGTCTCGTAAAAAGTGACCGTTTGGAGGTAGT
The DNA here is from genome assembly GCF_977971745.1 of Zootermopsis nevadensis. NCBI lineage: Eukaryota > Metazoa > Arthropoda > Insecta > Blattodea > Termopsidae > Zootermopsis > Zootermopsis nevadensis. The sequence continues at coordinate 14,084,139 of NW_028259149.1, read as the reverse complement.
CCGAGGAAGTAAGCACCTCTGAAACGTCGGTCCATTTTATCGCACTCGTCATCGTCAAAACCTGAAATCTCACAAAATCTGCCATTCACAATTTATTTACTTATCTTGGTTTTGTTCCCAATGTCACCTCACAGTGAGACATATTTTAGACCTGTTTTCGCATACCTTTCCTCGTCATAAATTTAATTACTGCAGACTGTATACTGGTTACATAAACTGGTTCTGGAGTTACTTAACCGACAGACAACCACGTGCCAGTTATTCAAAGACACTCTCCTCGCCTTTTGGTATGTTGTTGGCTGTTCCATGAGGACCTTTTGCTTTTCAGTATTTTTAATAACAACTTCTGTATCGAAAATTAATTTACCTAATAATATTCATTTTTTGGATTACTTCAAAATTTTCCATGACATAAAATCTGTTCATATAAATGCTTTCTTTTTGTTTTACTGAAGTTTATTACACTCAGTAGGTGGTTGGTGCATTGCTGACAAGACAAACCTCAATGTTAATAAAACCAGAGTTATTTCTTTCACAATAAAAAAGAACCTTCTTATCCTTAATTTTACGCAGTTGGAGTTCAATATCAAACTTCGAATTTCGGCGAGGAGCCATATCGAAAGTTTTAACAGCTGGCCCAACCAATATATCCACCCTTAAGACAAAAAACTGCAATTTGTGCCGAAATGTTGGATAACGTTCAAAAATTGAGTATTAAATTTAGTAAATGCTGTTCTAACCATACGAAATCTATAAAACAGCTGGGAGTATTCACTGATTCGCAATTTCGTTTTCATTAACACATTGATTATATATTGTTTTTCGCTTTTCTTATTTCAATGGTATACTTATAACAGTGTTTTCCTTTACTTTGGTTTAGTTCTAAGCCGAAGTATGTCTAGTCTACGCAATTCCATTCCTTCTGCTGATGTCAAGAAACACGTTTACCTACATCCAACAAAACAGGCATCAACCACTTCGGAATTTTGCATTGCCATAACCACTTTTTTCAACGACTGCAACACAGCCACGCGAATGCTTTATAAACCATTTCATTTATTACACAGGACTAGACTACGTAACTCGTATTCATCTGCAAGAAGGCACTACTTCCATGATCTTTCTCTCGTTAATGTTTACAGTGGCTTAAAATTCTGTACTTCCCTCATGGCAACTGTTGGTATATATTTCTATTCCTACTCGAAATATTGGGTATTTCCCCTGTTCGGTGCACGCATAACTCGCTCTTCTGCCAGAGATGTGCAAAACCTGTAAATGCCATTTGTAGATGGGCGATGATGTTTTTCTGGATTCGACTCGTATGTAGATTCCAACGTTTCGGAGAAACACACTATCTCCATCTTCAGCCCTGAAGATGGAAGAACAACATCGGCATCTTTACCCCTTGAGAACATTATGTCCAACATTATTATACGGCCTACAGTATTCAAGAAACAATTTGTCTCACTTAACCATATTTCATCCTGATCTGATTCACGTACTACGTCTGTCCATTAATTGCTCGTCTATGTTTGATTTTGTAATTACAACATAATTACGTAGTCTATTTGTACCTGCGTTGCATTTTTTATTTTGTGAATTTTCTGTAATTCGCCTTGCGGGAGTTTATTTATTTATTTATTTATTTAGTGTTCTGTCTGACGACAGGTCCATATGAACAGGATCCTTCCATCCTTTTCTCGGACTGGGACCTGTTCATATACGTTTTTGGCAGATGATCCAGAAGTGGTTTGCCATTGCCTTCTTCTGTGTGTGAATGGAGTAATTGTTGGGATGCCACGGAGAAACCGGGGAAGCCCCCGGAGGAAAACTCCGTGTTGCCTGGACCACGGCCTTGCCCAACACAAGTTATAAATTCGGGCACCGCCGGGAATCGAACCCGAGACCCCAGGATTACAAGGCCAGCGTTCTAACCGCTAGACCACCGTGGCCATTTTGCGGGAGTTAGAACGGCGTAAAAATAACAAAGAACTGGTTTCAATTATGGCTAAAAAGTATCAAATTGGGGAATGCAAAAAATGCCGAGTAGGCAGGCTCCTGTCTGGACTAAAGCGGCCAAATTTGCACCAGGGTGTGGCAGCGGGAATCTAGCCCTCTGATGCTAGGAAGAAGGAAAGAAAGAGCATTTCAAAGATACTGATCAGCGTGTTGTCTGATGTGTGTGTACCTGGGATTTAGCCTGTCCATTTTGTGAGTCGTATTCAGGGCTGACCTGTCCCTAATTATGTTTTGCTTGGAACCGCCAAATGCACAGCATTGTAGTGGCCAGTTACAAAGAAGACAGTGCAGTGCCTTATCAGCTAACTGCTGGATAACGAACCAGAAGCTGTTACTGGTGGTTGAAAATTATTTGGACGTCGAAAAACTGCTTTGGTGTTAAGCGGCCTGAATGTTTACATTCGCCATAACAAGAACTTCGCTAAATCAGAAAAATCAATATGAGAGCTTAAAGTTCATATTGTGATCTTGTGGTGTAATCACATTGGTTGCTATCAATTCTGTTTTCCAGGAAGTCTTCATTTGAAGTCTGTATGACCGACCTTTGATAACTTTCGCAGAATTTCGAATGCGTATTCCAGTGTCGGCTACCACGGTGGTCTAGCGGTTAGAACGCTGGCCTTGTAATCCTGGGGTCTCGGGTTCGATTCCCGGCGGTGCCCGAATTTATAACTTGTGTTGGGCAAGGCCGTGGTCTAGGCAACACGGAGTTTTCCTCCGTGGCATCCCAACAATTACTCCATTCACACACAGAAGAAGGCAATGGCAAACCACTTCTGGATCATCTGCCAAGAACGTATATGAACAGGTCCCAGTCCGAGAAAAGGATGGAAGGATCCTGTTCATATGGACCTGTCGTCAGACAGAACACTAATAATAATAATAATAATTCCAGTGTCCTCAAATGGTGTTCGGCCGCATGTGAACAGGGACTGTGAGTTCGAATATCGATGGGGCACGGATGACGTGTAGAGGTCCATCGTCTTAAACATAATTAGAACAAAGTAAAAGAATGCAATTTAAATGGGGGAAAATGAAAAAGAAGAACAAGGATCAGAAGAAGAAAATACGGTTAAGAAAAGGGGACGGAGAAGAAATATGTTAAGCAATTCGCCCCTCCCATTTCCCACAGCTCCGCTGGTCGACAACTCATTGACCCTGGTTTTGGCAAGTTGAACCATTGAAGTGCACTGCCAGAGAAAGTGGCGCTTTCTGGGAATTTCGGCGTCTCACACAAAGAGACAAGGGTCTCTGAAGGTTGGACTTCAAATAGCTTCGTCTCTCTTGAATGAAGTTTCTACACCGGAAGGTCCTTCTCCACAGCAAATGATGGATAACACCAATATACAGTGACCGCTGGTGTGCCATAAAACTTCATCTTGAAAACACATTTTACAGCCCAATTGAAGTGCTCATCCAATCCCGAAAGTGTGTGTCGTATTTATTATTTTATTAACAAATGTGATACAATGAACAAGGTGTAGGGTAAGGAGAAGGCAAGGACATTTTTCTGTCTCATTGTACGAGGACACTGGCATCGGGAAGTCGTGTTGATATTTCTCAACACAAGCTTTCACTGGGTTCCACTGAATCTGGAATGTGATACGACAGTGGTGGTCAAGTTTGTTTGCTTTGTAGGGCTGGACGTGAAGAACATTTTCTGCTCATAATTTAATTCAGTAAATACGGCACCTGTATGCCTGCTAAGAACAATACTTTATTTGTTAAAATCACAATTTTTATTTATTTTGTAGTTTGTTTAATTACAATTCTTTCTCTATACTGCCAATAAGGACCAGAGAGTAATATATATAAAATGGATGTCATTAAAAACATATGAACATCACCATGGGCCTAACTGAAGTTCTTTTGGGCCGTATTTTGTCCACTTCTTGTAAAAGGTTCATGCATCTCCATGAATACTTACAGCTTTTCATTCACGTGACAGAAATGTCTTGTTGTTACCAAAATGTCATTATCATAATCAGAAAACTTTGTCATTATATTCTGTCCTGAGCTAGGTTTTTTTTTTTTCAAAACGTGATTTCTTTTTGAATATGCATTCCAAAAATGTCTTCGATTTCCTTGAAGAGTTTAGTATATTAAATAATATTTCGGGTTTTCATGCTACGGTGATTACGAAGATGTCTGTCTTCTGGGTTGTTGTACCGTATAGTTTGGTAGAAGTTTACCAAGGATGAGATCTGAAGATGGAGGCAGCAAGAAATTCTGAAACGTCGGAAAACTTCTGCTAGACTACATGGTACAACAACCGGGAAGACAGTCATCTACAGTTTAACATATTTCTTTTCTCCATATTTGGTCCACATGATTATTTATTCCCTCTTTCCAACAATAAAGGCAATTCTTTTGGGGGGGGGGGGGTATTTTAAGTAATTTCCTCCTTGTTCTTGTTAGAGTCATTACAGTACAATGAAGTTTGAACGATATATCATCACTAGAAAAATTAATGTGGACTTGGTCCAGAAGACAAAAAAATATGATTAAATATATGGATATTATTAAATAAATTAACTGTGTTGATTAACGATATACATACATTCTTTGTGATTTTCTAACTTACGTCAACAAAGACAAATTGACGTTTATATTCTGAACATATCAGTCGAAGTTAACTGTGCTGATATGTGTTGACACTTGAAGATATTTAAACCATCAATGACAATTATAAGCAATCAGAGAATCAAAGGAAAGTTCTCATTTTCTAAATGAGTATCTTCAGTTAGAGGGTTCAATCGGAACAAGTGGTAAAGTCAACATGTCTATGGTTTGTTTTACAGTTTCATAATTGAGCTTTTATTGAATATATGGACTTCTGCTTGAAATGTAAAGTATACGTTCTTAGTTATTTTGTAACAAAATAACAAAGCGAATGGGCTACCCGTTGTTCCTGTTTCCTCTTCCTTCATCCCTCAATGCACTTGTCGTTGTTACGCCCTATTTGAGTCCAACCCCAACTCCTCTCACTAAAATATTTTGGGGGATGAGAAAAGCCAAAAGCCGAAGAACTTCCCCTCATTGTGCACTTCCTTTACGGGAGATGAGATGGTATAGAAGCTAATGGCAGCTACAGGGGGCGGATTTTGTTCAGGGTTGGGGATGTACACCATAATAGAAAAGATTACCACCAAGGGTGCTGGTCATGGAAAGGTTCAAGAAAAACTGCCAAGTGCCACGAGAACCCCTCAAAGGCGCCGTTATGAGAAATCACACTCTAAATACTCTTGCATTCTTTGCTTAGCCCTATGTCTAAGCCCCACAGAATAAAAGAGTATGGAGGCGTAGAGGTATAACTGCATAGCTGCATATATTTTTATACGTGGCTGAAAATTTGCTATAAAAGTATGAATTGAATAAAAATTTTCTTGGATATTATCCATCGTCTAGTAAAATATAAAACGTAAAACGACGTTTCGGAGATGGGACTCTATCTCCGTCTTCAGGTTCCTACACAGTTGGGCCCACTAGATAGAGCTAATCCCTATCTCCGGACCGGAGCTCTATCTAGTGGGCCCAACTGTGTAGGAACCTGAAGACGGAGATAGAGTCCCATCTCCGAAACGTCGTTTTACGTTTTATATTTACTAGATGATGGATAATATCCAAGGAAATTTTTATTCAATTGACTCTTCACCACCGTCAAGAAGTTTTAGATTTGCTATAAAAGTATGGGTGAGTGACGGTTTTCATGCAGGAAAAAGCGATTTGCGACATTTGATGTCGTGAGATGGAAACCAATTTGTCACGCATTATAATTATCAAAGCGTTACGTAAGCGACAACTTAATCAACTATGAACTGAAATTTTATTACCGCCATGGCAGTATTTTACACTGTGTATTAACTGAAGTTATTCCGACGCGACCCTCGTCAATATCACGACACAGAGACGTGGTAGCGAATATAAATATTCCTTTCCCTACCGGGACTCGAAACCCAGTCACCTAGTTCGTATGTAGTCAACTTGATGACTGACTATTCAATTCTCTGAAATGACTTCCTTATCCCAGCTGACAGTCCTCACGAGTTGAAATCGATAATATAACAGGAAAAATTGATCGATAATGAACGACAACGCCAGTTGCAAGATGATTACAATGATTAATTGTTAAACGTTTGTAATGAAGTGGTTATCTCGTTCTACTCTGTCCTGAGCAACGGAATACTTTCATCACTAATCCAGAGTCCACGCAGTCAATTACCGGTCAATTGTCGGACAGTCTGTCCGTTATTAAATTATGAAACTTGTTCAAACATTCGTTTGAAAATGAAACCAGTCATTCTATTATTTGAAGGCGATGTAAATTATTTTAGGTGTTGATTCTAGTGATTCACAAGAAGCAGTAAGTTCCCAATTTCGTTGTGCTGTGGGTGTACAGTCCTCTCCTTCAAGATTTGGCCCACCCAAAAATTGTTCGGCAGTAACTTGAGCGCTGCTGGCTCAAGAGTTCCGACAGAGCTGTTAAAACTAAGAGCCATTCCAACACCAGACCCTGCTATGTACAGTCTACACCAAACTCTGCGCACATCAAGCGGCAGTCTGGAGTTTCACTCTCTCTCTTAAGACTACAATAATTGTAACAGGAAGTCGGGGTAGACCAGGTCTCACTCAGTCATACTGACCAAGGTTCGATTCCTGGCAAGGGATGAGATTTCTCCCTTCGCCACCGCTTCCAGACAGATTCTGATGTCCACACAATCTGCACATTGGATACCAGGGGTTCTTTCCCCAGGGGCAAAGCGGCCGAGGCGTGAACACTCACTCATATAAATTACTGTCGATGTCAAGAATGTCTGGAGAAATACCTCCACTCTCCCATAACTCTTCATGCCTTTAAATAAAGGGACAACTTTATCTTTCGTTTATTCTAGCAGAACTGGACGGTTGGTTGATGGGTTTGTCGCCATAAACCGACGCAATGCTTACGCTCTGGTCGCTTTACCACCGAAGAAAGAATTCCGGTATCCGTAGGACAGGAGGGGCGAAGGGAAATATTCTGCCTGCCAGGACTCGAATCCCGATCGTCCAGCCCGTAACCTAGTCATTATACTGACTGCGTGATCGGCTCCTGAACGCAGTTGTAAAGAGATTTGAAAGGTGTACTCTTTGGAGTACACCAACATTCCAGATGTCTTCTTCGCTCCATCATCATGCAGGTCCTTTTTGCACCAATGCGATCCGAGATCAATGTTGCACAACAATGTTCTGAACAATTAGTTTGATCCCCACTGTTGTTTAACAATGTTTCTAGGCCATTAACTAACTTCCTGGTAGCAGAAACCGCAGGTTCAACACCGACAACACCGCCACAGGACACGATCCTGAGCCAACTCCATCCATTTTCCATCCTCACATCCCACCTCCCTAATATGTTTCTAGGCCATTATGAACTCAATGGTCTGACATTGTTTCGAAAGTGTTCCAACAATAACGTCCTTCCACTTTTGCGCATTTTTACGTAGGACGTAGGCTACCCGCATGTCCAGGGTAATTGTTACGCAAGAGTGAGGACGTAATCTCACTATCTGAACGCACTGTTGCTACAGACAGATATAAATGGGCCAACACGACATTTTTCTCTCACACTAGAGCGTAAAAAACACCTAAGAATTGCAAGTAAAAGTAACTAGTATGTCTTGAAATGTATCTATATGGCGATGCGACGAAATTTTGAGGTTATATTTGACATAGAAACGACGTCTACTTCAGCGCCATAGTAGCAAGATGGGAGAGTGGATTCAAGGACACTAACAACCACCTCCACGTTGGAATGACAGAGGACATGAAAAGAAAATAAATCTTTTTTTTTACTCCAGCCTCAAAACAGACGTTACCGACTTCCTCTAAAACGTCTAAAATGTTTGTGTTTTTAGGTCTCATAAAAATCTACAACTTTACTTTAAACATTTCCATACAAAATAGGGGAACAATATTTTCTGATTATTCAGTGATATATCTGATTAGCTTTACAACAACGAACGACAAAAACCAATGATGTACGCGAATATGGAAAGAGCGCATTTTGAAAATATGTGCGTTCTCCAATCGAATGCACCTTTTATTCTTGTTCGGGTTTGTCCATGAGTTATTCATGCTACAATGACTTGCTTTTTCGGTAGTACAGAAGAGACCATTTGGCTGACGTATTTTAACATAAATGGATCGAGAGTGATAAGAACAGACTAATCAGATCTGAGAAGTTTGTCAAAATGGAAATGACGTAATGAGGAGTTTCATGATGCGTACTCCGGGCGGCAAATATCGAGTTTATGGTTAGAAAAAGAAATTACGGGCAAAACACGTTGAACGCACATGTAAAATAATAAATTATACAAATTTTCATTATAAAACTTCGAGGAAAGATAAAATTGCGATACCTTTCGTGTGGATGAGAGGAAAATAATTAAGTATATCTTAAATAAATAATATGTGAAGACAGATATAAACTGGAGGATGGTAAGGTTCAATAATGAGGGTTTTGTCGTCATGGTAATGAGTCTTCAGGTTCATAATAAGAAATTTCTCAGTCATCTGAATAACTATGCATAACTCTCGAGTGAGAGTCATTAAATCAATCTGTTGTGGTATCAGGCTTTATATTCGGTTACCAGAAACGACGAACATCACGATACAAAATGAATTTACAGTCGTCCATTCTCCTTAGGCACGCTACCATAGACTCATGGTCATAGCTTCTGAGTACTGACACTGATAACGCTATCATTTTACAAGACTAGGTCCTGGGATTAGGTTGTGGGAAACATGGCATTGATTCGCTCAACTTCACTGACATACCAGCAGTTCTTATACTTTTAAGAATAAGAAGAAAACAATGTGACAGTTAAGATTCTCACGGCGACGAGAATGATGACTGTCATCTGGGATGTCCCCGTGTAGTATGGTAGATATAAATGGAAAAATGAGTCAGGACTCGTCGCCCTGATAACGGACGTAATAAGCACCACTGAAACGTTGGTCCATTTCTACAAGACGCGACAACCACACACACCCAAAAAACAACCATAATAGAAAGAAATTGTACTCCAAAGGACAGAAGAGAAACTGTGTGGCGGTGGTTTGTTTAACCTTCGTGCAGCAATTGTTTCCCTGCGTCAGCCATGGCTTCGCAAAACGTAACCTTAATGTACACATTCCAACAGGGGTATTGCCTGGTCTTATCCTGTGACGCGATCTTTACTAAGCAAATTCCATTCTGCACACACGGTCATCCAACTTACTGAAAGCACCAAGCTTTTAATTAACAACTTAGTTCTTCTAATTTCTACGGCCGGACGTAACAGTAATGAATGTGGGATTTGAGTTTTTCATGGCGATGTCTTCTGGATTGTAGCGCCGTGTAGTCTGGTGTTTCAGAGGTCCCTGCTGCAACCATCATCAGGGCAATGAATAATAATGAATGACTTCGCAACATATCAGCTAGTAAGGAGATCACTTGAAACATCAAGGTATATATGGGAGAATAATATTAAAATAGATCTTAAATAAATACGATGTTCTGGTTTCGAATGATTGTTTTTCTCAAGACAAAGTGCAGTGACGATCTCTTGTAAATACAGTAATTATGTTCATGTTTCATAAAAAAATAGATACTCTATTGATTCACTTAGAAAATATAAAACTTTCCAAGTAAGGCCGTAGTTCACAAACACCCTATACCATGGAATGAGTGAACAAATTAGTTCTGGGCATAGTGCTAGGTGATAACGAGATGTCTGAGGCTTGTCAATGAATATTAATACATTTATTGCTGATCACAAATACCGAAATTACCATTTAGGTTACTAACGTGAAATTCATAGGGAGAAACTCTTATATACTACAAGGCCATTTCATCAACTTGATTTCTATGTTTGTTCCACTTATTTTTTGTGCAGGCGGTTAAACCAAACTGTGTGAAACTGTCCCTCAGGTTCAAACAAAGAGAGACCAATAGCGAGAGAGAGAGGTAAAAGATAAAGAACGAAAGAAGAAAACCATTCTCATACATAATTTGAGCTCTCCTTCAATCTTCCTGGAATGTTGGGTGTTGGAGAATGGGGAAGACTTTTGAAGACTCACCGAACCCGAATAGGGGTGGGGGGTCCTGAAGGAGGGCCGACTGAGGAGGAGGGTGGGGGTCGGAGCAGAACTGTTGGTGCGACGCTGGTGGTAAACTGGTACAAGGTAACAGGTAGTACAGTTGCATCAAAACACACGCAACATTCTTTGTCATAAACATTAAGATTACATCTCAGTCACTTAGGATATTAGCGAAGTCAGTATTTAACTCCAATGAGCAGGGCCCTTCTTGAGAAGCTAACAGTCGCTTAGCTAGTCAAGGACCCCCAGTTTCATTACCGTGTTCACATGAACCCACTGACCACCTCACATTCTATTTCAAGATCGATTTTAATATATTCTCCCATTTACGGCTAGGTATTTCAGGTATTTTCTTACCTTCAGGTTTTCCATGAAAAATTTGTTGTGCATCTGACATTTCTCAATTGCCCCTCCCATCTCACCCTCCTTTACTTGATTACGTTAACAAAATATGGTAAAGAATAACAATTATGAAGATTTCTGTCTTCTGGGTTATTGCGCTGTGTAGTCTGGTCGATGTTTACCAACGTTTCGGAGGTCATACTGCCTCCGTCATCAGGGCGATGAGTATGAAGATTTCTGTCTTCTGGGTTGTTGCGCTGTGTAGTCTGGTCGATGCTAACCAACGTTTCGGAGGTCATACTGCCTCCGTCATCAGGGCGATGAGTATGAAGATTTCTGTCTTCTGGGTTGTTGCGCTGTGTAGTCCGGTCGATGTTTACCAATGCTTCAGAGGTCATACTGCCTCCATCATCAGGGCGATGAAGATTTCCGTCTTCTGGGTTGTTGCGCTGTGTAGTCTGGTCGATGTTAACCAACGTTTCAGAGGTCATACTGCCTCCGTCATCAGGGCGGTGAGTATGAAGATTTCTGTCTTCTGGGTTGTTGCGCTGTGTAGTCTGGTCGATGTTTACCAACGTTTCAGAGGTCATACTGCCTCCATCATCAGGGCGATGAGTATGAAGATTCCTGTCTTCTGGGTTGTTGCGCTGTGTAGTCTGGTCGATGTTAACCAACGTTTCAAAGGTCATACTGCCTCCATCATCAGGACGATGAGTATGAAGATTTCTGTCTTCTGGGTTGTTGCGCTGTGTAGTCTGGTCGATGTTTACCAACGTTTCAGAGGTCATACTGCCTCCATCATCAGGGCGATGAGTATGAAGATTCCTGTCTTCTGGGTTGTTGCGCTGTGTAGTCTGGTCGATGTTAACCAACGTTTCAAAGGTCATACTGCCTCCATCATCAGGACGATGAGTATGAAGATTTCTGTCTTCTGGGTTGTTGCGCTGTGTAGTCTGGTAGATGTTTACCAACGTTTCAGAGGTCATACTGCCTCCATCATCAGGGCGATGAGTATGAAGATTCCTGTCTTCTGGGTTGTTGCGCTGTGTAGTCTGGTCGATGTTAACCAACGTTTCAAAGGTCATACTGCCTCCATCATCAGGACGATGAGTATGAAGATTTCTGTCTTCTGGGTTGTTGCGCTGTGTAGTCTGGTAGATGTTTACCAACGTTTCAGAGGTCATACTGCCTCCATCATCAGGGCGATGAGTATGAAGATTTCTGTCTTCTGGGTTGTTGCGCTGTGTAGTCTGGTCGATGTTAACCAACGTTTCAGAGGTCATACTGCCTCCGTCATCAGGGCGGTGAGTATGAAGATTTCTGTCTTCTGGGTTGTTGCGCTGTGTAGTCTGGTAGATGTTTACCAACGTTTCAGAGGTCATACTGCCTCCATCATCAGGGCGATGAGTATGAAGATTCCTGTCTTCTGGGTTGTTGCGCTGTGTAGTCTGGTCGATGTTAACCAACGTTTCAAAGGTCATACTGCCTCCATCATCAGGACGATGAGTATGAAGATTTCTGTCTTCTGGGTTGTTGCGCTGTGTAGTCTGGTCGATGTTTACCAACGTTTCAGAGGTCATACTGCCTCCATCATCAGGGCGATGAGTATGAAGATTTCTGTCTTCTGGGTTGTTGCGCCATGTTGTATGGTAGATGTTTATCGACGTTTCAGAGGTCATACTGCCTCTGTCATCAGGGCGATGAGTGTGAAGATTTCTGTCTTCTGGGTTGTTGCGCCGTGCAGTCTGGTCAATGTTTACCAACGTTTCGGAGGTTATACTGCCTCCGTCATCAGGGCGATGAAGACAGGAAGTTTATTAATAAATTAATAGCGATCAAAACAAAGCATTCAAATGAGTATAACGCATTAAAGAAACAAATTTATCTAAATTACATTTAAAAAGCTTTTCCTATCGACAATAAATCACAACACATCATTACTGATGTAACTATTTTAATGATATTTAGGAAAAAGTTTGTTCTTTGTTTTCAGAACCAAATTACATCCATAATTCAACGGTGAGCGACGTCTGTTCGAAGTTACGAAAGTAAATGCACTTGGTACACATAGCTACCACTGAACTACAAAGAGTTAGCAGATTTATGTTGCAAAATCTTTCACAAACATTCGGAACAGGGGAGCGACGTGTTTCTGGTGGTAAGTTTGTGTGTGTTTAAGGAAACACATGAAGAGAGTTAGGACCTACCGCGACCTGAGCAATGGGTGTTTTTACCTCTTGGCCACACTTTATCGGCAGACGACAGCGTGTGTTTTGTATTGTACCGAAAAATGCTTAAAATATGGTTTGTGTTATTTTAATATAATATAATAGTACGTTTGCAATGAGATGTTTTGAGAAAAGCTTGAGCTTCATACCTAGTAGGGTTAAAAGGGAGGAATCAAAAATAAATACATCAGACGTTTTCAGAGAAGCGAAATATAGAAGAAGAAAAATCGAAGGAAAGAAAGTGAGACAGGAGTTAAAAGGAAAGAGAAAATACGGAAAAATAATTAAAATAAAATTAAAGAACGGCAGAAAGAGGGAATAAAATAAAATAGGAGGAAGAGAGTTCAAAAGGCAAACAAAAAACGAGATGCGAAAATACACAAAGAGAGATTGAAGAAATTACCAGCCCAAAGTCCGCTGGGCTGTCCCTGCCGGTGTGATCAGAGACCTCTGTCTGTGCGGTCAAAAGACTCATCGAGGAAAGATCCGATCTGAGGGCTGCCCCCTCCCTCGCACTTTGCGGGACACTCCGAAGGACTGGATGAATGATTTTGTGTCTGTGAAGTTGGCCTAGAGGTGTCGTATTCTCCGGCTGTAGGACACTGGCGCCAACTGTACTGGCAGTTCCTCTGCAAATAGTAATTTGACACCTCTGCAAAGTGCTTCACACTTCCTAACAATCTGGTAATTATTTGTGCCATCTTATTTAGCATTGCGTCTAACTACATACAGATGAGAATTATTCTATTAGAAAAGAAGAGAAATCCGTTTCTTTCTTTCCTCGTAACTTTGTGCACCGCCTAATTTAGCGTTAAATAACTCTGTTATTTTACCCACCGAGAGGAGTCATTCGCTGATTTCTAAGGAAGGAATATGTTTCACTTTTTCACACTCCGTATTCCATAAAATATTTTACCCCTGCCGGGAATCGAACCCTAGTCGTCCAGCTCGTAGCCCGATGTAAGGGGGTCTAGTCTTGTTTCAAAACTTAATTTAACCACAAAAGATTTAAAGTTGATCCCACTCTGGCATCTGTAGCTTTGTAAAATTCATTTTCGCGTCGAGTTAATATTCGTAAAGTAATCTTGGATTAAGGAAAATTGTAATCTTTCTTAAACGTTTGACCCACCTCGTTTGTGCATCTGTTTCAGGACGAAAGCGGTACAATGAACTGAAAGTTATTTAAAAAAAAGGGAGGGATTAGGGTGGAAGTTAAGTTTGGTTGATTGTTCCAGAGGAAGTCTACACACAAACATTCTGTGCGGGCCGAAAGACCAGCCTTATGAATGAATTACTTCCAGGAACGGGGGGGTATAGACCCGTGCACTAACAGACACTTTCCCACGTTCCGGGGATGCTGCACAGAAGACAAGGAACAAGAAACACTGAATGAAGACAAATGCAGACAGAGGGAGAGAAACACACAACGATGGAAAGAGATCAAGAAAAACAGGAATTATACAAGAGAAAAACGAATGAAGTGTAATGAAGAAAATCAATAACTGTTGTAACGTATTAATAAATGCATCGGAAAAAGGTCTCAATATCAGACATTTTGATAGTCAAGAAATTCCGAGTCGTTTATGGAACCCGAAGGATCATTACTGTGCTCACACGATCCTGAGCCAGATAAATCTAATCAACAAACATCCATCCTTTTTCCTGAAGATCCATTTTAATATTATCCTCCCACCCATGCAAAGATCTACAATGGCATCTTCTCTTTCGGTTTTCAATCGGAAATTCTGAATACATTTATCTCCCCCCCCCCAAAAAAAACACCCTCTGTACCATCATCTTCTTTCTATTTTCTTCGACGCTAATTAAACCCTGCATTTAAAAATATCGTCGTTAAATAACTTCCGAAAAATAATCACCATCGACTCAATTAGCACCGCTAATAATAACATTACAGTGACGAGGACCCTAATCTGTATTTTCCGATTAATAATCCGAAGACGATTAATTCAAGGAATTTGAGATGGGTTAAGAGTGCAGCACGCGTGTGGATGATTAGAAATGTGCATAATATATTCGTCAGGAATCATCAAGGAAAGATACTAGCGAGGATAGTATTAGAACTGACCGTCTGTAATGAAGTGTTAAAGTGTGGTCTGCAGCCTTACGGCGGGAATTAAAGCCTATAATTTCTTGAATAAAAATTTCCTTGGATATTATCCGTCGTCTAGTAAATATAAAACGTAAAACGACGTTTCGGAGATGGGACTCTTATCTCCGTCCGGAGATAGGGATTAGCTCTATCTAGTGGGCCCAACTGTGTAGGAACCTGAAGACGGAGATAGAGTCCCATCTCCGAAACGTCGTTTTACGTTTTATATTTACTAGACGACGGATAATATCCAAGGAATTTTGTTTAATTTCTTACTCAGCTGAGCGACTGTCAGCTTCTGAATAAAGACTGTTCCAAGTAGTTGGTATTGAAAGTGTGAACAAACTAAGATGTGTGTTTTGACATGAGCATACAGCTGCAGGCAGATATAATTGGAAGGGGATAGAATGAAAGAAAGATGAGGGTAGACAAAAAAGAGGAGATGAAGACCAGGAAGAATGGGCAGCAACAGGTGGAATTTCGGGGAAGATCGTTGTGAGAAAATGAAAGAATGAGGAATCGTGTTTGGGTTGTACACTGGTGTTCAGTGACAGAGCTACTCACGTCTTTCTGTATTTCCCTGCAAGCCGACAGGTTTCTTCTGTAAACACTTAGGGGAAGAGACTACGCATCAGCGTACTACAGTAAGTAACTGACTAAGCGACCAAATAAGTAAGACAATTATAGCTAACCAATTAATTAACTAGCTAAATTCATAAGCAAGCAGAATAACTACGCAAGTAAACACAATTAATAACAACTCAACAAGCAGATAAATAAATGTGTGGAGCTATACGTCATGTTCATGTTGAAGACGTGATTAATTAAGCACAGGGAAACTTTGCATTTAACTAAGCAATTAAAAATTGTCTTTGTACTTAATTAAGAACCGCATCAGGGTGAGTGGTTAATTTCAATTGCCGGTACCTGAACGTCCAGAACAACTTCCAGTACTCACTGAATTCCTACAGCAGGCAAATTCCTGAATTCCCCTGCTGGGAATCAAACTCCGGTCATGCAGTTTCTGTTCCCAGCTAAACCGGTTCGTGCCAAGTAATGACTAACAAAAGAACTGTCTGCTGCCTACTGAAAGGATGAAGATTTAATCCAACGCTTCCATCTCTGGGTAGAGGTAGAAAGATGTATGAAATCCGCCAGCCAAAGAGTTTCTTAGCCACACTGGGCGATATCCAGAGACGACCTCAAATTGAAATCTGCTTGTTGATTTGTATGGTTGTGAAACATGATCTCTCAACCTATTGGAAACATCTAGATTTTCGGAGTCTGAGAACAGAGTTCTGTGGAAAATATTTGAAACAAAAAGGAAGGAACTGCATTCGTCAAAAAAAACCTTATTAGGGTGATCACATCAAAGAATTGAAAATGCCTCTATAAGCAAATACATGGTTTAGGACTTCAGACTTTCGCGGCGATTACAATCAAAAAATCTTCTCGGGCAATCAGCAGCGTTAAATGATTACCGTAGTAAACCGACGTTTCGGGAACAAACTCTGTCCCCATCTTCAGGGTTCTGATGTGACTGGATCATTGACTTCTGAGGATCCATCACATCAAAACCCTGAAGATGGGGACAGAGTTTGTTCCCGAAACGTCGGTTTACTACGGTAATCATTTAACGCTGCTGATTGCCCGAGAAGATTTTATTGGTTAAATACATAGTTGTAAGTCAACATTCAGAATTTGGCAACATGGTCTTGTCCTGGTTGGAGACACGGATTTATGAAATATTTTTACTACTGACAACATAAAATGCGATATAGTGTTTTGAGAATGATTTTATAAGTAAATGTTTTGTTTTCTGCTGTATAGGAACATTTTAAACGCCCTGAATTTAGTGGTCAGACGTCTTTGATGTAGCAACTAAGGGGGAGGACAAGTAATTCGTAACTTTTAGCCGGTAAAACTCAAGAAAAGTAATCAAGGAGAATTTATTAACTTGAAGACCGACTAGGTATCAACTTCTCAAGAAGTTATCTGCTACATGTAGTTACCTTGTTAATAAGTAGGTTAATTAAATTTGTCCGAGAACTTATAACGCAGAATTCTTCATAAAACATGTAGAAATTTGTTGAAATATTTCGAAAATAAAACATACGAGCTATCGTGTCTCCACCGTTCTACGTTCATATCATGCAGATGGTAGTACCATCTCGTATAAACCGAAGGCTAAACTCGATATGTGTTAAGACCGAGTCCCCGCCGATTCGGCAACCAGCCTACCACTGCTGTCAGAAGGTATGCCTATAACACAGAAAACTATATGCCTCTGTACACATCTGTTGAGGTCCAAGGACGTTGCACAGGATTGACCAATGACTTTAAGACAAGAGCTTAGGCTAGTTCTTATAACGGAAGCTTACGAGGTGCGAAATATATTTAACAACCATGTATTAAGTTAACATATGTGCAACATGGGAGTGCACTTCTGTGAAACCAACTATCGCACTCATTCCATGATGCTGTGTATTTGATGAAAAATTTTCAATGCGTGTCTACAAAAGCCCGAAACTTGGCTCCATCTTGAACTAGCCGAATCAACACCTCTTTCTCTCCAGGATATACTTTAATAATCCTTCCATTTAACATAGGTTTCATAGGCAGTCTTTTCCTTTAAGATTTTCCGACTGCAAAGCGGTAACCCATCATTATCTCCTCCACGCATTCTAAAAGTCGATCCATTGCGCCGTAGTTGCGATATAAGAAGTGAAACACGCTTTTAAATTATCGTGTGTGCAACATGGCAACTCTGTGAAACTACGAATAAAATGTAATTCGTACTCACTAACCATTAGAAACAGGTTCGTCTACCAGAAACACTCCAGACGGGGGGGTACCGCAATCCTGTTCGAATCTCGGTGCAGTTCGTGGTTATCTTTATGAGAGTTTTAGTCTTTCGTTGTCTCTCCATGCAAATTCCGTGATGGTACCTTCAGATACACCAAGACCGGCTTCTTTCAAATTCCTATCCAACATTAAAGTCACATTCTGGAGTTAAAAAGGGCGTCATTAAACAATCCACAAAATAATCTACTTCTCAGGAAACTTGTAATATGTCAGGGAAAGTCGAGTGGCCCCATTGTATGTAATATAAGTCATGAGAGTCTTCTTCCAAATCTTTTCCTCACCACCTTTCAGTTTTGTCCTGCGAACTCGTCCGATGTTGTGTTGGCTAAAATCAATCAAGTTTTTAACTTCCCGCTATAACTTGATTTCGACTTGAGTCATTGTTGCGCCGAGTATCACCAAGGTTGCCCGTCGACGCACAACGCACACCACCAGCCTCTACTCTCCTGCGGTGTGGGTCTGTCACGTGGCCTCGCAGCATCCACTAACAAGCAACACAACTGTGAAAGAAATGTTGGGGCTCCCACAGTTTTGACATGTAATTTCGAGCGACGGCATTTTCAACGGCACCACAACAACACCGATAATAATAAAAATATATTCCCCACACAAATTTTTAGTACACATGGACTCCCAAAATACCAATTCAGCGGATTAGAGTCGCCCTATACCAGTCATCAATCAGCTGCCCAAGAAATTCCCTCCGCCTTTTTTTTGAAAATCAAAGACGCCATTGGTCCCTGTCCGGACGATTCCAGACCACTCACTCTGTACCATCTTATTCAATAGGATCTATATTATCTAATGTTATACTCCCATCGACTCCTAGCTCATACGAATGGTGTCTTCCCTTCTGGTTTTGCGACCACTGACATCTGTCGAGTAATTTTCGAAATAGAACAGAAATGTTCTGGAAAGAACTTTTATCCGCTTTGTCGTAAACAGTTAATTCTGCTTGGAGGAGTTAAATCAGTGACCCTTTTCTGGACGTCTGAAGAATTTCTTTTTTATTCAGTTACCCACTGAGTTACTTGATTAGTTCATTATTTCTGTAGCAAAATACACGTTCAATCAAGGGATATTTTTGTTTTCTTAACGCAACTGTGAACAAGGGACGGACAAACGAAGACCACTGACAAGTTTCCCCAGATGACATTCTTCAATAGAATATCTCGGAGATGAGTTAATACCATTCGTGAGTTTTTAGGCACTTTTTTTACTGACCCGTCTCAGCTGCAGTCACTTGTTGCACGTATCACCCGCAGACAGCGGATGTGACGTCACAATTAGTAGGCCTATCTGAGCAGCCAGACAAGAGTAGTGTGTTTTATTGTGACAAATGCCGGTGCGTACGCGCATACATGAAACTGTGCAACAGTGACGTAAAGGACATAAACATTGAATGTGTCGCTGTAATCGCATTTTCTGTGTGATGTTGCTAGCTCATGCGCTGTAGCAACAGAGACGTTAAGAACAATGTGTCTTTGTATTTAATAGGAAATTGAACCATACAGCAGCTGAGTCAGTAAAGCGACCGGCTGCTGGATAGACGTTCGAGGTCCAGTTTCTGATAGAGACAAGGGGTTTTCTTTCACCATCGCGTCCACATAGGTCCTGGAGGCCAACCCATAATCGCATCCAGTGGGGGGGGGGGGTTTATAGAAATAATGTTGGAGATACAAACTGGATCAAATGCCCACAGACAACGTCGAATTGAGATATTTTGTGAATATGATTTCAAGCGCTTGGGGGATACATGATAGCAATTTTTTTTTCGAAATTACTTGAATCAATAGCTTAAACCACGTACAGACTATCCTCTTTTGAATCCCCGAGTAGTCAAAACCCTCTGAAGCCGAAAGATGAATGAATGAATGAATGAGAGAGAAGAGAATGTGATGAAGTGTATGAAAGAAGTTGTCACTGCATTCGATCGGATTTGTTTTCTTTGACATTAATCTTCAAAGAGCGTCATTTGGTGAAATTCTGATATTAAAGTGAGGAGACTACTATAGGACGGAATGTTTATGTTAATATTGGGAAGGCTTCGTGAGGGACATGCATTGCGATGTGGAATTTGAGTACCAACTTTAGGACCTAGGAAAACTACGTCTATCCGGACGCTCACCTTCCGGATGCATTCTGACTTCCAGCCAGCAGTCCGGCATTCACATACGCGAATCCTAACGTCAGACCCTATCTGTGCTGTTGAATTATGTTGAAACAATGAGAAATGAACAAAAGTTACAATGTGTCATATCATGCGTCTATTTCATCTTGCTGGTGAATGGGGAATTCAAAAGTGCGTTTCAAGGTTAATAGTTTAAAACGTTAAAAATAAATTCGCCTAAATGACATTTAAAAATTCAGCAAAGAAAACAAAGCGATTCCACTACAAAAATCAACTAATTAACGCCGTTTATGGAAATAATGTTTAATCTGAGAATCATTTGAACACCACAAATTACGTACTTTATGAGAAAAAATAGTTATTGATTGTTAAAGCAGGTGGTACATATCGTTACCGTTGCGCTATAAATGATAAAACCGTCAACCATCTAATGTTTCATCTCGTATTCATCGGCAGGCAATAATGATAATTTATTTGTAAGACGCATACCACAATGGCTCGTAACAGGAAGACATGTGCATTATAACTACAATCACGCACTCTGTTCTGTCCACCTTCACGCTACAATATCAGAAAATTCGAGAAAAGACGTGAGAATTTTTAAAAGATCAAGATGAAATTAAATAGGACGGAATTAAAGAGATTTACACAAAATCAAATTTTGCACTTAATAGGCCAGTGCCATCACGGAGATAAATATGTGGACACGCTGGACACACATAACGCTTTCCGAAACAGAAAATATACACAAAACTTTGATTTCAAAAGCCAAGTAAACAGAATACTTAGAGATCTAGGCGCAGGTGTAAGGATAATATTAAAACGGATAGACAATGGTACGGTAACAATGATGTTTTGAAAGCCTCTCTTCGACTAAGCAGGTTATAATGGAAGTTAAAAGTCGATACTTCTATCCTGAGGTATCCGGTTCGAATCTTATTCGGGATACCTGATCATACTCTCCAAGGGAATTCTGAGACAGTACGCCGTAGTGACTTTGTGGAATTTCAGGTTCTCACGGTTGCGAATATGAATATGTATTCTCGGAAGCTTCGTATCGAGCCGCGAATGTTTCACTGGACGCCATGTATCGTCTGCAATTGAAACGGCCTCGTTAAATGAGTAGGGTCGTGACTGACTACACTCCGGTCAGCGCGAAATCGGGGACCTCGCGCCATTTGCGAATTGACAGACACGACAACGTGTGGAGAGCATAAATTTTCAATTATCGCAAGACAATGAATTCTGCTGTGGCACGTAACTTGGAGCGCGTGGTCAGTTTTGGTAATTCATGTCACGTGATATTCCAAAAAGATGTGACTCTTAGAAACACAAGTGGAAACGACGTACTCCACCAGATTATACGTCTTCAAAACGTGTTCTTTACAATCTCATACATCTCATTAACCTCCATGTTAATTTATTGCAGAAACGAATCTAGTGCTGCAAAAGGGGATCACACAACAGATAAACTTCCGTCTGAAATCCCGAAGAATAATAATTTTACCCTTAGTTTTCCTTTGGTATTTCATGAACCTGATGCGAAGGAAAATATTGGCGGGAAATGTAGGGCGCATTCTTCTTCTTCTTCTTCTTCTTAAAGTGCCTATCCGTTCCGGATGTTGGCGATCAGCATAGCAATTTGAGCTTCACTGGCTGCTACTTGAAACAGCCCTCCAGTGGACATCGAGAACCAAGTTTTTAGGTTCTGAAGCCAGGAGATTCTTGGCCTGTCATGTCCCCTATTTCCGATTACATTTCCCTGGATTATCAGCTGAAGCAGCCCGTATTTATCACTATTTCTCATGATATGACCGAAATATTCCAACTTTCTCCTTTTTATGGTCTTAACAACCTCGACGTCTTTGCGGAGTTTCTCGAGAACTCTTTTGTTGGTTACACGGTCAATCCAGGAATAGGGCGCATTTGGAGATGAAAAATACATACAGAATTTTGGTGGGAAAACCTGAAATAAGCGACCATGACACAATCATCGTTGAACGCTGTTCGTTGTCAGAGATTTTGGCCTGTTTCATACACACGAATGTTCAACACAGTACCCGAAAAATGAAATGATCACTGTCAGAAACTTTTACAGAATCAAGAGCGTAAGAGACGCGGGCATAGATGGGAAGATACGTGTATCTCGATCACACAAAGTGGCCATTCCACTGTGCACAGAGCAGGAAAATGTTTTCGCTCGCATTTCGTCAAAAAATCAATCCATCGATAAAAGGTTAAAATAAAAACACTGAACCAGTTTAAATTTGAGGTTCTCTCTGGTCCGGTCTCTGAGGTGGTCTGGTAAATGGGTGATGCACTGATTATGGAGACAGCACGCACCTCTGAAACGTCTGTACGCGTCCGTCAGACTTCACAGCGCCACAGCCCAGAATACTGCCATCTTCATGCCGCCGTGAGTACCTCAGATCTCAATCAGTTGCTCAGTCACTTAGAAAATCTATCAGTTAGATCGTTCTCTAGTCACACAACCAATCTCTTAACCAGTGACTCAGTTACTAAGATGGCCAGACAGTGAATTAGTCTTGTGAGCTACGCGTAAACGATGTTGCATCAATAATAACGTGGAATATTCTCATCCTGTGTGGCTCTGACAAGATTCAAATTACTTCCAAGGCCGACTGCTCGTACATCCTACACATATGACGCCTACAAGTTGTTGCCTTTTTGTATTTGGTGGAGGTTAGGGACCAATGGACCCAACTTCCGGTCGCAGAAATCTGAACCGAAAGAGCGGCGTATATATCCAATTCTGAGTTTATCTACCTGCATGGAACACAGTCATCTTGAGAAGCTAACAGTAGCTCAGTTAGTCAAAACTCTTGCAACCCGAAGGTACACTGTCATTTTCACAAAATCCTTTCTCATCCATGTCTACATCTTCCTGCCCTCTCATCCTCCCATCTATGGCCAGATTTTTTGACTAAAACTTGTTACGCACTAAACATCACTCCCATGCCTGCTACATGCTCGTCCAACTTGCTCGTCCAACTTGTCCTCCGTGATTTTATAATCTTATTAACATTTGGTGAAGATTACAAATATGAAGCTCCTCAGTACGTAATTTTCTCCACCGCCCCCCCCCCCTCAACAATTGGTTCTCAGTCACTGTCAATCTGTGTTCTTCTTTTAATGTGACAGTCTCAGTAAAATACGCAGTACGAATTTATATTGTTCCAAAAATACGAATATGGAGCCTGTTGCTGTTATCATCTGATAATTCGTGTTTAAAATATTTACTAACCGTTTAGTAATCTAGAACTTTGCCATCCGAATGGACTTTAACGACCTATAATTTGGGTATTCTTTTCATTAAAATTTTATGATAGTTACAAAGTTTTAAGTACATGCCTCATTTACTGGGTTTTTTTACACCCGTCATCAATAAGAGCTACAGATTTTGCACCCATACAAAATAACAGACAATTTTTTTTTAATTTCGTATATTTTAATACCACACGTTTTTCAGCATAAAACAGGAATAAAAACGACTCTTACAACTAAATGGTAACAATCATTCCCCAGATTTAACCTACTCTGTTCATTCATAAACGTAATTCTGATCTGTTTCTTTCGGTTTCCAAATTTAAATTCCCACATTTTTTAAGAAGTTGATATTGCGTAGTCTTTATAGAATTTTTCTGTCCTGTTCTCTGGTCGGAAGGTAACCCTACAGGCTTCTTAGTTGTCTCTGGGTTCCATGACAGCTCTTACAAGTGTCTAATCGAGTTTCTGTGTTGTTTTTTCCCTTTATGATTTTGTGCAGTTAATTAATATCATCAGTACACAGCAGACGTGTATCTTCCATTTCCCGTCCTTTCTGAGTTGAATGACAGAAGGAAAGATATGTGGTAGTGGGGGGGTGGGGGTGGGGGGGTAGATATGTGTCAAATGACATAAGTAAGAGGCCAATTACGAACCATTGGCTGGGAGTTGCGTTCTCTCGAAACACAGGTGTGCCTTGCTACAGCCAGTCTGCCAAACAGATATCAAAGTAGATTTTTGGGAGCCCCTTATGTGATGGTAGAAGCAGTTTGTTTGGTTACAATGTTAGTCCAAACATTGCACGTAAGGTGAATAAGAAATGAGACAACCAGGTTGAGAAGAAGAGGTGGGATAACGAGACATCGATAACAGGAGTAGCGAGGTTTGAGAAAGAATGAATGGGGTAAATGCAGAAGGAGAAAGGAAATACAATAATAGTAACAAACGGTGTGAGAAAGAGATAAAGAGAATTAAAAGAAGGAAGGAAAAATTATAAAGAAGCAGTTCCCCTATTTGTGCTTGTGTTTTGTATTTTTCGCGTCATTTATCTTGGCTTCTTAAGGGCAGGTGGGGGAAGAAGGTTATTATAACACGCTCTGCGCATGCTCTGCTCAGTAAGCGTCCAAAGTGACACTGCTCCAGTGTGCCCACAGAGTGAGCAGTGTACACGATTAATGGAACACCGCCGCACGGAATTTTATGTTAATCGATCGGTTGCTATCTGTTCTGCCGTCAAGTTACATGAACAAGCCTTGACGAGCCGAGCTAAATTCCCTACTAAAATATGGAATGCAGACGCCAAGTTCACCGACGCGGTCAATAAATGCTACACGGGGAACCAACAACAACTCGCTGAAACATTTGGACACGCGCAATGGCAAGAGAACGAAAGGGAAATATTGAAGAACGGAATACTGGAAGAAATAAAGAGGTAAAAGGGCCATATCCGCCGAATAAGTGAACTGTGGACAACCCCGGGCTGCTACACACGGAACAATGTATGCTAAGGACCAACAGAGGCAGGAATTTCTCGTGTAAACAATGGATCATAAAAGTCAAGGTTTTTTTTCTCCTTCTTTCTCTCGACAAAGGTGTGCTACATTAATCGCATGAGACTGTACCGCATAACGTCACGTCCAAGCGGCAAGCTCTGACGTTATGCGTCACTGCAAAAACGGCACAAGAACCCAGCATCCGAGCACCTGTTACATCTTTGCTATATTCACCACAGAGGAAAGAATTAAAGAGTTGGCAACAAAAAGAGAGAATGGAAGAGAGAAGAATGTCTAAAAGGATCGCCCGATATGAACCCAACTAACTTCGTGGTGCAGGATACGTCTTGAAAAGCTGAGAGTAGTCGTTCAGTTGTTCGAGGAATTCCCAGCCACGAAGGTCCATTACCATGTTCACCAGACGCGATCCAAAGCCAGACTGTTTCTGTGAGACACCTCTATCTGCGCCTCGGTCTTCCGAGTGGTCTCATCCGTTCATCGTTCGTCTTGATCTGATCATTGTAACACCATTTGGTGAAACTTTCTCCAACCTTCAGACGCATCATCTCTCGTAGATCCAAATATTACCCTCAGACCGCCCAATCTATGTTCTCCCTTTCACGTGACAGATTAAGTTTCACATCCACACAAAACAATGTATAAACTTTTTTACATTCGATAGCAAACGAGAAGACAAAGAGATTTTGAACTGCGTGGCAACAAAAGGTCCCTCTGAAGATGGCTGTCTTCTGTGTTGTTGCGCTGTAGAAGTTTACCGACGTTTCAGAGATGTCTGCCGCCTTCATCATCGGGGCGATGAGTGGAAACATCTCTGAAACGTAGGTAGACTTCTACCTTTTACACGGCGCAACAACCCAGAAGACAGCCGTCTTCAGACTCGATGTCGTCTCACAAAGATCCCTCTGTTTCGCCACTAATTGCGTAGTCCCAAGCCGCGTCAGGTGTTCTTCAGCGCTCTCGTACGATTCGGCTATGGGAACGGGAGGCCACACGATGGTGACAAGGTTGTTAAGAGTGATGTGTCAATTCCTCCGATTAGTTCTTTTGTGTTCAACTGTTCCCTCCAGAATGACAATTCACAAAAATCTATTCCTTTCATTGTTACAAACCAACAAGTTGACTTTGTCCTTGAAGACCTAACAGTCACTCAGCGTGTCAAGATATTCCCCGTTCTTATGAAACCTGCAACCCTATTCGCAACAGCCCGCCACTGGACCTTATTCTCAGATATATTCTTCCAACACACAACTTCACAACCTGTTTCTTCAAAGTGTACTTTAAATATCCTGCACCTCGGCTTAAGTCCCAGAAGTGGAATCTTTCTTTCAAGTTTTCCAACGAAACTTCTGCACGTATTTCTCGTGTCCTATACACGACACGTATGAGGTGCTACAAAAAAGTTCGGGGAATTTGAATTCCACGCTCGAACCGGTTGTGGAATGGCCTGACCCTCGACAAGCACAACACCGGAAAACATCGCGAATTTGTCCCCCCCTGGTCAAACTGTCAACAGGAAGTTTTATTGTGAAGTTTTTAAGCGGCTATGGAAGAGCATTGGGCGCAAACGTCCGGAGAAATGGGAGACCAACAGCTGGGTTCTCCACCACGACAAGGCGCCCGCCACGACAGTGATTCCCCACCCACCCTGTTCGCCTGACCTCGCCCCCCTGCGACTTTTTCCTGTTCCCCAAAATGAAATTTCATTGAAAGGCCGTCGTTTCGACACAATTGAGGAGATCCAGGCAGAATCGCACTTGAAGACTTCCAGGGATGCATGGAATCAACGAAAAGACTCTAGGCTCGCTGTATCATTGCCCAAGGGGACTACTTCGAAGGAGACGGTGGAAACTACGAGTTATGATAAGCAATTGTTTTTATAAGCGAATTCCCTGAACTTTTGGGTAGCACCTCGCATATGCCCCGCTCACCTTAACTGCTTTTCTGGATCATCTTAACAATACTCGTACAGTAGAAGGCAACGGTTGTGGCTTTTTAACAAAAGAGAAAATATAATACATGGAAACAAAGCACAAATATCCGAAGTTTCTTTTACTTAACATCAGCATGGACATTGTTTACACGTATAAAAAGCGCTCTGCAACTCAGAATGTCTGCTAGATCACTGCTGTTTTTTGTGCGTGCGTGCGTGCGTGCGTGCGTGTGTGTGTAAGGCAGAGTTTCTGCTGACCAGAGGTTGGCTGGAATCAACTAGTGGATCTTACGAAGCAGGTTAAAGAAAACCTTTCAGGTCTTCGTACGTTTTGACTAAATTGCATTTTGAAGTGTACAAAAGAGAGAAATAAAACAACACCAACAGGTAACTAAAGAAAATAAGATTCACGTTTTCCCAACAGCACACTCAACCCGCAGTCCAATAGCAGCACCGGGAAAATGCCGCTAAAGAGAAATACTTTTTCTCTTTGTGTGGGGAGCGACGTAATTTACATACAAGAATAATAATTTTTGCAACCAATTAGCCAACAAACTGACTATTGGCTGGCGAAGCGCTGTAAAACAGTACTCGGGACTCGGGGAACATCCGGTTCGAATTTCAACCGGAATACCAGCTATCAGAACTGAGGTTTTATAGTTTTCCTCAGTCTCATCAAACGAATGCCGGGTCAGAACATGAAATGTGGAGTAACCATTTCTTTCCCGTTTGTGTAGTTACTGAGCTAATCGATAAATTCCCCTTTTTTTTTACAGGATTCATATATTCAAAGCACTATTAGAAATGACATAATAGGACCTCTTCCTGGACCGCTTAAAGTAGTTCCACATTAATCTGTTTCTGTGATATTAATTTTAATGTCATCCCTCGATGTCTTGGTCCCTTCGCATGAGAATTTCCGCGTAAAACTTATCATTCATGATTTCGTCACCCTGGAGTATCAATATAGAGCAGCCCACGTAAATTACGAGATCATTTCTACGCAACTTTTCCGTTTATTGCCATGTTCACAGCGGTTCCTGTTCGGTTCGCGGGGCTCCCGATCTACACACGAACCTCGGAATCCCTTGTTGCGTTATTCTGCTACGGCACCACACGAAAGCTGCCGTTGTACTGCAGAGGATTCTCGAATAAGCTGTCTGAGAAATCTTACACACGAGAGATTCAGCTACGGGAAATTGGAATGCACAATGCCTGCTGATGCACGGTAACTTAATCTCCGAAAGGAAATATATTTGACAGGCGACTCTACGCTGCAATCTCACTGCAGTAACCAGGGACCAGATTACATTCTCGGATGAGTTCCAGTGACGTTCATGGCGGGCTCTGCTCCGAGCTCTTCGCTTTCACCCCGAAAATCACCATTTCACCATTACTCCACACAACTAACTCTTACCGTCCCATTAGTTGTACGATACCACTGACATCATCACACCCTCAGTTCTGGTCAGAGCTTCATCTCTGACTTGGCATTTGACTTGTCTCGGAATCGAAGTAATTTCTAATAACTTATTTTATATTTTTCTTGAGTTCGTGCTTAATTCAGGACATGAGGGCATATGGTAAAAGACGTAAAACTGTCCTCTTACACGCCACGTAGGCGCTTGGGGGGGAGTGGCACTAAATCTCCTACTCATTCTTACTCGGCACCGGATGGAAAAGAACGTATATCATCAGGCCCCGGTCGCCAAACTGTCAAGGAAAAGGTTCCCGGCACTCGTTTGACAGGAAGCATGGAGGGCCTCTGAGAGGGTCTAAAAGTGACAGCCAAGGAGAAAATCTGCTCCTGCCAATTCTCGAAAGCCGGTTGTCCAGTCCCTCACGTAGTCAGAAGTACCGGAGTTTGTATCCACAGACAAAACACTGGCTGTACATAATTGGCGATGCAGTTCACCCAGTTTCCAAGCAGAGCCCCTCGGTAAAAGAATGACGTACCGTACCTGGCCTGTTTATTCGTACACGAAAGGTAGGGAGCCATGCCCTTGAATCGCTATAAAATTCGTGGGCGGTCTTTTTTTATTGTTAAAGTCTCTTAGTAAGGTCACGGGCAGTTTCTCCAGTGGCGAAGGAAATTATGTTACAAGTCTAACACGCGTCTTGAGCCTTGTTTTAAATAGCATCCACGCGTTTTATCCTTCCTTGATTTTGTTATATTTTAATAGACTAACGTTTAAATGCACAGTTTCCGGTGATGAGTGGCCTTTACTACAGGAAGACCAGTTTAAAAAACTGAAATCCCTGACGAGGCCTCAAGCCAAATTAAAACAATAACATTTATATTTCACCGATTAAATTGAATCATGTTTTCAATTGACACAAATACTTGTGCGCAGACTACTCACCCATTCCGCCATAGTACTGATACTGACGTGTTTGATTAAGCAACTTTACCACTTCTTAAAGATGGCTGTCTTCTGGAATGTTGCACAGTGAAGTCTAGTAGAAACTAACCGACGTTTCAGAGGTGCTTTCTGCCTCCATCATCAGAGCGAATCAAGCAGTAAGAACCTCTGAAACGTCGGTCTTTTTCTACCAGACTTCATGGAACAGCATCCCAGAAAAAGTCATCTTTATATTAGTCGCCCTGAGAACCTTAAATCTCACCATTTTATTTGTAATAAGTTAATACAAAGAATACAGAACGATACTGAATGTTGTTTCACGATAACACTACTTTTCGATTTCTAGCTAGTTAACTAACCAACCAACCAGTTCCGTGAAGTTATGAGATGCTTACAGTCGCTCAGATGGTCAAGAAATGCCCTGCGTTCTATGCAACCCATACTTTCGTTAGAGTGTTCGCAACGGCCTGGTGTCCATCCTGAACCAAATGAATTCACTCCACGCCCTCCTCCCACCATATTTCATAAAACCATTTTCGTCGCTTATTTCGTTCCAAAGAATCAATTCAATTGCGAGGCCCTGAGTTCGATTTTGAAGTAGTTTGCCTCTCGTGCAAGTTCAAGATGGAGGACCTCTTTGTTCCATCTGCTACCGACTGCTTATTCAGTGTTTTGGTCTCTTTTAAGAAAGTTAACATAAACGCAAATTCGGAGGATATGCTCGTTTACTGTCCACCAGAACGTCTTAATTCTTGACGGATTTCGATAAAATATGGCACTGGAGTGTACATACCAACTACTTTTTTTTCTGCTCCAAGGATAGTGGTCACAGGCCTGTTTTCGACTTCAAGAGAATTCGTGTTCCCACCTAGTTATGGATCGTCCGATATATCAGAATCCTCTTGGTTTATAATTTAGTAATACTTTTGGAAGAGTACCTGTTGTCATTCTTAAAACCGGTTCATGCCAATTCTGTTTTCGCTTTTCTATTCTCCCAGTTAAATTTTTGAACGTGTGCCTACCTGTACTTCGTTTCCGATCTAGGACAGTACATAAAACTTGCTGAAAAAATTTCAGTCAGTATAGGTC
Source organism: Zootermopsis nevadensis (assembly GCF_977971745.1). Classification (NCBI taxonomy): domain Eukaryota; kingdom Metazoa; phylum Arthropoda; class Insecta; order Blattodea; family Termopsidae; genus Zootermopsis; species Zootermopsis nevadensis. The sequence goes on along the minus strand of NW_028259149.1, from coordinate 14,054,142 downwards.
CCATGTAACTCCTGATTTACAAGGACCTAAATGAAAACTTTCGATTTTGCAGTCCAGTGGTTAGCATTCCTCTTTCATATTCAGGAAGTCCCATGTTCAAATATCGGTTCAGAGACCGGCAGTCCTGACTGTTGTCCTCAGTGGCTTTCCTCACCCACTCCCTACTGTAAATTTCGTGGAAATTACCTTAAATTAGGCCACAATCAATTCGTTCCACACATTCTCCAATATATTGTTCATCCAATGACTTGGCGCTATATATTTTGGGTTAGTCTCAACGTTTTTAAATAAAGCATTAATAAATAATTATTCCATGTCAATATTATGTAGCGTTCAAAATTATAAACATGAAAAATGAAGTGTCCTCGGTGCATTTTAAGACAAACATAATTTCTTGTCGAAACAGCACAAAACTACAAAACCCCTCTTTAGGATAACTGGCCTCCGATAGTGGTACCACTGATTTAGTTTGCTTGTTTGTTAATCCATTCGACAGACATTATCTGACTGTCTCATGCCCCGGCTGAAATCTCACTGTACCTCTACGCTGTCTCGCGGCTCGCAGTTTGAGACTTCTGAAGTTGTACAATGAGATTCCATTTAAATTTTCAAACGAGAAAAATAAACATAATAAGCTAGGAGAAAAGAAAACAAAAGAAGACAAATTTTTGGCAGTGGCAGCGTGGGAGTGGGCCTAGAGACCACGTGACCTTCGTCACGGCGGAACAAAAGACGGACGGGTGGATTGAAGGACATCCAGATACATTAGAGCATCTTGAAACAACTTCACTCTACCGGATGTACCATCAAACATCCGGTGAACTATTCGGGCGTCAAACCACTAAAGATCAAAACTAAGTACAATAGATAAGTACCTGAAATAAGTCAACGTCGTAATGAATGCGTCTGAAGAAGCCTTCACGTATCTTTTTTTTTTCTGCGTGGAGAAATCTGAACTCCTATGTTATTGCACTGCATAGTAGATTGGACAGGAATGGTCTCTATTTTCAGTTGGCTAACTTTTATTAAAAACCCTTTGTGATGGCTTGATGCATTTTAGATTTCAGGCGGTCGAAACTTTAAAAGGATTCAATAAATGTGCTTAGTAGGTAGAGTTTGAGGTTCTCACGGCGGTGAATATCAACATGGCTGTCTTCTGGGTTGTTACACCGTGTAGTCTGGTAGAAGTTTACCGACGTTTCAGAGGTGTTTTCTGAAAAGGCAGCAAGGACTTCTGACATCTTCAACAAATCTGTTCATTATATACCACATTACAAATTTCAGATGTCAATAAACTGATTGGACTAGAACCGTTTCTTGAGAAACTAATAATCCATTACACAGTCAAGAAAATCCGAGTATTTTATTCGAACCAGAGAATAATTACAGTGTCTACAAGTGTCGACCACTGGACCCTATCTTGAGTTAACTGAATCCAGTCCACGTTCTCGAACCCTCCGACCATCTATGCCTAGGGTTTGTCTGCGGCTGATCCTACTAAAATGTTGTATGCAAATAAACTGCCACGTTGTTTCCATATTATTCTCACCACCGTAAAGATATTTTGAAAAGAGTCGCTTTGTTATTTTGAATTTTTCTAAAAAAACAACATATTTTGACGAAAGCTGAATATTTCTCACGCATCTGTAACATCAGAAAATTGACGTCAGGAATTCGAGTTGCTCTTCGATTGTACAAGAAAATACCAATCTACTGCGGGCGCCGACTGCCTCGACTACTACTCCTACATTTATGTAACGCGGGATAGTACAATTACAGGCTCTCTTTTTCTTGAAATTCTACTTAATGGGAAATGAAAGGTTCAAAAGGCATACGTCGTCGAACAACGTGACAAAATTGCGATGCGGCATCATCAGAAATGTCATTGCGCCACATTTTCATGCAGGGCTAACTTAAAACAGACCTGGGCCCTTTTTGAGAAGCTAACAATGCTCTATACCTTTTATGTAACTGTTCATTGCCGTGTTTATCAAGGCCCGCCATTGAAATCTATCTTCAGCCAGCTGATTCCAGTTAACATCCTTACAAGCGTTCTAGGTGGTCTCTAACCTTCGTGATTTCCAACTAAAATTTTGTATGCATTTCTCATAAAAATTACCATATTATTATGATTTGTCATTCTTACTGCTGTACGTAATCACGCGTATACAATGACAAGGGGATCATCGTTGGAATGTCACTGTTGTCTGTGTCTTCTTTCGGGTTGGACTCGATCTGAGACGAGCAAGTGTGTAGGCTAATTCGTGAGTGGGGGGAGAGCAGTGCCCTTCTGGGGGCGCTCTCTCGTATCTCCACCTACTAGATTAAGATGGACCGCCCGGCCAGCCGCATGGGAATGCGACGAGTAAAAAACACGAAGTGCGGTGGTGGAGGCGGCAGGGTATGGGCAGTGGTCACCGGCCACAGACGCCGCCAGAACTGATGCTCAGCGCTGATTGCCATGGGAACCAGAATGAAGAGCGTGGGCAGATGTGGGAGGCGAGGATGCCTCGTTGTCTTTCTCTCTACTTGCTTCAGGTTCGTAAGAGAAAAGTTATGTAATACAAACTGGTCTGTAAATTATTTAACGATCCTGTACCAACATTGACGGGGCATAAAGGACGTACAGCAGACACGAGAATTACGTAAGTTTTGGCCGGAAAGCCCAATGGTAAGATAATATTAAAATGGATACAGGAGACACTGGGTGGGAGGTTGTGGAATGGATTCTTTTGGTTTGGGATTCGGACCAATGACTGGCTCTTGCAAACACGATAATGAACCTTGGATATTCGTACATGATGGGGAATTTCGTGACTAGCTCAACGACTGTCAGCTTGTAAAGAACAACTGTATTACATGGAATTGTGGAATTGTTAATGCAGATTAAAAATGTATTTATTGCTCGGGGTGATTCTCAGATCACCAGGAATGTCAAGAATGGATTCGGTATGTTCTGTGTAACGAATGGGCACACGGTCTGTTGACCGCAACTTCGCATTTGTATGATTCTAATTTATTAAATATAAATTATCAAAGCCAGTCACAGCCAAGTATTATTTATTCCTTGAAAATAATTAAACCTCCTTAAATTAGAAACTTCTTGAACACATCGATTTCCAGTTCTTGTTATAAGCCTACTTAATAAGCGCAACGGTTAGCAAGAAACAGTGTACTACGGAAGACATATGAGATATTAACAATTAAGAAAACTCAACAAACTTTGTATGATTCGAGGTTTTCACAGCGATGAGTATGAAGATTTCCGTCTTCTGGGTTGTTGCGCTGTGTAGTCTGGTCGATGTTTACCAACGTTTCAGAGGTCATACTGCCTCCATCATCAGGGCGATTCTTAGTATGAAGATTTCTGTCTTCTGGGTTGTTGCGCTGTGTAGTCTGGTCGATGTTTACCAACGTTTCGGAGGTCATACTGCCTCCATCATCAGGGCGATGAGTATGAAGATTCCTGTCTTCTGGGTTGTTGCGCTGTGTAGTCTGGTCGATGTTAACCAACGTTTCAGAGGTCATACTGCCTCCGTCATCAGAGTATGAAGATTTCCGTCTTATGGGTTGTTACGCCGTGTAGTCTGGTCGATGTTTACCAACGTTTCAGAGGTCATACTGCCTTCATCATCAGGGCGATGAGTATGAAGATTTCTGTCTTCTGGGTTCTTGCGCTGTGTAGTCTGGTAGATGTTTACCAACGTTTCAGAGGTCATACTGCTTCCGTCATCAGGGCGACTCATCACTAGACTACACAGCGCAACAACCCTGAAGACAGAACTCTTCAACAAACTCTCATAACGGTTCTAAACCGCGTGCATGCAATTGTCCAACCCTATTTTCCCCTATACCTGGGAAAATGATTGTGTTCGTGCAGAATTCAGAAAGCAAATGGCAGGTTGTTGAATAATTACGAGCATTTCCTTCGTTACTTTATTTACATCCTAATTTCACCCTGAACCTCACTCACTTCTCTTCACTATTGCTCTTAATAGACAAGAAGCATTTTCAGTTTTGGTTTTTGGTTCCCTGGCACAGTTACACTCAATTTATTACGGTAGGCCTTGGCTGGTTTGGGCTGGATCTGATCAATGAAGAGTTGTCTGTGTGTGGCGAACACATCTCAGTCTGTAGGTTGAAGGCCGGCCACATACCAAGGGCGCTTCCGTGCAACAGCGGCACAACAGATTCGACAAGGCTTTTAAAGTTTAAAAAAAAAAAATTCTGGAATGAAATTTTCGGCTGTTGTTCGTGTCATTGCTCGTTTGTAATTGTATCAACATCTGAGGTTCTTCCACTTTTGTCTTTTTCAGTTTCATCTCATTCATCTTCTTCCTCTCATACACTGTTCTTTCCCTCTGCTGCATTTGTTCCTTTTTCTAGTCTCCTTTCACAGCTCATTCTCCTTTTTCTTCTTGTCTGTCTTATCCTTCTCCTTTTACTTCTCTTTCTTATCTTATCCTTCATCTTCCATATCTATGTCACCATCATCAGGGCATCGAGATGCCCTGATGATGGAGGCAGCAAGGACCTCTGAAACATCGGTAGACTTCTACCTTTTACACGGCGCAACAACCCAGAAGACAGCCATCTTCAGACTCACCGCCCTGATGATGGAGGCAGTATGACCTCCGAAACGTTGGTAAACATCGACCAGACTACACAGCGCAACAACCCAGAAGACAGAAATCTTCATACTCTGATAACGGAGGCAGTATGACCTCTGAAACGTTGGTAAACATCGACCAGACTACACAGCGCAACAACCCAGAAGACAGAAATCTTCAGACTCACCGCCGTGAAAACCTCAAATCCTTCATAATAAGTTACTTGCTTAATTAGGAATAACGAGATACCTAGCTAATTAGTTCACAATCTTGTTCCTGAGAGGTGTTGGTAGAGACAAGCTGAGTGTCGAGAGTCAGAGTCTGCAAGCGCCTGGGCAATTTAGCACAGATAATGCTCAGGTTTGCGCCTGGTTCAAATGCTATCAATCAACCGTATTATATAAAATTTCGGGCGTCCTCGGGCCATTCTTTTCTCGCAAAGAACAAATTTATTCGTAGTTGCGCTTTTATCTTATTCTCGTAACACGTTGGACTCCGGAAAAAAAAAAAATCCCACCGACTTGATTTTCTAGGGGATTTCTGCAGATTCCTGGCATTCGATATCTTTGCGCCGTTCCTCAAAGGCTAAATTAACCTCAGATGTTCTTAAAGTATCCTTAAAAAATTCAGTCAAAGATTACTGGCATTTATACATAAAAAATTTGTTACTGATACTACAGGAGTCAGGGCCGAAAGAACATTTGAAGACAACCTTCGGGTTCGGGTCGAATGCTTTTCAAGTCGGGCCTGGTGAAATTCTACAATTTCGGCCCGTGCAGACCTCTGAGTCTGGTCCCCGAACAAAGGCACCATCAGCCGGAAACCTTTTATTACCTCAACTGCCGAATCAGTGAAACCTTGTAAGGTCACGGTTATAATGTGAGTGTTCTGAAAGCCATCAATTTCATTAATTACTATCCATGGATGGGCACTGGATAATGGATTACGAAACCTCACAGCTCACAGATACGTTCTTTAGACTACAAGAACGTAAACACGACTCCAAAATACATATTTTACGAGGAATTCTTCGCAATTTTGCACACCTCACTGGCCTTGCTATTCATGTATCGAAGATTCAAAGATAGTCGCACTACACTGAATACAAATTTTAAACGCGGGAATGCGAACCACTCAAAAGCGACATGCTATCGAAATGAATCACACCTGTCCCTCAATTTATAAACTTTTGATTTACGAATTTTCACTGCAACGAACCAAGTAGATTTGTACCTCTTTTAATTTAAGAACTTTACTTTCGCTACAACGAAGAACCGAACTTCGCCCTAGGAATGGGCATCCGGGCCAACACCACCTTCACGTTCTTTAATTTTAATCTAAGCTTTAATTTTAACATGAATTATTAAGGAAAACTGTATTAATTTGCTGCTATTTATTTCTTATGATTATTATACGCACAGTAATTAAGGTATTTTTAAGGAAATATTTTACTCGTTGTTTACGTAATTTATGAAGGTTATTCTGTGACTTCAGCAACTGCTGTAAAATGAAAACATTTGATTTAACACTTCATTAGCAACTCAGGGGCTTAAATTGGTTATAACCACGGTGAAAACTAGTCCTGCTCTTATTTTAACGATTGTATAAAATAATGGGTGATTTTTCTGGGAGTCGGGAACCAGTCAGAATTTTTTACATTGAAATTAATGAGAATTTAGTTCTATATTTACGAATTTTCACCTTTCAAACAATCTTAATCATACGCATTACGTCCATAATCGAGAGATGGGTGTGTATCGACTGTCATGCATGAAATTTCCGTGGCTTTCATCAGTTTACACAACCGAACCCTGGCGATTATTCCTTCAAACAGGTCACGTCAGCCTACACACAAGGACCATTCATCTTTTAATTTAATTCATCACACAACTTTCTCAACAGAAACAGCGTCATAAAATAACTTACGTGTCAATCATTGTCGCAATGAACACAGTTATAAATGCCCATTACAGAGGTTAACAATTCCTGAAGCTTGATCTCAACTTTTCCGACACGCCGTTTCGATTAGAGAAACTCTACCTTCACCGAAAAACATTCCATATAAGTTGTTACAAAAATCGAGAGAATATTCTATACAGTCGCTTATGTTCATGGTTCAAAAACGGCAGTAGGCATTCTGTCAGCACATGTATGGACAATAATGCCAACCAGAAGGTTAAGTAACGTCCTTAATGTCTTTTCTAAGTATAACAGTGTTGCCAATTGTGTGCAGGAAACTCGACTAAAAATAAAGGAAGAACTCTAAGACTAGGCTTAACTCTGTGTGGTATGCAAGGGGAACCCACATCACAAGGATTCCAACCCTAAGCCAGCCAACGCCATCCTCTTCCTCTCCTTCCCATTCCCATTCCCTTCTTTCTTCTTTCATTTGTCTGTTACTGAAAATGTTAAAGAATTGGATTCCGGAGATACTAGGTTCGAATTCTGACAGTGTTTCGACTGTCCTGACTGACGTTGTCGTAGTCTTCCTCAAGCTTTTACTGCGTATTCTGGATTAGTTCCTTGTAGGAGACCACGACGACTTAATTCTGAATCCTTACCTATTATTTATTAATGATTATCTTTCAATCTCATCCGGCCATTCACACAGCAGTCGAGTGTCTTCAGGGCACAGAACTGTCGATGAGAAGCTCACACCTGCTAAGCTATCAAGAAATTCCATGCCTTTTGTGGAACCAGAAGGATTATTACCATGTTCACAAAAGCCCATAAACGGATTGTATATCAAACCAGTTATGTCTTATACGACGGTGTACAAAATGTTGAAGGGAATATGTCACTTTGGACATCTAGCCGAACATGGGAGTTCTTATACAGTGAAATTAATCGGAAAAGGGATAGAACGGGAGGGCGTGTACTAGATTAATTTGGCTCAGGCGATGGACCAATGGCGGGCTCTTGTGAACAGGGATTCCATAAAGGACGAGGAATATTTCGACTAGTTTAATAATTCATCGCCCTGATGATGGAGACAGCAGCAAGGACCTCTGAGACTTTGGTAAACTTCTATCAGTCTACACGGCGCGACAACCCAGAAGGCGGCCATCTTCGTACACCTCAAATTCTACGCCTGCCAGTTTCTCCATTAAATTAGTTGTATGTGTAGTGTGATGATGGTATAGAAGCAGGGTGCCTTTTAATATGGAACGCCAGCTACGGTCTTCACAACAAAGTGTTCCGAGAACAGTGTCATTGCTAGAAAATTCTTTTCTGACTGGGAAACTAGTCACCGTAAAAGGCAGAGTGTACCAATATAGACCGTGTCCGTCTGTGTACCTTGATCTGGTGGCCTGGGAAAATATTTGCAGACAGCAATACATCGTGTTCTTATACGTCTCATGCCGGCAAGTAACAATGTAACCAATGCAGGAGCCCGTCAATTTTTAAGTGTACACAGAACTCGAAAAACTTTCTGATGTGTTTCTGCTCTCTTATTGTAACCCTTCATCAGGACGGAAAAACACAGTTCGTAGGAGAATGAGTACGGGGTGTTGTAAATAATTATATTTATGAGGGAGGAAGTAACAGGAGGCTGAAACAAGTTTCATAACGCTTAAAATAAGGGCGATCATGTAACATACAGCAGATACGGATTCAACAGAGTGGAGTGACAGGCTGTTGTAACCACCGCACGAAAGGCAGGGGATTTCTTGATCGGGGGATGGATTAAGAGATTCTCAAATATTCTGCCCCATGCAGCTGTTAATTTTAAACTTCATGCGTGGATTTTACTAAAGCTATGTCTGTGAAGCTGATCTGACGCAAACATCATGAGGGAAGATTTCTGTCTTCTGGGTTGTTTCAGAGGTCATACTGCCTCCATCATCAGGGCGATTCTTAGTATGAAGATTTCTGTCTTCTGGGTTGTTGCGCTGTGTAGTCTGGTCGATGTTAACCAACGTTTCAGAGGTCATACTGCCTCCATCATCAGGGCGATTCTTAGTATGAAAATTTCTGTCTTCTGGGTTGTTGCGCTGTGTAGTCTGGTCGATGTTAACCAACGTTTCAGAGGTCATACTGCCTCCATCATCAGGGCGATTCTTAGTATGAAAATTTCTGTCTTCTGGGTTGTTGCGCTGTGTAGTCTGGTCGATGTTAACCAACGTTTCAGAGGTCATACTGCCTCCATCATCAGGGCGATTCTTAGTATGAAAATTTCTGTCTTCTGGGTTGTTGCGCTGTGTAGTCTGGTCGATGTTAACCAACGTTTCAGAGGTCATACTGCCTCCATCATCAGGGCGATTCTTAGTATGAAAATTTCTGTCTTCTGGGTTGTTGCGCTGTGTAGTCTGGTCGATGTTAACCAACGTTTCAGAGGTCATACTGCCTCCATCATCAGGGCGATTCTTAGTATGAAAATTTCTGTCTTCTGGGTTGTTGCGCTGTGTAGTCTGGTCGATGTTTACCAACGTTTCGGAGGTCATACTGCCTCCGTCATCAGGGCGATTCTTAGTATGAAAATTTCTGTCTTCTGGGTTGTTGCGCTGTGTAGTCTGGTCGATGTTAACCAACGTTTCAGAGGTCATACTGCCTCCATCATCAGGGCGATTCTTAGTATGAAGATTTCTGGGTTGTTGCGCTGTGTAGTCTGGTAGAAGTTTCTGAGGACTTAAGAGGGTCGAAGCGACACGAAGATGGAGAAACAAGATGACGTGGACTTCTACAATTTGTACTCTCCGCTAATACTGCTAGGACGATTAAATACATGAAGATAAATTGCACGGTACGAGAACTGAGAAATTTGCATACATTTTTTTTTTTTTGGGGGGGGGGGAATCTTCAAAGCAAGAAGTCACTCTAGGGAATTACTCGTACATCCGAGCATAATATCAACATACTTTACTTTAAAGTTAATTATAACATACCCTGCCATCGATTCCTAGGTCTTCTAAGCAAATTCTTGCTCAGATTTCCCAATCAACATTTCACACGCATTTCTAATTTTCCCATGCGAACTATACATCCCTCCCATCTCACCGTGTTTAATATGGTGAAGAGAGACAAATACACGAAGTAATGAGAAGAATACTGAACATACGAAACTTGAAGGAACAGTGGGACAGAGACAGCTACTTAGGTAGTAACTACATGTGATGTGCGTATGATAACTTATGATGTTCCATACGTTCGGTTCCCGGCAAGGGCAGAACATTCTGTATTCAGTATAACATCCAGACCGGCCTTGGAGTCTCTCAGCCTCTTATCCAATGGGACACGGAATTCCTGCCTCCGGGGATAAAGCGATAGGAGCGTAAAGCTTGTAACTCACCGTCACCTAGTACGGAGGGTAAGAATGTAAGGAGCTTTAGGTCCAGCCCCTTCATCTCAACTGCGTGGTGCTTAGACACAAGACATACACCAATGGCTCTGATGTATATTTGTTGCAGAAACAAATACATTCTTACAGTTCTTATCACAATGTACAGTTTGTATACTACGCAGAGACAGAAATTTTTACTTGCGTTTCGTTAAATATTCGTCCCGTCGGAAAAATGTTTCAAATAAAACTAGCAGGCCTATAACCCAATAAAAACTACATCCCGTTTTATCTAATAATATAATGTGTGATGTACAGTTTTTTGGTAAAAATCAATGAAGTTCGATTTGCACTTCTTGAACTGTAGTGATTATATTAGACAGATACGAACCAAAATTAAATTTTTATAAATCAATTTGTTGTAGAATACAAATACCAAATTTAATCTAAATACGTCAAATAGTTTAGCAAAGAAAACATCCGGAGACGTCACCACAACATCTGTGTTCAGTTTGTGCAAAAAAAAAAAACGCGTATGAATATTCCTTTATGGCGTCCCTTTAACGGGGGTCTGCAACTTGTGCCTAAGGGGTCCGCAAGTTGAGTAAATTATACTCTTTTTTTATGCAGTTTTGCTTTTTGTTTCAAAGTTTCATCACATTTTGTACTTCCACATTGGAGTGCAAATCATGACGACATGAAAATACTTTCTACCTACATTTCACTTAGTCTCTGTTGTACGTAAGATAATTTTTTTTTTTTGGGGGGGGGGGGCAAGAAAAGTTAAGAAACGCTGGTCTGTACAGCATAAAGTTATTCCTATGCCTATTCAGGCATGGTATTACATCAGCTTCACGTTCCGACTGCATTATTCCTTGAAATACAGTCCCCAAGCGATGAGAGAATAGGATGCGCTGACACCAGAATCAGTCAGGACATGGCGTTAAAATGAAACCTTGATCCTGCAGGGAATATGATCCCAGTGTACAGCCAGTCCCTTTACTTGGGTGGGGGTGACCCATTTGTGGGCCATTAAAATTACTTCAATGTATCTTTAAATGACGCAGAGAGGCGCGCCTTCATGTCTATAGCGTTTCTTCCATTTCCTCTCCAAACAAGTAAAGAAAGAAATAGAGCAATAAGACACGTTAAACAAAAGGAGAGAGCAATAAAAACTGGCAAGTGGTTGAAAAACATGTGCACAGCTGTTTCGCCGCCTCAAATTAACACGACTGAACTAAGCAGCCGTCTATAACTCTCGCTGTTTAACTGAGTCGTACAACACACCCGACACTGCATCGAAGCTCATCTACTCCTTCTTCCAGTCTCACTTTTCTTACTTCTCCCACTTATTCCCATCTCCTCATCTTTATCTCGTTTGCTGTCCTTATTTTTAGTGTTCTTTACTAGAGATTTTTCTTCTCACTCCTTCCCCACTTTCTCGTTTACTCACATCTCCCGCCTTTTCTCCTTCGTTTTCTATTACGTCTCTTTTCCTTCTGCTTCTCATTTACTTCTCTCCTCGCCTTTTCACGCCATCATCCTTGGAAAGTACAGTGTTTTCCATTAGAAATTACAGTCGTATTTGTAGGCTTTCTTGACACCAGTAAAGAAGAGAAACTATTATTTTGAGTTTCTGTCCGGAAGAACTTACAAAACAACTTTGCAGTAGGAGCTGAAAAAGTCCACCACATTCCCGAAGACAAGAATCTACCAGAAATGCTGTTACCAGTCGGTGTATTCGGTACTTCCTTGTCCGGATACGCGTTAATAAATGCTTCGCGGAAGGTCTCGATGCCAAGTGTTGTTGGAGACTGAACACACGTTCTGCTCGTGAGTACACCATGTTCTCACCTGCACAGCTTCTGCGCATCTGGCGTGACAGAGGCGTAGCGACCAGGGTGACTTCGACAGTGTCACGAGGAGGCTGGGAAAGTCTGTTTGTTACACGGGAGTGGATCAGTTTCTGATTTAATTTCTGTACCGTGGTACGTGAATGTTGTTGAGTTGCATTATGGTACTCTCTGCAAAAGTTCATCTTCACCTACACCAACATTACGCAAACTTTTCCATTCGTCTCATTCTGGTTTTCCCCAGTCTCTCCTTCCTCCCATCTACGTCTAGGTCTCCCCAGCGGTCTCTTCCCCTCAGGCTTCCCAACCAATACCGGGTGCACACCTCTTGTCCCATCCATGCGCGCTACATGCCCAGCCCATCTCATTCTTCTCGACTTAATCACCCTGACAATACTGGGGGAGGTGTGCAGACTTTTAAGTTCGTCATTATGCAGTTTTCTCCAGGCCCCATCGTCTTCTCTCCTAGGCCCAAATATCCTCCTCAACACCCGATTTTCAAACACCTACAATCTATGTTCCTCCCTCTGAGTGAGAGACCATGTTTCGCACCCATACAAAACAACAGGTAGAATTCTTGTTTTGTATATTTTAATCTTCAGGTTCTTAGAAATCAGACGGGAAGACAAAATATTTTTAACTGAGAAGTAGAAAGCATTTTCGGAATTCAGTCTCCTAATTTCGTTTATTTTATGTAACGGTTTGCAAACGATAACACCATCGACTACTGTTAGACAAACTCCTGAACTACGTAGTTCCTTACAGCGAGGTTTCACGTTCTCACCATTGCGATTATGAAGATAACTGTCTTCTGGAATATCGCGTCAACTCCATTAATCAGGGTCTTTATGAGAAGCTAATATAATAGTCTCACAGTTCTTCAAAAATCTACCCGCATTTTTATAGAACCCTAAATTTCGTTACAATGTTCACAAAATCCCTCCACTAAATCCTCCCTAAAAGCAAAGTGAACCCAGTTTACAATATCACACCTTACTTCTGAAAGATCAATTTTAATATTATTTCCAAAGTAGTCTCATCCCTTCAGAATCTTCAACGAAAATTCTGTAATCATTTCTCATGTCTCTCATTTCTACTCCCACCGTCAATCTCATCGTCCTCATTTAACTACAGAATTTTGTGACGAATAAAAATTACGAATCTCTCCAATGTGCACTTTTATTTGTCCCATGTGTTAGGTCCAAATATTTTACTTGGCGTTCTTTCCATTTTACACTTTTACTCACAGCAAACGTTCTAGAAACATTTAATGAAAGTATTCGTGTTTAACTAGAGTCGGTACATTCCGGTTTCTTCTTAAATAATATGAAACAAACGAGACGCAACAGATGATGCACTGTGTGGGGGAGTTTACCGAGAAATATGGCCGGCCTAAGGAGATCACACACATAATGAACTCCTGCCATAAAAACATGTACTATGATTAACCCGACGACAAAACCTTATGAATGAGCAAGATGGCATGAATGGCGACATGAGAGGGGGGAGGAGGGGGCAGGAGTCACAATAAAAAAGGGTGTTTCTGAATGAACCTCGGGCAGACTGGTGGTACAGCAACTGTGACTGCAAGACAGGCATACGTCAAAGCATAATTAATCCCGTGGTTTCCAAACAATTCCGTGGAAGGTTTTCAAGAGCTCCGTGGGCAGAGTTCACTAACAACAAACAGACTTTGGTACAACAGACACCCTTTTTCTGATTCTATTCGATTTCTGTTCAGTTGAATATCTGACAGACATGCTACTTCAGAGTATGTGTACAGAATGCTGGACAACAAATTGAATCTCTACAGATTCTCATTTTTACGAAATTCTGAAGACCACCGCATCATGTAATCAGACCTACTCTAAGGCAGGTCCATCCTTCTGGCAAGCAGAGAACCTCAAATAACGTCAATCAGTAACTGAGGAAGCAAACATGTGACTAATTCCATGATGCTTGATATCCCTTGAAAAAGATTTCTGTCTCCTGGGTTGTTGCGCTGTGTAGTCTGGTCGATGTTTACCAACGTTTCAGAGGTCATACTGCCTCCGTCATCAGGGCGATGAGTATGAAGATTTCTGTCTTCTGGGTTGTTGCGCTGTGTAGTCTGGTCGATGTTTACCACTTATTTCAGAGGTCATACTGCCTCCATCATCAGGTCGATGAGTATGAAGATTCCTGTCTTCTGGGTTGTTGCGCTGTGTAGTCTGGTAGATGTTAACCAACGTTTCAGAGGTCATACTACCTCCATCATCAGGGCGATGAGTATGAAGATTCCTGTCTTCTGGGTTGTTGCGCTGTGTAGTCTGGTCGATGTTAACCAACGTTTCAGAGGTCATACTACCTCCATCATCAGGGCGATGAGTATGAAGATTCCTGTCTTCTGGGTTGTTGCGCTGTGTAGTCTGGTAGATGTTAACCAACGTTTCAGAGGTCATACTACCTCCATCATCAGGGCGATGAGTATGAAGATTCCTGTCTTCTGGGTTGTTGCGCTGTGTAGTCTGGTCGATGTTTACCAACGTTTCGGAGGTCGTACTGCCTCCGTCATCAGGGCAACAACCCAGAAGACAGAAATCTTCATACTCACCGCTGTGAAAACCTCAAATCATACATCCCTCGAAAAGTTAACAGTCGCTCAGCTCGCGAATAAATTCCCGGCCTTTATGAAACTCGAGCGTTCATTACTGTATTTAAAGAGCCCGCCACTGGACCATACCTAGAGTCAGAAATCTGGGTGGTTCACACCCTTCGTCCATCTTCTCTAACACCCATTTTAATGTTTCTTCTCATATTCGTGCCTTGATTAACAATGCGTGAAACTTTCCCGCTGTTCTCTCTATATGAAAAAATGGCGTAGTTCTGAAGTACAGAAACATCTTTACTGCTTCCTCCCAAATTCTTCTCAATTCATCGTCCATAATCATCCTCTCATTAGACTTGACCGAAAACTCGACAAAACTGTCTGCTTAGAGTTAAAGGTCGCTTAGACCGATGTTGCGTTACACTTGAGGCATTACCAGGGATACATACAAGTTCAGTCATCCTGCGCGGACAAAGCGAAGAAGCGAAACTCGAGAACCCTTTGGAGAGCACCGTGCAAATCTGCTGGTGCCCCTTCTGTAGCCCCAACATTTGCATCGGAGAAGGTCGTACGAGGATCTGAAAGCTACACGCGGGTTACAACTGGCGGCATACTTAAATTCTTTGTTCTCTCCCATTTCTTTTCCCACTTTCTTTTATTTTGTTTCCTTCTTCCTTAGCAATTTTAGTTTTTTTGGAATATACAATTTTTAAATGCTTTGCTTTCCTTTTCATGCTCGTTTATTGTAGGTACAGCTCAGATAATAAAAATCTAAATCAAAAGTGGACACAATTCGGGCCGTAATTCAACACTACCCAGATCACATTGCCTTGTCGCGTCTCCTTTCGTACTCCACTCAACACAAAAGACGTTTAAAATAATAGATACGGGTCTCATCAATGAGACACGATCGTTTTATTTCTTTTCGGTTAGTAGTTGATGAGAAATCTGTAAAGTATCACCAGAAGACATTTTGAATTTCCTACCATATCAACGCTGCGAAGTCGTGAACTTCCGGCGGGGACTGAAAAAGGCATTGCTTAATGTAAAATCTAGAATCAAGACAGATCATTAACATAGGCCTGTACCTACAAAATTCTGTATAAAATGTTCCATATGTTAAAAGCACAATATTATTGAAGGTGAAAATTTTTAGCGTAATCTGACAAACGTAAACACAGCGGAAATATTTATATTTTTAGGTAATGTACAGAAATGTATCACTAAGTGGTACAATTATTAGCTTAGACATCCTGCCGTCTTATGAAGTGTTACTGAACATTTTAAGAACAGAAAGTATCATAAATTATAAGTACAATTTATTTTTACTTAATTAATTTATTGAACACGCCTATTTTACCAGTGTACTTCACACTTATTTCGTCCGTCTAACCCGAGGGTAAGAGGCCACTTGGAAGACCAAGGCCTAGATGATAGGATAATATTAATGGTGAGGGAGTGGATTCATCTGGCCAAAGCGGGCTCTTGTGAGCACAGTAATCGACACACGGTTTCAGTAAAAGGCTCTTAAGAGGGAATCTGCTAAAATGATTGATTTTAAATCATCTAACCAACAAGTCTTCAGGTATAACACCACGTGGGCAATCTCTCCACTCTTTATATCGGTAAACCAGTGGGTCGGTGGCCGTCATGAGAATCAACACACAGCTTTAGGAGCATAAAGGAACCACAGCGGCTCGTCAGTTTTATGAATAAATGAATTACGATACCCGTAACCCTACCAAATATACGAGCAGCTTTCCCAGCCCAAATCAATACGTATGAAATGGGGTCAGAATACAGGTGTTCTGGCCGTCCCTGTTACAGCCAGATTCTCACACGCTCCACATTAGAAGTATCATGTTCCGCAACCCTTCCGTGGCAAGGTACGAGGCTTCCAGCAGATGCAGCGAAACGAACAAAACGCACACCAGAACAACGATTTATTTATAATTATTATTTTTAAAAAATGACCTCGTGTCTCATATAGTTTATTATTAATAATCTCAATTTTATGTTGTTTATTTTATTTTATTATTATAGGTGTTGCTACTGTTGTTATCATCACTGGTAATATTCTCTTATTTTATATTGTAATATTTGTTGTTATTCTTATAGAGCTTTTCTTAATCTAGAAGTTTATATTATTGTTACTAACTTATTATTATTACAACTATTACTGTTGCATTATCATTATTTTATTATCACATGCTACTCTATATTGCAATTATTATAAATCTTGTATTTTACGTAATTTTTCTTGTTGTAATGTACTGTTAAACATTATTGTTTCTCTTGTTTTATAGGTATTATATTTTAAATGTTGTGTTATATAAAAGTTTTACCTCCTCCATCAAATTCCGTAAAAATAACAAATGTGGCTTGGATTCATCCAGCTGAAGACAAGGTCCAATGACGGCATTCTGTGAATGTAGTTATTATTTTGAGGTTATGCAATAGCGTGGAATTTCTTGTCCAACTGAGCGACTATTAGTTTTCTCAAGGACTCTACTACACGCAAGTATCAGAACATGTGATCTGTTACAGTTTCATGCCATCTCTTCCTGAACTCCTCTTCTGTCCATCCTCCATCGTCACCATTTTGTGGCCCGAAACGTATTTTACCTAACGAAGATCTGGAAACCCAATCATTCCTACAAGATTGTGGGACTTTACGCCTCAAATCCCGATCAAAGGCTAGCTTCTTGACTAACAGTCAATTAGCAGGACAAAATCTGACGCGTTCGTCACAATTTAATCTATGGACTCTGCAAATGTCGTCATTTACATCAGATGGGATACTCTCCAGATGGATTAAAACGTTATCATCAACGAAATTTATATGAGAAACACGTTTGGCTGAGGATTTCCCTCGCGGGAAATCCCCGTCCTGTAAAGTGCTGTCCATTTTTGTTCGATTTTACCAATGTTTAGTTGTACTTACCGATATCAAATTTCATGGGTCTGAGTAGCAAAAGATCGTCGCAGGTAGATACAATGTGGTCTGCAAAAACCCGGTACTGGACGCTGTCTTCTGTAAGGAAAAGAAAACTCAATGAATAAACAAATAAAATGAAAATTCATTCAGCGGCTATCGACTTGTTACATGATGACAGACGAAAAGACAGACATTGCGAAACTAACATTTTCGCAGATTTTAGTTGATGAAAATAAGAAGAAGAGTGACAGATTAACGCAACGTGAACTCAGAATATGCCATTTATCATTCGGCTTGTTATCTTGAGATTTATAAGTTTTAAATGAATTCTCGTGTAAAAGAAGTTTTCGGGAAATATTAGTCCCCTAAAATGAAAAGTCACGTGAGCGTGATCTCCATTTTGTCCCTCGTCATTCACGCAATGGACCGTACAATCTCTTCCAGGCAGATCTGCCGAAATATTTAGAAATTTTGTGTGGGTATTCAGGAGGCCGCAAGTACTTTGTTCCCTTGTGGGAAGGATGCTGCAACCGACACAGGGAAAATAAACGACTCCGGGAGAATAAAAAGAGATGCACAAATGAGAAGAAAAACGTATTCAGGCGCACGGCAACAAGTGGGTGGGCGCTTTCACAAATCTTTAAAGAAAGATGAACGAGGAGAACCTGTCGAAGGAATACAGCACATTACAGGCATGTGCGGCTTAAGATGCCTTACGCTTTCAGTAAGCTTGTACTTGGTCAAGATGCCCACCTGCATATGGCAATGATAATGATGCATGCGGTGGGCTCCCATGTTGTTCCAGCAGCGCGCCGTGGGAAATAAAGTCAGAAAGAGAAGGAAGAAGGAAGGAACGAAAAGAAAAACACACAAAATAAGAAGAAAATAAACAAAGGCGAAGGAGAAAATACAAAGAAATCAGCAAGGAATAAGGAGGAACGAATAAAACGAATAAAGAAAGGAAAATTGTGAAAATGAAGAAGAGACAACGACTGGAAGATATACAGAAAATAGAGAGAGAAATGAACAACAAAGACAAAGGAAGTTGTGGGTTTAATAAACTGGGAAAATCAAATGGGGAAAAAAAATAGAATTCATATAGGACATAATTAAATTGTTTTAATAATTTTTTACATGATACTTTACTTTGATAGACAGATGTATGATATTTATTCTAAACAGATATTTTAAGAACCTCTTCTGTATTTGTTACATTTGATTCTGATATGATTTATGCACATGAGACCAAATGAAGGAAGCATAACCAAGTTTCTTAATACTAAATGCATATATATATATATATATATATATATATATATATATATATATATATAATTTAAATGTTTTGACCTCACTACAAATCCTAACCTCTTATATGTATCTGCATGTTATAAATGATGATAACACTAATACACTTGAATGATTCTATTCTTTCTAGTTTTTCATCATTAATACACGATCCTGAGTAGATTTTTTGTGATTAGTACCAAGAAATGACACTTCTTAATATTAAATATAAGATCATTATCAGACTCGATTTATGTATCATATTCACGCCCTCTTGCAGTTTCATGGAAAATTTTTAATGCTGACTTCCTTACACAACTAAAGTTTTAAATCAGCTTCGTACAACGGACATCTCGAATGTTTTACTGTAAATCATTAATATATATTATGAATAACAAAGGTCCTAGTTTCGAACCTTGGGGTGTTTCTGAACCCTGATTCAGATTAGCGATACATTACATGTTTTTGAATACATATTAATGAATATAAAATAGCAACAAGTTAATAACAAAGTAATAAAAGTAATTTCGTCCTTGAAAACGCTCTGTATCCATAAAATCCGAGCAACTGTTCCAATATATCCGTGTTACACGCACGTCTTCGACGCAGCTCTGCAGTGCTCGGTTTTACGGATACAGGGAGAAGCACACAAAGGAAGAATGAACTAAATATTACTCAAAGACGGGTAAACAGGTGGAATGAAGAAGGAAGCTGCGTTGCTGTGGGAACCTGATGCTGAACGACGTTCATCTGTCTCAGGCATCGTAGATGTTACTTGGCTTGCGGCTTCAAAACCCGATACATACGTAATTTTCAAGCGTTCTTTACATGACGTGAAGAAGATTAAACCAAATATACGTATACAGGAGGTACATAGTAAGTAAAGCTATACCACTATACGCCATCTAGGCGCTAGGAGGAGAGTCGGTATAGCTCATACTCATTCTTAACCTTGGCACTAGGAGTGGTCAGCGTGACGCTCCGGCCGCATCTAAACCCCGGGAAAGGACCCCGATACCCATTGGGCAAGAGGCTTGGCGGGTTCCAGAAACGGTCTGAACGCAGAGGCCAGAGGAAAAATCCTCTGCCCCGTCGGGGATCGAACCCCGGTCGTCCAGTCCATATTCAATTAAAGAAATAAGGACATTTTAATAAAGTAAACCATTACGTACATTAGCATTGGCACGTGGTGAATTATAAAATCTAGTGCAGGTGTTCAAAATGACCACTGTCCATATCTTCCATAAACACAATACACGGAGATCGATAATAATCTATATTATTTCTCTTAATATTCTGTATTATTATTATTATTATTATTATAATATGTGTTCATCCTTTTGTGACTTTCTGTATATATTAATATTTTTAAGTTTAATACAAACTTAACACGACTTATAAAAACGAATTTTTTTTTTTTTTGTTGCGAACAGAAACCGAAGAAATTCTCGAAAAATTTCAGTCAGTTTACAGCTGTTTCCCCTACAACGCGATAGTCGCTTTCCTGGAAAACACTAAGTCATGGCAAAATTGTGTTACAGAAATCGTTAGTTGAATTGAAATTAAGGAATTAGGGTCAGAGAATTCGAATTAACCATCACGAATGTAATTTTTCTGTAGTAGTTTGCCGTATTTTAATTTGAATGCATTACTTTTGCATAATAAGTGTTTCGTGATAATTTTAAACAGAAAAAAAAATAAAAACTGATGCTTTTACATAACTGATTTTAAGGTTTACTTCTCTGAATTATTTTATTTTCTTTATTTTTGGTCGCGTTATATCCAGCATGCACCCGCGTCCCGAATACACGCGGTATAGAGAAATGACTGTGCACGTAACTCGACATGAGCCTATCACTGGAATTCGTGTCATTCTGCTCGTAGGCAATTTACTTCATGTATGAACATTGCCTACCCAGCAGAATGACATTAAACTTTTAATCAGAAAGTTAAGAACAACATCATCCGGTTATTCGGCTATTTGCCTGCTATTTTGAGAATTCTATTGGCTCCATTTTCATGCCTCGCCTTCTCTTCTGTTGCTGTTCTAAATATCCGTGGGAATCTGTGAACATGATTTTGAATATTTGTGTTTCATTAAAGCAAGGACCTTCTGGAGCAAGACAGTAACTATCAGCTTTGTACATTCGTTAATAAACACTCCGAAGGAATAACCTAAATCGGTTATTGTGTCATTCTGTTGGCCGTCAAGGACATGTGGACACGAGTCGCTGGACTTGATTAGAAAGCCAAGGGCTTGGCAGTGTTTGTTTCCAGGAAATCCGACGATACACCGGTAGCATACTACTGAAATGCCACACGTATAATTAAGGTTGTCTGGCACACTCGGACTGTACAAGATGGATGGCTGCAAAACTGGCACAGGCTCGTCTCCTGGAAGGTTCATCACGGAAAGAAACCTACAAAAATGTCCAAGGATTCTAAATCAGACGTGAGAATTAAATAAAGAAATGAAATAGTGAGATATTAAAAAAGACGGCTGTCTTCTGGGTCGTTGCGGCGTTTAGTCTGGTATAAGTTTACCGACGTTTCAGAGGTCCTTGCTGTCTCCACAGGGTGAATCATCGCCCTGATGATGGAGGTAGCAAGGACTTCTGAAACGTCGGTAAACCTCTACCAGATTACACGGTGTAACAACCCAGAAGACAGCCATCTTCAAACTCACTGCCGTGAAAATCTCAAATCCTACATAGATATTAAAGAACTTCAGACGCTCGTATGCTCACTGTCGATGGTCGATGGTCGATGGTCGATGGCTACCTTCAACGAGAATACAGAAAGAAGAAAGGAAATCAAGTATTTAAGATACGACACAAATACCCAAGGAAAGGAAGAAGAAAGACAAGGAAAAACGTAGTGAAAGGGCTAGAGAGAAAGATTCTTTAAAAGAAGGAAAAAAGAGAGAAAGAGAAATAAGACAAAACAGACTTAAATATGAAGAAAGGAAACAAGAATTAAAACAAAGAAATAATAAAGCATATAAAGGTATCATCGGGGGGGGGGGGAGGGGGGGGAGAAGCAAACAAGGAAGGAAGAAAGAACGAACGAAATACTTGGAAAAAGAGAAAGATAGGCTTAAATAAACACGAATTAAAAGAATAAAGCACAGAAGGATAGAAACAACGGAATATAAATAAAAGACAAAGAAAGAATTAAAGATAAGTAACAAAACTTAGGGTAGAAAGAGAAAGAAATACAGCGAGGGAAGGAAACAAGGAAGACAGAACGATACAACAAGGAAAATAAGAGAATGAAAGGACGAAAGAGTAAGATAAAGGCGAGGGAAACCGAGGAAAATACCACACCCATATCAGTTGATGCATTATTATTTAATTAGCGAGCTGCTCGGAATCTGCTGGTGGAAGGATGTGGTTTAGGGACACGATACCGCCTAGGTCATCTGGTCGCAGATAACCTTAACAGGAAAAGAAAAGATATTCGGCAGCCACCGAAAAATAAACCATAAATAGCCCCAAAACACCGGAAATTGCTGTTCACTTCTTCAACGATTCACAGAATTTACTACGATGTCATACAAGATGCTTCCGCTCCTCTAGGGACGAGGCTGCTCCACAGCCCTTCAACGTAATGTAACGTAACGTAAGGAAACGTAGCCCTTCAGTCGGTTTGTCAAGGCTTTCTCTGCTTTTAACTCGTCGTAGGGTCCAACATCCGTGTTCACGTAAGTCCACCATTGGACCTTGCAAGCTCACCCAAATTGGGGTTCCATAAGATGGAGAATCTGTTGGTCATTCAGTGTGAAGAGAGGCTAGATCCATTCTGAACAAGGACTGATGATCGCTCAGTTACGAAGACAATGCAAGCCTATTAAAGAACCAGAAGATTCATATTATGTTCAGACGAGGCCGCCAAGGGAATCTATCCTGAGTTACCCCATAACCCCACTTCAAATGTCCTCAAGATATGTTTTAATATTATTGTACTTGCTACTTCTCAGTTCAAAATATTTTGTCTTCCCGTCTGATTTCTAAGAACCTAAAGATTAAAATATACAAAACAAGAATTCTACCTGTTGTTTTGTATGGGTGCGAAACATGGTCTCTCACTCAGAGGGAGGAACGCAGATTGCAGGTGTTTGAGAATAGGGTGTTGAGGAGGATATTTGGGCTTATGAGAGAAGACGATGGGACATGGAGAAAACTGCATAATGACGAACTTAAAAATCTCTACTCCTCCCCCAATATCGTCAGGGTGATTAAGTCGAGAAGAATGAGATGGGCTGGGCATGTAGCGCGCATGGATGGGACAAGAGGTGTGTACCGGGTATTGGTTAAGAAACCTGAGGGGAAGAGACCGCTGGGGAGACCTAGACGTAGATGGGAGGATAATCTCAGGCGGGATGTATGGGAGATAGGAGTTGAAGGCGACTGGATTTTGTTGGCCCAGGACAGGGTCCGGTGGAGGGCTTTGGTTAATTCGGTGATGAACCTTCGGATTCGGTGAGTCATCTAGTTAGTTAGTTAGTACACGAACGCCCAGGCCTCACAAGTGGATATCCTCTTTTCAGGGTTTTCGCTAATATTTTATACGCATTTCTCATCTCTTCCCAGCAAACCTCATGTCTCGCCTATCTCGTCCTCCTTCACTTCATAGCTCCTTGGTGACGCTCAGTGAGGAGCAGCTCGGCTTGCATTCACAATTTGTACACAAAGAAAATGAAGGACAGAATTTCATCTATTGAATCTCAGTTACGTTTCGCCATGTTAAGGCAGACTGTGGACTTACTCGGCTGGTAAAGAACCGAAAGGGGACATTAAATTAGTGTCGTTAGAGGGTTGTCAGGGTGTAAGGACACGCAGTATCCTTTCGACAAGTTTATACGAACAATTTAACAAGAACCGCAACCCCAAATGGAACTGTCTTCATCAAGATTTGATCGTTGCTGAGCTGATCAACTCCACGCTGAAGGGTTAAATTACCCTACTGTTTGTTTAATAATGATTTAGAAAACCTACAATAGAGGAGACCGAACATCTAATTCGGATTGTAGCGCCAAGAAGACAGAATACTCTCTTTAAGAATGTCCGAAGTGCGTGCAGATTTTTTACCTGTGTGTACTTGGTTACCATGGAAACGCGAAAAGAATATCCTCATTATCAGGAAGTGTATAACCATTCTCTCTACAAGTCTTAATGAATTGGTGGACTTCGCCAGCACCATTTTCTGTGTAAGTACACAGATAATGATAATAGCAATAATAACAATAATAGGTCTAAAGCTTTCACCTTCTCACAAAATCCTGTTCCTTCTAACTGCGGTCGCCAAAACTGTTTACCTAAAGATAAGAAGCGGTGACTGAAACTAACAATCTGCATGGAACAGAGCCCTTCTTGAGGAGCTAGTAGTCGCTCACCTGGCCAAGAAAGTTTCATTATCATGTTTGCAAAAACTCACCACTGGGACTTGAAGTTATCCAAATCAATCGAGTCTACGTCTTCATTCACTACTTTTTTAAGAGCAGTTTTATTTGACAACTGGGGTTCGATTCCTGACACAACATCCAGATCGAATCGTCACAAAAATTTTCAAAACATTACAAAACGTAACAAAATACACAAACCTAACCTAACCTAACATAACTTAAACTGCTAACTTAAGTGGTGCTGAGTTAAGCATTGGGGCAACTTCACCTTTACCTCCCATCTGTTGGAAGTCGCTGTGGGAAGAGCTCACTTGGCATATCGATCTCAGTGAGAAGGGAGGATAACACTAAAACATATTATCATCGTGTCCGAGTACGTGCAATCTGAATTAAATTTGCTAAGTGTCGTTTCCAATTTTGGAAGTGTGCGATGATCATACGAGTTTTATAAAGCACTTTGATAAGAACAACGTAAGAAAGACTCTGCACTTTGGTATAAGTTATTGCTTTATTTACAATTCATTATCAGACAGCATTAACATCCAGCAGATAATGGGAGGAATTTAGGTCATCAAGTATCAGTGTTCTTCGCTGGAATAGATGGCGCATGTCATCTGGATATTATGATTAGGAAGAAAGCGATTAAAACCGGAAAAAATTAAGGAGCAAAGGAGGGAAAGAAATAAACAAGAAAAAGAGGATAAGAAAGAAAGATGAGACTAAACAGGTGGGATACATATATAAAGCAAAGTAATTATCAGACAAAGAAACCAGCATTTTCATTTGGTGGTGTAATCATGTTTTTTTTTTACGTTAGGTCAATGAATTATTTGATAATAGGGTCTACAGGAATAGTTGTATCTCTTATCTTTTTGCCTTCCTTCCTTCTCCTCTCAGTTCCATTTATATTCATAAGTTCTGCAGACTCGGAGTCGTTCACCTGAGTGAACTTCAACCGTATCTAAAGATTTCATTATGATGTAACGCGCGCGACACATACGAACTAAGTCTCCGTATTATAAACGTTCAATTCACGACGTTTCCTGTTAACGCAATTTGTACATCTACGTATTCTTTTTCAGAACTCGTAAGGTATTTTCTACGAACGGACGCCTAACCGCGTACATTATCCCTGCCGGAGCTAGACGCTGTCTTTGCACGATGTTGCTTGTTGCGAACTGTACAGACAACGGTAGACATTTATAAATATTTCATTATTTATCATATAATATTATATTATCAGGTATATTTCTCGACGTCAAAACTTCGCCCACACCGGCCTTGGACCCATCCAGTATCCCACATTCATTTTTGTTTCCAGGAAGGTGATACAAAGAGTGGGGGCAACAAGGTTTGGACATAAATGGAAGAAAATTAGTAAATATTGGAATATAAACGTTTATTCTTCTTATTATAGCATGTTTATTTAAGATTTGTACCACTGTAAGATTTGCCATGACGTTTCAGAAACTTTCCCTAATATAATTCTTGTGCTCTACTCGATTAACCATAGTTTTGTCGAATTTACGGTTTTCACGGTGGTGAGTCTGAAGATGGCTGTCTTCTGGGTTGTTACACCGTGTAGTCTGGTAGAAGTTTACCGACGTTTCGTCCTTGCTACCTCCATCATCAAGGCGATGAGTAAGCCCCCGGAAGACAGCCATCTTCAACCACAATTTTGTTTTCCATGGAATTTCTAAAAATAATTACATCCAGAGGAAAAATAACCTATATGAACAATTGTTTTACATAAAATACTTGAACAAGTGCGAAATTTATTGGCTGAGTATACG
The DNA here is from genome assembly GCF_977971745.1 of Zootermopsis nevadensis. Classification (NCBI taxonomy): domain Eukaryota; kingdom Metazoa; phylum Arthropoda; class Insecta; order Blattodea; family Termopsidae; genus Zootermopsis; species Zootermopsis nevadensis. The sequence goes on along the minus strand of NW_028259149.1, from coordinate 14,028,392 downwards.
CTACGAAAGAGACAATATATTAATATAAATTAAATTTATTTAAATATTTATGTGAAACAATTAAAACACACTGATAGGAAAATGAAATAAAACCCTTTCTAAACCATACAAACCTAGAAATAAATGGTTACAGTCCACGACTGTAATCTTGAGACTTGTGGGGTGAGGAGGTGGGGTGAAGGAGGACTTGAGGACTTACTGCATTCCTTGCAAGTCTCAAGATTACAGTCGTGGACTGTAGGCTGTAACACTTGAAAATATTGCCTGAAAACCAGTCCTGAAGCTGCTGTAGCGAAATATAAAACACAACCCAAAGGACAGAAGATACCAAAACCACTAATAAAGATATGGGACAGATTTTAATTCTTGCTACTGGAACAGATCAATAGCTTAATCCACGATAACGATATGAAACTAATAGTCTTTCAAACGATTAAGAAATTCTACAAATTTAATGGAACCCAAAGATTCAGTACCGTGCTGACAAGAGCCCGCCACTGGACCATAACTTGGTCTTATCCTCAGACATATTTAAAATATTTTTTGTATTATAATCCCATTCATGTACCGGTCACCAAAGTGTTCTTTCTCTTTCAAAATCTCTCGAAGGTGACTGTCGTCTGGGATTTTGCGCCGTATAGTCTGGTATAAATTTACTGACGATTCAACGGTGCTTCTTGCTTCCATCATCAGGACGATGATAATTCGTCATCATTTCTAAAATTGTTTTATATTTTTCAGAAAGAATTATTTCATCACGTACCCATTTTCTAGCCGCTTGTCGATTTCTTGCCCACACCCCACCTCATTCCATTCACATTTTTTTTCCGGACAAACAGACAAAATAAATATCATCCACATGACGTCTTCCATATCTGTACTGCTGTTGCACATATTTTGGCAGCGGATGTGCTTCTGACTGACTAATATTTACTCTGGTAAGCGAGCATTGAACTTGGTCTGAGCGATGCAAAGACCCTCTCTAAGTAACAGCCTACTTGTTTATGTTCTTTCCACGTGGAGCCTACATGGCGACTGTAACCTCGAAATCAGCTGATCACGTACCATAGAAAAAGTAAATAAACAACACACACTGTTTAAGAGTTCTTAATTCTTCTTCGTGTACATACTAAGAGATCCTCAACTAAACACCATGATCGAAGTTCCTTCAGTAAAGATCTGTTGTAAAATTCTCCTTTGACTTCAGAGTCATACGATGGAGTTTTTGGGAAATGGAGATATACCTCTTAACTTGGAAACAGTTTTAGAGTAGTCGGGTCGAATCTGTGCGTTTGAGGAGCGGGAGCGGTAAGAAAATGTATACTGTCCATGCTGATAAGATTATTTCTCAGCGGCGGTGTTTCGTGGCTTGCTGTTTAATTTCCTATGTCAGTAATATCTTTGGTTTAGACAGTATACAGAAAGTGACGTAGGAAAAGCGCACGTTTGGTCCCGGGCACTGTACATGAAAGTGACTGGTCAACTTCGCTCTCTATGCGCAAAAGGAAAGGAGAGGATGTGCCCAGAGCTAGTCTGAACTTAATGACGATGAGAAAAATTCAAATCCTTCTGGGAGTCAAACTCTGGAAGTTCACATTGAAGCCAGTCATTTTCGGACTGACCTGTCCTGACTTACGACAGATTTTTTAAACGGAAGATAATGTAAGCGTGTTAAGAATAATAACATATAGAGCGTGTAGGGGACACAAGAAATGCACACAGTAATGTAGGAAATTCTTTTGGAAAACGGCAACTCGACCGTACAGAGGCGTCGAGATTACTCGACTTCGATCTCGTGGTCTCCCACGTTTTCCTCCAATCAACGAGCACTGGATAGAGCCGGTGGCAACAACCCCGAGGACGAGCAGTTCGGGCGTTCTTTGAGTGGATTTTAAATTCACATATTCTGAGAATGGGAGATGGATGCAATGGTCCTGGATTTTTTCCCCAGAAAAATTGTAAACATAGAATTAAGCTTCGTGTATGGTGATTATATGCACCAGCAACACTCTACAGGTACTCCCAAAACCAAATGTTGCCAATATCTGTAAAATAGTTCCGAAGATAAAACCTACAAAGAAGCACAACATCCCCACTGTGCGTTACTTTTCCACTTAATGCGAATAACCCATGAAAGTCAAATGGTGTAAGAAATTGGTTGTCGAGATAGTCACAAAGTTCAGAACGTTAGAAAAGGAAACCGGAGCGATAAACATAGCTCAGTTGAAGTCTGAAAACCTTATAAAACGAGAACCATACAAATACTACACAACCCTTGTTAAACGCAGCCCCCTGGCACAATACAGTCTGTCCGCATACTCAACCAGTTTCCTGCACCACTGGTAAGGGCTTCTGCTTAAGACGTAACAGCAACAAACAGGATAACTGCAGTCACTTGTCGGCTTATTACACGTTCTTTGCGAACAAGACAAGTTTCTGAAATGAACGCACATTGGAAATTAAGGGGAACATTCACTGAGCACGTGTGACAACAGAGCAATAAGAAATGAAAGGAAAGGAAGTTTGTAGAAACTGCATTTGAGCAATCTCATAATTTGTGCAGGGCGGGTTCTTTGAACACGGTAATGAATCTTTAAATTTCACAAAAGACGGAGAATTTGTTTACTAGCTAAGCAACTGCCAACTTTTCTTCATGGAAATACTCGTAACGAGCCATATTTAGTCTTATTAATGGTAATTCAAATGGACGTTGTAAACGAACACTGTAGAGTAGTAGGCTTAGGGGTTCTCGCAGCGGTGAGTACGAAGATGGCTGTCTTCTGGATTGCAACGCCGTGTAGTCTGGCAGACGTTAGAAGCCATTGCCACCTCCATCATCAGCCATCGCCCTGTTGATGGCGGCAACAAGGACCCCTGAAACATTGATAAATTTCTACCAGACTACACGGCGCTACCACCCAGAAGACAGCCATCTACTTGTGCAGTAAAATTATAAAGATCCGGACCCTTGGGGGGGGGGATCGAGACATGGAAACACCCAGCGGGTACAAAACCAGTCTGCAAATAAAGGCTGTTATTGTGAAGGTAAATCTAAGAGTGTAGATGGTACCGTACAGAAAGAGAGGTACCACCTGTCTGTAACGGCCGGTCTCGATTTTTTTAATCACAGTAACTTTACTTGCAAGTCTTGCCTGGTGAGCCACAAGTCCTTGGTAAGATTCGCTCCAATGAACCCCTTCTGCTACTGTACATGTGCTCATGCTGGAATTATATGGGGTTAGGGGTTTGAACCGCTGCAGAATTTAGAGAGCAGGAATAAATGCAAACTAAAAGAGAGGAGGAGAGACGAATTAATAAGGAAGGGGAGAAGGAGAGAGAAAAGGAAACAATAAAAAGGAAGAAGGGGCAATGAAGGAAGTCCATACGCATCACCACTTTGGAGCAGAAAAGCCAAGCTGCAACTACACTTTTCCAGTTCACGAAAATCTGTTATCTTTATGAAAACAACTGTTACTGGAGCCCTGGAAGAGGGCAACTTGGGGCGGAGGGTGGGGAATCTGTTACGGTTTATTCAGCGGCGCACGGGGCACGTGTGCAGCTCTGCAGGTGAGGCCATCCCCTGCAACTGACGCCAACAGTCTTCTCAGTTGCACTGAATGAGATCTGGTTTCCTGAAAAGGTAAAGTTTTCCCTTGGCATAACCTCCGCGACAAAAGATGTTTAGAGCTTGGGCCCCAGAACTATACGCAAGTCAACGGTCAGCTTCACTCTCCGGCCGCTTTGCACCTGAAGATACAGTCGGCAGTACCCACCGCCTGAAAGGCTTGAGGCCATGATGGTGTATAAAGGGCGTGGAGATAAGGCTCCACGAATTTTGGCACTGGAAGCAAATGAAGGGCAACCTCCCGCTCCGGCCGATTCATCCATCTACTAGACAGAAGGGTGTGCGAGTTTCGCAGCACGTGTTGTCCTCTTTGAGAATCGAATCCCTGCCATCAAGTCAGTGTTACCTGTACATAGTTCAAAATCTGTAAAATCCCTTTTTCCACAATAACAGATTTCAAAGTACAAAAAACAATAATTTCCAGAAAATATTAGAGGGATATTAGAAGGAATAAAAGCGAGACCTAAATGGGCAATTTAGGATATTATTTGTGTATTACACAGGAAACTTTGTTTTGTCAGCTGTGATGGACTGGACATGCAGTGCGAATGAGGTGGACATATCTATTGCAACTCGAAAGACAAAGGACATGGAAGGATCAATGAAATTAATCTTAAGAATACTAATTGTGGGATTTTGTGGTGGATGGAACTAACTGAGGATCGTATCCAATGGCAGGCTTTGAAATTGAAGGGGTTGAGTTTTTGGGAATCTACTATCACAACATCGATATTTAAGCAGGTGACTTAGTTATTAGTTACAAAATACTCCATAATTTCGAAATGTATTTTTTGCGATATTGTACGATACTCCGCGCAGAGTCAGAGGAGCTCTTGTGAGCATGGCAATGAACCTCCGGGCTCCAAAGAAAGGGGAATATTTTCTTGAATAACTAAGTGACTATCATCTTCTCAAGAAAGACTCTGCTCTAAGACATTAGTATACGAAAATAAATTTTTTGATATAATGTTGAAATAAAAGCCGCAGATCTTCAAAACACGATGTTTGAGTACTGATTATCTAAATGACGATCCTGTTTTCAGAAAACCAACGAAGTTCGATTTAAGCTCCACGTAACGCTGTAATGATACCCGACCGACATGGACTATTATTAAGCCCACCCGACAACTGGAATCAGTTATGTAAGTCACTTCACCGCAGTCCGATTCGACCCCTGCAAGGGCATAGAGAGATTTCGTTATGTCACGGCCGGATTATCATGGCTAGAAAAGGAGATAGAATAGCCGACACTTTTCTATTCAACTAAGAAGCAGCTGTTTTTAACGAACTCAAAATGCTAACAGCAGCGTTTCGGCGGTGATGCCTATTTTAAAGGGAACAAATGCACATTACAAAAGTCGTCGTTGCTTGTGGCAGAGCCTGCGTGATATTAATTTCTACTGGCGACGATTTCTGATAACATTAAAAAGAGAAATATCTGTCTATCAGTTTATCTACCTACCGATCATTTAATTCAACCAGTCTACCTAATCTATCCACCCATCAACCATCTAATCCAGCCAATCTGTCCAATTCACTACTTCATGCATTTATCCTAATCAGCCACCAGCAGCCTATATGATAAATTAATGATGAATGTAAAAGAATATGAGAGGAAGCTGCTGTGGCCTTATTTATGATACCAACCCGGTATTTGCTTGGTGGGACTGAGTTAAAACCTCAGTTAGGATAGCCGGTCTCCGAGAAGACATTTTAACCCGGAATTTCCGAAATTGGAGTGCTAACCAGTCGGCCCAGTTGGGTTTGGCAGTGTTCTTATATGTTTATTCTTTATATATACATATCGACAATGAGAGTGTTATTTATTCTTTCGTCTTTTTTATTCCCCTGTCCTTTCTGTACTCCTACTGAGTATTCCCCATTTTACTCAATTTTTTTATAATGTTTTGTGAAAAAGAACAATAGTGGATGACGATGCTAGCTGACAGAATTCGCTTCAGGACATAGAAACAGACGAGGCATGCAGATGTAAAGTCCTACTGCGCATATGAAGAGAGTGTACTAATAGATATTTTTAAACGCATAGTAGATCGATACTTTAAAGCAGATCTATTTTTTGTTATTTTCGGTGATTGGAATGCGCCTTCTCTTTTTCTATTTTGAAACTGGGTCTCGTCGGAAAACTCACCTCCACTCCACAGCCGAGCTGCATGCACGCAGAATGTCTCAGCCCTCTAATTAAATAACGCGCTGCGCTACGTCACGTTGTCTGATCGGCACTTGTTCTGGTCCAGCCCCTCCGCCTGAGTGTAAGAGTGACGTACAGAACAGTGAATTGTCTGTACATGTTGTACTGAACTCATTCAAACACAATCTGACAACCTGCGATTACTCAGCTAACGCAATAACTGACTACAGTCTAAATGACCATGAACCCACGAGCCGGTCTACTTCCGCTGTCGCAAAGTTACAGGTGGAAGACGTAGTGCCGAGATTAAGAAAACTATCTGACTTTATTGTTTTTATGTAGCGATACTTGACTCCTATTCAGACATCAGTCTGATGTGAAGATAAACATAAGCTATTTATTTTTAAAGAACCAAACGGGACGCATAAACACACTCTGTGGGTGACCTAAAGGGTTATTGAACTTTAAAGCAGGTGGTACGTATAGTTACCATGAATATTAAACAGAACGTGAGTGTGGGATTTCTGGTGAAGGCAGGAATAGAAGTCGCATCCTCTGATTATTTATGGAGTTTAATCATGCGGACGGATAGCAATGCCCCCGTATTTGATGGATTTTGTGAAAGAATGCACAGGGACAGACAAAAGACGTGAAATTCTCTTTCGGAAACATCCCCGCCTTGCAGAATGTCACAGGCCCGGCAGGTGTTTCCATTCACATCGCGAACAAAGTATACTGACATGAAGTGTGGAGATGTGTCATTCTTGCTGTACTGACAGCCACCGGACCCTCTAATCAACATTCGATGGGTTACCGTGATTTAACGTTCCTCCCCTTGGAAAAGAAGATTGGGGAGTGTCGGTGGTAGGGTGACGGTGACGGAGTGAAGCACAAAGGAAGGAAGGAAAGAGGAATATAAGTGAAGATGACAGCTGCGAAGGGAAAGGAGGGTAAAACAAGAAGAAAGAGGAATATGGCCAAAATCAGGAAGACGAAGAACTTATAGCAGGATGAAAAGGAGAATGGAGAGAATATGAAGATAATAACAAGAAGCAGAATTAAAAATGAAGGAAGCGGGATGAGGTACATGAAGGAATAAGCGAATGGTGAAGATGACAGTAAAGAAACAGAAAACCAGACAGGAGTAAATTTAGAGGGAAAATTATGAGGAGAAAGATTATAAAACATAGGAATAGATCAGACTGACCATATGAAATAGCCTTTCTTCAGAAACTGACAGTCGCTCAGCTGACCAAGTCTTTCTCCATTTTATAGAATTCTACTGACAGTCACTGGTTTACAGATTTTGACAGCATCAGTCAAAACAGCCCCTGCCTTGCTTTTGCGCTATTTCCTACTTATTCCACCGCTAACTCGAAATTTGTTGAATGCCTGTCACTATACCTTGTGCACTTGTTATCTGTTCTTCCCTATTTACGCCACTTCCTTATTCGTCTGCCTTATCAAACATTCCGCCTCTGTCTCCAACGAACTGTGTGCTTATCCATGACTTCTTATTAATCTTTCTTTATTTAGACCGTGTTCCAATGTTTATACTTTATTTTCACTCAATAAATGTCTGAAGCCTTCAGGCACTTTAAAACTAGTCGGGTATTAAAACCTTTGCCATTTGCAAGCACACAGAAAAGATCTCGGATGCAAATACGCGGGATGAATTACGAACAGACATAATTCTGTATGCATGAAAGTCAATGAAATCCTTGAGGATGGCTGTATTGTGGATCGAAGCAGCCTGTAGTCTGGTAGAAGTTAACCGACGTTTCAGAGGCGCTTGCTGCCCGCCCTGGTAATGTTACTAAGACGGCAATGATAATTCGGGTTCCATCCAAGGCGAAGAATTTTTAGTCTAACTGATCGATTATCTTCCCAAAAAGAAATTTGCTTCATGCTGATAGGTTGAGATGCACACGCTCACTACCCAACCCTTCTTCTCGCTTCGGAGGATATAAATAAAGCCCCAACACAACGCCTGGCTGGCTGTAGCTGGCTAATGCTACACTTATGCATTGTTCCAGTGTATGGCGTACCAGTGAAGAACGGAAGTTAGACAGAAGACTTTTTAGTTTTTAATTTCCTAAGTGTTAGCCGGGGTAACACGGCTAACACGGTTAACAAATACGCTCCGCCCCTTGTCAAGACACTCAACAATCCGGACGTGATGCAGACAGATTTTCAAACATACGTCAAGTTGTCCCCACACTGACTCGCTCGGTTTTACGTGTTATTTCTGTGCTGTTTATTAGACCTGTCAACAAGGGACGGAGGATGCAAATTTAAAGGAAAACTAACTAACTTCCTGGTAGCAGAACCAGTAGGTCCAACACCGACAACACCAAAGCCCGCCATCGGACACGATCCAAAGCCAACTCCATCCATTTTCCATCCTCACATCCCACCTCCCTAAGATCCATCTTGATATTATCCTCCCATCTCCTTCTTGGTCTGTCCAGTGGTTGTTTACCAGAAGGGTTTCCACCAGAATTCTGTACGCACCCCTTGCCTCCCCACGCATGCCACATGTCCAGCCCATTGCAGCTTCCTAGATTTCACTATCCTCATTATGACGCAGCTCCTCGTTATGTAATATTTTAAATTCCCCACTTATTCCATTCTTCCTAGGTCCAAATACCTTCCTAAGCAACTTGTTTCCAAATATTTGTAATTTAAGTTATTCCTTCAAGGCAAGAGAATATGTTTCACAACCATACAAGACAAGGGGAAAAATTATTGTTTTATATACTTGATCCTTAGTTTATCAAATCTAAAACTTCTTGACGATGGTGAAGAGTCAATTGAATAAAAATTTCCTTGGATATTATCCATCGTCTAGTAAATATAAAACGTAAAACGATGTTTCTGAGATGGGACTCTATCTCCGTCTTCAGGTTCCTACACAGTTGGGCCCACTAGATAGAGCTAATCCCTATCTCCGGACCGGAGCTCTATCTAGTGGGCCCAACTGTGTAGGAACCTGAAGACGGAGATAGAGTCCCATCTCCGAAACGTCGTTTTACGTTTTATATTTACTAGACGATGGATAATATCCAAGAAATTTTTTATTCAATTGATCCTTAGTGTTCTGGATAGCAAACGAGATAATAACAGTTTCTGAACTGAATAAAAACAAGAGTTTCCCGAATGCATTCTACTCTGAACTTCATCAGGGACCTCATTTTTGTAATTGTTGTTCACAGACAAATTTTGAAACGAAGATTTCTGTCTTCTGGGTTGTTTCGCTATGTAGTCCGGTCGATGTTTACCAACGTTTCAGAGGTCATACTGCCTCCATCATCAGGGCGGTGAGTATGAAGATTTCTGTCTTCTGGGTTGTTTCGCTATGTAGTCTGGTCGATGTTAACCAACGTTTCTAAGGTCATACTGCCTCCATCATCAAGGCGATTCATCGACCATACTACACAGCGCAACAACCCAGAAGACAGAAATCTTCATACTCACCGCTGTGAAAACCTCAAATTTTACACATTTTGAAACATTTTCAAATGATGTGTTAAGTTTAAATGTGTTTCGCCGTTGTTACTGACGTCGATTTCATATATCGTCCATGTATTTAGTTTTGTTAGGTTTGAAGAAAAATATTTTAAATTCTGCTTACAGCGAATTGCAGTAAATCTTACTTGTCAAAGGCCTACGCTCTTGGTCCAGTACACGTGCCACAGCGTCTGGGTGCATCTGAACTTCCAGCATTGTGAAATCTGTTCCATACATTTGCTCCGTGACCCGCTCTTCACCTACCGATTAGATGAAGTTATGGGGTAAAACTGGGAGTTTCGAAAATTACTTCACACTCGTCTTCATGGTCTATAATCTACTCGTCGGAAAACATAATTTAAATTAACGTAGAATTTAAATAATCGTTCAATGCTTAAACGAATTTTTCTTTGCAGCAGGTGTAAGAATCTGTTCGGTACATTATACACCATAACAGTAAATAGACCGATATGTTATTCAATTCCATGGTTAAGTGACGTCATTAAATAGTTCTCTTCACTTAGCTGATCAAGAAATTCCCTGATTTTAGAGGACCCAAAAGTTTAAAAACGTGTTTAGGAAATATCATGAGTCAGCTGCATCCAGCTCACACACTCAGATCCCATCTACTTCTAGATCTCCACAGTAGGCTGAGTTTAAAATTAAAATAAGGTGCATAGTCTTATTTTCCGTCACGTTCTCTCATCCGATCTTTATTTTATATATCCCAAGGATATTAGTAGTAAAGAACACAAATTATTACTCTGTTCATTACTTAGGCATGTAATTTTTTCTCCATCTTTTGTATCACTTTATCTTTGTTCGGTAGTAAATGTATCTTATGCGATCAAAATTTAATTTGTATCGATTCGAGACAGTTTCTTACTCTGTGGAAAGAAACAAATGTAGGCTATTTTACAATAAAACGACGGAGAAAGAACTTGGATCTGTGAGACATGAGATTGAAGACTGTTATTAATGCTCTTGTTATTAGTTCAGAATGTGGAGCACTCCTGTCACAGGCAAAACTTGTAACGTGCCCCAAATAAAGTACTTTAACTCGTATAACTCAGCTACCCTACCCCAATTCTTTCTTGAAAATAATAAGTATTATTCATAACTTTATGTTATAATAGAAAATTTCCAGTCACGAATGACGGGAAAATCTAAAGCAGTACTTTAAAAAACACAGTTTATTTAAAAATGTAACAAAGTAGCAAGAAACATTAACATCAATTACAAAAATTCCGAAATGTTAACACTTAAAAATATTATACAAATTTAGGCTTTGACGGAGACTGAACTCGAAGAAGTCCCCAGGGGTCAACAACGGAGAAGGTATCCGAAAAGTTGGGTTTCTGTTCAGAACTGACACGGATTTCTTGCCCGAGAAAATTTCATCGACTTAAGCACATATTTTCTGCGTTGCGTAGAAGTTCAGAGGGCCATGGATTAGTGCACAGTGTTTTATTTCAGAACATTTATTCCACAAAGCAGCATGCAAGAGTTAACTAATAGCGTATAATAACATTTATTATTACTGCATATCTTTGCTTGATTGAAGCATAACGCAAAATTTCTTGAAACGCAATCTCAAGGTACCTACTCTGTTGGGTCCCTTAGATAGAGCTAGTCTCTCACCTGAAGACGGAGACAGAACCCGCCTCCGAAACGTCGTGGGTTTTAAAGAACAGACGATGGAAAATGTCCTGACAATGAATAATTTTAAGTGTAAACTACTGTCGGCAAAACCCTTTATAATTGAATTATAATAAATATATAAAATAGTAGGCCTTTCTAACAGCGTTTCTATGGCAACGGTCATGCCATACCATAAACCCAAAATCCCTTAACAGCAAATAATCATGGTTACATGACAATGATAATAACTAACACACATTCAAAAACATTATCACGTAAGGCCTAAAATCCCTTAACTTTACATGATGACCAACCAACCAACACTGTTTACCCTTTAGACAGATTTTATCTAGGAGCGTTAAACCAGAAATGTCTGGATATCTGATGGATCTTGTTCTGTATCTTCAGTCACAGCAGCACCGTAGCCCCAGTACAGAGTGCGACAGGCCTGTATTTGTATTACAGCCTATATTCCAAGTCCAGACACTCTTTGGATCTCCCGCCATGCACTCTCTCGTTTCTCACTTCAAATTCCTGCGATGTTATCGTCCTCTTCAATTTATGGGTTTGACTTTGGTGGAAAAGAACAGAAGAAACAAAGTGTTTCGAAATAAAGAGACTTCACTTTCCTTGTCAATACATTCAGTGCGAATGGTAACACTGAGATTGCAGGGCGGGACGATCCAAATGCTTGGAGTCGTCGTGCAAGTTCACACTTCGATGTACTGTTATTTCTTGTTTTAATATTAATCATGTTTTAATCAGATTGTTGGTACAATTTAGACAGCAAAATGCATTTTTACTGTCATGACAATCAGATACCTTTTTCCTCATGCACTAAGTGACAGCTTATTCGTTAACGAGGTCTATGTTTATGTGTTCGTATGTATGTTCGCTTATAGTCCGAGAAAGGATAAGACAGTTTTCGACAGACTTGGCACACTTATTACTTGAGATCAGTAAGAGAACACAGGAAGGTAAAACCTCCGGAAAAGTGTCCTGAGTTCTGTTCCCGCCGAGGGTGGTTCTTGTAGCTCGGAAATCATGCATGACAGAAGAACGACGCAAATACTTTTTTGTTTTGATCAGGTGATTACAGGTAACAAGGTTAGAAACACGAAAACTATTCCGGTCTCGAGTCTCGGTGTTGGATTTAGAAATAATTATGATAATGATGATGACAATTTTTCTGTGACAGTCAACGATGCGTATCGAGTAATCAGGCCAATTGTAAGACTTCGAACAAAGGTGGATAAGAAGCATTTGTAAGAATTTCCCCGCTGTAACACTGCGAGAGCGCTGTTAGTATTACACAATTCCAGTTTTCAATTGCTAGTACTCTAGTCGTTTTATGTAAAATGTTTCAATTAAGACAAAGCTAAAGAATTTCCCTGTCGTACGGAATAATTTAACACTGATTCCAGTACAACAGAAAATATACAAACAAAATTTTGCCAATTTGTGTCATTGTCGGTTTTTTCAGTTTGATATCCACTTAATTATTATTTGATTAGGTATTATTATTACAATATCAAATGTCACTGTTCATACACACGTCATAAAACCACATAACGGGGTTTGAGGTGAAAGTCAACGCATTCTTCAACATTCCACTCCGTGGCTGCTTTAACCCCGGGGAGAGCAGTCCTTTGTTCCTGTAACAGATTCACGACTGGGTGATCCTCAGAGTCTGTATGAGCGTGGTGACAAAGAAAAAATCCTTGCCTCTGTCGGGAATCGATCACAGATCTTCCACACGAAACCAGTTACTAACCGACACATCCTATCAGATTTAAATTAGCTTTTCATGGCTTTCACACATTCTGTATTTTATGTACAAGATAGAAGCATCGCATGGACCAGGACGACAGATTTCTGTCTCCATAAACGTCAGTCTTTAATTTAATGAGCCAAATTGCTGGTGCTACTGTTATTATACTGGATACTGGGAACGACCCGTTCTTCAAGTGCCTGAGCACTGCGGGTCCCAACTTTTTTTAGTTGCCTTGATCTATAGACATTCGGTAGGACTCCTTGGACGAGTACTATTGTTGTTGTTGTTATTATTATTATTATTATTATTATCTGGGGTTCATCGAGCTTTCTATCCAATTGTACTGGAAGCCTCAATCTACTTTGGATGTTGAGAATTCATGGAGTCTTTATAAGGTTCAAATCCCACATTTAAAATCGAACATCAACAATATTTTCGTATAACTCGGTGTGAACACCAAACAGATATTTCATGGTTCTCTCCAGTTCTAAAAGTCTTTAATACCACTATGGCGGTCGGTGCAGGCAACCCTTGCATCTGTTCGTCCAAAGATTGCTAAGCGACCAGACACAAAACAAAACCAGAGTTAGTCTTTTTGCCTGACATCCATATCGGCATTTCTCAGAACATCATCATTCCACAAAACTGACTTCCTGACTTGTGTCTGAAAGGTTAAATAGGCCACGGCCGCGCTACTTTCCACATCATCCTTCACAACCCATCATCATTCACAAGCATACTCATTTCACACTCGAGAACCTACAGCGTTCAGTTCAAATACCGACATTAAACCTTCTTTGTATTTAATTATCCATCTATTTAAAAGCTTACTTACTCTTTACTCTCAGTACGTACGTATTTATTCTCATAGCTCCATTCATTTTAATAAAGTTTTTGACTGAGAATTACCTCAGCTATAAGTTTCCGAAGTTGTGGAATTTCGTCGTAACTCATTCTGCGTCTGAAAGTAGTTCATATTTCTGTTGTACCTTCGCAATCATCCGTTATGTCCATCCTTCTGTTACGAAGTTCCCAGATCGTTCAGTAAATAGTTGTTACGCCTGCTACGAACATTACATATTTTGAATTATTCATATTCAAAAAATAGGGAAGTGTCCAGGTTATAGTTAACAGCCCAGGAAGACAATTCTTGAGGATTTAATTCGCTTTGGAGTCGTGTGGGTGTAGACATGTTAACAAAAGTAGCATTTATGTAGTAGGCTTACACACATATTTCAAATACTTCCTTTGAGATCTGACATAGTAAAACGTCATGTTTGAAGTTTAATATTACATTAGAGACATAAACTCATTCTTACAAACCCATTGCACAGCAGATATGAAAAGGCATAGTGATAAATTGTTTTCGTTGCGCCGTGTAGTATGGTTGATGTTTACCAACGTTTCGGAGGTCATACTGCCTCCGTCATTAGAGCGATGAAACGTTGGTAAACATCAACCAGACTACACAGCGCAACAACCCAGAATACAGAAATCTTCATACTCATCGCCCTGATGACGGAGGCAGTATGACCTCTGAAACGTTGGTTAGCATCGACCAGACTACAAAGCGCAACAACCCAGAAGACGGAAATCTTCATACTCACCGCCCTGATGACGGAGGCAGTATGACCTCTGAAACGTTGGTTAGCATCGACCAGACTACAAAGCGCAACAACCCAGAAGACGGAAATCTTCATACTCATCGCCCTGATGACGGAGGCAGTATGACCTCTGAAACATTCATAAACATCGACCAGACTACACAGCGCAACAACCCAGAATACAGAAATCTTCATACTCATCGCCCTGATGACGGAGGCAGTATGACCTCTGAAACGTTGGTTAGCATCGACCAGACTACAAAGCGCAACAACCCAGAAGACGGAAATCTTCATACTCACCGCCCTGATGATGGAGGCAGTATGACCTTTCAAACGTTTGTAAACATCAACCAGACTACACAGCGCAACACCCCAGAAGACGGAAATCTTCATACTCAACACTACGAAAACCTCAAATTATACAAACAAAAGTATCATTCTTTTCATGTGTTAGAACTGTTCTTTCGGACTTTGCCTCTCGGCTGAATTACACAATTACAACGTTTCGATAGCTGAATTCTGTTTCCATCATCAGGTAAAAACGGAGAAGAGGGCAGAAAACCTGTTGGGTCCCCGGTAACCTGAGATCTCTCCAGGACTCAACCAGGAGGCCTAGCAGTTTTCTGTCCTTTTCCCCGTTTTTAGCTGACGACGAAAGCAGAAACCAGTTTTCGAAACACTGCAATTTTATAATTTCGGTGATGGACAAATTCTAAAAAACAATTTCTGCACATTATAATGCGCCTTCCCATCACTTTTCCCCTGCACTTTCCTTTACTTCATCACTTTTTATTTCGCAAAGCACACTCCAGACGCCGCTCCATTCAGCACATGCAGGAGGGGTGGTGACAGTTCTATGAACAAGATTCCTTGACACCTACTCTTACCTAGAACTACTGTGTCACGTGATCAGGGCCACGATTAAGGCGCCTGACCACAGTATTTGTTCCCAAGCTCAAGGAAATCCTCATTCAAAATACTGCCTGGAAGCCGTCTGTAAGAAATGTACCACGACCTTGAAAGCTAATTAATAAATCAAGTTACGGTAAAACTGGTACATCTTCAATCTTAGCACATTCTTTGGGCAAGTAAGAAAGAAATATAAGAGACGGCCTTGGGTCAGGATGTGGCAACGATGCACAATGAGATAAAACGTAAAATAGACAAGATAAACCTCCAGCATCTCTTAAAGACAAGAAAAGAAGAAACACAGATAGGAAACACCAAGAAGGAGAAAGACGGAAAGAAAATTAATATTCCTGTCTAGGACGAACATGCATATCCCCGTAGGATACTCCGCTATAATACAATACTGTCATTAGGCTTGTTAATACATCAAAGGGGAATGCCATAACCAAGTCCATGACAGGGAATCTCCCTTCTAAGTAGGAAATGAGATTTCTCACGGCGATGAGCACACATCGCCCTAATGATGGAGGCAACAAGGACCTCTGAAACGTCGGTAAACTTCTATCAGACTAAACGGTGCTACAACCCAGGAAGACTGACATCTTCAAGGGGTACACTGTTCGTACAGAACCATGGTTACATAAAAGCGATATGCCGAGCCACCTTATGTCTCTTTTTAACCTAAAGTTCGTTATCGTCTTCACAATCGGTCGCCATGGACTCACCATGAACTACATGGCTGAAGTCCGTTGCTTCACATCCTTATTTCATCAAGATTCGTTTCAATATTAATCCAGTTAAGCAGATATCGACTACGTATTCGCTTTCTTTCAGGCTGTCCGACCAAAAGTAAGTGTTCTTAATCCAGCCATGAGTGGTTCATGTACTGTTCATCTCAGAGGTCATACTGCCTCCGTCATCAGGGCGATGAGTATGAAGATTTCCGTCTTCTGGGTTGTTGCCCTGTGTAGTCTGGTCGATGTTAACCAACGTTTCAGAGGTCATACTGCCTCCATCATCAGGGCGATGAGTATGAAGATTTCTGTCTTCTGGGTTGTTGCGCTGTGTAGTCTGGTAGATGTTAACCAACGTTTCGGAGGTCATACTGCCTCCGTCATCAGGGCGATGAGTATGAAGATTTCCGTCTTCTGGGTTGTTGCCCTGTGTAGTCTGGTCGATGTTAACCAACGTTTCAGAGGTCATACTGCCTCCATCATCAGGGCGATGAGTATGAAGATTTCCGTCTTCTGGGTTGTTGCCCTGTGTAGTCTGGTCGATGTTAACCAACGTTTCAGAGGTCATACTGCCTCCATCATCAGGGCGATGAGTATGAAGATTTCCGTCTTCTGGGTTGTTGCGCCGTGTAGTCTGGTCGATTTTTACCAACGTTTCAGAGGTCATACTTCCTCCGTCATCAGGGCAGACAGAAATCTTCATACTCACCGCTGTGAAAACCTCAAATCTTACAAAATAATCTATGCCATTGCCGGAAATCGAAACTAGGTATTCCAGCCCGTGGCCTAGTCACTATGACGGTTGAGCTACAATTAAGGTCTCGATGCCTCGAAAACTACATTTACAGAGTAACGGAGGAATTTAGTTTTTCAGTTAACAGAACTATGTAAGAAATAAAATGTGTGATTAGTTACAGTCTACTCAGACAACAAAGAAACAAGGCGAGAGGGTGTGACCTGGAATCATCTGGTTCAGATATTGATCAGTGGCGGATCTTGTGAACACAAAACTTTCGGTTCCACAGAACGTGGGGAATGTCTTGACTAGTTCAGTAAATATTAACTTCTTAAGAAGGAGGACTCAGCTCCATGGGCTTTAGTAACTAAGAATCTCTTATTATGGGATCTTCCTTGAGAAGTTACTCAGGTTGTCAGATTCCAATTACGATGGTCACAAAAATCTGTCAGTGGACACAATCCTACAGCCAACTCAATTCGACTCACATTCCTTCAGAGCATTTCTTTTCAATTGAATTATATGATTTTCTTCTTCCCTTCGCCTAGTCTCTCAAAACAGGACATTTAAATTTGTTTAATTATCCCGAGAATGCTGCAAACAGAACAAATTCTGAAGCGCCACAGCGTGTAGTTTCTTCCATTCTCTTGCTACTTTCTTTCTCTCAAGCTCAAATATTCTTCTCAGCGCTTTGTTCTCAAGAACCTTCATTCCGTTCTTTTTTATGTCTTTGTTTGTTATGAATAGGGAATACAATAAATTACAGAAGACAAATTATGACATGTAAAATTTCTGTCTACAAAGGTAAGATCACATGACGGTCCGGGATTACGTCACCGGACTACCAGAACATGTTTTTTGGATGGTCAGTAGTTAAAGAGGTAAAAAGGTATGTGATGATGCCGACAACTGAGCTTTACGGAATGCAAAACTGGAACAAGGGACCGAGTTAAATCACGTTAATTGGTTAATGGAACTACAGGCTATCCACCTGCACTATTTATTGGAACTGTCAACATGCAAAACATGAAATGATTTTCACAGCTGAAAATCGTAAGTAAGCCTGACTTAACTTGTCATCTTCGTTTTAACATGTCTTCCACGTACGCAAAGGTCCTCTGAGGACGAGGATGAAGATGGTTCTCGAAACATTGGCGTTTCCTCCATTAAACCACCTTACATGGCTGGTAGCCCGAGAAGAATTCATTTTGCCGCCGTGAAAGTTTCAGATCAAACATACGCAAAGGTTATTCTGTCCGAAGAGCCTCATTCGTGTTACGGAATATCAAACCAAAGCAGTGTTGAAGATTTCTGTCTTCTGGGTTGTTGCGCAGTGTAGTCTGGTCGATGTTAACTAACGTTTCAGAGGTCATACTGCCTCCGTCATCAGGGCGATGAGTATGAAGATTTCTGTCTTCTGGGTTGTTGCGCTGTGTAGTCTGGTCGATGTTTACCAACGTTTCAGAGGTCATACTGCCTCCTTCATCAGAGTATGAAGATTTCTGTCTTCTGGGTTGTTGCGCTGTGTAGTCTGGTTGATGTTTACCAACGTTTCAGAGGTCATATTGCCTCCGTCATCAGGTCGATTACCGCTGTGAAAACCTCATCTTACAGAGTAGTGTTCATGGTAAGTAAGGTAGAGCTATCTCATACCCACATGCGGGTACGACAAGTTACTAAGAGTCCTCCAAAGCCGGGCATTTCGTTAATATGCCCAGTTCACTTACTCTTTCTTCTTGCAGCAACCTGTCTACACTGAGTATTGGCAAAGAATTAACGAACTTCGAGGTTCAGGGTATTTCTTGAGAATATAACAGTTGCTCAGCTGTTCACGAAATTACCTACGTTATTAAACCCCATCAATGCACACTGTCCTTAACCATCTGAAGACACTTCTACGAACATTATTGTTATCAGACTAATTTTTATATTATCCTCGTGTTTACAGCTGCTTGTTTCAAATTGGTCCTTCATTTTAGCACTTAAAACTATAATTTTGTAAGAAATTATCATTTTCCTATGCATGATAAATCTCTTGTTCATCTAAACCTTCCTTATTTTATATCATAGCTTCCTGTTGTATTTGTTGTCACTCTTTACACAAATTGTTTCAGAAACACCTAATACAGATCAGTATATTTAATAAAAAAATAACTCTATGGACCAGAGCCCTTCTTGAGGACCTCATAGTACACTCAACTAGTCAAGAAATTCCAAGTATTTTACGGAATTTAAAGATTCATTACCGTATTCACAAGGACCCCACACATAAAATGAAAGTTCGAATATCATATTTAAATTCTTAGGTTTTAGATACGAAATGGGATAATAAACTTATTCTGAACTGTTGGTAGAAAACTTTCCATGCACTATGCAGAACAAAATTTACATAAAGGCTGTGTTTCAGAAGCTTGGCAATTGAGTCACTCTTGCAATGCCAAGTCGTACTGCTGTACTGTATTATAGCCCACGAAGAAAATGCTCATTCATTTTGTAGTTACTGGCGAAGAAAGAGCGAGTCGTGGGAAAGACCCACGGGGTCAAATAAAAAAGCGAATTAAATAAGGAAAAATAAAACTATAAAATGTTATAGGTGCAGAACTTGGCCAGTCTTATCTATTTTACTCGAGATGTCACTAACGAGAAAATGACGGAATGAAACAAACGCGAATCTCCAGCTGGTATGAAGTTTGGAAATGGCGGCTAAAATATGCGGTAGATTCAAAAGATAAAACGATTTCTAGCTTCATATGTTTCACGTAAATTGATTATGTTTTTTTTTCCGTCCACGTCAAATATACCAGTTTGCTCTAAGGCGTGTTCTGCAAACCTTGTAAAACCGCAACACACCCTAATCTGTCAAAGACACGTGATGGCACACCACAAGATTTCGTCTCAAAACTATCCATGGCTACAAACATGCAAACATGTATGTATATTAATACAGTCTTCTCGGGCTATTAGCTGATAGCCCGAGAAGACTTTATTAATGAAAGCCGCCGTGAAAGCTTCACATCATGTATGTATATATTTTCTTTGTTTCCCTTTCTCAATAATTTATTTGATTTCTTCCTTTCCTTCTAATATCGTGTCCTCGCCACTTTTCTCTTTTTATCCTCCACAATTTCCATTTCTTTTCCTCTCCTTTGTCTCATGATAATGGTGAATTCAAATCTGCATGCCCCGGGTGGATATAGGACCCGCGACAGGCGACTGAACACTGCATCGCGGCGTGCTTAGAACTGGGCGGATCGTCTGTCGCCACACACACACACAGGCTGATGGAATGCCTTTGTCTGCCGTTAGTCTGTGCTCCCCCTCCCCCTCAAACACCAGCCCATTCATCTCTGTCTTGATTGGGAGTCGACAACTCGCCGGTAACACTGCACTCTACTTTTACACACAATCGACGTAACGCTGGTTTGCAATTGCTTCAATTTCTCTTCTCCCCGTATTGTCTTCGAACATGAAGATGAAAGGCGATCTACTCATGATACTTTTACCTCTCGTTTCGTATGCTTGAGAATCTTGCATCTTACATTGAGTGAAGATGAGAGACTGAGTCTGTGGACAGGGTGCAGAGGAGACTATCTGAATCTAAGAGGAATAAAATGACAGTTGGATGGAGAAAAGGGCAAAAGAGGATGAGATCTGAAGTTCTCAAGGCGGTGAAGATGGAAGCTGCATCATTTTCCGAAACGTTGGTACGCACCTACAAGTCCACGCGGCGTCAAAACTCAGAAGACTATCATTTGAATGAGAAGCTTCATAATTTGTACTCTTCGCCTAATATTGACAACTAACTCGGAAAATAAGCATCTTCCTTGACAGACTACCAGTCG
This sequence comes from Zootermopsis nevadensis, assembly GCF_977971745.1. NCBI lineage: Eukaryota > Metazoa > Arthropoda > Insecta > Blattodea > Termopsidae > Zootermopsis > Zootermopsis nevadensis. The sequence goes on along the minus strand of NW_028259149.1, from coordinate 14,007,868 downwards.
CTCAACTGACCAAGCAATTCTTTGTCTTTTATGGAATACGAAGGCTTCTCAGGGTGACTATGGAGGCAGCAAACAGTTCTGAAACGTCGGTCAATTTCTACCAGAATTCACGGCGCAACGACCCAGAAGACAGACATCTTCACTCGTGACCGTGAGAACCTGAAAACTCACTTTCCTTGCCGTGGCCCCAAAAGTCAGCTACTGGTCTCTGCAGGGCCGTTCTTAGGACGGGGCGAGTGGGGCAGCAGCCCCCGCGCTTTGGGGGGGCCCCGCTCATCGACAATACGAAAAACTTAAGCTCCGAAGAAGTAAACATGTAATTAAAGCATATTGCACGCCATGAATATGTATGAGGGAATGGAGATATAGCTCGACGCATTATTAAAGTCTCCATGTGTCGTAGTTTAATTATTCCACAAAGTTTAGAAGTTCTATGTTCTGTCCATATGTACAGCCAGTTGTCTCTTGTAGTCAATGATCCTTCAAACGCTTTTGGCCTCTGTGTTGCACATTTACTTCTCAGTTACACAGCTGAGAATAGTCTGCTACTGACATTCAAACACCGTTAAATTATTCAAATAAGAATTACATATTTTGGAGCGTGCCGCTTCATAAAGCAGTACGATGTGACGATGAATGGACAGTCAGTTGTTTACACGTGTAACTTGGCTTCGTGGGTGGTAACACACTTAGTCCATCTCATTCCATGCGTTTGTTTCGGTTTTTCGTTTATGCATTCACAAATTATTTCCCTGAGATCTAACTATAAATCTGCAGTATAACCATGAGGTTCAACAAAGCCGATTCTACAGTCCACGACACTATCTTCAAGTCAGTTCCGTCCACCTCACAGCCTCACAACCTCTTTCCGTGAGATGAATCTGAATATACCGACCCATCTCGACCTCAGCTCTCCAAAAGGGCCAAACTTCAAGATTCCCCACTACAGTCCTTAAGAAGAAAATTTTGCATTCAGGAAGTTTATTAATAGGAGTTTTATACTTCGTTATTCGCGATTCATTGTATCGAAGTTTATTAAATCAAGGGCGATGACATGGAAGTGCCTTGTAATACGCATTTTGGTCGGAAAACCTGAGGGGATGGGGGCCACTTGGAAGCCTACGTGTACGGATTATTTAACGACGATGATAACAGCTCAAAATATAGCATGGAATGACAAGATGACTAATACATAATGAATTTGAAAGGATATAGAAGGAATCGGTCTTGGCGTAGTTTGAAGTACTATCTTGGCATTTGCCTGGAGGGACCGAGAGTAACCACAGAGGACTTTTAGTAAGGACACCAAATTTTCGAGCCGATAATTAACTCCGGTATCTAGGTGTGGTGTCGGTTTTGTTAAGAGGATAATATTGAAATTAATATTATAGAAATGGGGTGTGAGGGCGTGGACTACTTCAGGATAGGGTTGATAGTTGCGTTTTGCGAATACGGTGGTGTAATGAAGCATTGGGTCCCGCAAAACGGTGGATATCTTGAACAGCTGAGCAACTACGCTACAAGAAAGAACTTTGTTACTGGTACAAAAATTCCACATGCTCTCTCGTTTCTTCATTGTACGCATGCCTCGACTTATAGCCACTCGAAACGTCCCTGATTTCAAAACCGTACTCAACTTGTATTAAACTGCGAGATGTTAAAAGAATTAATATTTTTATGAATGGACGCTGTGATTTCGACACAAATGCAAAACTCTGTTAACATCTGACTCTGCGTGAAGATGCTGAAGAGGAGGTGGTTTGAGAGAAGTATCATAGCCATGTTACTGCCTGCACCGGATATGACGTCATATGAGCTAAAGGGAGGGGCTCTCTAGGGATGCAGCAGGCATGTTGCTGGTTAGTACAGGCTGCCTTCAAGAAAGGAATGCAGTTCTAAGGACTGGGACAATTTCGCGAAGCTTCACCAATAGCGGTCAATTAAGATGATATGAAAAGGTCCTTGTCCGAGTGCCTCTTCACGTTTCGATACGAGATGCTACAGCCCCATACACAACGCTCAAGGTGAAGGACGACCCCTTCTCGGCTGTCCGCGACTGCTTGTCCAGTTATTATTCAAAATGACATTTTGTATCGGAAAGCCGTCTAAAATGCATACACTATTTTGGAATCAGAAAACCTGAAGGGAAGAAACTACCTGGGAGATCTAGGTGTAAAGGGAAGGGGGTGCTATGGTCCACAGAGCTGACCCTTGAGAAGTTAACAGATTTTCAACAGGTCAAGGAATTTGTTGTGGTTTACAGAACCCGAAAGTTCATTACTGTGTTCACAAGTGCCCACCAACTGACCCCTCTCCTGAACCAAATAAATCCAGTCCACACTCACACATCTCATTTGAGAGCCATCTTAATATTCTAGAATTTCCAAGCGGTCTCTTCACATCAGGTATTTGCAACTAAAATTTTGTACAAATTCTTAAGCTCTCCTATTTATGTTACACGACTCGCTCATCTCTTTCTCCTTGATTTGACCACTCTAATAATAATTACGCATTTTTCAGCTACTTTTAATATCTGGAAAATTATTAAACAATGGTCATCGGTATATTTCAAGCTGCTATCTTGGATTTTCCTGTAGGGACTGAGAAATAGCACGAAAGAAAGATTAGCACAGTCGCTGTGCCGGTAAAGATGCGAAACGAGTACCTCGCTGTTGCAAGTCAGAAGAACGAACGAACTTGCTTAGTAGGAAGAAAAAGAATCAGAAGAGATTGCTGTGGTTGCCATAATACAGAGTAAGAGAATACCCGAATTGGAAAGAAACGGTTCTAAAGTCAGGCTCGGTTCTTAAATTCTGACAACTAAAAATGCCTTGACGTTACTGTGATGACTTCATTTAAAACATTTTCAGAAATATGCCTTGGAGTACTGACAATTTCGAACTCATGCCGATGACCAAAGAAGCCTTTATCGTTACACTTTGCGTCTGTATTCTACAAAACCGAAGGCGAGAGTACAGCGAGCTCCCAAAACGACGTGTTTTTTTTTTTTTTTTTTTTTTTTTTACAAATATAAGGTGCGAAAACGGACCATGTCCGACATAATTTAAGATCTTTCATTGTCATCAGCACGCCACTGTACCAGCAACTACGCAGTCCGAGCCAATACGCTCTCAGTCAGCAACCATCCACCTGTTGGACGATGCGGGGAGATGCACGCACACGTCGCGACTGCCTGTGTCTGCTGTTCGTACAGCACGAAGGAAAAACCGCGATCTCCTACGCTCTGTTACTTTCTGTGGCACGAGCTATATGAAGCATAATTTTCCATTTCTTTTCATCCGTTGTGTTCTTTGCACGAAGTGCATTGCTTGAACGCGTTATGGGTTGGTAGTGTCTGTCCGTCCGTCGGTCTGTCTAGTCGATTCAACTCAAGAACCACTTTACGAATTTCGATAAAATTTTCTGTGGAAACTGTGCTATTCTGCACGGCCTCAAAATCGTTCTTCTGCATATCTTACGAGCGGTTGTAACAAAGTGTCAGTCGTGAGTTAGTCATTGAGGTCCTGCGATCTGGTGGCCAAAGAGGAACTGCAGAACAAGGCTGATTTAACACCTCTAAATGAACGTGGATCGGTATCGGATGCATTCCTGGACCTCCTCCCTTAAATAAGATGGCAGCGAATGCAACTCGTAAAGAGTTAAGTTTTCTTTGCAACAGCCGTCATCTTTAGGGTGCAATGAACGATGACGTCAGAGCAGTAAACTCCTCTGAAACGTTGGTCAGAATCTACCAGACTCTACACGGTGCAACATCCCAGAAGACAGTTATCTTCCTAATCTGCTCTCTTAATTACAGTATTACTATAATTTCTGTTAATTATGTCTTTCTCAAACACAACAATTTTGACAACTAAATATTACTTTTCTATTAAATCACAACCTAAGATGCAAGTTTTCCCCTCGAGAAAAACTTTGAAGCTGAAATGTTCACCTAAGAACAGAGAAAACAAGAATTCAGAACGATTCTTTTGGTACTTTAAACACAGCAACAAACATTCGCATTCCTTAATAGGTGGTAAATATTTTGAGTAGCTGATTGGCAATCAGTTTCTCAAGGAGGTCTCTGTTCAATAAAGTTAATTCGTTTAATAATTTACAGTAGCTATACTTTATCTGTAAATACAAACACCATTTATAAGCAATAAAATAGGCTTTGTAATTTCTACTCTACACCATAATGTTACTAAATCAAGTACAGTAGCACTCACAGGATATGCGAAATGTTAATACAATTTTGGGTCAGACGCTCTCAAAGAAAGAGGGCACTTGGTAAATCCGCGCTGCTCTAAAATGGTATCCGTTGTCAGTGTACTGAAGAAGTCCACTGGCCATTGCTACTTCGCGACCGAAATGAAGTGACACACGAGGAGACGTATTTCTTGACCACAAATCTACAAATGCAACATTTGTATCTTTGTAACAAGTACATCTTGCCATAGTAAGTGGGCAGCTTTCCATTTACAAAGGGGGGGGCTTTGATTGTTGTTGTTGTTGTTGTTTTAACCAAGTACGTTTACGTATTTCCACCAAAAAATAATGACAGAGAGAGAGAGAATAGGAGGGATAAATTAATGAAAAGAAAGGAGAGCGCGAGAAGAGATTCTGAAGGTCGAATAAAGGACAAAAGTTTCATAAGAGAAGGAATGAACACGAGTGAAATCCTTTGCAGCAACGGGGGGTGATGGCATTGATCCCACGTAATTTCAGCTTAATCTAATAGTTTAAATCACGTGAATATGGTAACGCGAGGATTTAAATGAACGCTTCTCGGCCTGCGTGGATTTCTAGGCTGTTCAGTCGGTGACGTGATTTTGATCAGGCTGTGCTGCTGTTTTTTCTCTGCTCCAGTATTTTCATATTTATTTATATTTATTCTATTCGTTGTTTACACAATATCAATTTTTAAAATTCTGTATTTTCTGTCAATCATTACCAAATTGCTCGCTTCTAATTCGTTAAATATTTGTATTAACTGAAATGCATTATACAAGAAAATAAAACCCTAAATACAAACACAGACCTACTTGATATATTCCACGCAAACAACGCTTCACAGTAATGTCCTACATCAGCGGTATTCAACCTTTTTTGTTCACGTACCCCCAGATATAATTTCTCTTCAACTTTGTACCCTCAAAGTTGTTGGTGTATAATTCAAGTTATACATAGGATATAATCTACATCTAAAATAAATTAAATAAATTGCATTACTGATTATTCAGTGTTTATCATAAAAGAATATATTTTTTTTAAAAATTTCACGTACCCCTTAAGATATCTTCTGGTACCCCAGGTTGAATACCACTGTCCTACATGACGAAAATTTATGTCGTCTGAGTTGTGTAGTCTGGTAGAAGTTTAACGACGTTTCAGAGGTCCTTGCTGCCTCCATCATCAGGGAAATCGCCCTGATGATGGAGGCAGCAGCAGATTACACGGCGCTACTACCCAGAAGGCAACCATCTTCATACTCGCTCCTTGTTTTGAACTGTTTTCATTTCAAGATTATTATAGATTATGTAATATGGATGAAATACGCACAAACACATGTTTGAACTGCCATTTTATCTGTAGCAAAATAATACACACACAGATTACCAGGAGAACATTCTCTTCGACCAGTCCTATTTGTTCTACTGAGAGTTCCCACCCAACAGCCAAGGACCTTTAAATCTTATCTTGTTTGTTTCTCTCCTGAACCAATTTGTATTACATCATAAACGTAAGGATGTCCGTTTATCTGAGAACGTCACGAAGGTAGAGAGGGCGTGGAGGTGAAACTCCACTAATTTTTATCATTGACACAAGAAATGAGGTAGGCGGTCAACTTCACGCTTCGGTCCGAAGACGGAGCCCCCAGCAGCCACTGGACACGAGGCTTGACGGACGAACGGACGGACGGTGAACTGCCTTAGTAGGTGGGAAATTTTTTAAGTAGGTAAGCAGCAGACTACACGGCGCAACAACCCAGAAGACAGCCATTTTAAACTATTCAAATCTCAAGAAGAATTTGCAGTTAGGTTACACATGAAATTACATGAAAATAATGGTCACATTAACGTTGACACTGTATATGTAGACATAATTTAGGTCTCTGGCGTTTTTAATCTGAAAGGAGTGTACTGTGTGTCGTCGTGAGGATAAGACCTGGGCACGTTCCCATTTAAGAGTGTAAAGATAGGGGTTGAACAAATATGCTATGAGGCAGGTAGTTAGGTGGGCCGAACATACACACTGTTATTAAAGCGCAAGCTTAAGGAAAAAGGGCATATGTCGGCAAGTTTACAGGTGTAAAAGAAATTACGTTTAGTGTTATCTGTTCCAATGCGTTCTTTGCACGAAGTGCAAGAAATTAAGGCATTAGAGACAGAAGGACGACATGTATTAATTACTTCATTCTTTCTCTGGCTGTCGCTAGCCTGTTCCGGCTTCAGTCCAACATGCTACGTGGTCTACCAATGTCTATCCTCTTACATGGTAATTTAAAATCTACATCTATAATCTTTCTCCTGGGATTCTGCCCACTTAAATTTGTGAGAAATATTTTTTCTCTATTTCAAATGCATGTAGTATGCATTCTTTAATTCCCATCACACCAGGCTTAAATCTCACCTTCATGGTCGGGTTAAATAACATTTTCGTATGATCCTGAGGTTGGATGCTTTCGCTGTAACGCTCCAGTATTTTACGACCACTGAAAACGGTTTATGGACAAAAGTAATTTCACACGTAACGGGTAACCACAGCTGACCGGACAATATTCATCACGCAAACCCTTAAACATTAAAATTCATAACCAGTAGCGCCACAACGCGAGTTCCTTCGAAACAAAGAGAAAACAATTGAAGTGTGAATTATCTAAAATCGACGGAAAAGTTCATTGAACCTCTTTGAGCAAGAATTTAACTTTTTTAGCCCTTTAAAATCACAGTTTCGAACAAAACATCGAAAATTATCGTGTCATAGTAAAAGGAGAACAAGAAGTAAGTAAACGAACGGATATAATTGACTACAATTGGAAAATAACAATTGCTGAAGACTGTATTTCAAAGTAGTAAGTCTATTCACTTTCTTCAAACTCGTTTTTTGTGATATTGTGAACCTCGCTGGCCTTGACGTAAATTTTGCAGTTAAAATCTATTATTGCAAAGTCAATCACTCTGTGCATAATCAGACATCTCCCTTTCATTTATTGACCACTTCGAAAAACGTTCCACATAAAAGTTACAGACCTCCCCGTACTTACAAGCCACTCGCCGTGAAAGGGGACGGGGTGGAAATATTTTTATCGTAGGCAATAGATGCATTTTAACGGTCACACTCACGCTCCGACAGCTTTATCCTCGGGAAAAAACCTCTTTACCCAGTAACTGAGTGAGCTTCAGAGCAGGTCTGGATGTGATATGAAGAGAATCCCTGTCCCTGCCCGTAGCCAGTCGCTATTCCGACTGAGTTAATCGTGCTTTCGGACAATACTAAAGTCGATATTTAAGAAGTACGATGTCGGAGATGTGAACTAGATTCATCTGACTCAGGATATGGATGGGCTGCTGTGAACACGATAGTGAAAATTCGATTTGAATAGAAGGCGAAACATTTCCTGACAAGCTGGGCGACATCTAGGTCCACAAAAAGAACTCTGCTCTGTTTAAAAGAGTGGTAGCAATAAAGTTCAATTTCAGCTTTATAAATGCGCAGATTACATTGTCTTAGGCTTAAGAACCAAAATCAAATTCCTTAGGTAACTTTTAGTATAAACGAGGGATCGCAAACCTTTCTTGGGCGAGAGCAACCAAGAGATATTTCAATCAAAACGGACACCAAATGCTTTTGCCCTCAACTCGAAATAATTTTACGATAAAATGACCATCAATAAATATGTAACCATTTTCTATATTCGTCTAATCCTATCCAAAATACCAATAACTGTGAGGAGTAAACGCGGCCAATTTAATCGGTTTCTGAAGCACTCAAACATTTTATTGAAATTTCCGTTGCTTTGGGTCCCGATAGTAAATAGATCTGCATTTACGATGTCCCTTATGTAGTCTTTGATCTAAATTGAAGCTGTTTTATCTGGTTTGTAATGTTTATAAAGCAATGGTTTTATCACCTTTTCTTTCAATTGATATCAAACAGAACTTTTCTCGATAAGAGGACATTTAAAACACAAACAGACGCAATATCATTACGATATTCCTCAGTTTATTATGACATCATGTAAGGAGCGTCGCCTTTCGCTTGTTTTGCAAATATTTGCACACCAGTCTTCATGTTACAGTGCACACCTGAACACTCCAGGCGGCTTACCCAGAGTATAGTAAAACTTTATCAGTGTTACTGGACTTCAGGGCATGTTAATTCATGCACAATGTTGTAGTGTAATCTCTACCTCAGTCCTCACATATATAACACACTCACACACACCTTCAGGTACATGAAAATGTCCCTGTAGCATGTATTGTTCCATAAATTGCGACAAATTTCTATGTGGATGAACTGCAAGATTTATTTGTAACTTTGTATAAACTGAATTTTAATTGTATCTGAATTGAATCTGAAGATGACTGTCTTGTAGGATGTGGCGCCGTGTAGTCTGCTAGATGTTTGCTGACGTCGGTATATTTCTATGGCTACTCGGCGCAACATCCCCCCCCCCCAAAAAAAAAAACAGTCATCTTCAAACTATCAACTGCGAGAACCTGAAATCTCACCTACATTGAATTTGTCAGATTTATCTTGCAGTCATCAGGAGAAAAAAAAATCTGACAAACTTAACCTCAGTGTTTCGCATTTTCACAATGTCCTTAATACTGACCACGTAAAGAAAAGATTGAGGTATGTGATGGTCCTTTCTGTTTCAGGGACGTTCATTCTACGTTACATTTCGCCTTGTGTATTAGATAACAAATCAGGAATAGACAATGTTTACTTGTGCTGTTGTTACATCACGGTGGTTAGAAGAGGAAACGGTTTCACAACCCGCATATTATTACTTCTTCACGGAGGATATGAAATACCAAATTGTTATCGAAAACTTTTACGGAATCATGGCGGTGAATATGTCGATGTTGATCTTCCGGGTTGTGACGTTGAGTGAACTTGTAGGTGGATACGAACGTTCCCATCTGAAGATGGAGGCGGTATGTTTCCCCTAAACTTTAGTATCTACCTACAAGTCCATAGAACGACACAACTCAGAAGACCAACATCAATACGAGAAAATGTATCACACATAATTTGTAGGCATATTTAAGACCTGTCACCATGTAATATTTCAAATGCGTTAATAGTTTCACATGAAATAGTTCATTTGTCATCGCCATCAAACCGAAAGCTGAACACATTACTGTTACAGAGTGTTTATTGTTTGCAATGTATACAAATTTTACCTGTACAAAACATGGATTTTTTTCGAACACAAAACGCCAGGATCCCACATCAAATGGCAGTCTTCATAAAGTTCTCAATGTTGTCATTTTGACATTACTAATAAAATTATATTAAAAAGTTAAAAGTTGGGATGGTCTCCAGTGGCATATGAAAACCCGTCAGTTGGTTCAAGAGTTATTACGGACGGATGGACGGACACGCGGCTACGATATCACAAATTCTTTATTTTGTACTAAATAAGTTGGCTAAAAACAACTCGTATTACAAGTTGTTCATAGCATAACTACAAACTTTGTTAAGACATAAGACCTTGGTTTGAAACAATAAGATACGGTGTAACTATACATTTTATAAATTTTGAGTACGCGGGTCTCTATAAGTAGCGTAAGATATGTAGGCCTACCATTTTATTGGTTTTGTAAACAACGCGAATGACAACACAGCATGGAATCGATACATTTGGTCAGCTGCGTGGACTATACAGGCCTTTCTGTATCTATAATAACTGAACTCTAAGATTAATCACAGATCAAATAAGACAAAACATCGGTTCCGGAAGCAGATTTCGTCTTCAGAAGCTAACAGTAGCTTAAGCAATCAAGAGATTCTCTGCCCTCCACGAATACTCTCATTTACACAGGCCTATGGTTTATTTAACGACGCTGATATTAACTCATACAACGACAAATAAACGGGCGAATAATGAACCATAAGAATTTGGCCTGATTTAAAGTAATATCTCGGCATTCATCTGGAGGAAATCGACTCAGGGTAGCCGTCATCTTGGCCGAGATTTTCAGGCTGGACCTACCGAATACGAAGTAGGCGCGCTAATTACTTTGTTGCGATGTTTGGTGTCTTATGGAATTTGAAGTTTCATTACAGTGATCACATGAGTCAGCCACTGGACCCTACCCCGGGTCAGATCAACCTAGTTCGTATTCTTATGTTACAGCCTATTATCCTGTTTCCTTAAACATCCTTTTTTTCCTTCTCGTATCGAAACCTTGACCTCCCAAATAGTCTCTTTTCTTCAGATTTCAAGACCAGTATTTCGTATCAGCTTTTCATACGTCTCATACATATAACAGACCACTCTAATAACAGAAGAGTATGCCAATTATGAACGTCAATGTGCAATTTTTCCAGCATCCCGTTACTTCTGCTCACGTACGACCGAAGTATCACAAAGACAGCAAACCACTTATTCAAAAACTGGTTCACACATTTTCGCTGCTACATTCAATTTCTTAGTAGCGACTCATAATCCATTGAATAAAAATTTTCTTGGATATTATCCATCGTCTAGTAATAAAACGTAAAAAACGTAAAACGACGTTTCGGAGATGGGGCTCTATCTCCGTCTTCAGGTTCCCTATCTCCGGAGATAGGGATTAGCTCTATCTAGTGGGCCCAACTGAGTAGGAACCTGAAGACGGAGATAGAGTCCCATCTCCGAAACGTCGTTTTTTACGTTTTATATTTACTAGACGATGGATAATATCCAAGAAAATTTTTATTCAATTGACTCTTCACCATCGTCAAGAAGTTTTAGATTTGATACACTCATAATCCACATTAAAAAAAATTCATATTCGACGACCGAATCCGGGCCCCAGGCTTCCAACTTTACGACACACAATGCAAAATGAAGGTCATGTTCACTGTAAAATGTTGGGGTACAGCCGGAAATTCCATTGAATATGACGAGTTCTTACTTCCACATTCTCAAACACTAGCAAGAGAAATTATACAGTGACATTCCTTGCAGTAAAATATATAAATAAATCCTCCCTCCATCAACATTTATGTAACCATTATTGCGTCATTTCACAGTTCCTTGAAAACTGTCTCGAGTACACAACATGACAAGTACAACAGAACATAACAGGATAAGAAGTAAATTACTGACCAGATCGTGCAACGTCTTCGTTGGAAGAGTGGTAATTTCTCGGATGCAAAGAAATTCCCCGCCTTTATGTAATTCAAAGTGTTCGTACTGTTCCGTATCCTTGGTCAGTTGAATCTGAAGATGTCTGTCTTCTGGGCTGTTGCGCCGTGTAGTCTGGTAGAAGTTTACCGACGTTTCAGATGATGGAAGCAGCAAGGACCTCTGAAACGTCGGTAGACTTCTACCTTTTACACGGCGCAACAACACAGAAGACAGACATCTTCAGAAAAAATCCTACCATTTGAATCTAGTTCACTCCCTACACACACACGTCCATTTTAATATCAACGTACCAGTCTTTACCCTTGAGTCCTCCAGAAGGTTCTGTGTGCATTTCTCACCAGCACGTGTCCACCCACCACATTCTTCTATTAATATAAGATGAAGAGGGCAAATTACGAAGCTCGTTATGTAACGTCATTCTAAAGTCTTCAACACAATAATACACCAACAGTGTCACTAATTTTGCCTCAAAAATGATACTACCCACTACCTGTTATTATTTAACATTAAAATTTTAATTTCTTAATTTTTAAGTAATAACGGACATTCCTACCAAAATATAATTTTTCGTCTCATTGAGTAATTTTCTCCAAAATGGCGATTATTATACATCTCCCGTTTACATTGTTTCAATACACACTGAGATTTACAGGAGCACAACCCCCCCCCCCCCCCCCCCGGGCATCAAAAGACACAATAAGTAGCCGAAGCTATAGCTTTTCAGTTCTGCTAACATCACTTTGGAGTTAAACTAAAGTTCCCCCTTTTTATATATACTTTTCGCCGTACGCACATAGAACGCATCCCTGCGTTTGCTAAACCCACACTATTACTTCTGAACTGTTTCTTGGGGCTTAATATACGTTCTCTGCATGAAGTGCATTCTAAGGAAGAACTATTAGCTGGTCGCTGTCCGCCCGTCCGTCCAACTAATTATACTCGAGAACCACTGGACGGATTTGGATGAAGTTTGATGTGGAGACTATGAAATTCTGCACGAACTATCGTACTTCTGAATTTCCCATGGACGCATGGGAAAATTAATGAGTTTGACAGTGCGGTACTACGATTCAATGCCAACTATGGGAACTATGGAACAAGGCGGATTTAATACATCCAAGTGCATGATGCAAAGAACACATCAGAATAGCATGTGTACGTATTCCGGTACAGAACACACTTTCCGAGCTTGTCAAGTTCTTTTGTGAAGTGAGAGACCACTGGTCTTCGATACAGCGATGCATAAACGCCTCGAGACACGCGCAGAGGCTCTTCGTCAGTTGAATCTCCATCCACTGTTGAAACACATGAGCAGCGCTGAGCCAGCAGCAGCTGTTTGTGACTTTGGCATTGGAGCTCATCAGAATGCGGATGCTTTGCTTGCAAAGTTACCAAGTTTCCTCCAAGTTTTCCGTGTTATAAGCAGAATGCATCATACTGACTGGACACCAGGGATTTTGTTCTCGGCGGAGGTAAGAACTATTCTTCTCTACGCGACGTCCAGGCTATGGACAGGGTCTAGAAAAGACCCCACCCAACGACCTATCCGAAGGCAGAGCGATCTGAAACTGAACACTCACCAACTACGATCGTGTTTAATGACGGCCGTTCCTACGAACAATACTGAACCTTGTAGTTCTACTAACACAGCTGGCTAATTTGTAGGACAAACGAAATCTCATAACAAATTGCTGATTAAGATATTTGGATTAAACTCGGGTTAAGATACGACTGGAGAAAACTTCATGAACTTAAACACGCCATGAGGGAGTGAAGTGAAAATTCCAAGCATTCTTAACATCAGCAATAGATAAAAGTGAGTAGTCAGCTTCACATTCCGGCTACTTTACTCTCGGATAAGGATTTATAAGTACTGGTTGCATGAAGACTAGATGGGACTCAGAATAAAACTCTCTACCCGTTTCGAGAATTCAATCCCTCTGTTCATATTTGGAGCCCCTTTACTGAAAAGCAACTCTGTATATCATGCACGTGGATGGGAGGACAATCTTAAATTCAGTATTGAATTAATAGGCAAATTCGGAGAGTGCACTGGACTGAACTGACTGTCATAGGGTGAAATGGCGGGCGTTTTGAGAAAACGGTAGTATTTATTTAACGACGCTATTCAGTAGCTCCGACTCCATAACGTTATATGATAGGATAATTAGTGGATTGGGAAGGATACGGACGAAAGTGGTTGTGGCCTAAATACGGTGCTGTCTCGGCATTTGTCTGGGGAACTGATACAAAAACCACGAAAACCGAAATTTGAACTCGGGACCTCCTGAATACGAAGCAGGAGTTCTAACCACTCGGTTGTAACACTGAACCTTCGTGTTTATTAAATACAGAGATTTCTTAAATAGTTGGCAAACTAAGGATGCTAGTCTTATGGGTTGTTGTACAGTGTAGTCTGGTAGAAGTTTGCCGGCATTTCAGAGGTCCTTGCTACCTCCACCATCAGGGCAGGACCTCTGAAACTTCTACCAGACTACACGGCACAACAACCCAGAAAACTGCCAACTTCAGACTCACCGCTGTGAAAACCACAAATCCTACTTAGCTGAGTAACTGTTAGCCGGCAAAGATGGCCCTCCTCTGTGGAGTTACATTCTTTCCGAAGCATGTTACACAATAACCATACAGCAAAGAGGAACTTAAGGTTTTTACAAATCACGTGTAGCTGTTATGGTAACGAGATAAAGGGACTGCGATGGAATCTGATTTTCCAGAAATTTCAGGGTTTTATGTTGAATCCTTAAAATCCCATTTCTAAATACGGCCCTGGGATAGCAGAAAATACATTTTTGCAATAATGCCTTTGGGATGAGGTGCCAGACTGACCAAACGATTTGTATGTGGGGAAAAAAGACAAATGGCCATGACCACGATTGAACTGGAAGCATATGGAGTCGGAGCGCTTGTACGTCTGTCTTTCGTTCAAGACGGCCCTTCATGCCTGAATAGCTTTCTGGCGCCTGGAGGACATTCTGCACTGTCTGCAGGGCGGACCTTGCATCGGAAAATCTCACCCACACTACCATCGCACACTTTTGGAACAAGCATTGATTTCTGCGCTATTTCATCCACAGATTCACGGTCTTTTCGAAATGGAGGTACACTAGTAGGATATCCAAATATCTCGCGGCACACCAGATTATAATTAAAGGAAAACCACAGATTAAGGGAGTCTGAGACACAGTGATGAGAATGGTGGGACCTAAGAGGATGTAATGGCTGGAGAAAATTGTATAATGCGCAGTTTCACAATTCGTACACTACACCAAATACTGCTAGGATGGTCATATCAAGGACAATAAGATGGGCGGGTTATGTAGCGTGCATGGGGAGTTGAGAAATTGTTATGAAGTTTGGTCATAAAGCCTGAAGGGAAAAACTATTCGGAAGATTGAAGTTTACATGTGAAGTTAATATTGAACTCGATCGATCTCGTTCAGAATAAGGACCTACGGCGTGCTTTTATTAACTTCGTGACCCATAAAAGGTGAGGGATTTCTTGACTAGGCGAACGACTATCAGTTTCTTTCACCGATCTTCTAAAGTACCAAATAAATCCAAACCCGACGAACCAATTTTTTAAGCCCGGCATCTCTCGTGTACCAAGGAAAGGTATAATAACTGTTAACAACATTAAACTATGTGAAAATATTGAAGATACAATTCAACAGAATGATCAGTTCCAAAACAGTTGCATTATGTCCGTGTAATTCGTTGCTTAACTTTTGCTATAAGATGTAGTCTGTCGCTCTTAACGGAGCTTCCCGTCTCTACGGGTTCAGCACGTGTTAAATTCACTGCACTCACATTACGAATTAAGTACAGATGAGTTGTATAAATTAGGGATTCCTCGTTACGTTAATACAATGCTTTCCATCTATGTTACAATCAAATCGGTAATTTACGTAATTTACATCGTTAGAAGTCGGGATTTGAACCGAGGATATTCTATTAATACGTAGTAGCACACAGGTTCGTGTGGGGGAGGTCAATGTTACCACAGCTTAATGATGTCACTTAGAAATCACGTGGCAGGCTCCAGACATAGACCCCCCCATCTCACTGTGTAGTTGTCAGAACAAGAAGGGACCAAGCAACACTCACCCACACCAGATTAATTTTATATTTATATTTATTTTAATTAATAACAAAAGTGGAATGGTTACTGTGAAATACCGTATACATGTTCTAAATGAGTTCGAGATGCCCATCCCACTGTGAACCATTGCGCTGAACGTCTCTTACTACAGATACGTCTATTGATGTAAAAATAATCACGCTGTAGACATCACGTGACACAGAGCAAGGATTTTCCCGTGTAATTAAAAACATATTTTAAAAAAAAATGTTTCAAATAAACGGGCGCTGTTTTATAAACGACAAGGTGTTTTTGAGAAAGCTGACCAAGTTTTATTGGAGCTTCGTGCAAATTTTTTGGATAAACCGAAAGTGGACAGATATGAACCAAAATTATATTAATAAATATATTTATTTTGTACAGTCTATACACAAACGTTTGAAGTTTATTGGTGTTGTAAAAATTATATAATATTAAAACATTTGTTGTGTAAAATATTATATTAGCGCTCTTAATCGTAAATACGATTCCAAGAAAATAATTAAGCATTAATTCCACAGATAAATATAACGTCTGACTACAATAACCAACTTACCATGAAAATGGAAAGCTACAAACAGAACTACGGATCATTATAATACATTGCATCAAATATCTAATAGTTTTTAAAATATTTTAAATTGATAAAAACCTGAAGACGACGGTATTACCCGTCGAAACATGTCGTTTTAATAAAAGCGCTAAAAAATATAATGTAAAATCGTATTTACGATTAAGAGCGCTAATATAATATTTTACACAACAAATGTTTTAATATTATATAATTTTTACAACACCAATAAACTTCAAACGTTTGTGTATAGACTGTACAAAATAAATATATTTAATCAAACACAAACATGACGCATATAAGATACAAATTATATTAATAAAATTAAGCGAAAGCCTTTTGGAGTTAAAACATTGCGGAATGACAGATATGACCTCTCTATTATGTGTTCATTCCATATGATCTATACAGAGGATGCGTATTAATGATTTTACAGTTCAGTAACGAAATTGATTAAAGTGCAACTCTGAGCACACAGGACTAAATGCACCAGAATGACACAAATGATAATATATAACAAAGGCATAAATAACTTTAGGGAGGATTTAATGAATAATTTTAAAATATTATTTCGAAACAACAGTTGAGAGAAAATACTTACCACTTTGGATATTTATTGGTTATGAGCAGGCACATATACGAGGCGCGTCCCAAAAGTAAGTTTCCCACTCGTCCCACAGCTAGCAAACCTTATATTGAGCGAAGCGACTGTGCGTACGTGATAGAGCAATGACGTAGCATGGCGCATGCACTAACGGTACTTCCCGCGTTTTCACAGTAGCATCGTTGCAGCTGTTGAAGATGGAGGTTCTTATTCCAGCTCCCGCCGACTGTGAAGTGCGGTCAGTGATAACGCTAGGCCGCACACGGCTCGACGGACAGCAAGTCTCCTGCAGGAGTTCAGCTGGGAGGTGTTTAATCATTCACCCTACAGCCCGGACCTCGCTCCCAGTGATTTCCATCTTTTCCTACACCTCAAGAAATTCCTGTCCGGTCAGCGTCAGCGTTTTGAGAATGACAGAGAGGCGGAGATGGTTGTCACACAGTGGTTCCAATCCCAGGCGGCAGACTTCTACGACACAGGTATTCAAAAGTTGGTCCCACGGTATGACAAATGTCTCAATTCCGGTGGCGAATATGTTGAAAAATAGCTGGACACTTGCTGTATCTGTTGCAATAAATATTTCCATGAAATTGTGTTTTGTTTCTGTAAACGGCCCCAGGGAAACTTACTTTAAGGACGAGCCTCGTACATGACTGAATTGTAAGAACCGTGGCCTATTTTAAGTTTCTATCAACATTCGTCTAAAAAGGCTGAAGGAGAACAGGATAAATCTCAGAATGTAGACTGTGGACAGTGACAAGCGACATCCTGTTGAGCATTGTTTACGTTTCAGGTGCTTTAATGTTTGTTACACAATGAGCTTTTTGAAATTTGTCATTTTTAATCTACATCTCGGCTGATCGTCAGAGATTTTAAACGTCTCTAATTTTTTGTTAATAACTTGAACTAGTGTTGAAAACTGTAAGAAAATATAAGATGAAAACAAAAGCTATGAAGAATAATACGAAAACAGTTTGTGCATAGATACAATACACACCCAAAGTTTATGAAAGAGCGTGCAGTGAGGAATTGCACAATATTCAATTCTAAAATGTAGCATCGCGGTGTTTCAGACATACAGTTTACCACTGTCAAAGTGTTAACCAATGTCAGAAAAATCCAAGGGAAAAAAAAAATTAAGTTTGATTTTAATAAGAGTGCAATAACCACGTAGAACCTGAAGATGACAGCATGCAACCGAAACATGTAGTTCGATAAACAGTGACAGTGATGAACACTGTGTGTTAAAGTGACAGTTTAAACAAATATCAAATAATTATACAATATTTTAGTGATGCCATGTATGAAAGGTTTCGAAACAGCGCCTTAGGCCCTTCTTCCCATAATCGTACAGGTTATTACCATATGTTACTTACAGTGTGCGGTTTGAAGCCACTGTTTTACATTTCAGCACACCCGTCGCGCCAGTAAGACCGAGGCTTAAAAAAATTGAAACTTCATCCACGCAGTGCGACGCGAAATTAACACACCCACTCACATTTTAATGGGCTTAAAATCGCTTACTGTCGACTGAGAACACATTAAACAGATCTAACGAAAGAGGAAATGCGCGCTCATAGATGGCATTGCGAACGCACCACGTCAGTCTACTTTGTGTTGCACATCGGAGATCGCTTTTGATTGTGTTGTGAAAATTATGTCTGTGATTTTCTAAGAATTACAGAATTGACGCACGTACTCAAAAAATAGCAAAGTTTGATCAGGACTGTTTACTTACAGGTGAAAAAAAAATCTCAAGATAGATTTACCCAAAACTGTATCAGGTGATGACGTGGAGTGGTCCTAAGGACAAATTGAATTAATTGTACACTAGGTAATTACCAATACAGTAGGGCCCCGTTTTTCGTCGGGGGTCTGGTCCCTAACCCGCCGTATAAGCGGTGCCCCCGCCACGGTGGTCTAGCGATTAGAACGCTAGCCTTGTAATTCTGGGGTCTCGGGTTCGATTCCCGGCGGTGCCCGAATTTATAACTTGTGTTGGGCAAGGCCGTGGTCTAGGCAACACGGAGTTTTCCTCCGGGGGCTTCCCCGGTTTCTCCGTGGCATCCCAACAATTACTCCATTCACACACAGAAGAAGGCAATGGCAAACCACTTCTGGATCATCTGCCAAGAACGTATATGAACAGGTCCCAGTCCGAGAAAAGGATGGAAGGATCCTGTTCATATGGACCTGTCGTCAGACAGAACACTAAATAATAACTGTATAATAAAAGTGTAGTGTGTCAAGTTTAATAAAAATCTGTCGGAGAACTCAAATACGTAAAAGTCCGTTCATTTTCAGTTCCTGAAGCAATGTGGTCCCTAAAACGGAATTTATAAAGCGAAATGAAAGTCACACGTGTGTAACCTTCGAAGCATTGGACTGGAGTGCGGGCAACTCGTCGGACTAAACTTGAATATCTTATGAGCACTTCACATTTCCTCACATGTTGTAGTGTTTTCGAGTTAATGACCTCAAATACGAACGAAGCCGAGGTTTAAAAGAGCGAGAATATGTAACAATAGTAATTGCGCGCGTCATGATTTAATGACCCCTCTTTCATTGAACGACATACTTGTTCTTGAAACGGGTGTAAGTACACAATGACACATTTCATTCTTCATTTTAGAATGTTGCTGTTACCACTGCAAGTACATTAACGTGTGATACAATTGTTCAAGTTTGTTACAGCTCCGTCTTAAACTGGAGAGGTAGTGGAACACTTGAACCTTTACCAGAAACCTACACGGAAGTGACAAATGAACGTGTACATGAGCTCGTCGACGATAAAGACCTTGTTCTAATGACAATGAAATAAACAAATTATTGCAGCTCGAAGAACATAAAAGTCTGATGATTATAATTCTTATGACTTTACTCTCTAGTATGAAAAACGCGAACACTATTCAAAATTTACGGATTAGAAATATAATTCGGGAATTCTACAACGTCCTCCGACAAGTCTAGGTATTTTAATCAATCCACAGAATACATACCTTCATACAAAGATTATAACACCCCCCCAAAGTATTAATAATAGTAATTTATAAGACAAAGTATAATTTTAATTAAGCATATTTTATTTCTTCAAAGAGTTGTGCGTTATAGAAACAACCTGCAGAGAAGAACAACAATCCATATCTTAAAGAAACAGAAAGTTTTTGCTTCATAATTAAAGTTACAGTAAGTCGTTCTGTTCGTGAAATAGGTTTACTCCAGTTCTTACTTTAATTTTATAATAACAAATCGAAACTACTTACTGACATTCTTGTATACTCAAAAATCGTTGCGGATCGCCTCTTAAGCTCTGATTAAATTCACCGCGTGTCTATTTTTACATTAATTACGAGAAATTTTAAATGCGGATTCTCAATTAAAATCATTCGATTTAGCACGTGTTGAAAGTCAAGTCAGAAGGGGTAGTAGGACAGATTACTGGATTCTGCAGAATGTACTCCAGTACACGCTCCGCCACGCATTTCCGCTGCTCTCTGCCCTTTCTTTGGCGGTTAGAACGCGGGCCTTGTAATCCTGGGGTCTCGGGTTCGATTCCCGGCGGTGCCCGAATTTATAACTTGTGTTGGGCAAGGCCGTGGTCTAGGCAACACGGAGTTTTCCTCCGGGGGCTTCCCCGGTTTCTCCATTCACACACAGAAGAAGACAATGGCAAACCACTTCTGGATCATCTGCCAAGAACGTATATGAACAGGTCCCAGTCCGAGAAAAGGATGGAAGGATCCTGTTCATATGGACCTGTCGTCTGACAGAACACTAAATAAAAAAAACACCAAGGAGAGAGATGACAGCAAGAAACAGAAATTTAGTTTAAACGGCAGGATTGCGTATAGGGGCAGTGGACTGAGCATGTGAACACAGGATGGCATATGGCGTCATCTAGCTGTAACTGCAAGACGTAATTAAGAAAATACGTAAATAGACCGCATGAGAGATGATAAGACAACAGAACTATATTATCTGCACCGTCTAATTCGCGAGTTTTTATATACAGAATGTGCAGAATATTTGACCACATCATGCTCAGGACATGACGCAGCTGGACCGTCTCTTCCTTTCATTTGATAAGTTCAAGACATCAGCTGACTGCAAATTTCTCGGCCAATATTTGCACACGACGCCAGTTCTGTGTACAGTGGAGTCTCTTCATCTATGTAGATACGAATGTAAAAGTTATCGTTCAAGTACAGATATGTTACAATGGTGGCTGTCTTCTGGGTTGTGGCGCCAGGTAATCTGTTAGAAGTTAACCAAGAGTTTTCAGATTTCCTTGCTGCCTCCATCGTCAGGGCGATGCAGAAAACAAAGTCCTCTGAAACGTGGGCAAACGTCTACCAGACTACACAGTGCTGTAACCGCGTATCCCAATTCGAAAACCGCTGGATAAAATTTGATAAAATTTTATATAAACATGAAGCCATAAGAGGCTATCCGAAACTCATACTTTTAACTTCCTACAATTTGATATAACAACATGGCGGATGCCCGAAATCATGAGCTGGGAACGACACTAGCAGCACTTTTAGAGTTCTGTATGATAACATATATTTTAAACATGTAGAACTTTCAGATTTTTTTAAGACTGTACAACAACATGAAGGATGCATAAACATATATTCAATTTTCGGTTTGGTCGCAACTACAAATTCTGCATGAAATATTGTTTACAAGTAAACAATTAAAATCTTGACGACAATGCGGAACTTTGAGGTTATGCCCGACAAATTTAAGGTACCGGTAGCCAAGACAGTAGTAAGTTCTTTCTACATCTTGAACAAGCTTAATGATACTGCTACTACTACTACTACTACTACTACTACTACTATTCCTAAAACAATCGCAACGCATTTAAAATTGCAAACATTAAAGATATTTCGAATGGACCAGGATTTGATCTCATGATCATTTACGCACGAGTCTGACACGCTACGTCATGAGATATCATGGAATTCATCAGTAAGTTATCAAATAAAAAAGTTCCTCTTGAAGAGAGAACCCCAGGACATTACTATTTCTTCCAATTTCCAAAATTAGACACGCAAAAGGGTGTTTAAAATCGTACAAAGCGCGACGTTTCTCCCAAACAACAGGTAGCAGATAAAATGACAAACACAAAATAGTTCCTCTTCGAAAGATAACCCAATTGTTTTATCTATTTCGAAGATGATGAACAGGGGTGTTCAAAAAAAGAACACTTACAAACGATAAGTCGCAAACGAATCTGCAAACGTAAAAATATTATTATTGTAATTATATTCAACACCGTTGAAATTACATGTCCCGGTACCACGTATCGGTCGACACAATTCACTACGCGTGATTCTAAGGAGAGAAGAATGTACTGTACACAGCGTACCCGGAAGTTGATAATACACGTTCATACGGTCGTAATATCGGCTTACGAAAACAATATAACAACTTATTATATCACGGCCATTTCCCCTGCATGAATGTTTTCCAGTTCACACTAAATTAACCACAAGTATCGCAGATAATACCACCACAATGGCTCTCGTTGCCAAGAAGCTGAACAAGAGAGTAAAGTTGTAGGCCTGCTCCGATCTCGAGTACCTACTTTAGTTTTTAAGACTCGTTTACGACTTTTCTGATCTCACTGGCCTTACAAAAGCGTTACAGATACCGCACTGCACAGTGGAAAATAATTCTTCTGCTTCACTTCGTTATATATATCGAAAAATGTCGCAGATTTTGACGAGACGTACGTCATCATCACCTCCACGTAATGAGTTAAAAACACACGGACATTTACCTGCACGTCACACATACGCTTTAAAAGTATTTCTTAGGTCCAGGGACAACTTCACCTTGACTTCAGTGGAGGAGGCCAATATTTTAGCACAAAGAAGAGGCTGATCAACTGGTGGAAAGGCAAAAGGGGAAATGATGGAGGACGAAGGCACGAAGGAGGGGCGAAGGAAATGATAAAACGAAAGAAACGCAACAAACTGAAACCTAAACGATGGTAACTTGAAATTTAGTAGGAAAATAAGCAACGCTGAACAAGAGACGTAACATAAGCGCAGATGTGCAAAGAACATGGCAATGACCTTGATCTTGTAGTCAGATTGCTGCCAAATGTTATGTATGTAGATTCGGATAGCATACGAGAAACTTTGTTAGTTTTAGGTCCCAACCCTGCGCCCCACTAAACAAACACCAGAACACATAAGAGTACAGCAGCCTTTTTCGACCCCCGACACACCCTGACTTGCCAAAGCCACATTCTAACACGCCACGAAGAGGGGGTATCAAATTATTCATAACCATAAATATGTATCTGCGTATAAATACCTACACCATATGGACGCAGGCAGATAACTATCTATGATGAGCCAATGTGTGTGTGTGTGGATACATACATATAAATAAATACATATATATTTAAAAATAAAAATTAGAAGATGGCTGTCTTCTGGGTCGTTGCGCCTTGTAGTCTGGTAGAAGTTTACCGACGTTTTACAGAGGTCCTTGCTGCCTCCATCATCAGGGCGATAAGCACGGCGCAACAACCCAGAAGACGGCCATCTTCAAACTCACCGCCGTGAAAACCTCAAATCTCACAAATTAGAATTGCTAGCGCGAATACACAATTCCTTACAAAAATCCGCGGAACACTGACTTGGAGAAAAAGCTCCACTGAGTCGTAACTTGGGCTCTACATAGAGGGAAATGGTTACTTGTATGCCGTGGCCGGTTTTAATCCGGTGAAGTGCCCCCACTACCCATTAACTGCGAGGCATATTGAGCCCTCAACCCAGTGTTGCCACACACTAAATATTGTCGAAGAGTCATGGCGGCACAGCAACCCCATTTTGCATATCGTCGAGGGGGGGGGGGTAGATGGTTTATGGCATTGATTGGCCACGACAACTTCTTATAAATCGACCCCAACCGAAGTATGTTCTATTTAATGTTTATAATTATCCATATTTATTATTATGTTATTTATTTTAAATATATTCATTATTTGAAACAAATTAAAATATATTTCCTACCGTTTGATCCAAAATTTATTAACTATGTGTAAACATTTAAACTTGATTCTGATTTATATTTATACATGAAGATTGCATGGCCATAAAAAAGGGGAGGTCCGCATATTTTGTTGTTTTCGAATTCCATTTATTAGATCTTGTCTGTCCTCAGTCTACTCGATCACAATGAAAAAAGAATGAAAACTGAGACAGAGCAGAAAACAAGAGTAAGAATTATTTATCTAATTATGGTTATAATTATAATATGAGGTGAAAATTTCGCGGCACACCTAGATGGCCTCCGCGGCGCACCGGTTGCGCGTCACTGCCTCAGCCGTGGTGAGGAGAGACGTTTGTGTTGGGAATCGAAATCCACAGCCAGTCACTGAAAAACAACTGCGACCATGGTCATGAGGTACCCCTGTAAGAAAAGCAAATTATTCTGATGCAGGGGCCTAGGCATTAGGCGTCTTGGCCTCGGGTAGGACAAAGGAAGGCTCCGTTTCTACGTTTGCCCTACCGCAGCGCTGAGAAAAGCAGCAAAGCCCTTCAGAGTGTCATTCTACCACGCTATTCCCCATCATCCTCCTACTCCTATTCTCTTCTTCAGTTTACTTTCATCTCATTCTCTTCCTCCCATTTTCCTTCCTCTTCCGTGCTTCTCCGTCACAGATTTATTTCTAGAAGTTTACCGACGTTTCAGAGGTCCCTGCTGCGTCCATCATCAGGGCGTAACAGACTCACCGCGGTGATAGCCTCAGATTATACTGTCTTATTGACGTTTATATCTGCATAAATTCCTTCTCTAAATATATTATGTTGGTAGCAATGTCAACGACGCTGTTTCACCCGCAGAGATTGCATACACCGAATGTTGTGGACATTACAATTCCTTCAGACTATTTTATTGCAAAGTGTAGTTACTTTTGATTTGTTTAATAATGCATTCCAATGTTAACTAATCTTAAAATTCTTTACTTCGATTACTATTTCCTGTGTAGGTCTAAGTTTAGCGAAACTAAGGCTGTTAAGCTACAAATCCACACGGAATTTCAACCTAGAAGACCACAATCGATATCGTCTACTGCAATTTGAGTTATGTTCTTGTACGTGCGATATTTTGTGACGATAAACTTCAGTTCCTAAGAGACAGGCAGTAATAAAAGAGGATCGCGAAAGTTATATTATGAAAACATCGCAGTTTGTATACTTCAGCTAACATTATTGGGGAGTTTAAATCAAGGAAAAGGAAATGAGCACACACGAGAGATGAGAAAATACACAGAAAATACATAACGAGCACAGAATAACTTTATTTAGAACTTTACACTACCATTCGATAGAAGGACACTTTGATATGTGCCCCGAGAGTCAAAATTTAGAGAGTTATTCTATCATTTTGAAAGTACAAAATTCTTTCGTGCTCACTCTGTGTATTTTGGATTGAAACACTTTGGGAAAGTTTAGATGTGCAGTAAATCTCAGAGAGATGTAGCATGAGGGTTCAGACTCGACTCATCTGGCACAGAATAGCGATAGTGCTTTTGTGAGTACGGTAATGAACATCAATCTTTGGATTAGGAAAGGCCCGGACATCCAAATCGATGGAGTGAAAAGGAAGACGTCTGTCTTCTGGGTTGTTGCGCCGTCTGGTATGGTAGTTTACCGACGTTTCAGAGGTCCTTGCTGTCTCCATCATCTGGGCGATCGCCCTGTCCTGATGATGGAGGCAGCAAGGACCTCTGAGACGCTGATACACTTCTACCAGACCACACGGCCGGCCATCTTCAGACTCACCGCCGTTCAAAACCTCAAATCCTTCGTGAGTGAATATCTTTACCAGCGTTTTTACTATGAACTCCTGAACAAAGAGCATGTAACAAGTTGGTATTTTCACATTGAAAAGAAGGCGTAGTGCTTAAGAGCAAACTCTCGCACGGAAAAATCTGCCTCTGCAGCAAGACATACATCCCTACTTCAGCCATTCATCACACGCGTTCTCATTGGCCAGTCGGGGAACTGAGATTGCAGAGGCACCCGTTGGGGAATCTCTTTCAATCGCTGAGTCAGTAGCACAAAATATTCTGGCCTGGTAGAGTGCCAGGTACGGACGTGTTGCGGTTGGCGCTTAACGTTGAGACGACTATTTGAGTCATACGATCAGCTGACATCCATCTTCAAAGCGTAACGCAAAATATTCGTATTAGAAACCAATGTCCTACACATCCTCTACAATTTAACAGTGTTTCATTTCAAGTAACCAAATCGTAGAATAAATACATTTTAGGTGTGATTTTAATAAGGTTTAGCAGACCGTTTTAATTATAGCGGTATAATGGACCTTCTGTGTTGCGAAACTGAATGTGAATGTCGCGCGTATCCTGATCCTGTTTTATTGAACGATGAACGCGTCTTACAGAACTTGCTGGACAGGGAAGAGAGATATTGCCCCTCCAGTTCGTATTTCGAGTGTGTTCAGAAAGACCTAACTCCACAAATGAGAAGAATAGTTGCAGAATGGATGATGGAGGTAAGTAATTTTTACCAATCATTTTACGCTTGCATAGATGTCAGTGGAATTTTACACTGAGGGGTCTAAACCAAAATTGTCGGGCGATTTTTCACTTCATATTGAAGCTGGAATTAAACTTTATTCATGTGTTACAAGACGTAATATTAAGTACTGATTTCATCGTCATTTACAAGTAATGTATGAAATATTTTATTGTGAATATATAACCACGTCCACCGAAAAGTCTGATTACGCAGTATCATATATGCAGTGCGACAGATTGTTCAGTAAATTCGTATCTGCATTAAACGAACGTCAAAATGGATGATGTAAGCAGTGGAAAAGTCAACACGTTTTCCTCAGATTCATTGAAATGTCTATCGACTGATTAAGGTATTTAACGACGGTGTGATGTTTAAGGGAGTTCGTTCCGCCATTCAAAATGCTCGATCTACGCTGAGAACCATAAGGTAAGGACACAGGTGGAGGACGTTTACGAACTGCGTGTTGAGGAGAATTCAGTATTTGGATTGGGAGGAAGGAGGAATATGATTTACTACTCGTCTTATGTTATCGAGATTACTGGCTTTCTGGAGGCGAAAGCTAGTGTGGAAAGTTAATGTTGAAAGGAAGATACGTAAAGTGGGGGTGTGGACTAGATGAAAATGGATAAGGATATTGTGAACATTTTCTGTTTGCGTTAACTCAGGATTTTCTTGATAACTGAATGACTTTGTGGTTATTTGAAAATGATGTGTTTGCTGTAATTGATATTATTGAGTATGGACAATAAATGTCTTAATTAGTAATGCATGCAACTGTAGTTACAGTTTAAAGTAGCATTCCAATTATAAGCTGTGTTGTAATGGAACTGTTTATGTTACTAAAGGTCATTACTATGATGACTTATTCATGCATTTGCTGAAAAACTGCTTTACAATTGAGCATGAACGTATCGTGTACATTACGACGAGCAACAAGTGCTTATGTGTCGTGCCACAGCTCAGACCGGCTGCTCCCCGTGGCGGCCTGAAAGACACTGGTCTAGGTTTTTCTACGAGTTCCGTTCTTCTCTGGCAATTTCACTCCACCGCTTCTTCACATTCACTCTTTTATCGGGGGGGGGGGGGGGGGTCTACCTGAAGGACTCTTAGATTTAATTTCGTTATGTACACAACTCCATTATAACATTTACCACACATGAAGTACAGAGTTTCATTCAATATTCGTACAAAAATTTGATATTCTTTCACCGAGAAGTAAACTTATTTTATACACTTTCGACACGGAAAACACTGGAAACCTATTTTATTCTGTATGTAACAACTGAAGAACCCGGAGCATCTTATCTTGTTCTGGAAAGACATTTATTTCCACTCCTACTTGCAAGTCACCTCGTGATATCAAATCATTGTTTTTCCTTTTGATCTAAGACATGTCATTGTTGTGTTCAAGGTGTGCGAGGAACAGAAGTGCCAAGAGGAAGTGTTCCCTCTCGCAATGAACTACGTAGACAGGTTCCTCAGTGTGTGTCCCATCAGGAAAAGTCAACTCCAGTTGCTGGGAACTGCGTGTCTTTTTCTCAGTTCGAAGCTGAGACAATCCCTTCCCCTGTCTGCCGAAAACCTAGTCTTCTATACCGACAACAGCATCTCTGTGGATGACCTATGGGTAAGTACGTCTCTTTGTTTCTCGCTCCTGATACATGGGGTACAGCAATGAGCCACACGGCTGTCACAAGCCACTGTCAATTCGGTAAGAGGGCAGGACGATCGACGAGACCAATGCTTTCCAACGAGTGGCCCGCGAACAGTTGGGGATCCGTGATTTTTCCTTCGCTGGTCCGCAAATTCCAAGTCCAAGGCCTTGTGTGACATTAAGTAACTCGCTTCTTTAATGTGAGGAGTAGTTAGCTCTCGCAGAAACTCCAAAGTTGGAGGAATACCTCTTGTCTACTGTCCGCCACTCTGTATTCATTATATTAGCAGCTGCTCTCCCTACTTTCCTCAGATGACATGTTACCGGAACGCAACTGTCACTTGCTAGCTCCCAGCAGGAACTGCACGACCCACCGTCGAATGCTGCAAGATTCTGCCGATACGAGCCAAGTATCCTCCTTAAAAACAGAATTAACTTATTTTTTTTGTAAGAGGTGATGAGAATGATATCTCTGTGACAGTTGCATTCCGGTTTAGCAGTGAACGATTTTATAATAAAAGCGATAAATAAATAAATACGCTGAATAATGACTTGCTACTTGCTACTTGCTAGAATGCGCGACACGAACGAAGGCGGCCGAGTTCCGGTCACTTCGGCGCATCTAGTCACGTGCCCTCGTGAGCCAGTCAGCTCTAGCCAATTGCTTTGCGCTCGCTGTGGTACTGGCGTTTTCCCTGCTACATTTGCATATCCTGTTTCTTATTTGTTGTGTGAATGTTGCGTTTGCGAAAAGCAGATTGCTAGTATTCAGCATTAGATGTACAAAACTAGTGTACTAAAACATGGAAGGTGAACGTCGCAGTTTTTAGCTTATACACAGACTGGCCAGTGTGAGCTGGTGTATAAAGTATTTAGATACTTCAAACGTGAAGCAGACTCTATGATTGAGGATTTCACAGCGGTGAGTCTGATGACGGAGGCAGTATGACCTCAGAAACGTTGGTAAACATCGACCAGACTGCACAGCGCAACAACCCAGAAGACAGAAATCTTCATACTCATCGCCCTGATGACGGAGGCAGTATGACCTCTGAAACGTTGGTAAACATCGACCAGACTACACAGCGCAACAACCCAGAAGACAGAAATCTTCATACTCTGATGATGGAGGCAGTATGACCTCTGAAACGTTGGTTAACATCTACCAGACTACACAGCGCAACAACCCAGAAGACAGAAATCTTCAGACTCTGACGACGGAGTCAGCGTGACCTCTGAAACGTTGGTAAACATCGACCAGACTACACAGCGCAACAACCCAGAAGACAGAAATCTTCATACTCTGATGACGGAGGCAGTATGACCTCTGAAACGTTGGTAAACATCGACCAGACTACACGGCGCAACAACCCAGAAGACAGAAATCTTCATACACTGATGACGGAGGCAGTATGACCTCTGAAACGTTGGTAAACATCGACCAGACTACACAGCGCAACAACCCAGAAGACAGAAATCTTCATACTCATCGCCCTGATGATGGAGGCAGTATGACCTCTTAAACGTTGGTAAACATCGACCAGACTACACAGCGCAAAAACCCAGAAGACATAAATCTTCAGACTCTGACGACGGAGGCAGCGTGACCTCTGAAACGTTGGTAAGCATCGACCAGACTACAGGGCGCAACAAACCAGAAGACAGAAATCTTCAGACTCAGTTTGTGTACACATCTGCATCATCACCCACCTTCGGCCAGCGTAGACGGACTGGTTCAGGTTGACGTAATTTCTTTCCAGTGTTCCAGTTGAGAATGAGTGGATCTTGCTTCCACCTCAAGCCACTCCCCATTTTCACCAATAATACAATATACAGCCTTTTTTTCAGATTATTACAAAGGGTTTCCTGTATTGATATCAGTTGGGCTATCTGACGTTGGTTACCAGGTGCCCTCCTCCTCCTCCTCCTCCTCCTCCTTTCCGAAGACTGTCACATCAGCTGCATTAACATTTTTATTGTAGATCTGGTATCAGAAGTCTCCCAGTCAAGGTCGACAGATTGATTCAGACCTCGCACGTTTTCAAAGAATTTGTGTGCCACGCACAAAATGAACCCCTGGCCCAGTGAAAACAAAAACAACTCGTCTGTTTTCAGCTTTGTATTTACAAACGTAATGTGCCTTATTTTCGCCCTTCCTCGTTTACGTCTCAGTTTGTAATGGAAGGCTTGTTTTGTGTTCTCACATCGTCCGTTCTTTGCAGATGTCTGTTCTTTACTGACTACGTTCCACTGCAACATTCTTAATACTTGAGCTCGTTTTGAAGATCTTATTTCTTCACACTTAGCAATTTGATGACAGATGGAGCCTTTGAAATTCCATGCATTTATGGAAACGTTCGTGTTCGCTCTGACCTCTGTTACAATTGGAAAGTAAAAGTTATGAATCGCTATTCACGCTATTAAGGAATGTTTAAGTTGGAATGTGTATAATAATAGACATGCAGGGAAACGTTATCGGTTTAACTGTAGTTATCACGCCTAGTACCGGACACAAAGGGAAGTGTGCAGGATATAGGAAACTTAGATATCAGGCGGTCGGAATGGACCAACCACAACACATCCTCATGAATGAACGAGAGGCAATGTTTGGCGTATTGGATAATAACAATTTGGCCTGTTATACAACAGCAAAAATAATAATTATAATACCGACGAAAAATTTGGTAGCGCCGTGTAGTCTGATGGGCGTTTACCGACGTTTCAGAGGCCCTTGCTGCCTTGCGAGTCTATCGGACTACACGGCGCTACAACCCAGAAGACAGCTGCCTTCGTACTTACTTTATAATCCTTTATACTTGCTTTACTTATAACTTTTCCCGGTGATAATTCAGCCGGAGCGTGAAACTGACTAATTACGGTCATATAGTTATTTTTTAACTCTAGTCTACCTTGCTACGGTGGTCTAGCGGTTAGAACGCTGACCTTGTAATCCTGGGGTCTCGGGTTCGATTCCCGGGGTTGCCCGAATTTATAACTTGTGTTGGGCAAGGCCGTGGTCTAGGCATCACGGAGTTTTCCTCCGGGGGCTTCCCCGGTTTCTCCGTGGCATCCCAACAATTACTCCATTCACACACAGAAGAAGGCAATGGCAAACCACTTCTGGATCATCTGCCAAGAACGTATATGAACAGGTCCCAGTCCGAGAAAAGGATGCAAGGATCCTGTTCATATGGACCTGTCGTCAGAGAGAACACTAAATAAAAGTCTCTGTACAATCGGCTCAACGCCTATAATATATGCCTATTTGACACCACCTTAAATTCTACTTCTCTCTGATTGGTTTTACTTTGTCGAGTATTTAACATAAGTTAATTTTCTTGTATACCAATTTACCATATTTGAAAGTTCCTGTCTTCATACAGTTCAACGGGATGAGACCCATACGCATAATGATCTTAGCCATTGAGGCTGTGAACTGGATCGAGGTGGCCTCATTATAGGATTAAATTATTACGTTCACAATAAAAATGCGGAACATTGGACAGCTGAGCGACTGTAAGTTGCTCCGCCATCTGGTCAGGTACACGGAACTGGCAGTGTTAAGTAAAGCAGGAAGCAGGGGATTGTCTCTCTGTTGGTCAAACTCCAGCAGTCGCCTGCATCTAAATGAACCATACGCTGAGATCAGCAGACGACCCCAAACTTGACCTCTGCCTCCTGAGATTGCTATCATATTCCGTGAACCATATTTGTGCAGTAAACAAGAAGGGAATATCATGCATAACGCTTGTGACATTCCACCTAAGAAGTGAGTGTTGCACGCGCTAGACACGACTGGAAATAAGACATGCAATAAGAATTTTGTGAAAAAAAACTTCCGGTGAACATTTATTGGCAAACTTGGGCCGTGTATGGGAGACGATAATACTGAAATGTTTTTTTTAGAAAAACGCTGTACTATGCTAACTGGGCTGTGCAGTTTTCAAGACAGATTCCAGGGACTCGTTCCGTTTAATTAACCGCAGGGAGTGCTTTTGAACATTTCAGTATTGACTGACCATTTCTTGTTTGTGTGCTGGAGTTCAATGCGTAATTACGTCTTTCTCGGATGAGACGTTTCGCAGAAAGCCAAAGTTACACGCGTGTGTGAATCTATAAATGATGTGAATATCTTATGTTCTGACATCTTAGGCCAAACTGCCTGTCCCTGAACCTTCCAGTGTTCCATAGTTTCTTCCAGCGTTCAGAATGTCCTCGCTCCAGCGGCTTGTATATGCCAGAGTTTGCTTTGGTATTCAGTTTATTCATGTGTTGTGTAGCCAACTCTTCCGACGGTCTATCAATTTCACAGACAATATTTGGAACCAATAAAATCTTCTCGGGCAATCAGCCGCGTTAAATGGTTACCGTAGTAAACCGACGTTTCGTTAACAAACTCTGTCCCCATCTTCAGAGTTCTGATGTGACTGGATCCTCGAAAGTCAAGGATCCAATCACATCAGAACCCTGAAGACGGGGACAGTTTGTTCCCGAAACGTCGGTTTACTACGGTAACCATTTAACGCTGCTGATAGCCCGAGAAGATTTTATTAATTGTACTCGCCGCGAAAGTCTCAAATCCAATATTTGGAACGTTTTAAAATTTTCCTTAATGGCTGTATTTTCCCGGAAAACCCAGAAGCTTTCCTGATGGCAACACTCTTTAAGTTCCCCACTAATCGGTGGTTACTCGTCTGCTTCACTCTCTGGATATTATTCCCGGGAACTAAACCCCGATCGTCCAGCCCATAGCCAGACAACTGACTAATAGATCAATAATAGTTACTGTCTGATGTAAATAAAAACAGGAAATACCACAACATGATCCACAGTTTTATGAATGATTTTATATCACTGATACTGCAGCCTCCCTTGGCTGCAGCTGAGATAAACAAGCAACTTCGCTGTTAGAGAATGAATGGACCGATGTGAGAATGAATGGACTTTTCCAACAGACGATAAGTACTACTCGTGCTGAAAACATTAGATTCAGATGAAGTCGTAACTTGCAGGATTACAATATCTACGTTCGACAAACAGAGTGCTTAATGGTGGTGGCCTTAGCGATGTTATCACTGGTCATCCCACGCATTAACCTCGGCCATGCACTTCGTGTGTGTTGTATGACGGACGCAGCGAATATAGTAAATACGTCTTCGTTTCTCTTTTCCCTTTATTAGTCCAATCTTCTTTTCTCTTTCCAGGTTTTGGGAACCTAGTTCATATTCAAATCCCCTATTTTAAAGAATTATGGCAATAAATATTTTAACCGATAGAAACATTCACACGAACAATCCCGAACGGGGCTCGAATAAGCGGCTCCAGTGTTGTTGACTCTGCCGGAAAACCATGCTTTACAAACGTACATCATCCTCAGTGTAACACGCTGTTTAATTTTACTGTTACGAACATTCCACTTATTTTCAACACGCCACAATGTTTTTAGCTCACTGATAGAAGCACGAGCTTTATACAGTTTACACAAATCTGTGGGTGGGAATGCAATAGTGTTTCACATGAACTTCGTATTTACACTGAGCTATACAGACTTCAGGCCCACCAACTGTGACTTGCGAAACAGGTTCTCAGTAACATGGCCACTAGGACTGTCGGAATGTATTGGTAGAGATCTGTGCAGTTTCAGGCTTCAGCCAGAAATTCTTCAACTTTGTACGTCGGTACTGTGTGACTTCATCTTCAACCTAATTTTATCACTACCTAGAAGTTAGATGCGTTTCAGCTTGGTGGGATTATCCTCAGTGGCTGTGTTAATTCAACCTTGAATGTTAAAATGCATTCTCCTAAAAATTGTTAAACGTCATAAATAAGGCCAGTTTTACATTAAAATTGCAATTAAATACTAGTAAATATAAGTTAAATATACATTACACATGTTTTATAATACATCGACGTCAACCATTTTGTTAACTTCTGTCTTGGAACATTGTAAGTGAACGGGACTGAAATTCGTCTGGTATAATACATTGAAAAGAACTTCTAGTTAGTAATAAGAGTGGTTGGAAAGTTTTTCAGTTTTGATTTAGATCATAGGTAATTTTATTTGCAAAACCGCGTTCGTTTATCTTAGAAGGTACTTTTGTTCAACTGAAACTCACGTGGTCACACTGTAACAAGCAGGTCTTATGCACTATCGATGTTAGTATCGAACTGTGAGTGAGACAT
Organism: Zootermopsis nevadensis; assembly: GCF_977971745.1. Taxonomy (NCBI): domain Eukaryota; kingdom Metazoa; phylum Arthropoda; class Insecta; order Blattodea; family Termopsidae; genus Zootermopsis; species Zootermopsis nevadensis. The sequence goes on along the minus strand of NW_028259149.1, from coordinate 13,973,781 downwards.
TCTGCGCATCTAGGCTCACTCAGAACCCTAGCTAGAATAAACGTTGGCTATATTTGGACAAAATAACAAGCTGCCGATCTTCCTTTTTTTTCTCTCTCACTCTCTCTCATTCCCAAGAGTTTTGTGTTCTGGTCGCATTAGTGCTCGAGGCGCGGTGTTGCAGTCTGCCAGCTTTACAAGTTGTTCAATTAAAAGAAGTTAGGCTGAAGAGAAAAGCGAGACAAGAAACGTAACAAATTAAACATCATAATAAAAATAACAAGTAATGTTCTAAAGAAGACCCGATGAAATGATAAATTGAAAGAGGAGGCAAGGTCACTCACTGCATTCTGTAGCGAGATTGGTCGTGGCGGTGGGTCGTGTCGGCCTGGAGGAGGGGAAGAGGAATTTCAGAGGCATTGTCCCTCAAGTACAGCGGAGCCCCTAGTGATTCTCACCGACTGACGAGAAAGTCATATGTTATGTAGTTAGCACTTTAACAGCCGAGTGTGAGAACAAGATGGCGAAAGGAACTCTTCACTTGCGAAAACGAACACTAAACTCCTTGTGCATTTTAGGGTTCCGAAGTAACAGGATTTTCTAGACTGTCGCTGACAAGGTTACTGGTTGGAGGACCAGACTTAGATTCCTGGCAGGAGCTGTTTAATCGCGACACCGGTCAACGTAAATAGGGATACCATTTTGAAATGCCGTGTTTATCCACGGACATTTTAAAATTTATTCGTAAAGTGCGAAGTATAAACAACTCGCATTGCATTTACTACAAATAAACAGGAAAATGTTTTACTCGTTGGTCGTTTCCGCAAATATCGTAATAAATCTTGAGAAACGCTTATGCATTATTTATTTTAGGGGTATATTTTCGTTATATCCGACCTACTCTCCATCTTCTAGCTGTTTATGTCATCGCAAACATTATGGAACTGTATAACTGTATGAAGCAAAGTCCTCCTTGGGAAGCCAAGAGTCGCTCAGTTAATCAAGAGATTTCATACCTTTTGTGGAACGCTAAGATCATTACCGCGTGCACACGAGCCAGCGTCCGGTCAGTATCCTGAGCCCAAGTTCGAGGCCCCGTGTAGCATTTCGTAACAACGAGGAGCTGTTAACTCAACGCCCAACCCTGAAGCCAGGTCGGCTGTCTGCGACTGCGTGTTCAATGCGGTCATAGCAACTCCCATGTCTGCAGGCCTTCTCTATCCATAATCTCAAGGCGCACCATTACGCGGTTAGATGCCATCCATAAGACACTTTTTATTTGTACACTTTCACGAAATATCAAGGAAGCTGAAATAGGCTGGTAATGTAACACGCAAGGAGAAGATGAGATTTGCACGGTTGGAAAACCCAGACGCAGATGAAATGGATTTCATATTAATCGGGTGTGGGGGTGGATTCGTCTGGCTCACGGGTTCGTTTGAATTTAGTAATGACTTTAAGGTTCACAAAAGACGGAACATTTTTCACTAGCTGAGCAACTAGTAGTTTCCAAAAAATTATGGTTCCTTGTGTGCATTATGTGCCTAAAAATAAGTGAACGCTTTGGAGTGATCATACATTTCCTTCTGTTTTCCCTTTTTCCTTCATCGTTGTCTTGTCTACTCCTTGTTTCCTCCACAGACGCTGCTGATTCTTGCAGTACGGGATTCAAAAGCGCTAGAGGACTCTTGACAGTTTATCGCTCGGTGTCTGATATGAACATGACCAACAGTCGGACCAAGAAAATTTGTGGCTACGAGCCTGACGACGCAGGTTCATTTCTTTATAAATGGCATCCCTGGTACGTCCAGGCCGGCTTTGGGGTTCAGACGCGTATCGAAAGGCCACCGACTGCCAAGGCTCTTCGCCAGAGGTAAAACTGTTCTGATCGCGTAAAGCTTTGTTCCCGCCGCCGCTGCTGCTTCTGAGCTTGGCCGTGGTCATCTCCAGGTCACCGGGTCACCATGTGAGTGGTGTGGGTTTGAAATGAACAAGTGGACGGTCTCACCACATGGATATGCGGGCCACAAAAATTGTCAGAATGCGAAAAACTGAACTGAACACGGTCATCAAGGCGACAGACTGGAATTTTAGTGACTGAGCTGTTATGGTTCACACTACGCGACGTGTACAAGTGGTAAAAGAGTCGTTTAGTAAATCAAGAAACAATTAGTATTTCTGGCTACGTGTAAATTATAACCATTCAAGAATGGGAGATGTTTTCAGCATCCTGTAGAGTGGAGATGGTTATTTCTTCATGGTATGCGATGATGGAGGGGGTTGTGGAATGTGGGCGGTCAACCTGTTCAACGAGGTATAGTCCTTGCCCCCCCTCCCCCACTACCAACCTCGCCTACAGTTTTCTGAGAAGTTACTTGCAACCCCCCCTCCCCCCCACTAAGGAGAGAGACCTAGACGGATCTGTAGTTAACTTTGGCGGTCTATTCCCATACCTTATCTACCGACCAAAAGAAGAATGAGGGGTCTGAGAGGCATTCCTGTCAGCCTGTTTGGAGTGCAAGAGCGACCCAACTGCTGACTGAGGGACGAAATGCGGAAAGGACCTGATGTGAGAGGGAAAACACAAACAGAGGCAGAAAGGAAATACAGGAGTGACCAAGGAAAAGAGAAAATGACGGAAATAAAGAAGACGGGGGAAAGAGTAAGGAAAGAAAGAAAACTAATTAAAGACGAAGATAATGAATGTAGAGGGAGTGTTTAAGGGCTCACTTCTCTCTCGCCCGTTAAACACAGGGAACGTAATTTTTTCGACGAAATCTAATCAATACGATTTTAAACATTAACTGACAAAAAAGTGGATAACAGAATACAAAAACAGAAATTACACGACTGGGGAAACTGCAAAGAACGAGCTCCAAGGTGACACCAAAACAAACTGCGCGCCGGAAGGAAGACGCACTTGTGAAATTACTGTTTTGAAGAAATTACTGTCTGTTCCTAAATTCTTCATAGCAGCTGGGTCTCGAGATTTTCTTCAGTTCTCAAAGATATCTTCTCCCCAACTGTGTTCTCCAGTGTCCACTTACTTGCATTGTAGCTGATCATTTGGTACTCTTCAGTTTATCGGTAATATTTAGAAACACGTTTTCCTGGTGATCTCGACTTTACACCCAGGAAAGGTCGTATAAACATCATCTGTACTATTTTCAAATGTCTCCGAGATGTCGGCATATCGAACCGGAAGCGAAAATATACTCTGCAAATCAAATTTGTGTAAGGACTACAAAGGCCTCAGTATCTAGAAATCAGTTTTGTATGTCATGCTGAATGTATATATACATACATAGTTCCAGAAATTCTTGAAAATCAAATATTCTATAAAGTGAATGTTAGAAGGAAACCATTACGAGGCGTTGTTGAATTATAGATATAAAAACGCGGAAGCTATTAAATTATAGATGGAAGGAAAGTTATTCAACTGTACTTATTTTCCATTTGTACAACAATTTCTGTTTCTTCATCGACGACGGGATTTTATTAAACAAATGAACCTCTCAACACAATATTTTCCTAGTATCCACATTAATATAATTCTTTCATCCATCGGAACACCGATGTTTCACCAAGTGCCCTCTTCTGTATCGGCTTTCTAATTAATACGATGTCATTTTGAAATAATATAAACAGGTTAAGTATTAATTAATTTGATCTCATGATCTGTCATGGCATCTGTTTAATGTCGAACTTCAGCTTTTGGGGATGTGCCACGTCGAATGTTTAATATTTTCCAACGTTTTGGCAAACACTGGTGTTGTCTTTATCAGGGTGAATACGTAATAGTTGGGCGTGTTTGGAATCCTTATGTGTGACAGGTGGATGTTGGATTTGATGCTGATTGGTGGAGTACATATCCTAGTGCCAGAATTATTTGACATAAGACTCATCATCTGGATCACATTCTCCGATAATCCTGGAGGATGTTCGATGCAGGTAACAGGTTTCAAAATTTGGCCGCGCATAGGATATTGATACTGAAATAAATCCGCGGATGCGAGAAAACGCGGACAGCAAAAGCGCGTACAACGAGACACCCGTATTCTCAATTTTCGCCTAATTGTTTCAACTGATTTCTTAAGATTATTATATAACTGAACTTCTGTGCACAATAGTCTAAGGTTAATGCAAGATAAAACAGTGCAATCCCGACAGTCTGGCGAGAAACTGTCTGCCCAAGGAATGTGTATGATTAACGCAATGAAAATTACAACTTACAGATTAAGCTCTACGATTTATGAGACGTTGTCAGGTATCGCGTAAGGGTTTTGTTGGTGGCGGGCACGAAACACACCGTAGGGAAAAATACACATGGTACATTGGGGAAAAATATATTTAAAGTTATGGAATGTGAAGATGAGCGCCGTACTGAAATATAATTCGGTCAGGTGGCGATAGAATGATCGCATTCAGTAGTAGTTATGTTTATCATGATTCGGATGTGTACTACGTGCCCCATTTATGCCTTGCTCTTTGATTTGATCACACTAATAACATTCTGAGAACAGTACAAATTATGAAGCTTCTCATTATGTAATTTTCTCAAACTTCATGTTACTCCTCGGAATGTTCTTCAGCACCGATTCTCGAATAGGTATCCATAAATTCATGTAATTTCTTGATTTACCGAATAATCATCACCTAGCGTACCGTAGGAGGACTTTACTATGTATCTGGCCGTATATACCTTAGCCCAGATATTATGCCTTATCTAGGCTGCAATAAATATATCCAAACTTCTGGGAAACTGCAGCACTGCACAGCACAGGCTATGCTTTGTGCTGTCAGATGTTTTTATCAGTTGACAAATAGGACACAAGGTGAGACGGCGTTCGCAGGCACCACTCGAACCACGTCCCCGCCAGTGTCGATGTCTGTATTGGTTCCCAGTATCTTACACCACGAAGCATTCACTGAACAGATGGGTTGGGATTCAAGTACTGATATGCAAAAAAGCAAATCTGTCTTTATACAGTGATTCTGCCAACCGCGGTTTCCTGTTCATTCACAAAACTCAAGCTACGTACACACCTGACATAAAAACTGTCGCACCGTATTGGTAATTTGGAAGCTAGAAATGGGTTTAGAGCGACATTACAAATCTGCACCAAGCAAATATTGTACGGAAGTCGTTAATTATTTCCTTGTATACAAAAACAGCCACGGTGGTCTAGCGGTTAGAACGCTGGCCTTGTAATCCTGGGGTCTCGGGTTCGATTCCCGGCGGTGCCCGAATTTATAACTTGTGTTGGGCAAGGCCGTGGTCTAGGCAACACGGAGTTTTCCTCCGGGGGCTTCTTCCCCGGTTTCTCCGTGGCATCCCAACAATTACTCCATTCACACACAGAAGAAGGCAATGGCAAACCACTTCTGGATCATCTGCCAAGAACGTATATGAACAGGTCCCAGTACGAGCAAAGGATGGAAGGATCCTGTTCATATGGACCTGTCGTCAGACAGAACACTAAATAATAATAATATACAAAAACATCGCGGTATGATGCTATTTATACAGGAACTTATTTCTGCATTGTCTTCCCCGATGAAGTAGTCGACGCTCATCTTGCCAATGATCAACTGCTTGACTTGCTAAGTTACTATCAGCTTGTCAATCACTGTTTTGTAGTTAGCTGTCTTTGAAGAAAAGGCTATCTTTGGTTCTTATAAACTTGCAGTGAGAACAAACACACCCAATGTTAGAACTGGTCCAGCTATTTTTCTAGTAACACATCATCGCGAGTAGTTTACCCAGGACTTTTATTGTAGATTGTTTATTAAGACTTATCTACCACCGTCAAGTTTACAACCACCATAATCTGCGTCAAGAGGTTGTTAAAACGTTACCTCTAGCATTCAGGTGAAATGTAAACACTGGCACCTTACTTTTGGGTATTTTAACCGCGGGTACCACACTTTCTGTTCTTGATATAGTGGAAGAAACATCGTACAGGGTGGCACAACTGACTCCTAAACGGTGTTACATGAAACTCTTGGTTTCCATGCGAGATTCCCGAAAGTTCCATAGTCATAATTAGGATTGCTAAGCTAAAAACAGTTAAAAATTAGTGTAGGATTTGAGGCTTTCACGGCGGAGAGTCTGAATATGGCTGTATTCTGGGTTGTTGCGCCGTGTGGTCCGGTAGAAGTTAACTGACGTTTCAGAGGTCCTTGCTGCCTCCATCATCAGAGCAAGGATCTCTGAAAAATCGGTAAACTACACGGCGCAACAACCCAGTTAAAAACAACAACGCGTAAATAACCACAAGTGGAATAGAGTGTATTTAAAGTAAATTATCTGCGATTTTGCGTTCCGTACTTCATCGGTGTCATTGCTAGTTTACTAATTTTACAAATCCGCTGTTACAAAACTAATCCCACTGCAGAGTTGGCTAATCTTCCTTCCATTTCCACAAATATGCTTGATAATATTTACTTTACGTCAGGTATCATGCTTTTTGTAGTTGGCTGTTTTACGAAGAAGCGAGTTACTTCTTGAGCTCCGGTTTCAAAATTTCTGTGTAGAATCACAAAATTAAATTTACTTTTGAGGAGTCATCGGAGGGTATTGAGAACGGGATGCTGAGGTTATGATGGTAGAGGAAACAGCATCTTCAAGAGCTCCATTGCTCTGAACCATTTGACACATGTAATCAGGATGATAAAAACAGTATGTGATGGGCGGGGCACGTAGCGCGTTCCGTATCACAAGTATGAATTCTGCTATTAAATCTTAAAAAAAGCGAATTTTAGTATCAGCTGCAACTTGCAAAGTTTTAAACCAAAAGCTGATTCTGTCCCCGATCTGCTGTTACGTTATCCCATGGTAAATTTCTGCTGTTCAAATTCCACGAGAAATATGTTTTCAAGCTTTCGGCGAAACACGTTTCTTCTTCGACGCGTAAAATGGTAGACGCTACTTCGCCGAAAGCCGTAACTACAGTCACGTATTGACTGAGGCCATTTTTGCGCAGACAGGTGTTGAGTTGAGTAGGTGCATCTTGACCCCGGCACACAATGGCAGCCGTCCTACATAATTAATACACATTAAAATTGGGCGGTGGGTACCATCTATTCAGAATTCACTAAGCATAACAGTTGACATGATCTGACTGTTTATCTCGAGGTCCATATTCAGAAAATACCTGATCACTGACGACAGTTTCGTGTTTTTCCTCCATAGTAAGAAAGAGGCCAAGGAATTTCCTGATACAGTAAAACCCCTCAAGTTGGACACCCCTATATCCTGGACACTCCTTTATATTGGACACTTTTAATTGGAACCGGGGAATATCCTATAATTTTACATGTTCACAATACCCTATATCTTGGACACCCCTTTATCCTGGAACTTGAACACCACTTTTGTTGTAAGTTGGACAGGTTCATGCACTTAACTTCGATGCTTTTCAGGGAAGCTTTTTAAGTTACATATTTTGTTATTTTGAATTTCTGACTGATGAATGCCTCCTCTCTGTAGGATTATCTTATGAACATTGAACACATCATTGGAATGCATTTCAAGTGTTTAACTATTCTTTTGCTGAACCCTTAACTGGACTGCAGTATTGCAGAAGACACAGTTTTAACTCCGTCAGTACTGTGCTTGAATTTGAGTTCAGACTGTGTTAACAGAAATGAAATTTTTCTTTTTGCGATGGGGAGGCGAAAATTGGTGGAATTAACTTTAGAAAATGTTATTGACGCTGTAGACCACAATCTGATTTTTATCTTTCCCTCTATCTTGGACACCTGTAAGTTGGACACATTTTCGTGGAACCCCAAGTGTCCAACTTAGAGAGGTTTTACTGTATTATGAAACCATAAGGTTCATCATGATAACAAAACCCTGCCAGTGGATCTTTAATCCATTTTATATCCGCACATACTACGTTTACGGGATAATTAACACAGCTAATGTTACGGAGATCTTGGGTTCAGATCCCAGCACTTCAAAATTTGCCACCACCGTCGTCATTAATAATCTAACCAATGACTGATTCCGGCATGCAGTTGAAAAGTCGTTTTATGACTCTACAAATCAATCATCACAGTTTACACGTATATTAATATTGGAGTATGTTATCCACCTACGTCTACGTCGTGGGGGACATAAGTTACATAGAGTGCATTTAACATTATGACCGGGAAACCTCGAGGAACGAAGCCACGACGGGCGCCTACGCAGAGAGAGGATGCTGAAGTGGATGAATGGTGTGTGAGGGTATGGCTCAGGGTAAGGTTCCACAAAAGCAGTGATTTTCTTCAAAAGCTCAGCAACTATCAGTTTCGAGAGGAAGATGCCGTTATTAAAGACGAATGAACGTTTTGGCCTTTGGGAGATACGGCGAAGAATGGAACACGACGAGGATATGTTGATGATTTGGTGGTTGCAAAATACGGAGGAATTGGTTTTGAAGACGTATCAGGTCGTATTCATGAATGAGACTAAAACAAGAGCTGAAAACGAAGCTGGAGGACAATGAGAGGAAGGATGAACGGGAGTCGAAGAATAACGAAGATAACAGCAAGATAACATGAAGAACGAAAAGAAAGAAATGGTATGGGAAATAGGAGCATGGAAGGAGGAAGACGAGTAGAATGATGTCATAGAAGATGAAGGGGAAGGTGAGAGGGCATGTTGTTTATATTTATGAAATTATTTTAATCGGCTTTCACTCTGTTCCCTTTGTTTCCTCGTCTGCCGAACTTCCCGAGACGTTCATTCATCGCTTTTCCACGCCACCCAGACTCCTACAGATAAAACGACGGTCTGCAGACCAAGAGATAGGCTTGGCTCTCCTTCATTTACATATTTCATTGAAGAGATGAATGGGCTGACGCTAAAGAGGACATTCACCTCCAAGTAATTGTTTCTGTATGAATGGTGACGTCACCAAGATTGTCCAGCCTATCAGCTGGTTTGCAAGACGACAGATCTGAATGCCAGTCGAGCCGAAGAACTCTTTGCACTTAGTGAACCCAGCTGTTCGTGACCACCAGTCCATTTGTCGATTTATTTTGTTATTTGGGGGCATGCACTAAAAGTTGTCAAATGATTTCGTTTCTAACCCACTTTCCTCTTTATGTGGTTATTAACGACATGACAACTTCGGAAATGAAGCCATTTTAGAACAGCGGAAGATTCAGTTAATCGGAGCTGCTGAAATGGTTCGAAACAAAATGTAACAAGGGAAAGCAACAGAATACAGTATACAAGCCAAGCAGGGGAAGGGAATTTTTAAAAAATACCACTGCAGAGGTGGCATGTTGCTGTAACAAGCCAAATGTTTGATACTAGACGGAATGATAATGATTTTGATGATAACTCCTATAAGGCGTATGCGAAAATTTGTTAGTTGGACAGAAAAAAGCACATTTTAATTTAAAACCTCAATGTATTGTGTGGATTTAAATCTTCGTAAAATCTCACCTGCCAAGTTCGGTTTGGAGAGGAAGCATAACACTCATTTTGCATAAAGGATTCTATAACATGCTAAGATTTACAAAACATAAAAAGAACCTTACAAATTATCTGACAGCTACTTCATGATTTGAATTTATGAAACTGAGAATTATGCACAGAAATGGACGACTAATTTCTGTGCTTCTAATGGCATTCATATAACATTATTGTCGATGGTCTTGTGAGTTTGTGACGCCGTGTTGACGTCTGGCATGGTACTAACTAATCTATTTTAATCCAAGGCGCAGGGTGTTGAAAAGTTAACAGTTACTCAGCTAGTCAATAAATGTCTATGAAGTTCATTACTGTGTTCAGAACAGCCCGCTAGGGGACCCTGTATTGCGCCGGTTGTACCTAATTCACAACTCAACCTAATTCTCTAAGATATATTTAAATATCTTACACTCGTTTACGCTTATGTCATTCAAGTCGTAACTTCCTTCAAGGTTTCCCACTTAGGTAATTCGTATGCAATTCCCATTATCCCACGCGCGGTACTCTGCATGTCCCACTCATTTCTCCTGGTATTACGTGAAGGGATACAAATCAGGCCACGATAAATGCTCATGTAATTACCTCCTGTTTCGTAAGTCCAACTACTTTGCTACACGAGATTACTCAAAACACATCGTACTCGGATTTCTGTCTTCCGGGTTGTTGCGCTGTGTAGTCTGGTCGATGTTTACCAACGTTTCAGAGGTCATACTGCCTCCGTCATCAGGGTGATGAGTATGAAGATTTCTGTCTTCTGGGTTGTTGCGCTGTGTAGTCTGGTCGATGTTTACCAACGTTTCAGAGGTCATACTGCCTCCGTCATCAGGGCGATTCATCAACCCAGAAGAGAGAAATCCGAGTACTCACCGCTGTGAAAACCTCACATCGTACTCATTTGTCACTAACTGAAATATCAGAACTGTTACACTAAATCTTATTCTAGACCCCACGTTTTCCCGGTTGAAGTTCAGTGTGTGACTTCTGTTTTCTTGGATGAATTGCGTAGTATACTGAAGGTCATTCAACCATTCGGCAAACATTGCAGTTACCATCTTCAGGGTGAATGTATTGGTTGGGTGTTTTTGGAAAGATAAATGGAGCAGGTGACAGGTACCGAGGAGCGGGCTGTTATCCAATCGGTGACGAGCACGTGATTGAGGAAAGGAAATGTTATAGAAATTTTTAAATTCATGTGGGAGGAGAAAAGGTGATAAAGAAGTTTTGGTGATCATGTGAATCTGGAAAAGAGCTGATGGAGAACGGCAGTTACGTGGCCGAAAAGAGAAGTTGGGCGACCTTCAACGTTGACGAGGCTCATCTTCGAGACCAAATAGCACAAATCTTGATTAGGAAGTAGGATCTGCTGCATAATTAAGCACTGTTTCAGAAGTCGTAACTGTAGCATTAGAAATTCGGCATGTAAGAGTAGAACTATACATACACTGAAAGAAAAGGTGTGGATCATGGCTATCGCTAACCAGACGTAGGACACAGTGGTTTTATGATCAGAAATGCAAATCAAAAGCAGGGAACCCCTTCACAGCGTTACGATAACAGAGATTATAATTTATGCATAACATCACACAGTCAAACATTCTTTTATTAATATATTAATTATTTTGCAGAAGTTAGAAATATATTGTTAAAATAATCTTGTTTCAGAGGTGGGAGCTGTTGGTTCTGTCAAAGTTGAAGTGGGACGTTGCTGCTGTTACACCCCAGGACTTCCTCCAGCACATTTTGGTGAGACTCCCAATCGACCGAAATACGTGGGACGCACACATGATACACAGACACGCCCAGACGTTCATCGCGCTCTCGACCAGGGGTAAGTAACTTACAGGGCAATGCTCTAGTCTTAATTGCAGCTGCGAGGAAGAAAACAATAGCTTCCTAATTTACACTCTTCGCCTGATATGACGAAGATGATCATCACATTAAGAAGGCTGAGGTGTGTGGGGCATGTGGCACTCTTACGAAAGATGAGAAGTAAGGTCTGGGCCTTTTAACCTGTTCCGATCTCCGGGTTAGTCGGAACTGTTCCTTCCACCTCTTCGATGGTGGACCAGCTTCCAAGGTATTCGATAAGTCGGCATTCTTAAAGTATGTTCTGAGTAGTTAAGGTGGCATTCTTTTACTTTGTCTCCTTGATTAAATGTATTTCATCCTTGTCTAATATCTGTACTTCTCTTTTTATCCACTCTTTAACCTGCCACTGATCTAAGGAATCTCGTTTTAGAACATTCAATTTGTTGCAGCTGTGGTCTGGTTGAAGCCCAGCATCCACTGCCATATAAGGGAGGTGGTACTTCTGTAATTTTGCAGACCTTTAAGATTTCCTCTTGCTGAGATTTATTAAACAGTGTGCGATAAATACACAAATAATTGAAAGTTCCTAAGGAAATACATAATTCAGATATAAATAAATAGGACGTAAGGATGTGGACTGGATTCAGCTGGCTCAGGATGAGTAGTGGCTCTTTTGAGAACGGTATGGACTTTCTGATACCATAAAAGTAGAATAATTTCTTGAAGAGCAATGCAAATACCAGTTTCTAAAGAATGGCCGCGCTCCATTGACATTGTAAAAAGATGGGTTCAGAGAAAATCCGTGCTGCTGGATGGAGCACTAGTTAGCAACGTGAAAGGAAGTGAAGCCAAGGCGAAATGTAACAGCTGTGATAAGGCATGGACCAACTTGGAAGGCGCGAAACTGCTAACCAACTCGATTATCGGGGGGCCTAGAAGCATTGCGACACAGTTGCTGACCTTACTGCTGAAATTTCCTATAAAAGCAAGTTCTGAGAGCCCCAAACGTTGATAAACTTTCATTCAAAGGTTCCATTTCATATGCCTATAGCAGTAAGATTTATGAATCAATACATATAGAATTACGTCGAAGTCTGAAGGTTTCTGAGGATGATGTGTGTGCAAAAGTGTTCTACTGGACTGTTTCCATCGCATAAATCAGCAATAAAATTACAAAACTACATTTCGGAAACAGAAATCTGCTTCCGTCTTCAGGTAGAAAGGGGGAAGAGCTAGCCTCTCACCAGGTCCAGGTCGACCACAAATCAAGAAAACTTGGATTTATTTTAGTAAAGCACAGTTAAGTAAATGCCAGTTATTCTGAACAACTACAGACTTATATAATTATTTATTTCGACGCCATATTCCGAAATCCTGAAAGGCTTTTTGACATCGGTGTAGGTGGTGAGTAACGAACACACAATTTTGGTTGCAAAACCGAGTCATAGACTTTATTTAACAGCGTTACGAATAAGAACGTTTGGCAATTGCCATGTTACTACACACGACATATCTCGTTTTGAAAGCTCATTAATCAGCATTTACTTGGCGTTTGAGAGCAATCAAAGGAACGTAACAGACAACAGGTTTTCTATACAGAACGTACACAAACACCAGCAGGGATGGGGTTAAAACTGTGAAATTTGTAAGCACCACCCAGTGTCAATGTGTTTAAAACCGAAGCAGTATTTTAACACAGCACATAAAAAGGTCTGTAACTACATGTGCAAACCGGATCTAATAAAAACGTTATGTTTTTATTCAAGGTCTTTAACAAAAATAAGAATGAAAGAAATGAAGGGTCAATGTATTTTTCTTGGTTAATACAAGCCGTCTAAAAAGTTGCCGACCACACAAGGCTAGATGGCAGTCAGTTCAGCGACCTGAGGCACTACGTCAGATGTTAGCCTTGGTACGATTCGCGAATCAGCAGCAGCACGAGGCATGCTACAGTCTGTGCCGAAAGCATCGGGCAGCCGTGTTAACTGACAGGAAGCGAGGCCTGCCAACTGCAGGGTACGTGCGAGACAAAGACAGAAATACGAAAATTGAGAAGGGAAGAGAGACAGACAGAAGGCAAAAAAGTAAAGAATGAAAACAGGGAAAATGGGGATGGAAACAAAAGAGAAATTGACACGGAAATAAAGCTAGGAAGAAGGAAAGGGAGCACGAGGAGGACACTAAACCCGACTGATACCGTCGTCCGGGTTATGTTGGCCAGGGTCTAAATCTGACCTTTCCCTGCCATCTAGTGCCCAGGTGTTTAAGTCTGCCTCCATGCCCCCTATACATCTTCATAGCGTGGTACAGCGGCGACATTGCATTTTAGATTCCAAGAATCAGACCCAAAAAATTTAGTCAAAATCTTCGTTTTATGGAAATTTATACTCGAGTTCTTTCGTCGCTGATGAAATGACCTTGACAAATTAACTTGTAAACGGCAATAAAAATTTCAGGGATTTGGAGAGTATGGAGTGAATGGAATATTTACAGCACCCTGATTGAAGGCCGCCTGCCTGCCTGCCTTTTTCCTGCCTAAAGCTTCAACAGGTATATTTCAAGCGACCAAGGCGAAGAAGGATAGAATTCCTTGCTGCTGCTCCTACATAAACATAAGGAATGTATCAAGAACGTGCAGGAATGTGTGTGACTGTGAACTTGTCTGCCGGTCAAGAGATTGACTAGGCGAAGGAAGACCTGGACCACTGATGTCCCAGTGGTAAATTATCATTCAATAGTTTTCGCTGCCACGGAGTTTCGCCCTGTTAACACTTTAAAGGCAAGTAAGTTTCTGTCTTCATTTCGAGGTTACGTGGTCCTTCATTACTGGAACACGGCCTGCACCAGCCAGGCGTTGTCCGGCTAGCTGAGGATTACGCTCACCGCAAGCGTCCTGTGTTTCAGAAAACTTAATTTTTTTTCAAAGTGTCATACACGTTTAGCATGACTCATCCAGCTTCATAGACAATCAGTAGGCCTACTGGGATAAATCTGTGCAACGTGTATCGTATAGGAATGAAAGGCTTTTTACCCCTCAGCCACTATATAGAGTATCCGACGGCGATCAATTTTTCCAAGTCTTGTTCCTGAGGTATTTTCTAGTCAGAAATGTCACATGAACATGAGTTCGATTCTGAACGGTTACAGAGGTATTGGAAAAAATTAGACATCTGAACGACACAAAGTACGATTACAGTGTACTTCCACTGTGACGGGACATCCCACATTTCAGTCAAAGCGCGACGGAGCACCAGAATTTTTAATTTATTGACCAGAATATTGTTCGTAGTGGTACACAGAATTGGCCACTGAGGTCACCGGACCTCACTACCCCGAATTTTTCACGCAATGACTCACGTGGAAAACTTGGTGTATGAACGCAAAATAAACATAAGGGAGGAACTTTTTCATCCAGTTTTCGATATGACAAGACGCAGGAATGACCCTGAGGGTCTACGTGAGATTCAAGTCACCTTGAATATCAAGTATTCATAGCACTATAACCATTGTGAATCGAGCCTGTGTTCATACGACATTTCGGACTGCGAATGACCTCAGAAATACGATTATGAGGTATTGACGTAAAGTTACGGGACACGCTTATAAGTTTGCGCGGAGTGGTGCTTAGACCTGGGCGAATTTCCATTTAACTTATTTTATTATTGACAGTCGTGTATTTAATATCACCACTGCATGGACTGCATTTTTGCCAGATTATGTATTTCTATCCAGTTTACTAGACTTCGGACACGAAGCGCTCGCGAGTCTTAACGGGTTACCATTATATTCCGTAAAAAGGTGTATATTAGATAGTTAACCTGTATAATTATGCTGAAATTTTAGTGGTTCGGTGAATGCGTGGTTCATTTTTGGTTTCCCTGATGTTTCTTTTTAAAACATTTTATAGTAGAAGGTAAATTGCAAAAAGTCTACAATATGGAAAGAAACTGGTTAAAACAAAAGAACGCTATCATTGAATAAAACAAAGGATTACGCTCATCTGCGTGTCGGTCAATGAAGGAATGCTTTGTCACTTAATACCAGAAGAAATTAACAAACATTTAGGTATCATTCCCACTACCAACTGCAACTTTGTGTCTGTGAACGAAGAGATCGTTTTCTTGTCGTGGTAGCCGATCTGTTCATCCTGGCGCTTAAGACGCTGGCTTTTCACAGCGGAGACACGGATTCATTCGCAGACGATTTCATGTGAGATTCTGGGTGGACGATGTGGTGATGGTGCAGAATTTTCTCCGCGTTCTTCGCTATTCCCCTGCTAAGCATTATTCTACCCTTGCTCAGTACACGTGACGACCCACACGAAGTGTATGATAGCCCTGGCGAAGTACCACTTTATATTATCCTCGGGGTTTCGGTGGGGACGTAATTTTGTTCATTAGGCTTGTATAAGTAATATGGTAGTTTGTTTGAACATTGTTTATACAGTGATATATTAGACGGAAGCCATTATGTTTCATTGACGACATATCAAATATCGGATATCCAGGGCTGTTGATGGGAACTTCACACATGTGTACCTAGTGAAGACAAGCATTATCGGAAATGGGGTTTCCTGTGAGCCGATAATGGTTTCATTCAGAATATCTCACAGAACTATTTTGTTGCACAAAACGAAATGAATACATATGTTGTGGTGGTTGGATCTGAAGTCCAACTGGAGATCCCCCAAAATGCTTCTACACGGGATCAGCGGATGCGTGTCATAGAATGAGGTCTCGCTCACGCGAAAGTTTTGGACGTCGGGAGTCCGGCTCCTGAATCCGCTTACTTTCCTCCTCATCCGTCAGGTAAATGATGCCGTTGGCAGATAAAATCCCTTCAAGAACTTGCACAAAGCCGCTAGCACGGTGTAACACCACACCGATCCTTAATACCGACATTATAAACATAATTGAGTAAGCGATCGAAGTTCAATGTAGGATAGTCCATGTAGGATTTGAGGTTTTCACAGCGGTGAGTCCGAAGATGGCTGTAAGGGCCCTGAAGATGGAGGCATTGAAGGCCTATGAAGCTTCTGTAAACTTGTACCAGACTACACGGCGCGACAACCCAGAGGACAGGGATCTTATGATAATCCAGCTTGAATCCTTTCCTACCTGTGTTACTACCAAAAACACCAAACATATATTATCACTTATTCCTTCTGCAACATAACTGTTCCCAAAATAAATAGTACCTGTAGTCTGCTTTCTTCAAAACTGGCTGCACAGAATCTCAGGGCAGAAGAATGTGTAAGTTCATTCAAAAAGGTCGTACCTGTTCACGCTAATTTTGGAGGGAGATTAACGGGCTCTTGTGAATACGGCAATGAACCTTTGGGTTCCATAATAGGTTGGAAATTTCGTGACTAGCTGAGCACATTACTAGTTTCTCAAGGCTCTGCTCCTGAGTTACGAGTATTTAGATTTACTTAGTCATGGGTCCGACTAGTTCACTGGTAAGAGCTAGTTCACCCAAGTTGGTTCCAATAGATAAGTCATTCACAGAGTCGTTCCGTATTTCCCCACGTCCAACTACAGGACTTCATTTGTACTCTGATGTCACTTTAAGTTATTATTGTTGAGATTGGCTAACATTCTATGAGAGATGCTTCGAATCCCCTCTCCGTCCTTACCAACGACCTGGTGGTGTCTTGCGGAGCGGACATGCGAATGAATTACAACAATACTTAACCTAGATTCTTCGTCTGCAGAAGTTAACCGGAAGGGTGCAGTTTCGACAGACCAGCAACATGACGACCCTTAGGGGGAAAAACCCTTTCAAGCGTTTTTTTTAAAAAAATAACCGTTTCGAGTCAACAGGAAATGTGTTCGATATGCGTGCGTGCTATAGAGGCTGTCAGTCAACTGCCTCGGACGAGAATTTAACAACTGATGCCGCCCCACAAGAAATGTGGCGTAAGGACTTCCTTCTTCGTACAATAATCACCAAAAATAAAGATATTTGTGTCAGATGTGCATTCAGACTGAGCTTGAGTTCTGTGTAGCTGGATACAGCAAGATTTATCATATTCGATAGCTGGAGGGGAGATGGTGAAAGAGTGTCGGGGTGTGGATTTTTTCTCACGCCCTAAGCGGAGCCTCCATCCAAAAGTTTGGGGCCAACATCTTTCAACTGTTTTCAAGGCTACGACAACACTAAAAAGCGTCTCGCTCTTTGTCTCTGTCGGAGAGCTGTGTTGACGGAGATGATATGGTGATCACAGCAGCCTGGCGGGCGTATCATTGTCATGCACAGAGTTCCCTAGATGGCGGGAGCGCACGGCGCCTCCTGGAATTCAGTGGGAGCTGTGTAAAAAGGCAAATTGATTTCGTTCTGGCTTACATACCAGAGAATGCGAATTGTCAAATGAAAAGAAATTACGAAAGGAAAAGAAATTGGAGATGAAAGGAACAAAGGAAAACTGCAAGGAAGAGAAAGGTAATCTGAGGTAGAAAAAACTAAAAAGAGAAAGTGCGAAGAAAGAAAAATAAATAATGGTGAATATGATGAATAAATAAGGGAAGAGACTAAATTCAAACCAAGACAAAAATAAAGGAGGAAGAAAATATTTGGAAGAAAGAAAATGAAGGAAGGAAATGTAAGGAAGACAATGAAATAAATGAAGGTAATAAAGAAAGGAACAGGAAGATCGAATTGAAAATAAAACTATAAGAAAAGAGTGAGTCAAAGAATCATGAATTATGTAGGTTGCTCTACACACATAATTTTAGGTTGACGAAATCATGAATGATAAGTTTTACGCGGAAATTCTCATGTGAAGGGACCAAGACCCAGGGATGACATTAAAATTCATATTACAGAAACAGAATAACGTGGGACTACTTTAACCCGTTCGGAAAACGGTCCAACTTTTCTGAACCGTGCGTTGAATATCTAGATTCCCTACAAACAGGGAATTTATTGACCAGCCAACAAGTGAAAACCATACGAACTGGGGAAATAACTGTTATGTCATACCCCGACATTTGTTTGGGGAGACTGAGGAAAACTGCAGAACCTCAGTACAGATAGACGGTATTCCGGCTGAGATTCAAACTGGATGCTCCCCGAGTCCGGAGCACAGTTTTACAGCGCTTCGATGCGAAATATTATTTAATCTTGTAGGGAAATTACGTTATTACCCACGAAAAGAGGTGAATACATTCACTTTGGCGGCATTTTGACGTGTTATTTGACTGCAAGTTGAGTGTGCTGTGCTCTTGGGAAAACGCGAATCTATTAATGTTAATGTCTCTTTTCATTTTATGTAGGCCCACGTTTTGAAATGCAATTTAGCCAAAACGTAAGAAGACCTGAAGTCTTTCTTTGTCCTGCTTCTTACAGTACATTGATTCCAGCCAATCTCTGGCCAACGGGAACTTCCCCTTACACGCAACCCACAAAACCCTACGGACTAGGCTTCGATGCCAACATTGTGTAGGAACTTGATTTTGACGTGGTTTATTTTGAGGTTTGGAAAGGCTTTTACAAATTGTGTCATATTTTATATATCATTAAAATATTTTATTCGAAACCGTTCTCATTATAATTAACCTACAGGAGATAGAACGGATGCGAGTTGATATTTATTGATAAATCGATACTGTATCCATTTAGGTAGGAAGTTGATTCAACTTATCGTTATATCCCACAGTTTGTTGGAAGCATACAATTACCCTCATTTATTTAAAGTGCTGAAAAAATGGAAGTCTCTCCGTTACAAAACAGTTTGGAGAGGAAATTGGGCATTTGGCAAGCAAAACAATTCGATATCGTTGTAAACCTCTACACGATATCGGTACGGAATTCAAAATCATTTGGCATCTCAGAACATACGCAATGCGGAGGTTCCGTGCGGGAATCGGTGGCTCGGAAGCGCTGTTTGAAAACAGTGTCAATTCACTGAACACGACGAAATTTCAGGTGTCACTAATCGGGAAAGTGTTTTTTGCCTGACGGTATTGTCAGTGCTAACACAAAGGAGTTCTTACGAAAACGTAACGCAGGAATTCACGAGTCCTCGAAAGTTCGTGTTGTGTTCTAAAGCAACTGCTGGAACTAGAACGTGATTTAAATGTATAACAAGCCGGATACAGAAGTACAAGTTCAACCATGCTGAATACTTTGACTTCTTCGTCCTTACTCGTTCTTCTGTTTTTCCTCTCCTCCTCTTGTCTTGCCTCTCGACATTCTTTTTCAGCTCTCGTAATTTTTCCTTATTCTTCCCCTCCTCTTCTATTATCCGTTTTTCTCCTTCACATTATTGTATTCTCTTCTTTATAGTCCCTTCTTCACCATCTGCTGCTTTTAGTCCTTCTCCTTTCCCGTATCCTTTCTTTACTGTTCCCTCCTATTCTTCATGAATTAATTTTGTAGGAGAAATTGTTATGCTTGTACACTAATGTTATCATTGAATTCGGTACATTTCGGAAATTTTGTGTGCCTAATTACATTTTGGAGATTTCTGTCTTCTGGGTTGTTGCGCTGTGTAGTCTGGTCGATGTTTACCAACGTTTCAGAGGTCATACTGCCTCCATCATCAGGGCGATGAGTATGAAGATTTCTGTCTTCTGGGTTGTTGCGCTGTGTAGTCTGGTCGATGTTTACCAACGTTTCGGAGGTCATACTGCTTCCATCATCAGGGCGATGAGTATGAAGATTTCTGTCTTCTGGGTTGTTGCGCTGTGTAGTCTGGTCGATGTTAACCAACGTTTCAGAGGTCATACTGCCTCCATCATCAGAGTATGAAGATTTCTGTCTTCTGGGTTGTTGCGCCGTGTAGTCTGGTAGATGTTTACCAACGTTTCGGAGGTCATACTGCCTCCGTCATCAGGGCGATGAAGATTTCTGTCTTCTGGGTTGTTGCGCTGTGTAGTCTGGTCGATGTTTACCAACGTTTCGGAGGTCATACTGCCTCCGTCATCAGAGTATGAAGATTTCTGTCTTCTGGGTTGTTGCGCCGTGTAGTCTGGTAGATGTTTACCAACGTTTCGGAGGTCATACTGCCTCCGTCATCAGAGTATGAAGATTTCTGTCTTCTGGGTTGTTGCGCCGTGTAGTCTGGTAGATGTTTACCAACGTTTCGGAGGTCATACTGCCTCCGTCATCAGAGTATGAAGATTTCTGTCTTCTGGGTTGTTGCGCCGTGTAGTCTGGTAGATGTTTACCAACGTTTCGGAGGTCATACTGCCTCCGTCATCAGAGTATGAAGATTTCTGTCTTCTGGGTTGTTGCGCCGTGTAGTCTGGTAGATGTTTACCAACGTTTCGGAGGTCATACTGCCTCCGTCATCGCGCAACAACCCAGAAGACAGAAATCTTCATCCTCACCGCTGTGGAAACCTCAAATCTTACATAATTACATTTTGTTTAAACGAAACCCGTAGTCCAGTCCGTAAAAGTAAACAGTTGACTGATGCATTTTACATTCATAATGATGTGTAAAGAGGAGATTTTACATCACCATTTGTTTTCAACTTTGCTTTGGAATACACCCAACAGGAAAGTCCAAGAAAACAGACAGTGGCTGGAATTGGTTCGAAGACGTCAGCCTCTGGTCTTTACTGATAATGTTAATTTATTAGGCTAAAACTAAAATTAGATAAAGTAAAAACACAGAAGCTGTGTTAGATGTTGGAGAGGAAGTTTGTCTAGTAGTAAAATCAGAGAAAACTTACGTATGCTCGTGTCTCATTACCATACATCAGGAAGAAGGTTAATAAATTTTCCGAAGAAATTGCAAAGTCCAAATATTTGGGAATAATGGTAAAAAATCAAACTGTTTGCTTGAATAATTTAAGAAATGCTTGCGACCATCAGAATATTTTTTGATACCATATGTTACCTAAAAACGCATAGATTAAGACTAATTTTACCTTTTATTTTGTATAAATGTAAAATTTAATCTCTCGCCTTTAAGTAAGAACGCAGATAAAGAGGACTTTGAAGACTCAGGTTTGGTACCGGTGGCAGGCTGTTGTGGTCATGGCAATGAACCTTCAGGTTCTACAACATGCGGGGAATTCGTTGACTAGCTGAGCTACTATCAGCTTCTCAAAACGGACCCGCCATCCCTGTGTCTAGACCGACTCCGAGTCCCATCCTTTGTAGACTGCAGGGAACGCGAGTATTCTTTCCGTGGGAATATAACGACCGGAGCGTGAAGCTGACGGCTTACATTGACCTAGTTCGAGAGCTACGTCCCAGTGCTTAATCGAGAGCAACAACGTTAAGACATGCGAGAGTTAACGCGTTCTTAGCCTCGGCTCTAGATGGCGAGCTTTTTGAGGATGTGAGAAAATGTGTTATTGTACGGGCTTCCTTTGCAATAAACATTACCTCTTTATCCGACTGTCTCGGTTACAGTAACATTTGTCTGTGTGGTGTTGAATAAATCTAGATCGAAGAACTGCAGCAGTGTCTAGCAGTTTTAAATCCGAATCGCATGTATTGACATCTGAAATACGATCATACAGCCTGCCTGTCCCCTCTACTCCTCGTCCCTTAAAAACCCAGAAGGTACACGTCTGCAAGGGCAGAAATTTTAGAATTTCACACGACCCGACTCGAGGAGCATTTGGCCCGAGACCTAAGGTTATCTTCAAGTGCGTTACTCGTACCCAACCTAAGCCCGACTTCCCTTTATTGCAGCCCGAATGAAACCCGATCAATTTACAATCTGCCCCGACTATCGTATCATTAATACATACGTTTAATGCGCCAGCAATCCTTGAATGAGGTTATTTTGACGTTTGAGGAAAGGTAAAAGTTATCGAATGCCACGTTTGTAAGCTGTTATCTGGCACTATTTCTGATACTTTTGTCCCGTTGTTTGCAACGGGCCGTTCGTCTGGTACAATTTGAATTCTTTCGCAGTTTTGCAGTAATAACTTTGATAACTCACACACTCACTCTGTAGTACAGGAAATTCTTTGTTAAGTCGATTGTATATTCTGTCAAAGAATAATTACTTTGATAACAGTACATGAAATTTCCAGAAATGCTTCTAACAGCGGAAAAAGCGAACTAAATTTCTTCATTTCCAATCAAATCAAGTGTGAGGTCAGAGCTGAGGCCCGAAACGTCGGTCGTAGGGTATATGATACAGTGCTGCGTGGTCGGGACTATCGTACGGGGACGATTTGGCTATGAATGAGTATAGAACATGGTGTAATGACGACTATACGAGCAACACTAGCAGTTTTACTTGTCCACTACGAATCTCGCTCGACACGGGACCGAACCGAGTCTCCGCCCAGCGATGACCGTCTAGGCAACTGACAATGGCATCATTTCCATTCTTTAATAAGTCGTAAATGTGTATATGGCTGCAGAACGAGTAAGCAGACATGGACATAGGCTAAAACTTGTTTGAACGACGTACAGTAAGAGCTCTTGGCAGACCGCGGGTCATACTAGAGCACGAAACTTATTACTGGAAACAGAATTATGGAACCAATTTTAATGAGGAAGTAGATATTTTAACTTTAAATTATTCGCTACCTGGACTTTTTCCCATCGTCTTTTAAAAATGACGATGAAAACAAAAGTAATCCACCATCATCGGAACCCTTTAGAATTGAATGAAGTGTCTGCATTTTGAAAGAGCAATTAGCAAGAGGTCAGAACACAAGTTCATGAGGATCAGTTAGCATCAGCAGTTGATCTCCAATTTGATCGGGCGAGATTCGTGCTTGTAGGTGTGTGTGTGTGTGTGTGTGTGTGGGGGGGGGGGGGGGATTGCACCCGTGTAAAAAGTAATCTGTTATGGAGGCATGCCACTTTGCCTGTGGGAATACAGCCGACGGTGGCGTTAGGTAGGAGATTGAGTGGGGTTCTTGTGATGCCAAGTGGAAAACCACTACCGGGAATCGAAACACAACTGTCCAGCGCAGGTCAGTTTGATGAGGAAACAAGACAGCAAATGATGGGGATCCGTCCGTCATAAAAAGGCGGTTCCCGTTGTAGAGGCGCTGAAGACCACACGACCTAACGGAGTGTTTATAGAATACGTTTTTGAGATTTGAGGTTTCGTGGCGATGAATATCTACCATATATTGAACACGGATGTAATGCCTTTTACCTACGAGACTGTCTGCTGCAAGCCAGGAAACCCAACACAAAAGTACGTCTTGTCAGAGTGAACTGTAACTTGACTGAAGAATGTACAGTCTTTATTTTTCTGATATGGTTACAAGAAAAGTGGAGATTTGAACCAACAACTTCTCAAATACAACTCTAGAGCGTTGCCATCAAATCAGACTGTTCGATTTTTGGTTCTATTCATGACCATTGGCCAGTAAGTTATCCTGTATTAACGTTTCTCATATATTTCATTACCGTCAGGTGAATTTTGGGACACACATATCCAGGTTGGCAGATAACTTCATGCCAACCCAGCGATTCATTTGTCAGAATCTTTCTGCCATATATCACATACAGCGTCGTAAAATAAACGAAATAAGTCCAAACAAGCATGAAACAGTTGATAATCAGACACGATGGGAAAGACAAGTTCACGGCGTGTCCTGAAATGCCGTCTGAGAGTAGTCCTGGATTCCAAGGGCAGGCACAGACGTCTGAGGCCAAGAGCATCAGTGGCCTATGTGGATCAGTTCACTGGATTCACACAAGTAATAGGATTTTGGCTAGTACAGAAAGGCCCCCCCCCCACCAGTGGCGTATCGTCTATATGTGCTGGTACTGCAATTAACCGAGACCCACACTACAGAGTGCCACACATCGACGACGATATTCTCTTCTCTCGCAATATGCAAACGTTTTATCAGTTTTGTTTTCGTAGAAGCTGACGTGATGCATTGTCTTGTTGGGCAAAATATCCATTACGACTGTTGCAACCGTCGGTTTAAAGGAGATATCTCTGTTAAGACCCGGAAGCACATTCAAGTTACTGAAACTGGTGAAAAATGCACTAATTGTTAAGCCAACACTGCTGACAGTGCGTGCTATAAATAACATCAAAATAAGATGGCTGTCTTCAGGGTTTTAGCGCCGTGTAGTCTGGTAGAACTTTCAAAGGTCCTTGCTACTTCCATCATCAGGGCGGCGACGTTGATTAACTTCTACCAGACTACACGGTGCTACATCCCAGATGACATCCATCTTCGTACTCTCCACCGTGAGAACCTCAAATCCTACTTAATATCAAAATACAATTTAGTTCTTTAATACGTCTTCTTTTTTCAAATCACCACTTGTGACAATTCCACTTTACTATTTGATATCGCTTCCATTACGTTCATATGCAACAATGTTACTGAGAATACTAGTTCGTATTCTGTACCTTGGTTTATCTAATTTTAAAGTATTCTATTGAATTGACTGTAACGTTTGTACGAAGTAATTGCCGTGGCGAAATTTAATATGAAGTGTTTTAGAAAAAGGAACTAAATTATTATTATTATTATTTTTTATTTAGTGTTCTGTCTGACGACAGGTCCATATGAACAGGATCCTTCCATCCTTTTCTCGGACTGGGACCTGTTCATATACGTTCTTGGCAGATGATCCAGAAGTGGTTTGCCATTGCCTTCTTCTGTGTGTGAATGGAGTAATTGTTGGGATGCCACGGAGGAAAACTCCGTGTTGCCTAGACCACGGCCTTGCCCAGCACAAGTTATAAATTCGGGCACCGCCGAATAAAGGCAAGGAAACAAAGGAAGATTCTAAAAGTTTTGTGAATGACAGACGCACTTTCAAGCAAACGAATGTCAAAACAACTTCTTTAATATACCGTGTATCAGGAATATGTATCGTACGTGGTGCAGGGGCGAGGAAGGAAACTGCTATCAAGATACAACACTGACTCCCGTACTGTTTCTGAATTACGACGTTTGATGGCAGCCTCTGCAGTGAAGAATAAACTCTCGGTTCCACAAAATGGGAGGTTTCGTGATCGGTTGAATGATAATCAGATGGGCTGGTGGTGATTTTGTACAAAATGAAAGTGGAATAAGAAGTACACACAAAGGAAATAAACCGCTTAAGAGACGTAGGTTTATATGGAAATACAAAATTGTACGTGTAACCAGCGGTGGGTTTTTGTGCAAATGGCGTCGAAGATGGCCTCTAATCGTGTTTACGGCTGAATTTGGTTTATGGGCTTAAGAAATCTAAATCTAGGACATAACGATAGGCTGATGAAGTAGCTGGGATGCGGGAGAATGCATATGGAAATTTGGTGGGGATACAGTCTGGACCTCCTGGCAAGGACTAGACAGACCCCCACACAACTATTACCTGAAGGCAGCCAGCCAGTGTTCCTCAACCCCTTCTGTTACTAACACTCCACCTGACGGGAGATGGGCCATGAAGAAAACTTTACAGAAGTAAACAGACCGGAAATGGTTAAATGTTCTAACGGTAGCGACAAATGTCTTACTTTCTGCATTTCTAATGAGAAGATTTTTTTGTTTATTCGGAAATCTGCTTAACATTAGGAGTAATGCTTGAGAGATAAAGAGTCTTTGGGTTTTTATATATTTAGTTTATGGTGCGGTACAAAGTGTGGCAGTTCTACTTTTTTTAAATATTCCGTCTCTTAGCTACAGATCCGTGGGGGATTTAATTCCTAGTTTTGATACTTTCATAAACTGAAATATTGTCACAGTAATTCTATTTATCTTCGGCAAGTGACTGGGTTGGAACTCGCGTGCATTACAATTGGTACAATTCACCATTAAAAACGTTGCCAACAACAGCCCCCATTAACTATAGCGGAAATGTATTTGTTTTACGACCGTTATTAATACAATATCCTGTAATCACCGAACACGCAAAGTCAAATTTCCTCAGAAATCTAATTTTAATGTACCGTGTATTTAATATAAAACACCACACAAGAGAAATTTAAATCTAAATGTAGGGTGAAAACAAGTGAAGGCCACTGATCAATCGTTGCGAGAGAAACACTCTATAGAGCAAGAATTTATCGATTCGTTTATATTGTGGTTTGTTTAACCACTTTCGTTAGTAGGGGGTCTCGTAATGAGGGCTTGTGACGGTCGCCTTTGCCTGAAGACGCAGCTAGCCTGTGTTTAGTTTTACTGGCTAGTTTCATTTAACAGGCTCCA
Source organism: Zootermopsis nevadensis (assembly GCF_977971745.1). Lineage (NCBI taxonomy): Eukaryota > Metazoa > Arthropoda > Insecta > Blattodea > Termopsidae > Zootermopsis > Zootermopsis nevadensis. The sequence continues at coordinate 13,947,427 of NW_028259149.1, read as the reverse complement.
GAGTAGGACTCGTTTGCTTTTACTCGAAGAAAGGCGAACAGTCGGCAAATGCCGAGTGACAAGATTTCATCGGCGAGTATGAATATTACTTTCTAAGATGTCGCTCTGAGTAATCTTCACAATTAATTTTATCTAACGGGTCCCATACGCTTTCATACTGTCTGAAGACGGGAACAGAGACAATATGAGTCCAGTTAAACTTTATTTAAAGGCCCCAACAGAATAGGTAGCCTACGGACAGAGGCGGACAGCCCCGAAACGTCCTACCACACCAGACCATTGTAATGCAGCAAACCTATGTGTCACTTTTGTTCTAATGATCGCTCCAGGCCAAACATGCTGGCGGTCTGCTTGTGTTATGATTTTTCTTGACTGGAACTATATTGCATTCTCTTCTGCTGCGATGGAGGCCCTAGTAGGGTGTTCCCAGCATGATGATGACTTTGAACTACCTACTCTACCGCCTTAATTCAGTAACGCCTCCAGCTGGGAAATATTAAGAGGAGCATGGTCAGCGTATCTATGAGCTAATCAAAGGAAAATAGCGTTACCATACAACACAACTGTCATGTTTTGGTATTTAATATCAAGTCCACCGTATACTTTGTAACCCTGCTTAAATCAGTATTGTGGGAAAAGTACAGATTAGTCCTTCCTTAGAAGTTGGGAATCTCGAAGTTTGTTAAAAACACCTTGTCATGTTCACAACAGCCTGCTACTAGAAACTCGTGAGTCAGTTTAATCCAGTCCACACCTCATAACCGATTTCTCCAAGATCCTCAAATCTATGTCTAGGTATTCCAAGTGAGCTGTTTCCTTCAGTATCACCGACTGGATTATTTGTGTGCATTTCATATTTCCCGTATATGCTACATTACCCACCCAGCTCAGCATACATCATATGACTGTCCTAAGCAGCAAAATATTAAGATTAAAATGGAGATTCTGAAGAAACTTCTAAGCAACAAATATATAGAAATATGCACAATATCAAGACCACAAGAAATTGTGGAAGAACAGGATCATATGCTGATGAGATAACAAAACACATGAACAAAATCTCACTGCTATGAACTGGTAACACAAAGTATGAAACTGGATTTGAATTCGAAATGCATGGCATGCCTTTGAAAACACTGAACACATTGCATTGTTTCTGTTGCAGATTATTCATTCTCCATGTATACGCCAAGTATAATCGCTGCTGCGAGTATAGCTGCAGCTCTTGATGGCTTGGAATGGACTGTGAAGAGCGGGTGTTCACTCAACCAGCTGCTGGACAGACTGCATATGATCACAGCCATAGAGAGGGTAAGTTGAGGAACTTTGATAGAGTCCACTGAGAAGAATACAGTAGAGTCCATGTTACCTGACCTTCGACTTGTTTGACAATCCATTTTGTCCAGCTTAGAAGCAAATACCCATGACTAATTTCTTACAGAAGGTAAACTCTTTCATTTACAAATTTACATTATGTGAAATACTATTCTTTTTTGAGATTTTTCTTATTTTCTATTAGCCTTCCATATTATCTGACGTTTCTGCTTAATGAAAGGGTTATCATCTACACTTCACAGGAAATAGATCGTGTATTTATGATCACTGCAAGTCAGAAATTGATAACGAAAATGTATATTGGCTGCTACCAAATATTACACGTCTTCAACATTGTCTTGTGGAAAAGTGGTCATGTACAATACTAAAATGGAGGTGGAAGGATAATAATGAGATGGCGGAACTACTTTAGTTTCAAGATTTCTGTCTTCTGTGTTGTTGCACCATGTAGTATAGTAGATGTTTACCAGCGCAATAGCCCAGAAGACAGAAATCTTCATTCTCACCGCTGTGAAAACCTCAAATCATACATACTTTAGTTTCATTCAGCTCATTGATAAGTCTCTATAGTCTTCTTCTCTTGCACTACAGCCCTTGGTGGGCTCTGGCTTCCTGTCTTGAGCTACCTTCTTCCAGTTGCACACTTTCATCCTTCTCATATCTTCCTCTATCGCATCAATCCACCCTCCCCTTGGTCTTCCTTTAGGTCTTGTTCCCCACAATTTCTGGTTTAATACCAAATGTGGCAGTCTATCCTCTCCCATTCTGACCACATGTTCCGCCCATCTTAACCGTTGCGATTTAATATATCTCCTAACTCCGCGTTATATCTACTTCTATACGATCCATCATTATTCTTTAGGGGACCAAAGATTTTCCATAAAATTTTCCTTTTGAAGCACATTAACTTGCTTAAGTCTCTCTAGTATGGGAAGAAAATATGTGGGGTACTAAAACCATTGGTACCAGATATTTCCAAATTGGATCTCATGCTCAGTTCTAAGATTGTTTGCAGTTTCTTGTATAATTCATTGTGTAGTTTAGTTACTAAAATATGCCTTCATCTAAGCCATAATTTTGTGTTGTAAAGATTTTATACACACAAGTAGATATGTATTAAAACAGTTTATGTACTTGTAACAGGTGCCCTTCTCTGGGCACACATGGTTAGAGAGGAAGTAAAAAAAAGTGTGGAGTGGAGGGGAAGATTACTTTAAACATCTAACCCACAATGCATTGAACGTGGCCATGAGGCAACTGGATGAAAATGAGACATTGTTATTATTGTGAGCTGGGATAGCACAGTAAATACAGAGACTGGATGACTTGGGTTCAGTTCCCAGGAGGGGGAAGACAAAGGCTTTATGTCATTGTAAGATTTGAGGTTTTCACAGCGGTGAGTATGAAGATCTCTGTCTTTTGGGTTTTTGCGCTGTGTAGTATGGTAGATGTTTACCAGCGATCGCCCTGATGACGGAGGTAGTATGACCTCTGAAACGTTGGTAAACATCGACCAGACTACATAGCGCAACAACCCAGAGACAGAAATCTTCATACTCATTGCCCTGATGATGGAGGCAGTATGACCTCTGAAACGTTGGTTAACATCGACCAGACTACACAGCGCAACAACCCAGAGACAGAAATCTTCATCTTCCATTCTGTTGCATCTTCATATGACTTCTGTATATAAATCTGATATGCATAGTCGGTGGACTGCTTGCTGACTTCATGAAACTCATTAATAAAACCAAAGTTATTTCTTTCACTACCAAAATGAATATGTTGGTTTTCTAATATGAACTCAGCAAATCCTGTTTAGAACTGTCCTCACTGACTTCTGGTCTTTTATTCAGAAACCTGTTGGTCTTTATGTTCCTACTCACAATCTGAGAATATTTCATTGTCAGTTCTTAAACATGTAACTTATGCTAGATGCACATCAACGGCAAATAGCATCTGCATGAATAGTAATATATTCTGGAAACAATGTTTCACTAAATCATATTTTAAATTGCCCTTCGGCTACTAGTGCTTGTCTGCACAATACATTATACTCTGATAACAGATTATTTTTAATTAATTTTTTGTTTCTATTTTAAATATTTTATTGTGTTTAATTTTTTAATTATACTTTATTTTGTACTGTAAGGGTTCTTTAATTTAATGTTGAAGTGCTTTGATAGTATTTGTTCATATGCATGAACAATTAAAAAACACTGTATACAGTCAAACAAATTAGGCGCAGTTCAGGACAGTTAAATTTAAATAAAGCTAAACTTATTTACCTTTGCATGTTAGAGATTTTGTCAAATTTGATGTACCATTTGTGACTTTATTGTTTTAGGAGTACCTACAAGGATGTCTGCACCTACTGGAAGATATGGTAACAGGTACCATGAACAGTCTAGAAGCTGGCTGCAATGGAGGTTCTTCGGGAAACGGGGGAAGCACTATAAATAGTAGCACGGGGATTAATTCTAGATCAAATTTGGATCACTCATCACCACTGTCTGGAGGAACAGAGAAGATTATGGAGCATGGGAAAGCTGGAACACCAACAGATGTGCGGGATGTTCATTTCTGATGAAGACTTTGTGACAAATTCTGGTCATGAAGATATCTGCAGAAGAGCATCACATCAAGACAGCACAAGATGGAAGCCACTGGTCCTTTCATTCTATTTCTACCTACAAAAGTACTGTTGACAGTGAAATAGCGTTCAAGTGTTACAAGGAGAACTACGAATGTATGTGTGTATGTGTGTATCTATGTATGTGTGTGTTTATGTATTTAACAGGATTTTCCAAAGATACCAACATTCAATGCGTTACAGTCCTTTTTTTCTACAAAGGTGCGGGTATGTAGTTGTGACCGCGGAGGGTTGCAATGGGGAGTTCCATCTACGTGTAGAAAGGAAGCAAAAAAGTTATCCTTATTTCACCTTTGGCTATTCTCGTTTGAGTTTACAAACGAGTAGGGTGCTAGTAGATTGTACTATTGCATACCAGTACATGAAAACCCTGACAGAAGGAGCATTATACAAATAAAACATGTTCAAATAAATTTAATATCAAGAACAAGAGTAAATATTAAGGTACAAAGGCAACGCAGCTTCCTTACTGCATAAATGGCAAGATTACAATATGACTGAAGGAGGTTCTCTGTATTTGGAAGTATGATTATGACAAATGAAGTGTTGTTTAGGACCTAGTGTGATACTGTGACTCAATTCCACGAAGCTAACTGTAACTACACTTCGAGAACATGGAATAATGAGAGCCTCACTTCGCAAGGGGAAGGCAATTAAATACGCTTCTTTAAAAATATACTAATATCAATTATTTAGTTATATGAAAAATAATAAAAATGCTTTAGTCACTGAGTCATTTTTGTACATACGATCTGATTATGGTTACTATTAATCGTAAGTGTAAAAAGTTATAAATATACAAACTTTATAATTTTTATATGGGTTCCTAAGTAGTATAACAGACACCATTTCAAACTGTATTGCTCTGTCTATGTATGTGATTCTGTCAAATGCTTGAATGCTGGTTTTAACCCCTTTAATGCCAAGTTTAGTTTTTATAAGTTAGCGCTCCAAGCTGTGTCTTTGCAGCATGGTACAACATATTGACCCAATGTTTAGGAATATGATCAATATTTTTGCTTAAAATTTCTTAAAAATTCATGGAATACAACACTGTAGGCTGTGTGACATAATACTGTTTTATACAGTAAATAAATTTGTGAAACTTATAAGTTACAAATGCAGAGAAACGGTGTCAGAAGATGACAAATTTTCATTCAGGAAAGATGAACAATTTTTCAAATACTGACCGGCAAAAATTTGCATTGTGGCCTGTGTTTGTTCATTAGGCCAGACTGTGGCTGTGAAATGGTTTAAGTGGCACTGGTAATAGCAATAATAATACAACTCTACAATTACCGAATCTTTAGGGCTTCATGGTTTACCTTGTCCACATAATATAATTAACACTGTTTTGATATCAGGTGACTTGCATAGTAGCAAAGTAATGTCTTTTTTCTGTAATAGCAAAGGGTTAAACACTATTCCAAGTATTCAAGACAGACCAACTTACATTTAGACAGAAGTGAGGGACAAAATAAATCATGAATTATATAATTGCCTGGGCTTGTTTTTTCACACACATACAAGCCAAATTTTTTCAATTTTACTACAGTGATGCATTTTACTTAAAGACTGTTAAAGAAGGTTTATTCCCTTCTTACTGAAAACAAAATATGCACTGATGTCAATGAAATGTTACTATTTATCTTAGTCTTCCACTTATATTGTTCATTAATAATAGTTATTGCAAAATGTAGTTAACTGTACTTAACACTGGGCTATTGTTTTATCAAATAATTTAGCCATTTAGTCATTACACTACTCATAAAATTACTTACGAAATAAATTATGTAAAATAATATGTTAATTTGGGAGAATTATAGAAGGTATAATTGTGTTTTATATATATATATATATATATATAAAATGAAAGAAAATGTACCAAAATTGATTGTTTATGTGTATGATATAGATTGATGTTTAAATGTGTGAATGATGATTGTAAGACCAAAAGGTACACATTCCAAAATTTGTCACAACACTTTTATATGTGATTGTTTCCAATTAGCAAAAGAGAAAACAGCGAACTTTTACTGAAGCCGACTAATGTGTCTGGATCAATGAAAATATCATAAATGAATGGATAATGCAATATATCATTTAGATTATACTAGCAGTGATGCCTTTGGTCCTGTGCACATCTAATTGTTTAGATTTCTTGACGAATATAATTGTCACTTTTACAATAATGTAACAATGTCTAATTTTACCAGCAAGTTTGTCTTACAGTACCACATTCGCTTGTGTAGTATAACCTATGTTTGTCAGTATGGTGATCAGGTACTGTAGAAGACTAAGCTAAACTGTTATTTTTAGAAATCCAAATAAGAATGTAATTTAAAAATTATTTCAGAAAACAAAATTACTAATGTATTCCTAAGGGAAATTACATTTCACAAATGCCCAGAAGCTGGGAGCATCAGTAGAGAGCAAATGTGGAACAACCAGCATGCAAGGCCAAGGTCGTAACTTGTAATAATACCAGTTCTTGTGTATGTGGGGTCAGATATATGAATACAAAGGAAACAAGCCTCTTATATTCTGTACAGATTTCTAATTTATTACATTGAAGAGCAATTTATGATCATCTTACTGCTACAGATTACAGAAACCATCAAGACTGGAACACATCTGAGCCCAGGGTAATGGGCGGAAAGCGTCCAGAAAAGAAACATTTTGCACTGTTGTGTCATCTGTTCCACATATATTAATTGCATGCGGCTGAAAACTTGACTTTTGAGTACTGGCAAGATCAGATCACGGCAAGCTGGCAGAATGTACTTCACCCTATCAGTTTACTGGTCATCAAATGATTTAAATGACTGTTGGATATTTTTAAATTGGCTTTACGATGGACAGTGACTCTTGAATATTACAGCAATTTGATCAAAACTGTATTAAACACAGTATATCTTTATAAAAGTTAAAATGTCATGAATTTGAATGACATGTTTGGCTGAGAATGTGTCGAGAAGACAGGCTGTACTGAATGGCTCTTAAATATCGCATATGGGGAAAATTTAAATAAGGAAAGCTGAATGTACCTTAACATGTGTGATTGGGGAAAGGTGTGAAGAATCTTGTGATTTATGACTCAATTTGACTCAGATGTAATATGAAATAAGTTTTTAAAAATGTTATGAAATATGTTACATATATTGAATTTGTTTTCTATGTAATTGCTAAGAGTACTATGCAGAACACATGTATCTGCACACGATGAACAAATGCTGCCAATTTCTCAGTGATGCCTATTCTTTTCAACAACAACTTACATCAGTTATGATGTCACAACAAACAATGCATGTTCCAATACCCCCACAACAGAACTCAGTGTAACATTTTCAGATATACCTCAATGCTCTGATAATCCATCATATCAATGATGGATACAAGTCTTTCCTACAGATTTTGTACATTACTTTACATATATTATATACAGATATAAAAATTGCATGGTAGTATGAAAAAATTATACTTTACTGCAATTTCATTGAAGAGATATGTAGTTATAAAAAGAGAATAAAGAATGAATTTTTTAAAGTTGCATCCCTTTCTTTAGTCGCTAGATTCCACGCCATATTTATAAAATGCCAGTGCTACTAATGTAAGCATGCAAGTTAATTTTGAAGTTCTGGTTCAAAATATTATTAACAGGGGTGGAGCCTTTACGTTAACCACGATAGATGTGTTATCTATAGATTTTAAAAGTGTTTGCCAGGCTGACACAGTTGACGTGATTTTTCCACCCCTGATGATTAATAATTCTGGTAATAACCTAAAGCTTCAATACCATTATTATCAAAGCTCTGGGTGTTTCATATTCCCATCCTGTTCCCCTAAAGCCTGTATCATTATTTAATGCCCTGTCCTTGAAGTGCCATACTTCCCAAGAGGCTTTCCCCAGTATATTTAGTATTACATTTGTGTCAATGATCCAAGCTACACGTTCAACTCATCTTGTTCGACATATTCCAACACAAAGGCAATCGTATCACATCCATTATAAAAAAGATGCCTGTTTTAAAATAATGGTAAGTGGGTGTCTTGTGAAAAAAATCTGTTCAAAAGTTGTTCAATATACATAATTACATGTACTGACTGAATATATTCTACAGACCCCAAAATGGTGGGTCTCACTCGATTTTCTCATATATGAAGTATTGTTAAGTAGGGATGACACCAAACTAAGAATAGTTGTCACTGTCTTATGTGTGAAAAAGGTAAAAATAAAGTCTCTAAATATATCTGAAGAATTATTAATTCCAGAATGTTAACACATGAAACAAAATGTATTAGGTGGAAGCAGGTAACAAATATTTGAATTGGGAACTCACACTTCCATTTCCATTAACACTTTGGTCTTATTTATTTCTACTTATTACAATACTTCAACTGTATAAATGGTAAAAACAGATGCGGTCTCCATAATGTTGGAAGACTTATGTTTTCACTTGATGTGCCTGATCAGATGATTTTGTTTTTTTAAAAAATGAACAGTAATAAATCAGTTCCATGGTTCAGTGGTACTCCATACACGATCATAACAGAGCCGATCAGATAAAATGCATCGTTAGCCAGCTGTTTGAGGCTAACACTCGAGCGAGCGTGCTGTGTTTCAGTGTATAAGTACCATTGAACCAGGAAAGTAAGACAAAGACATAATTTTTCGATATTCAAAGTGCTAACTGGACAGCACGGTTAACATGAACGCTCCGCCCCTGGCTCTGCGACGTAGCTGTGCTTTATTTTGTGTTAAGGATGGAACTTGTCTCCTTTTTCTTGCCTCAACGTGTAAACCGATAGAATGGAACTGGGTGAGAAACCTGACATTTGCCCGCAGGGTGAACGTGGCATTGGTCTCACTCGGCCTTCCTTTTAATCAGGCGAGGACTACGCTTTTGAAGTGGTCAAGAGACGGGGCGGTAAAGTTGAAAGCGGGATCACATGGCCTTGAATTGTATACTAGCTCCACTGGCACAGTCTTTGGATTTCCACATTGCCTGCAGGCAATTGAATACGGTCCATGTGTTAACACTCGGCAATTAATTCTTTGAATTTAATACTGGGGTTCAGTTTTACCTCTTATCAAACACACACACATCAGCGCAACTCTTTGGGTACTTATTAGCGGGTGTACAATAAGACTATTGTGAAAATAAAGGAAGTCATCCTGGATGCTCTGTGTAGTGTCACAACTCAAACTTCGGGATTATACCACATTTACATTCCGTCTCAGGCAGCCTGGGAAATATGATTGTGTTTTCCAAATTCAGTGGTTTGAGGCGCTTTAGAAGGTGATCTCCGATTACTATGCAATGTACTGTATGTTGTATTTGACTGTACTGGGATACTGTAATGGTGAGTTCATACCGCAAGGTCGACTTTTACTTTTCTGCTTATTACAAACAAAATTAATGTTTAAAAAACAGTATATTCACAAGGTCCACAACAGAAACTCTTAAATGAACTTCACTTAAGGCCTTAACCGGAAGGTGTTCTCAGAAATAAAGCAATTCTTTAAGAACACAAATGTAATCTGATTAAAACTACTCGTTGTAATGTATCGATCTTGGGGAGGGCAATTTCATTCATCCCAGGCACTCAGACCAACTGCTGGTGCACCCTTGACCTTGTTAGGCCCCTTCAAATAGCCCTGACCGCACTACTAGAGCCAAAACTGACGTATTCCCCTATAATATTTTCTCTGAGAAAAGTAAGTAGTTTTGCCTCTTCGCCCTGTAATTACTGAAAAGATTCTTTCCGCCGGTAAGGACATAAGCGTACACCATCGGTTCTCTGCCTCATGGACCTGCTGGCCTCTGGCATTTAATGACTATTTAAATTTGCTGGCAATTTATTAAAAACGCTACTAAGTATTGCAAGCAGGCTCACATAATTAACCCAACCAATAATTTTCATTAACATATTTGGTAATTGAAATGAGGCCATACCTGTCGGTGATTACAGAACTAAACAAATATAAATTACGTATTCTTCAACATACAGTAACAATGTTGTAAAACTTGCGTGGGTGCACAGAACACATCGGCAGACACCATGCGATCTGGGGACTGATAGAGGAAAACACTGGCGACAAGAACAAAGCGTGTTTGTGAAATCGGGTAGTAATTCATCCGTGTGACAATAATTACAAAATGTACTCGGTCCGCAAAAAATACATCGGAGGGCCGCATGCAGTCCGCGAGTTGAATACCTCCACACTTCTCATTCTACTGCTATTTGTGAAATATCTCGAAATTGCTTGACCATCTTCATAAATTCATTCCGTAGTTGTCCATTTTGAGTCATCCCGCATAATCAAATTTAGCGGCAGAAACTTCACGTGTTTTTATTTTTATAAATAACTCATATTTATGCACCACACATCCACATATACTGACCTATTAACAATCCTCTACAGACTTCATATTCACTAATCTGCGGATTTTTAAATTTAAACCAACACAGTTAAAATGCGGAAAGTATCATTTCATAACCTTCGAGCAATTTACTGCCCTGAGCAAGTTAGACATTAACTAACTAACTAGATGGCTTACCAAACCGAAGGCTCATCATCGAATTAACCAAAGCCTTTCAAAGGATTTATCCCAAGATAATTTTCCCGCCTGTCTGCTGATGACGAGATACTAACATGTACTTAGTTTTTATTGAATTTACTTCTAGCCCCACCTGTCTACTAGCATCTAGTAAAACTTCTGTGTTCCTCTTTAGCATGTTAGATTCTCAATTATGTTATTGATTATTGATAATTATGTTAATGATTATGTTTTAATGATACTTAGGAACTTCAATTCTTGATGGAGATAAATATTTTCCATGAAAGTCGTTAATTTAATTACATTAAATGCCCACGATAATATTTGCGGCCATCAAATTTACTTTCGTTGACTTCTTCGTTTGCCCCACTCCAATGCCATTTTGTACTAAATAACTCTGATGTGTTCTACTAGAACATCAAGAGTAATATTACTATAACATTAAAATGTTATTACAGAGCTGGAGAATGATTTACTACACATACATATGTCCGTACATCTTACCTTATATGTTGTGTACGATACCAATAGCTGTGCCATCTTGACGTATTGGTCATCTGAGGTTAATTTTCAACAGGCTCTTGCGAACACTATTGTCAAGCACATGTCAAAGCGTAGATAATACACAAACTCCAAACTCTTAAATTGTTCTTTCACTGTTTCACTTTTCCACACACTACATTTGTTAGCTGAAACTTTGTTGGGCATGTTCAGACCGTCACTACCTTTGTGTTTTAGCAATGGTGATACCGAAATGACGGTGCTTCTCAAATGACTGTCAAACTTTTACTAGATTTATAAGACATTTGCCTACGTCACTGAATGCACATGACGCATTTCTGAACATTGCCAAGTTAAGGGACCGACTGGGTTATTCATCAGGCTACGCTTTAGCTTAGATCAACATCGTGGTTCGAATTTCACTGCGGTGAATATCAACATGAAAGTTGGCTACCGACAAACATCATGTATCGTAAACTGTGACAACCAGGCTATCACTTTGGAAATCTATTTCTAGCGATTTTAATTGCGTAATATTTGTTGTACTCGTGTGCCATATTTTTTCTTGTGATAGTGCATCATGGAAGATAAGTAAGATGCCCGTACTTAATCGTCAAAAGTTTCCACAACCCCTTTTTCGGGAGTTGGCGAACACTTTTATACAAGCCATGCTTTGTCACCGATTATTACCAATTCATGATCAATTTTACGATAATAGAGGCTACACGTTATATTCCATATGTATAAAATATGTACACATACATACAATAGTACAATTTACAGTGGCATATGATTATAGTCTGATAATAATTTCTTAGCACCTTAATATAAATTCACCAACAGAGTAGAATGTGGGGGTCAAAGAACTGTGTACTGTTAGTGTCTTAACATGGAAAGAACACGTGGATATTGTGTACTCCAGAAAAAAATTTACATACTTGTTCAGTAATCATCTATCTACCATAATAAGTTTAAATTATAACACAAAAGTATTTAAGCTGCCATTAAAAGATGTTTTATATCACTTCTTCCACTGGTTAAATAAAATGACTTTAATCAAAAATGATTAAATATTGCAAATCTTATATTTTTTCAATTACTATGCTCTGTATAATATTTTTTTAAAATAAGACGTCTGTACAAAGCTGTAACAACCACGTATTTATATTTACATTTGTAATGTGTGTGTATACTGCTTGTTGTAGTCCTATGAAGACTCTGTCGAGTGTATGGAAATTAAAGTTTTAATGTGATATCTGCCACTGTTTGTTGTTTATCAGGCATGTCTTGCTTAATTTAATGTCCGCTTTTATAGGAGCGAACTCATACTTTGCAAAGACTCATATTTTTCTGTGAGTTTGCTTCAAGGTTATGTTTGGAATGCTTGGTATTTTAAGAAAATGTTCAAAAACAATGAAGTCCAATGGTATGTTCACAAAGCTGAGAGAAAATACTTTGAGTGCAGCAGAATATGTAAAATTCCAGAAGAGACATGATAATGCAAGTCTGTCAGGCTTCTGCATCTAGGGAACCCCCAACCACCAAATAATTTCCTGGTGGTCAGGTATGCAAAAGTGTAAAATTATTTTAGTTTAGTTTGTACTTCACATGTTACTAAAAATGTTAAGTGAGGTTATGAACCTTAATGAAATCTATATTTTATGTCGCATTTTTAATAGTCCATTTCACAAAATATGGAAAAGTTTATTTTTTCTTCCTGTCTGTTATCTAAGAACATAAAGATTAAAATACAAAACTAAAATTTCACCTGTATTTTGATCAAAGGGATAAAGTGACAGCATGCTGGAGAAAACGGCGTAATGAGGAACTTCATAATTTGTACTATTTATCAAATGTTACTTGGATGATCAAATTAAGGAGAATGAGACAATTTGGAAGACCTAGGGGTAAGTGGGAGGGTGTAGACTGGATTCTTCTGGCTCAGGATAGGGATCAATGGTGGACTTTGTGATGACCTTTATTGTTCCATAAAAGGTAAGGAATTTCTTGAACAGCCGAGTGACTACACAACTTCTCAAATGAAATTTGCTTTACACCTTGACCACCATTCCTGTTTTCTCAAAGGAACGTGTCTGTCTAGTGATCAGAATTCCTGCTTTTATTCAGGAATTCCCAGCCCAGAGACTGGCTATTCTGACAGAGGTTTTCATAATCTTCCTCAGTCACCACCTTAATTAAGACATGATCTCCTATTTCCCTATCCTTTCCAATTAATCAATCATCCTATCATCTTACATTGTATAAGTGCCACTGACAGCGTCAAGTGAACCGCAAGTAATAAAATATAGGAAATTTTTATGAGGTGACAAGCAGTACCATTAAATAATTTAAGCTTTATTTCGTACAAATTGCACCACAGAAAATGTATTAACATCTTGAGAGTGCTATTTACAAATAAATCTGAATGTATGTTAAAATTATAAATTATGTACAATCGGTTCCTAAGGCAATTAATATTAAAATTTCTCCACTGTCATTCTGTTTTGGAAGCCAGTGAATGTATATTACAGACATACCTTGAGGAAAAAAACAATACGGAATGTCTGTACCATAGGTTATGAAATTGCTATGATAAATACAATAATTTCATCAAATGGACACTTACGAAACTGTGTGATGGAAATAGTTCAGATGTGCCTACTAAAACTTATTAGATTCCTGTCAGCAGAACCAAGTCAGATACACTAAAATTAAAACTGAATATAAACTACTGCTTAAAAGAATATTTGTGTCAATGGCGAACTGGATCACTGCACTTCATAATTCTGACACGTTCAAAATGCTTTTTACAGTCATTCTGCTGTCTGTTTAAATACCCAAAGAAAGAATCACTGGTTTTCAGACCAGATTGTTAGCTTCCTGCTTCCACGACCTGACAAGAAGAGGAGCTGCATTTAAAATAAGGGTTCCAAAACTTCTTTCTGAGAATGTGACAAAGTCAAAGAATATTCTGACAGTGACTGTTCCTAAAGTTGCTGAAGTACAGAAACCAATATTTAGATGCATGAACACCTTCAACATTGCCATTATCTACAAACCATGACAAATATTCTGTTTATCATAAAGGGATACATTCTATGTGCCCATTGCAACCTTCCCTTTAGAGTGTTCTGATGGATCCAGTAACTTGCGATGTTTTATATCCCTCCAGGTATGGTGTCCGACTACCTGAATGGGAAAGGTTGAAGGCAGGAATCCACATTTTTAGACTGGAGCCCCTATTACACAGGATTTTCATTTTGTCCCTGATGACTGGATGACAGTGCAGAAGATGGTGGGCAAAAGGAACCTACAAAGTTGATTCTCAACCATAGTGGTGTCTCATATACTTCACAATCATAAAGATTTGACTGCTAAAGGGAAAAGTATGGGAGAAAAAAGTGGTGGGGTGGAATCCATATCTGACCTTTGAAGGTGAATGGTGGTACAGATACAGGTTCATATGTTTTAACCTTGGTACTAGAAGGAGATGAGTGGTCAAATGCATTTAGCTCTGTGGTTAGAGCCCCTGGTATCTGCTGGACAGGAGGCTGGGTGGACCACATAGCTGGTCTGGACAGAATGGCGAGAAGAAATGTTCATGTTCCAGTTGGGAATTGAAGCCTGGTCACCAACCTACAGCCAGCCAGTTTACTGTCTGAATTATCCTGCTCCATTGTGTAATGAGTCACAATTTAGATTTCACTTTCATATTATTAAAATTAACAGATTATTGTTCTTGAGATCCATTAGAATGGCTTTGAGGATAATAATTTGTCTACTTTCATGCTTATCTAAGATACTAATGACCATTGCATGGAGCATGGATATGGGTAATTAAAACAAATGACATTTCTTTGAAACATGGGCTCCATCAAAACTTTTTATAATAATTCCTGACATTAAATAATCAAGACTCCACTGAGATGGGAGCAAACAAAGGGCAGATTTTGTTACTTCTAATGATAACCAGAACAAAATTAAATGCGCATATTCAACTATATACAAAAGCAATAATGTTTAGGTATTATAAACTCTATAACCTTGGCAGGTAAAATAAATCAGTTTCTTCAAAATCAAATTTATTCAAATTTTATCTCAATGTGAATAAAGAAACTGATACACCTCATTGAAATAATGACTGAACCTAGAATAATTTTACACAAAATCTTGTAAGGCAATGGTGAAAGGACTATCACATTGTTGCTGGAAACAAAGCTCCATTCAATAAATTACAACTTTCACATCAGAATTAGAACATCATGGAAAGTGTAACTAAGTTTGGGAAAAGGTTTAGTGTTGATTTGTATGAAAAACAGTATATCTACAATATAACATTTTTGTATAATTTTTCTTGGAAAATTAAACCCGTCAACCAAGCTTTTCATCACATGATATTCCAAGGTTCATTTGGTATTCACACATGCATCACACGTGGTGTACTGAAACAAAAAGTTAAAATATCCATTTACACTGATATTCAGTGTTTTAAGAAATAATGATGAAGGGACAAAACCTGAAACAGGGATACTGGGCAAGATCTGAAAGACATAACATGATGAGAAATGTAGATCACATTAAAGATACATTAGCATGGGCATGTGTTACACATGAATGACAATTAGATTCCTTGAAGAATTAAAAACAAAGTTGTGGAACAAACAACAATTAGAGAGGCAAAGTGATAGAAGACATACATTTTTTAAAAAGGAGAAAGATACATGAAGACAGAGTAGATACATACAAGATATTACAGTGGAATAAACAAATTTTTAGAATGAGTTCTTTACTATTTTGTATACCTTACAGAATTGTATGTTAATTTATGCACATACAAATTTCTTTTTTACATCACAGATATCACACTGCAAAGTCAAAAAAATTTCCTTGTACTTACGTAAATGTTTAGTATATCAAGAACATTTCCAGTATGCACCAAATTAATTTTGTGTAAACTAGAGTATGGAATGAGGAAGTTAGGAAACGAATGGATGCGAGGGGTCTGGTAGAGAGAGTAGAAGAAGCAAGAATGAAGTGGTATGGACACGTGAAGCGAATGGGAGAAGGGCAGACAGTGCGACAAATGTTGGATATGATAGTGACTGACAAAAGACCAAGGGGAAGACCACGAAGAAGGTGGGAGGAGCAGATAAAACGAGGAGTGATGGAGAGATGTGCCCAGTGGCAGTTGGTGGAAGAGGAGTGGTGGAGGGAGAGGAAGAGATGGAGGGGCTTTACAGAAAAGTTATTTATAATATGAGACTAATCAACAATGCTAACATACCTGCGACCCCATATCCAGTTCAGGAGAACAGTGGACGGACTCTGGACATCTCGAGCTGCCATAAGAAAGAATATATTGATGGATATTAAGTCTCAATAGGATATTCAAAAAAAGTAACAAATTGAGAATAGTTCTGTTCAGAATTTCAAACTGTAAGAAATCTAACCAATAAGTTTTTCAGAATTATATGAGGATAATTTAAGTCTACTAATATTACATAAAACAAGCAGTTAAAAACAAGGACTCTTATTCTTTCAACTTCTTATACCAATTATGTTTTAGAAATTATTTATTATCATTCTGTGGCTAATATTACAAATGAAACAGTTTCTTTTTGCTTCTTATGCAATTAAGACCAAGGCTCTAAGCATCACCTACATTCAGATCATGGCAGGCCTCACACAGTTTGTCCCATCAGTGCAATTGACTCACTCAGAGGAAAAGGATAAAGAAAACAACAATGAAACACTTATCAATATGAAGTGACAACTTAATAATTGTATGTAACAATGAGATAATGGTGATTAAAGCCAATGCCACTATGGTTACATAATTACACACATTAACTTAACTTTAATTCAGAAAATTACATTACACCTCATTATGTAATGCTGCTGGAATAAAAGAGAAAATAAAGTGCCAATTAAAGGTGTCTAAAACATTAGTACAATAATGTACACAGAACAAGGATTATCAATTGCAAATTATATCTTCACGCAAAGAGCAAAGACTGGACGGCAACTGTGCCCTTAGCCTAATATCAGGAAAAGAATGTCTGATATTTAAATTTAGTAGTTATATTTAGATGGTCTAATGTGAATAACAGAAAGAAACCCAAAGTTTATATTTGTTAGGTAGGTTATATGGTTAGTTTAAACACTGTAACAATTAGTGAGGTTCTGTAGCACTGAAAGGGATACAGTAGGATGAATCACAAACAAGGGGAAAGAATGGGGGAAAAGAAGCTGAATAAAGCAGGCAGCTATGTTTTTGTATAAAAATAGTCAGAATGAAGTCAACATGCATTTGGGTCCAAAATTTTCATAATTATAATATAATCTATACATTTCATTTAAATAAACTACAAGATACCTACAAAGGGTATAACTGGCATCAACGACAATACCGCTTCCTCTCTGATGTAACATTCGCATCTGCTCATTGTGGCGTTGCTCTCGTTCTTCTTGTAATGTCACATCATGATGGTATCCAACACTATGCAGCTGTGATAACCTACAGGAGCAGGTGTTCATAAGGGAAAGGACATATTTAGTTAACTGATATAGTAGTACCATAAATATAACTCAGAACATAGAACAGCACATTTCTCAGCCACATGCACATTGGCTACTCCTGTCACATTCCTAAGAGTCACATTATTACTGCCAGGCACTTGTTATATTGTGCAAGACCATCAAATTCTTACAAGTGGTACAGAAATAAGTTATTCCACATCAAGGCAATGTAACTGTACCTTCTGCTGGGTTAACCTACTTTCTCTCCACCGCATGAACACCTTTAGGCTGACAAAATATTTTTATGTTTATGATACTTCTAGTTTTCCAAACACAGGAAAAACAAGTATAAAACAATAAATTCTATGAAACTTTACTACTAATGTTCCTACTCTCAATGTCATTGAAATAAATCTTTAGTTTTATGGAATATGCTGCATGCATGAGATTTCTTAGATTACTACTGGGAGCAACTTCACCTTACTGGCATGCTTTGACAGCTGTAGCATGCCTGCTCATTTTGGTCAGCTACGTTGATAACTGTGAAACATTACTGGATAAAAGTAAAAGTTAAAAAAAGTATTAAAAAAAATGTTAGACACAGATGTAGTGTATGAACCGGGAAGTTTTTTGATTATTCTGTATCATTTATTTTGAAAACTGTGAATCAATTTCATGTATGTGTTTTGAGCAGACTAAATCAAATAGCAAATCTATTGGTTAACAGAAAGATTACAGCATAAAGAAATAAGAAACAGACTGCAAACTACAAACATAATTAACAACATAAAAATTAAACTAAGTAACTAAATCCAAGCATTAAATTCAAGGATTTACTCACTTATTAGCTAGAGCCTGTAGATCTTCCTGTGGCCCCCCTACTGCAGTGTTTACTGACGGTGATAAGGATAATGGAGTTACTATGTGCTGAGGTACCTCCTCCTCCCCCAGCTGTAACTGCTCTGTAGTTTCATCATGTGAAGGCATAGCTGAAGTCCTGGACATAGCCCGAAGCTCTTCATTCACGCGTAATGCGTTAGAAAGACGCAACTGTAGAGTATCACGTTCTTCCAGTAGCTACCAAAGTAACGAGAAATGCATTTTCACTATCACTGCTCTGCAAGTACAGGATTTATGCACAAGAACTTTTTCATTAATCTCAACACATAACATGCATATCAGCATTACATTTTATCATATGAAAGTATGAAGGATATCATCAAAGTATTAATATTTATACAAGTGACTGGAGACATATATGAGGTATAGTTGGCGCAGTAGTTTTTGGCCGGTGGGATATTCAAGGTGAAGGCTAGGAGCGAGTCACTTGTGCGATAGTATAATGCTGACTGCACCGAGGAGCTTATCGGACTGAACGCCCAAATAAAAGAAATACACTGACCGTGCCACCTCAGGTACACAGAGTAGGCCCGTCCGCCAGCTTCTCCACCGGCCAAAAACTACTGCACCAACTATACTAAAACCTTCATTTGTACAAAGATATACTGAATATATTTACGGAACTCTGGTTAAAAATGTGTTGGCATATGGAAGTGAAGCTTGAATGATTAGAAAAGCAGGTCCAATGATATTATTAGCACTACAAATGAAATTTTTGAGAACTGTAGTTTAGAAACTATTAGATTAAATAAAGATTTTTATAAGAATACAAAGTTCAATCAATTGCACTATTTATAATGAATTACTAAACAAACTGAAAACAAAATATAAGAAGAATGGAAAGCAACAGCATGCCAAAACAGACTGCAGCATTTAAGTGTAGACGTGGCAGAGGAATTTAGGCAGACCATGGAAGCAGGAAGCACTGACATGAAAATGCAACAGGGCAATAATCTAATAACTGATACCTAACACGTGATGAGTGAATGCCATTTCACTAAAAGCACTGTTTGTTGCCATTGATATGTTACATTTTGTTTAAAAGACACATCGAAACAGAATATTGTGATTTAGTGGTTGGTACTTTTGGATCATTTTATCGATGTACCATGTATGGTTCTTGGATCAGAGGCTGAATATCCTGACTCAGGTTTTTCACCAATTTTCCCCAGTCCTTCCAAGGCATTAAAATATGCTATGACCACTTCTCTACAGGCAAGATTTCAGGTTATCACGGTGATGAATATGAAGATGGCTGTACTATGGGATGTTGCCCATGTACCAGACTATACAGCACATCTCAGAAGATAGCACTTCATATCTCTTCCACAATTTGTCATTCACAATTATCTTCTTATTTCATATTAATTAAAGGAGTCTGTTGGTGATAAAACATCATGAAAGATACCAAGAAACAAAATATAGTGTCAAGACCCCCATATCCAGCAGCTCAAAATCTAAAAGTACCTAAAACCTGTATTTCCCCCTTAGGAGGTACTTTGGGAGTGTAAAATGATATATGAAAACAAGAACTTCTATTTGGTAAAATTTAGTAGATAAAGCATACCTCAGCTTTCAATCTGTATTGTTTATTTTGCATGTATTAAAATTCCTCTGCATAAAGTTCCAAAATCCAGGAAATCCTAAGATCCAAAAGTATGTTCCCAGGCTTCCAGAGAAGAGGTCCAGTATTGTACACAGAAACTTTCAGTTGTTACATTAGAATCCTTACCTGCATTAGTTCCAATGTCAGTTCATCACAACGGACGTCTCGTTGGTGTAGCATATACAATGCTAGATCCAGTTCTCTCTGTTGTGCCTCAGCATAACTACTGTCTTTATGTCCTCTCCTTTCTGAAGTAACTTCTTCTGAAGATTGAGTCTCATCTGTTAAAGTGCTAGGGAAAGAGTCTTGTGATTGTTTTGGCAACACTGACAGACCCTGCACTTCTTTGCTTTCTGTAACTGAGAGCTCATCCTTCAATTGCTTTAACTGAAGTTCACGATCTTCAAGAAGCTCTCGTAATTCAGTTAGCTGTCTTGCTTCTTCATCAAGAGTTTGTTGCAGTTCATTGATTCTGGCATCTTTTTCAGATAACAGGACCTTTAAGTTGTAAATATCCTGGTCTTTCTGTCCCACAAGTTCTTCAAACTTGTGTTCCTTATCTGATAGCATAATTTTTAAATTTTGGATGTCTTTATGAGTTACACTAATTATTTCCTCAATTTTACTTTCTTTTTCACTAAGTTTGGACTTCAGACTTTCAATATCCTTGTCTCTTGCACTAAGTAAATCTGAGGACTCACTCAGCTTATATTTCAGGTCCTCATCAGACCTCTGCTCAATCTGTAAGACAAACTGAGCTTCTTTCTCCTCAAGCCGAGCTCTGTAATTTTCAATTTCCTGTTCTTTTGCATTCAGAGCTTCCTGAATATGACACCGAATCATTTCATCATTGTGGTCCCTTAGTTCTTGATAATCTTTCATAAGCATGCTGTATCGATCTTGTTGCTTATGTAGATCCTCTGCATTAAATTCAAGTTCCTTTCTCAAACGTTCTACCCTACTATTCCATTCCTGTTCAACTTGTGCCTGCTCAAGCTTCTGACTCTCAATCAATTGGCAAAGCATTTCAATCTCTTCAGTCTTGGTTCGTAACTCCATATCTAGCTCCGTGATTCTCCTCTGCTGCTCAGATAATAACTCAGATGAGGCACTTAACCCCAAAGAGTTACTTTCTGATTGTGATTTGAGTTGAACAAGTTCTTGTTCTAGGCCATGTTTCTGCTCATCTGCAGAAACCAAGGTTTCCTTTTGTATCTTTAAATGTTCTTTTACACTGTTGTGTTCTAACTTTAGAGCCTCATTTTGTTGAGTTAAATCTGCCAAAATTGTAGTTAGTGTCTGCAAATCTTCAGTTAGTACATCACGTTCTTTTAGAACATTTCTGAAATACTCCTCAATTTTTAATTTTTCATTACAAACATCTTCTATTTTCTTTGTGTAATCAAACTGCAAAGTCTCATATTTTTTCTCAGTTGCAACTACACACTCTTCTGATTCTCTGCACATACGATCATATTCTGCTTTTAGAGCATGGTAAGCATTTTGCAGGTTATTGTTCTCTTTCTCAAGTCTGTCACATTCCTGTTTTAATTCCTCCACTGTCTTGTACTGTGTTGCTATATGCAACTGTTCTTTCAAACTGTTATTTTCTGCTGTCAAATGTTCAACTTCTGAAAGAGACCTCAGTTCAGTAACCGTCTGTGACATTCTTTGCTGTATTTCCTGCAACTCAGCTTCTGCAGCCAACCTCAAATTCCTCTGCTGCTCTAAAAGTCCCTGTAGATTTTCATTATCTGCCGACAAAACTGCCAGTTGTTCTTGAATTTCATTGTTGGTTGATTCTCTGTTAATAAAACTTTTACTATCATGAGTGATCTCAAGCTTATCCCATGAGAAGAAAGACTCCTTCTTACCCTCCACCCCTGATGTATCAGATTTTGTTAGAGATTTATTTTCTTCCACCAGTTCTCCAATCCTCCATTCCAGAGACTGCACATGATTATTCAGATCTTTGTTTCTTTGTTTCCACACTTCGATATCAATATCCTGTCTTTCTTTCATCTCCACTAACCTCTCGTTGGCACACGTCAACATGTCAATGTGGGTCGCTAATCGTTCCTTCTCAGCACAACCAGCATCCCTCTCACTTCTCACTTCTTTGAGTTCTTTCTCCAAAGTATCAATACAAATTTTAAGTTCTTCTTCAATGGCTTGATCAAGATCACCAAAATTCTTATCACAATTTTTCCTCGCCAATTCCATATTCTCTTTCAACAAACTGTCATTTTTCAATTTCAAGTCCTGTAACTTTTTTAGCATTTTCCCACTACGAACTTGTGCAGCATGAAGTTCTTCACTGAATTTCTCCTTTTCAGCTTCAATGTCCTTGATGTGGCCCTCTAGAGCAACTATGCGATCATTTAACATGTACGAAGCCTCTGAACACAAGACAGTCTCCTGCTGTTTCCGTATGTGTTCTTCTTCAAGTTGTGCTTCAACAGAACCCCACCCCCACCTTTCCTCTTCACCCTCTACATCCATATCCCAACTTGAAGACCCAAAGTTAGAAACTGTCTCTGGTGCCATGATCTGTTGGACTGCATCCACTGAAATGTCCTTATCCATAAAATACTCCAACTCACATGCGTTCTCTGATCTACTCATTTGTAGCAATGGTTTGCTGACTTCATTACAGTCTTCATCTGGAGAAATTTCTACACCATCTTCTTCAAGAATTAGGACTGTATTACCAGATGCTGAAGGAACTTTTGATGCAAGTTCTGCGATTCTTAGTATAGCTTTATCCCTTTCTGATCTCATGAAATGCAATTCTTCTTCCGTCTTTATCCGATCATCCACTTCTGTAGAAATTGAGTGTTCCTGTATAGGTTCCTGGAATGTTACTGACTTAGACCACAAATTAGGATCATCTGATACTATCTTCATATTCTGAACACATTCTTCTGCAACTCTGACAATGTCTGCAACCTCATGTTCAGCCTTTATTTGCAAAAGTTCCTTAAAGAGTTCCTCATTTTGATTCTCCAGAGATGACAACTTAAATTCATACTCACGTGTTACAGATTCAAATTTCTGGGAGGAATTAACTTCTGCTTCATACAGCGTGGTCTGCAATTGCTGAATATAATTATTTTGATTCAAAACCTCATCTTGGAGGACATTCACTTGCTTTGTAAGTTCCTCCTCCACTGTACCTTGAAAGTTCCCAAGTTCTGCATTGGAAGAGGCTACAGCTATGCTGAGGTCTGAAACCTGTGCTTCTTTAACATGTACTATCTCTTGTAATGCAATGCTGGACTCTTCAGAGCATGATAGTTTCTCCTGTAAAGATGCATGAATGTCATGCCCACCATCTGAAACATTTCCAAACTGTAACTGCAACAAACGAGTTTGGTAACTCTTAATTTCATTATCTTTGTCCTTCAGAATTGACTTTAAATGGCCTAATTCTTCATTTAAACTAGCAACATGCTGTTCAGAATCTATTCTATTAACATTTGAGTCTGTTTCAGTAGGGAACTGCATCATTGTAGCCTGAAGCATATATCTTTTCAATTCTGCCTCTTGAAAATGAATTTTTTCTTGCAGTTCACTGTGTATCTTCTCTTTCTCCAAAGAATCACTTTCAAATGAAGATACTGTTCCCTCAAGTTCTTTTTCTAGGGAAGTAATTCTTTCATTCAGCTTGCACTTTATCTCTTCCTTTTCTAAGGTTGCTGTATCAAATGCAGAAGTCACCATATTCAGTTCTGCTTCTAATAACTGTATCTTTCCATTCATTTCCTTGCTAATATGTTCCTTCTCTTCATATGCTGATGTTTTCTCTTGTAGTTCAGTTTCAAGAAACTGAAGTCTTTCTTCAAGTTCTTTCCTTAACACTTCTTTCTCTGAAATTGTAGCTTTGAATTCAAATAATTTTTCTTGAAGTTCTTTTTTGAGATCTGAATTTGCTTGTTTGTAACCTTCCACTGTTTGGTTAAGCCCATCTACCTCATCTTCTATGTTCACCTTTTCATCATTCAATTTCTCAAACTGTTCCATCAGAGTTCTTTTTTCCAGTTCCACATGCTCTAATTGTACATTCACATTCCTCAAGTCTGTTTCCAAATTTTCTGCATGTTGTTGCATCTTCTGAACTTTCTCTTTCATCCTATGTTCAAGTTCATTCACAGCACGCTTTAATTCTGCCTCTAGTGTCTCAACTTTTTCTGAAGCCTGTGTAAATGAATACTCAAAATGTGACAATCTTTCCAATTCTTTCTGCAACCCCTTCAAAGTACTCTCCATATTCACCATCTCCTTCTTTAGGTCCACATTTTCTGCTGTCAGTTCAGAAACTTTTTTTGTTGACTCATCATTTTGTCGGTTTAAAACTTCAAGCTTCTTCTTCAGATTTTCTTCACTTGCAATAAGAGCTGTCAGATGCTGTTCCAACATCTCCTCATTCTCAACTACTTCTTCTTTAACTCTGTCAGACTCATGCAGCTTAATATTTAAAGCTTCCGCTTCATTTTCAAATAACTGACGTCTTTCTTCGACAACCGCTAACCCTTCTTCCAAATGCTGAACTCTCTCTTTAGTTTTTGAAAGTTCCTGTTCCAAGGATTCAACTACAGCTTCACGTTCTTGTAACTTTGCTTCAACTGCCGATAATGACTGCTGATTTCTTTCAGATAATGACATCAACCGTTCCTGCAGTTCTGTGATTCTCTGATTCTTACTTTCGAGCTCTTCCTCAAGTTCACTGACTTTTGCTGCTGAATCTCTGGAACTCAACAGTTGTTGCAAAAGTTCACTTTTCTCTGCCTCAAACTGCTCCAAATACTCAGTTTTTTGTTTCACTAACTCAGTTTCCAGGTCTTTAATTTTAATTTCTAACAGCGAACGTTTCTGTTCATCTTCTTGTTCCTTTGCATCTCCCTCTTCAGTTAACCTTGTTTTATCTTCTTCCAGCAACATGATCTGATTATCTTTATTTCTTAACTCCATCTGATTTATACCGCTCTCTCGTTCCAGTTCCGATATCTTAGTGGCCAGTGCCAAGTGTCTTTCTTCAAGCAAGGATATCTCCTCTAACTTGGCTTCCGATACCTTCAATTCATTTTCAAGAATTATGATCTTCTTAGTTGCCTCTGACAGTTCATCACCAATCATTTCAGTCCTTGACCGTTCCTCATCCAGTTCCTTTGTTAACATGTCAATCATTTTCAGCTGTTGCTCCAAGTTACTGGCATTTGCTTCATTAGCCTGTTGTTCCAGAAGCTTCTCATTCTGAGTTGTCAACTCTGAAATCAACTTCTCCTTAGCCTGGACAAGAGTTTCATACTGCTGAATCTTCTGCTCATGTCCTTTTATAGCAATAGCCTTGGCTTTTAAATTTGCAATGAATTTTTTATTCTTTTCAGTCAGTGCTGTTACCCTCCCTTCAACTTCTTTCAGTTTATCCATTTTTTCTTCTATCTCAGACTGTTTTAATGAAAGGGCTTGTCTCAGGACACTCAACTCTGCTTCACAAGAATTCAGATTTGATACTGCTGACTGCAACTGCAGTTCAACATCTTTCAGCTTTCCCGTTTGTATTTCAAATTCCTTGATATACTGAACTTTATCAGAGAGCTCTGTGGTAAGAGTCTCAATTTGCTGTTGATGCTGATGACATTCTTTTGCAAGCTGGCAGTTCAACTGATCCTTTTCTGCAAGGGCCACTGACATCTCATGTAACTGTGCATGGAACTGAAGAGAAATATTTTCTTCAACAGTTGACAGATGGTGCTGGAGAGAAGCAAACTCATTACTCTGTTTCTGTAAAGTTTCACTAAGTTTCATAATTTGTTTCTCCTTGTCTTTTAAGATGTCCTCTTGTTTTGTTAATACCGAGGTCATGTCTAATAATTCCTTCTCTTTATTAGCAACAGTCAGTTTCAGCTCTGACTGTTTTAATTCATACTGCTTTTCCACACTATTTAGCTTCTCATGTACATCTTTAAGAGTCATTTCTCTTGCTTCCAAAGTCTGTCCATTTATCTCTATCAAACTCTGCAGTGAAGATATTCTTTCATCTTGGCCAGTGATGGCATTGTTTTGCTCTTTCAATTTGGATGCCAAATCAGCAGCAGCTTTCCTCTGTTCAGTAAGTTCTTGATTTAACACTGAATTTTCACTTTTCACTTCTTTGAAACGTTCTTCTAATTCCATCTTCTCATTGCCCAAATCTTGCAAGCGCTTCTCCACTTCCGTGCATCTTGTCTTCCATTCTTCAAGATCACCCGCTACCTCATTAAGTTCTTTCACTATCTCTGCTATCCTATCATCTCTGTCATAGTCTCCACTGAAATTCTCCAACTTTGCAATTATTTCATTCTGCATTTCTAACTCTTCGTCACGTGAGTCTATCTTAGACTTTAAGTCCATAATTATTTCCTTCTGTTCTTCAATTATTCTATGTGAATTGAGAAGTTCAACCTTTAATTGTTCCAAAGATTTATTCAGATTTTTAGATTCTGCACTCTCAGGCAGGAACTGTTTTTCCTCCTCTTGTCTTTCCACTAGTTCCAAATTCTGGAAGAAACTGCTTGTGTCAAAATCATTCTTCACTTTTGTTGCAATGGGCTGTTCATTCACGTGGTCTTCGACAGCTCGATTCTTATGTGACATCATTTCCATTTCTTCCTGAAGTTCTGTCTTTTCTTTGGTAAGGATATCAACTTGTTCTTCCAAATCTACTGTCTTCATCTCCAGTGCCACTTTCTGATTTTCAAGCTCCTGTAGAGATGTCTTTAGGTTTTCTATTTCTGCTTCTAAATTTGATACTTTCTCCTTTACAGTATGGATACCTGTGAAAATAAACACAAAAATACAATTACACAATATTACGGGCTGTGATCTCCATCTTATATAATGAAACATGTTACTGTATGTTTCTTGTCACAAGATATCTCCAAGCTTTGTTGACCATTACAAAGACACACATTGATGGCCAGCCAGCCAAGGTTTGGGGAAGCAACAGCACATAAAGCATCTTGCTCCCCCTTCGCCATTTCAACTTTCCCTTCCCCTCTTACTGTCACGTAGCCGAGGCTCATGGATATTTTGTGTCCAGTATACTAGATTTAGTTAAACAGGAAATGTTTGAGAGTTTATATTGGCACCAAAATTCTTCTGCAGAAGAACATTAGACACCAAGAAGTTACTGTACCCAAATCAATAGTATTTTAACATAACAATATTTGCACAGAATATCTAACTTAAAACCAATGGCCTTTCTTGTCTGAGTTTGATGTTTGTAAAAATAAGTGGAAGAAACATATCACACCATCTTGCAACAGTTAAAACTAATTGCTTATGACTTTTAAGCAACAGAAATTAAATGTTACCATGGAAATGTATTAAAAGAATACATTTCTTTAAATGAACACCAGCATGGAAGGGTTAAACTTAACACTTAATGTACATTTTGACTGGAACATTGTATTTTAAAAATTCATATGTCATCATTAACATAAGCATGTAAACTAATAAGCAGGTTAGAAGAAAACCCCCCTCACCAATACAAAATGGCTGTTCTTTTGTTGTAAACAACCTGGAAGATTCATAATGTTACTGTGGTACATTTAAACACAAAAGAAATGTTTCATGCAAAACCCAAAGATATGCTGACAAGCTCCTAATACACACAGAATTTCATGTCTACCTACAATGATTCATCAATTATCATCAGTAAATGAAATTCAAAATATATGGTTTGTGCTTATACCAAAGTTGTTTATTTTTAATATTTCTCTAGCAAGTGCACTCAAATTGACAAGTCACACTTTTGAGGCATGAGAGCGAAGCATGTTGCCAGTGACTATAAATTTGATTAGAAAAAACACAGCAATTAATAAAGTGATAATGGTAACAAAAAATGTCTCTTATTATAATTGGCTGCACGGTACAGTTAGCATTAAAACACATGAAAAGGTTGAAATAAAGCAATCTCACATCACAACACTATAGTTCAGTCAATCAATGGATGATAATCACACTAACTCACAATTCTGATTTCAACTTTAGTGTTAC
This sequence comes from Zootermopsis nevadensis, assembly GCF_977971745.1. Classification (NCBI taxonomy): domain Eukaryota; kingdom Metazoa; phylum Arthropoda; class Insecta; order Blattodea; family Termopsidae; genus Zootermopsis; species Zootermopsis nevadensis. Next base: position 13,919,310 of record NW_028259149.1, on the reverse strand, counting down.
TCTCATTCTATTATTACTAACAATACATGGCATATCACCTTGAAATTGTTAAAGGTTTGGATTTAACAAATTTCATATCCAAGTGATATCTAGTGGCATATTGTTCATACCAAGTTTAAAGAAAATACATTAAGTTTTTCAGACATTATTATGGTATCACACATGCAAGCTCATTCTTCTCTCCATAAGGCAACTCTGCCTTTCAGAATATTTGTTTCACACTCACTTTGCATATGCTCAAGTTTCTCTGCTTCCAGTAACGTTATCACATGTACATGACTGTCGAGGTCCTGACTCTGTTGAAATACTCTCTCCTCCAGCTCTGATGCTCTGGTCTGCCAATGTGCCTCTGAAACTGAACATATAGCTGCACACTTCATCTGCTCCGGCAAGTATGCAAGCACAAGCACCATGCATAAAAAGGAACATTTTCTAAAATTTATTACTGGCTTTCATAATTAGAAATTACGCTGTTATAGTTGGAGATGGAAATGTTATTATTGGATGGACAGCAGACAAGTTACATGAAGTAAAATAAATTACTGACATGACTGGAATGTTATTTGGAAATTATCCATTAATTCATTCTTGGAGTTTTTAAATAATATTCAAGAATGAAACACTGTTGTATTTAGTTTTGGTGATGATGGGGGGTCTTTTAGCACAGCACAAAATTGAAGTTTCATTAATGACAAAAAAGAAAATACCCAAGAATTTCTGCTACCTCAAGGTAAAATTACACCTGTTTCCTGCACAGCTTCTATAGTCATAATGTCTGTGACTACTACACACAATTATCAGTCGTGAGGTAGTAGTTTGTACATATAATAGTACAGAAATCTCTGTTATTGGAGTCACAACAAAAACAAGAACTTACTTACGGGAGATCTGAGATTCTCACAGTGCTGAAGATGACTATGTTGGTTTTCTTGGTTATTACGGTGTTTGGATTTGTAGGTAGATACTAATATTTCAGAGAAACATACTGTCCTCCAACTTCACAATTCAGAAGGCCAATTTGCCAGCAAAGTTTTGACTTACAGAAATTTATTCATTGTAAATCTCCAGCAGATCCATTATAAGATTACTACTCAAATTATAAATTTTGTTAAAGTAGCAAAATGTTTATTTTACCAGGATTAAAACAAGTGTTCAAGTTTTCCAAAGAAAATGAACTCTGTTATTTAGACACTGTCAGATATTTCCTATATATCTTTCCTTTTGTTAAAGCCCCACAGTCAGAAATATTTTAGTGCAAATTATAGCACCTAATTTGTAAGTGATGTCATAACTGGTAGATCGTTCTCATGATAGTCTGGTAATAACAGAAAACAATTTAGGTAATATTAAGGCACTCTCAGTTTGAAAGCATCCTTTAGAACAGGGTGGTCCAACTTTTTTCCTCGCTCAGGCCAGAATAGTTTTCCTGTTGGACCCAAGGGCCAAGAAACCCCTACTGTCACTATTTTTGAATTGTCATTATCAATAATAATACTTATTCAGAAATGACAAATTACCATTGCATATACTGAAATAAACATTTTATTTAAATGTGCACAAACTACTACAGAGTTGTATATTATTTTAAATTCGCTCCTGCAACAGCTTGTATCTCTCACAATTTTTACCTGGAAAACTTACACAAATTATTTTAACTCTGCTACTTTAACAGCTTGTATCTGATACAATAACAATTTGCACCAGCCAAATATATATCTTATGCTTTTAAAGTCAATGGCTTTAGTGAGAGCACTGAGCAGAATGTTCTTTTACCAGTGATGGATTATAAACTTTGAAAAAAATGGGCTTGTACTAACTACTTTTGCGGGCCGGATCTGGCTCGCAGGCCGCCAGTTGGACCACTCTGCTTTAGAACAAGGAATTATATTAAATAAAGGTAAGATGGCAACCCACCAGGACCATGTACAATTAATCAAGTCATGACAGCCATGTAATGGAAAACAACAACTCTAGTCCTTTATCAGTGCGGCCCAAATATATTAGAATCTTAGTTAAGCAGAAGCAATTCCCCAACCAAGAAATATGAATGGAATTAAACGGAAGAGCAGACTGTAAGATAAGAAGCCACATAATGACTCAATAAAACGCCCAGCTTAGATAAGCCTTAAAGAAACAACAGTAACAGAACATATTATACAAACAGAAAAACTGGAAGTGTTTAAAAGCAGGAGTAGGATAAGTCCTGGTGACAAGACACCTTCTAAGGATTTGTCTATTCTTGAGAGCCAACTTCCAAATTGTCTACATGTGAAATAAACACCAGACAATAGTGTAAAGAATGGATTAGGCCATGCCACAGAATGCCCAAGTGCTGGAGAGGAAGAGTGTGACAGTCTTCCCTAACTTCTGACACCCCAGATTATAAATTACATTTATAGAATTTAATCACTTTCAAAGTCTTCAAAAACTGCATCTGACAACCATCAGCAGTGTTTTTTCACCCACACCTGTTAGTAACTACTGAGTCAATCCTCATAACCACAACTTTGAACTGTCACTGCATGCAAAAACACAATTTACAACAAGCTGAAGACTTTCCTTCAGTATACGTACCAGTAAACTCACAGAACAAAACTGAAGTATTACAAGAACTTGCTGTTGGAAAGATACACTTAAATGTTCCAAAAGATTAGGCATTGCAGGTTTAATATCACTTGTACCACAAGTAGATTTGTTTATGAACATGTAACCAAACAAATGTGATACATCAAAAGAAACCTATACTGAATTGTGCACAAATTAAACTCACTAAACTCTACTAGACATGTAGCTAGATGAGTAATAAAAATTTGAACACAATCTGTCAGATATATTACATGTAATGTCAGTTTACTGCTGCAATGTGCCTGGCTTAGACAGGCAGCTAGTTGCTCGGGTGTCAATGTGTTATGGAAATTAAAACTTATGGTGTAATTTAAATAAAACAAAAAGATTCAGCCGTAGCAGTAAACATTAAGCACCATTAGTTTAAACTGTCATTAGTATTACTACACACCGCATACAGAACTACAGAATGTTGAGAAATCTCAAATGTAGCAAACATGATACATAAACTGAGGGAAAATCATCAGTAGCATTTACCAACTAACATACTAGAATTATTATTTTGTATATGAATAATAATCTGGTATATACAACCATATCAGGAAACCAGCAACAGAAAAGCCAAAATATTTCTTCCCTCCAATCAACATTTAAACAGAAAATGTTGCATGATGGGTACAAATTATACCACAGTTAACTCATCTTACTACAGTTATAGTGTAGAATGGGGCACTCCAAACAGCAATACACACTGTGGTAAATAAAGAATGATGCAACATTTTCACGATAGCTTCTAAAAACTTGATAGCACCACAACCAGAGTTCAGTGGTGCAACAGAATGGAAAACAGAATTTTGTCCTGAAATTTGTTTTTACCTTTCAATTCATCAAAGTCTACCAGATGTAACTGTAGGTTACCTTTGTCCTCTTCCAGTTCTGCAACTCTGTTTTGAAGCTTCACAATCTCTTCATTGGCATCAGACATCTGAAAATGGAAAAACCACATATCAAATTTTACTACAAGCTCAACGGCTTTTAATTTACTATTCTACCAAACCACTGTAAAAAAAACAGGGGATGGATGTTGTAATAACAAATCAAAGGTAAGGAAGAGGGTGAGAAAGAAAGAAAGAAAAGTAAGAAAAGAATAAAAGAAAGAAAAGAACAAAAGGAACTAAATAAGGAATACAGAAAAGAAAGAGAAATAAAGGACAAAAAAGAAACAATACAGTTAGGGCAGTATTTCACAATCCTTCCTTTGTGCTGGCACATAATATACAGGTGAAGTTATCCCTGATGTATAATTAAGTACCATGCCCTGAAGGTGTGGAGGTATAGCTCTCGACAACCTTAACCTCAAAACTAAATGGTCAGCTTCATGCTTGGGCCACTTTATTCCTGGTAATAAAGCCCTAGTACCCACTGAACAGGAGGCTGGGTAGGCCCCAAGGCCAGTCTGGATTCTGGCAAAATATTATTCTTATACTAAAACAGATATTCTTAAAATGAGTAATATAAAGAAATATAAAAAAACACTTGGCAGTAATAAAGGAGATTACAAATTTAATGACAGGTGTATAAGCTTCACCACTATCTAAAATGTTTGTTCTAGACTATGAAACACCTACCTTCTTCAATCCATCTAATTGCTTAGTCAGGTTCTTCACTTTGGTCTTTTGTTGCACTTTTAATTTCATGATTTGTTTATTTGCATCATCCAGTTGGTGAGTGAGGTCCTCCATTCTTGTATTATCTTGCTCTTCCATTGGCCTCTTCTGCAGTTCTTGATTCTGTTCCTGAACTCTTACCACTTTCTCCTGCAGTTCTGCATTCTTAGTACTCAGGTCAAACCTGATCAATTCCAAATACTTAACACTGTCTTCCAATTCAAGCAACCTGCAATATACAGGAAATATGTAGAATCTTGCTTACATACCTATTTACTCTGAATTGAGTCAACTGCTCAGAAATAAAGACTCAGCTAAGGATTATAGTTGCAATAATATGCTAAAACTTTGCATACTGTGTAGTGTATTAGAATATAAAATATGCTAGTTGTTATTACACACCTCAAAGGTATTTAAAATATCATGTGTCTCTGTAAGTACAGGTTTGTCCTTTCTATTGATATGTAGGTTTTTGTATTTTTTATTTTACAACCATTTTTAACAATGAAGAAAAATACAGTCACTTCAATTTGTCTCTCAGCATGGTATTTCTAATTTGCTTCAAATTTTGAGGCACTTTGTTTAACTTTCTGCATTCTTCATGAAAGACCTTCTAGTGGTTGACAAAAATATTATCAATTTAGAAAACCATTTCTGCCATTTCTGGTGGCCACTTTAGTTTAATCCTTGAATAACCATTGACCTATGACATGGAAATTATTTTTACACTTGTATAGGTTTGCGTGAACAGAACATTCACCTCAAAATATATACATGATTCATCCCTACATAGATGTCATATAAAGGAGAGGTGCATCCTGGATAATAATGAGAAAATATTTTCTCAGTTTCATTCAAAATCAAGGAATACTTTCTGAAAAATATCTTACCAAATGCTGTACAGTAGTTAATTTTCCTTGGTCCATCAAGCTAAAGCAAAATTGTAGAACATTACTATAAAGAGGAAACTGCTTCATTCATAATCATTCTAAACCTCAATGCCAATGCAGTGCAGTTCATAAAAGTAGCAGTAAATAACCTAAGAATCAGTCAACTGTTGCTCTTACCTATGATCCTTAGCTGCCACCTCCTCTTTCAGTCTTTCATTCTCTTCCTTCATTTTTACTTCTTGTGCCACAAAGTTATTTTGCATTTTTCTCATCTCTTCTCGTGTTTCCTCCAGGTTATCCAATGTTACCTTGTTTCTTCTTGAGAAATCTTCTGACATTAGTGTAATTGCTTTGGTTCGTGCATCAATCACAGAGTCCTTTTCACGGAAGTTTTCTTGCAAATCCAGGATGGTGGTTTCCAGTTCAGCAATTTTATCATTAAGCTCGACAATCTTATTGTCTCTATAAACAATCTGTGTAATCAGTTCTTCTGGTGTTTGACTTAAAAATTCAGCTGAAGTTGCTATCTGGAAGAAAAAATTCAGCTATGTAATGATCCAGTGATTATTAATCCTTTTAACATTAACCCAGGCAAGGATGCAGAAACTGAAATGAAATCTACTAAACACTTAGAAAAATCTCCTTAGCCATAGAAAATGATGTACGCAAGTACTTTTATAGCCACCACCAAGCTCTGCTAACTCACCTGTGGCAGTGGATGATCATGTTTCTGAAGCCTTAAACCTAAGTGTATGAAATATGCACAGCATCACTATATGTATGTTACTGGACTTGCATAGCAGAAACCAAAAGCTGAATGCTGTTATTACCAATGCCTGCCATTAGACATGATCCTGGGCCAGTTCCGTCCATCTCGCCAGCCTCACAACCAATATCCTTAAGATCTAAGTACCTCACTAGTAGGAGAATACAAAGATTCAACATATTCCTGAATCACTAACTGCCATATACATCAGTAAAACATTCATCATAACTGACATCACTTCAACATACAGCAACAAGTGCAAACATTACAACTAATGTTACAATGTATGGCTAAAATAAATGTTAAATATTGTAAATTTACAAATGAAATTTAAATAAGAACATGTTACAACACATCTACTAGCTGTTCTAATAATATTATACCTGCAAGGTCAGATCCCACTGAATCCTGTACATGTATAATCCCAATATTGACTGCAAATAAAATGGGAAATCTGTCTGGACAGTGGCTGGATGTGGGCCAGATGACTGATGCAGAGGTTTTTCTCTTTGCCACCTTGTCCACTGGGATCCACCCAGTGTCACATCCAATGGGTAGTGAAGGCTCTCTGCCCAGGGATAAAGTGGGCAGAGCCTGATGCTTTGGTTCCACTAGCCACTGTTAGGTGGGATATTTAGGCCCAGCTTAACTCTACATTTACATATAATACTGACTGTAATAGTAAAAGACTCGAGAAAACACTCTTACAAATACAGTACTCTGAATTTGTGACTGGCAGGAAGAGAAAACTTGGGAAATCTAAACATAGATGGGATAATATTAAAATGGATATTACAGAAACAGAACGTCATGATGTGGAATGGTTTCTTCTGCTTCAGGACAGGGTCCAGAGGTAGGCCAATGTGAACACAGTAACAAATAAATTCTTTATCACATAAGAGATGGGGAATTTCTTAACAAGCTGAATGACTGCTACTTTCTCAAAAAGGTTTCTCCTCAATGAAGTTTACCAGCTAATAGTAGTTACAGGGTCATAACTTACATGTTCCTTAATTTCTTGAAGCTTGGCAGTTGACTGGCTAGCTTGAAGCCCTCTTTGCAGTTCCTGTATCATTATATCCCTCTCATCCAACTGGGTTTTCAGATGTTGAACCATTTCATAAATTCCCTTCTTGTTTTCATTAAGTTCCTTACCACGTTGTTCAAATTTCAACCTGCATAACACAGTTAAAATAAGGTATTAAGGTACTTTCTTCAAAGTCTCATAACAGGTTTCTATGAGTATGATATTAATAATATTTTAACTTCCACTCTCCTCTAAATTAATAATTAAATCTCAAATTGAATAGCAGTGTCCACTCTGTCATATAAGAAAAGAAAGGTGTCCCACTATATGGCATGCAGGCACTTGGAGGGAGAAGAGGTATAGCTCCTACTCATTCTTAACCTCGGCACTAGATGGGGGTGAGTGGTCAGCATCATGCCCCAGCCACAATTTACCCCCAGGAAAGGGTCCCAGTACCCATTGGATAGGAGGCTGGGTGGGCCCCATAGCTGGTCTGGATAGGAAAAGAAATTTGAACATTTTACAACAACTACAGATATTTAACTGATGAAATAGCTGACCATAGTGTGCCCAAACAAGCCTTGGTTTCAATCCAAGTAAACAACCCTCACAACAGAGAAACTCGGATTTCTTAGTTATTATGTATAAATGTTAAGCAGAGTGGGAACAAGCAATTTGACAAGAGAAATGGTGTACTGTCCATCACATTCTTCTTAATTAAAACAGGTACTGGTAACATGTCTGCTCGTGGGTTAAGTACAATACTTGTGACAAATTTAAGGATATGGTTTCATTCCTCTGCCATATGCCATTATAACAGCTTGGGCAATTCTCACTGTTAGGATGTGACACTGCCAAATTATAGTTTGGCTGATACGTGGGAATATACATGAAACACCAAAGGACTACTGAGTAGCCAGTCACCAACAGGTTCATATATGTAAACAGTAAGACACAAAATCTTGTATTTTGGTTGTGAACTGAGATAAGATGTTCAAACCAGCATGAAGTGCTGCAATTCAAGCTCTCAAGCCAGGCAGTTGCTGCAAAGAAACTCACTCATTGCATTCAAAGAAATTAGTCACTGTGAGAAAAGTCATTCATAGCTACTTGAAGCAATTAGTCACTTGTCAGAAGCAATGTTTCAGAACAAGACTAGCAAAGAATACAAAATCTCAGTATCATCTTCTACAATTAAACCAAGAAATCAGTGAAGTGATTTATCCATGAAGTTCACTGTCTTCTGGGATGGTGCAGTGCATAGTATGGTTTTGATCAAAAGTATTCCAGCCCCAGTAACAAAATAATGGTAAAGCCCTTGTGACATGCAATTAATTGCTCGTACCTGTTTTCTTCTAGCTTCTTTCGTAGCAGGATCAGATTTCCTTTTGGCACCTTTTCTGCGCTGCTCTTCCCAGGAGGTGACGTTTCCTCTTTAAGACTTTCAACTTTTGGGGTTCTAGGATCCATCACCTGTGCTTGATGTTCTGTACAGTCCTGTTTCTGCATCACTGCCTTGCGTTTGGCTGCTTTTGAACGTGATTTAATGTCAGAAAGTTTTGTGGCATATTGCTGTAAATGAAATATAGAAACATCTTCAAGCATCTGTAAAAAACTAATTTGTAAGTTTTTCTGCTTTAGGAGATGTGGCTTCCTTTGATGTTTCATATGGTATTTCATCATATAATTCACCCACATTCTTTTACAAAATTTTGTGGAAAATATGAAGAGTGATATACATGAGTACTTATGAAAATGACCCACCCCATAAAAATATCTTAAACATATCTATGATTATGTTACATTCAAATTAGAAGCATGTGGTGATTTTCATATTTAGAAATAACAAAAATAATTCACAATAAAATCTCCTCACCAGTCTTGCAATAGCAAACTTAATTCAAATTCATCAAGTATTCTTGGGGATGAAACATGTGGACACAGACAATACCTCATCTTATGTATATATTTTATGAACTTTGTGCAAAGAACACAGTGCATTTTACGCGTGCTTTAAGATTATGGGGCCTGGCTGCCAAAAAATATGGCAGCACAAGCAACAATCTTGAATGTGTTAATTTATGATTGCTTCATTACTATGACAGAAACAATTTTATTTACCTCAACTTGTTTTTCTTTGTTCACCAATTTCTGTTCATTCTGTTTCAATAGCTCTTTCAATTGTGTTATCTTCTCTTGCTGTTGCTGAAACTGATCTTTCAGATCTTCTTCTTCTTCTTCTTCTTCATGATATGAGACAGGGGGGTTATCCCCAGTACCAGCTCCAGGATTCCACCACATTTCTTATTCTGGAACAGAACAATATCTATAATGGCAAAGTCACAGTCTTTCAACAAGAGTGGAAAGGTATACTCCAATGGAGCATACATATTTTCTAAATGTGTTATTTGTTATTTTAAGTATGTCAGTGGAATAGATATTCATTTACTTCAGACACAAATCTAGTGCAGCAAATGTTAACCAAACTGCAGACATCACAATGCATAGAGCTAACAATTATTTTCCTTTTATTTTGTAAAATAATCATATCAAAAAAGTTTTGCTAATAAAAGATGTACATCTTAATGAGATCTTTATTTTATACCCAGTACCAATATTTTGTATGAGCCATTTTTCAAAAAATCTATAGTTTACTTTGAACTTCATGTAAACTAGAGGTTATCTTGAACCCATAAAAACAAGAAATAACCTGACAATTTTTAGTGTCGCCTTCCAATGTATAAATATTTCACTCAGTACTTAAAAACAGGCTATTCAAAGGTACTAGTCTGGAGAAAATGAGGAAGACCATGAAAAACTTTAATCAGGACAGACAGTCTAAGCAATATCTTCCATGTAAAAAGCATGAATTATAATCACATGACACAATACGATAAAGACAGGCTGCGTTTCATGCAGTGGAGGGCTTTCCGTGGTTGCTCTCCCTACATATTTACCATTTTATTTAATAACAATACTTTGACAACCTTAAGATTTACTGTTGCTTTAGAAGTGTAATATACTAAATGTAAAAAACCGTAATGGGCTATGATGATCTACACACTTCCTTGCCACCTTTACAGTACTGAAGACCCATTCATCTCACTACTTAATCTATCAACTGTAACTTTCTGCTTTCAATACCTGGAAGATAACTTAGCAGCAGTGCATGTATGTTGTATTTGAGAGATACTCTGTTGGCCAAGAAGCTGTCCTATAGATTTTCTGCTTTTCTCAGTCCTTACTGGATTCATTCCCAACAAACAATGCATTAGAGTCAACTTATTTTCACCAGTTTTACATAATATGTACAGTCCATACTGTGTTATTAAATAACAAACTACAATTACAATTGGTCATGGCATGATTTCAACTACACTCACAGATAGACCCAGAATGTGAAACAGGAATTATACTCAAAGCTACCCAATAACTTATTACAGTTCACTACTGACAGTCAATGTATTTACTAAAACCACATTCATTATTTTCTTCTCAATGTCAAAATTTGTTCATATTATGTCCACAGGATCTACAAAAATAAAAGTAGAAGCAACTAAATTTCTTGTTCTACAAACTGACAACAACTTAAACTGAAAAATGCATATTCAGTACATTATCCCTAAACTAAGCTCAGCACAATTTGCTATGAGGATTGTCATATAACTCATGGAAACAGAAGTTTTAAAATTAGTCTACTTTGCTTACTTTCAAACCATCATGTCTTACGGAATAATTTTCTCAGGAAACTCAACAGACAGCAAAAAAGTACTTTACATCCAAAAGAAAGAATAACAGTAGATACTAAAAGGAGAGCCTCATATAGGAAATTATTTACAAAATTTAATATTCTTTTACTAGCCAGTGAATTCTTGCTCTCATTATCATCATTTGTACTAGAGATTTTTCAAATAAACTCAGTTATCCACAATATAAATACAAAATACAGATATAACCTTCATGTGCCAAATGCTAACATCAGTATATATCAAAACTGAGTTTGCTATACTGGAATTAAGCTATTCAGAAATCTTCCCTACTATCAAAGGTCATAATCACAATATAATAAAGTTTAACCTTGGAACAAAAGGGTATCTCCTATCTCACGCCTACCCCATAGAAAAATTTACTCAACCCAAAATTCTCAGCTATTATAAATACATGTGAGCAATAGTGGTAATGCGTTCTTGTATAATTATTTTTTGCAGTAATACTGTAGCATACTGTAAATCACTGTCACAACAATGTAATTTGTATTTGTATTAGAAACAAATATTGTATTTTTGTTGTGACATGTTCTACATCCCTGGCTTAGGCCAATAAAGGAATTATTTGCTGTAAATAAATTCTATTATATACGATAATCCAAATGTCAAATTCTGCACATGGCCCATATAAACAAATTCCTTTCACGCCATTCAAATGAAATAAAACAAAACAGGAGAGAACATGTAACTAGTTTTAACTATAATGGTAGGGAAAGACGATACTTTGTGTATTTACCGAATTATTATGGCACACCTTGGCAATCATGTATGGACATATTGCCAAACGATCATCTCACCATTTTAAATTAATTACTTTCGTGAGGACTTCCACACAGCGTCCGTTAAAATCGTTCGAACGGTAACTACTTCATTCGTATAAAACCTTTCTATAAAAAGTACATATAATTTCAATACATATGACTTCAACAAAAATAACTTCTATCCATTACCATATGTTTAATGTATTACAAGAATAAAAAAAGAACTGCTCCTAAAACGGAAGTTGTTGTCTAGTATATCGCACTATAATACATACATATATAAGTTGTAAGCAGAAACAGACACCCTTCGAAACAGTTCAAAAATATAGAATAACACACAGTTCTGTAGACTTCATTTAGTTCGTAATAAATTGTAATATTTAACTTAATAATAAAAATAAGATAAATCTGAATAAATGACAAATTTCAGTTATTCTATGGCTATTAAAATTCTCATACAATCTTACACTGGAAGTAGCGATAACAGCTGTTCACATGCTACCAACTTAGGAATGAGGTTATAAACTCAAAAAAGAATTTATCATCATATTCAAACACATAATTATGGAAAGAAACTGAAACCATGAACGGCAGGAAAGTTTATGAGGTATTGTACAGGATTACTTTAGGTGTTGTTTTTCATAGTTTTTTCATACATCGTGCTATATTTAATTTTATCATGTACTTGACATAGCTTGTTTGGATTAATTGTTTCATTACATATCCTGTTTCGTATTATAAAGCCCCTTTTTCACATCAGATCCAGGAGTGGCTGTCATTGCCTATTTTTCCTCAGGTACCTCATGCAATCGAATTGAGAATGTGTAACTACCACCGCCTATTCTCCAGCTCGATCTCATATCAACACCCCTGACACACAACTGAGGCAGTTGATAAATTAGAATGATTTGTATTAGAACCAGTAACCTTAAATAAAATCCAAATTCAGTGACAGTTTGTGTATGTTACAATACTGTAAATAAACCTGAAAGTCATCAGATGTGAGTATACAGACATACGTGGTCAGCATGTTGTAAAATTAAATGAGAGCCCACAAAGGGCTGAATTTGTATGCAAGGCTCCCTCAAGTTTCTTCCCACCACCCTTACAGATAAAGCATGCATAACCTAGTCTAACCAGAAGGGACAGCAGAATACTATGGAGGTGGTTAAATGCCAGTTTCTTACTTCATAAGCTAGCATTTAATGCAAGGGCAGTCATTGGACAAGTTTTCCTCAAAGTACCTCAGTTTCTACACAACCAGTCATTATTCCATCTTTGCTCCTTGCTTATCCATCACTGACCACAATGTATACAATGGGGCTGGCCAGCCAGCATATTATCAACACCTCAGTCCTTATCTAGAAGGCTTCATTTCTGACTTTGTGTTTGATTGGATTTAGAGTGAAAAGTTACATGAATACTTAATAAAAAATACATTCTGAATAATCCATACACAATCTTCCATTTTTATTATGAAGAAGGTATACATAAGCACTACAGAATCTGGAAGTAAAAGCAATGAATTATAGATGACTTATACATGAAATTGAAATGAGTGACCTGCATAATGTCCCAAGTGACTTTACCCCAGGGGTAGTCCTTGATAAATGTGGGATGGGTGGCTTGACATTAACTTTGAATATGATGGCAGAAAGGAATTTCTGTCCCTGCCTTGAATTGGATCAAAATTGTATTTCCTTTGAATTGATCTGGCCAGGTTATCTTCTGATTTGTCATCATATCATGTGGTATCACATCATTCTCCACTAAAAGTGCAATGTTCTGAATTCAATGTATGTTTTTATTTTGTAGGTTCCAAACAGAATACTGAGATTTCAGAGACCAGATAACTTTTCAGTTGGTGTAGCTGCTCGACTTCCTGAAGCTTACAAGAAATTTTGGTATGAATGGAAAAAACAGAAACCGACACCTGTTCACTACATTCCTGAACCTGGAAAATGGAAGCGGGACCCAGAGACAGGAGTAGTGTATGTAGCTTATAAAAGCTTTTTTACTAAAAAACTGAAAATAGTATTTTGGATTGTCACACTATGGTAGTATCAGAAACAAAGAAATATAAATATTGCCATCTGATTGTACTCACAGGACTGGCACTTGGAGAATGAGAAAGTAGGCAGACCTTGTAAGAGGCCTGATAACACAATCTTATGTGATGCCATTATCATGGTTTGATACAGTATATAATACATGCTTGAATGCAGGATTATTAATCTTCAGAGGTTGACAGTGACAACCCTGAAGATGGAGGCAGTATGTTACCCTGAAACATTGGTACTTGCCTACAAGTTCATATTATGTTATTATCCAGAAGACCAACTTTGATATATTTACCGCCATGAGAACCTCAGATCTCATAGTGAGTAAATATTCACATATGGATGAGAAATATAAGCTTCATTATTTTTGTGATACCATCATGCCCATATTCAGGGTTCTGGCCCCCGACCAAGCAAGTTGAGGAAATTAACACACTAGACATGTATTCAGGAGGTACCTAGTTTGAATCTTGGCTGGTTACTACTAGCTGCTCTAGCTAATCATTTATATGGTTCTCGGTCTCTCCAAGTGAATGCTGGTAATACAATTTAATAGGTCAAGACAGCCTCCATCCAAATCCCCTTCACCGTTCATGAGCCACTCATATGACAAATCTGAGAATAATTACATCACTTGGTAAACTGTTATCTATAAAGTATGAGTGGTGTGTTACCCTCATATCAATTACTTGACATAGATGTCCACAATTATTAATGGACAAACCCTCTATTTCTTTACATTATCACTAGAGCAATACTGACATTTGTTCCAGCAATACATCAGTGCTCAGTGTTTGTATGCACCAGCACACCTCAGCTTTCATTTCATGTCAAAGTTTTTCCTTTGATGAACTTCAGTTGCAAGGTGCATGGTCTGGTCTGCAAGATGGATGGACAAAACATTCCAAATGAAACTGCTCCAGGAGTTGATTCATTATTGTCCTGTGAATACCAAAATGCTGTACACTGGGTCAAGAGTTCCTTGCTTGCAGTGTCACATTGATGGAATGTGGATTTATCACTTCATCCTGCCATCAAAGGCAGCGCAGTAGAGTGAAAACACACCATATTCCATTAAAAAAAGTTGAAGACTTTGCAGTCTGTGGATGTCACTTATTCAACAAATTCTTTTTTGTGAGACTCTCCAGTCCATTGAGACATGTGCCATTGGTTTGATGCAGAATTTATAGGCACCCATAAAGTTTAATCTGTTACAGAACTCCTGTGCAGAATGTTCCAATCCCAGTATTGTACCCAAATGAATGTCATCAAGGCTTATGGGGAGGAGAGGGGATTGTGAAGGGGTTCCAAAAACGTGATCCAACTCGGCGACGTGTGCCTCACTTCTGGTTTCCGACGCTTCTTCGTAGTGTTGTCTACAGTGAGATTCTTGACAAGCACATGACTATCATTATGACACAAAGAGCATTGGATCTGATTCATGAAAACTATGGTTTGGACCACTACATTCTCAAGGTGACTAATTTTAATTACATGTTTTTATCTCCTCTTAGGTAAATATAAAGTTATCTATCTGTGACATGGATACATATAAGGGGCAAAGATTAAGTTCCACATACTCTTACCCTCAACATTAAATGTAAGGACAAATAAAGAGAAGGATATATGTTTATTTCAGACACCAGCATGTGATTTGCAGTCCCTTCTTGCCTCCAAGCTGAAACGTAAAATGCTCTTAGCTTTGCTAAAGAAAGATTTATATCCAGATGATCCTGTTAAAAGAGAAGATGTGTACAACACATACAAAAAATATTTGGGAAATGTAAGTCTTCTGCTGAATTACTAAACTCTTATAACAAATATTGCATCCTTTTTTAGAGTTAATGGTAGAACAGTCTTTCTTATTTCAATGCTCTTCTTCACTTGTTTGTAAGCCAATTAAAATTCGCTGTAAGTTTCATGGTCTGACATAACAGAAGAGAGAGACCCCAGGCCTATGTAAATTGCAAATATATGAAGTGTCTTTTAAATTAGTGTTAATATATAGTACTGAAAAAGGACAGTCATACAAAAAGGTAAAAATTAAATACATGCAAATGATCCAGAATATTCAAAAGCATCATGGTGGAAACAAAATGGGACAATTAGAATATGGGAGGTTATAGATGTTCAGTGAAGTTATGAGATGAAAAGATTATAGTGGTTTGGATTAGTTGAAAAAGAATAGCTATAATGTAATATATAGTAGGGCTCTGAAATTAAAAGTAAAAAATGACATTGAACAAACATACTTCTTCAGTGAAGAAGTGACTAGTTGAGAGTAGAGGTGTCTTGATTAGCCACAACTTAACTTCCTATCTGTTTTCAACCCACATGTACCCCTTCCTTCTGTCATAACTTCTGCAATAAAAATGATGGCAGTAAGTCCCTCGAAAACATCAGAAGCATCTTATAATACATGGTGTTATAACCCAGAAGACTAACCTGTCACTGGTAGTAGAATCTGAAGGTCAGAAGGCTGCATGAACGAAATTCATCCACCTTATCCTCGCAAACATTTTCTTCAGATACTCTGTTAACGGAATGTAAGATTTACACCACTAATAACAAAATCAACTCTTAGACATTATTGTGAACCAGGACCATCCACGTCCCATTTTAAAACCTATTATTTCTGCATGATCCATCTCAGTGATTTATCTGTGTGGTCTTCCAAGAGGATGTTTTCCAGGTTTCCACGCCATAAATTTGTACACATTTCTTGTGTTTCTCATCCTAGCCATATGTCTAGCCCAATATACTCTCCTTGATTTCATTATCCTAAGCTTCTACCAATTCTTCAGTCATACAGCCCACTGTATATATTAAAATAAGTTAATTTTGTGTTCTTACATCTGATATAGTACACTGAAGAAGAATTAGAATGGTATGGGTTGTCTATGTTTGAGGCTATCAAGAAACAAATTAATTTGGAGGCAGAAATGAACAAGCCACAACCATTGAAACATGTGTACCGATCACAGTTAGTTGAAAGGCTTCAAGCAGCAGGAATAGAAGGGGTGAAGGCTGTCTTAGAAGAACATGAAGTAGCTCTACAGAAACAGTAAGTGCATACCAGATGTCCCCATATAATGCTTAGCACTCCTGCTTCATATTCTGGATATCTCAGGTTTGATTCCTGGCATGGATTTCAGCTACTCTCTGAAGTTCTTTATGGTATTCCTCAATGCGTCAAGGCAAATGCTAGGACTACTTTAAAACAGGTCATAATGACTTTCCTTTCATATAGATTATGAGCCAGGATAGCTTAGTCAGTAAAGTGCCTGGGGTTTGATTCCTGGCTGGAGATGTGTTTCTCTTTGCCATACATCCAAACCAGCCTCTGATCCACTGAGTACTAGGGGTTCTTTCATGGGTGAAAAGTTGACAGTGGCACCACGGTTCCGGAGAATCTGATGTAAATACACCTCAGTAATGTAATGTAATAATTCTCATATAAGATAAGTACTTGTGATATTCTAAGATGTTTTTACCAGCACAAAATTATCTAGTCCACGACACACTTCTTCTACAAGCGATTCACAGCTCAGCTCTTTCCGCAATAACGAAAGCGGATTGTAGACGGCAGTAATGTAACACAACAATGCTGAGTAAACAGATGACACAACAATTAGTTTATTAGGTAACATAACAATGCACGCAGGCGTTCATATAAAAGCTGACCATTGTTGTCGGTCCATATTTACACATTGTTGATATGGATCTTACACAACTTTGTTACGCTTTTTTGCTGAATGACCCTTCCGTATAGATGTATTTACGTCAAAAAGTGACTGTAGTGTGAAACTGACAATCTAGTACCAAGGTCTAGATGGCCGCCCATATGTTTTAACTGGTTAACATGAAGTGCCATACACTGTATGTTACTACTGATTTTTCATTGAGTAAATAATTGTAGTCATTTATTGATTTTAAATGGTGGGACTAGTGAAGTGGACACACTATCAAAGAAAACTTTTCCTTTAGCAGGTTAGAATTTGGGATTTACATACCCCATGCAGAAAGGCTAATGACATTACTTATAGTATAATAACAATGGAATTCAGTTTGACCAACTGATTTTCAAATTGAATAAACTGAAGAAAGTAAGTTAAAACTGATGGAAACAAAATTAAATGATGTAATCATTCAGGAAATCAGTGACTGTCCCCATAATTTTATAATTTTTTAAAAATAAAATGTACTGAAATAATAATTTCAGTACATATACACACATACATACTGACTGAAAAAAATGTTATCTTTCCTGTTGGGGCTGAATAACTGATTTCTTACAGAACTCTTCTGTAACACCTCTTTTTAAATTTTTATCCTTGAAGCAAGAGTGGCTAGATTGGACTGCCAAATATGGAGCTGGTACCATAGATTTGTCCCCGTGCAGAGCAAGAAACATAAATTATTCATACTTGTTATTAAATTCAGGTTGTAAAACAAAAGGTTCTGACATCACACATTTTTTCTATTACTTATGCACTGTATATGACTGCCTAGTAACGAAACAGTGGTAGACTCATAACTTTATACATTAAACTGTAAATACCTGCCAATTTATCAGCCAGTGGAAAAAAATGATGGCAGGAAATGGGATGACAGAAGGATTTTGTTAATGTTTGTGTTCTGGGTAGTAATAACATGTGGACTTGTAGATGTTTCAAAGAAATATACCATCTCCATTTTCAAGGCTTAAGATGAAGACAGTACATTTATCAAAAACACTGGTATCTACCTACCAGTCCACATGGTGTTACTGCCATGAGAACCTCAAATCTCATAAAAAGAATTCATACTATAGACATGTGCTCATTCTGCAGAATGAAACTGATTCATGATCTCTCTTCCAGAAATCCATCATCATGGCTTTCAAAGTTAAATCCATTTTCAAGGAAACAGGGTTCCTAATTCCAGTCTGCACTACAACAGCATCCACATGTAAATCAGTATTGAAGTAAATAAAATACATCTTTCTTACACAGGCTATACTATATAGTTCACGTATTCCTAAAAGCCTTTCCCTTTTTTATGGAATTCAAGATTCTGAATTATTGCATATGGACTCCAGATGTGATTTACATATATGGGTGCAAAACATCTCTCTCATGCTGATGGAAGAAAATAAACTGAAGGTACAAAATTCTGAGGAGAATACAATGTCTGGAACAAAGAGAAATCTGAGGTACTTATGGAAATTGCTGATCTAATCAATGTTGACATTACAGAAGATATATGAAAATTACTGTCATTCATTTCATGGCCAGATTTCAAGTTATGTTAATATAACCATAACCTGAATTGTATTTACTTACAATGTTAACAGATATGACTATAAATATATTTCATATTAATTTATAAAACGTTTAAAGATATTTAATCTGAAATAATACGAAGTACATTATGTGCTTATAGTTTTGGGACACAAATTCTTGCTACTGACCACTGATGGTTGAACAGTATATATTTCATTCAAGACAAGAAATATTCCAAAGCGAATTAATAAAATGATAGATATTTTAAAATACTCCTGCTGATAGGGAAGGAAGCTATGTTCCAGTGACAAAGCTACATTTCAAAAAATTACCAAGCCTCTGCATAATGAATACCAAATAATTATAGGAAAATTAATATATGAAACCAAAAAGTGCATTTTTCTGTCTTCGCATCAAATATTGTACTACAAAGTGTTGCCAGCTAGTAGTAATAATATGTAATGAAAGTGCTAAAAAAGAATTCAAGATTTTTAAATGAGGTTCCTGAGACATAGTGATGGGATGAGATTATTGGACAGACAAGGGAACGAAATATATCTTTAAAAGTAAATACAAAAATAAAGGATATGTGAACTTATCAAAATAGAAATATGTGAGAAACCTGTAGTTCATAATATAGTTACAGGGATGAAAAGGCTCTATAGTAGAATGGGTAAAGGCAACGTGGAGTTATAAACCTACGGGCAGAGAAACACTGGAGAGATAATTCTGAGGCTGGTCCATAATCCATGATGATCATGACTATAAAATTAAGAATCTGCCAATTCACCTCAAAATGGACAATAAAAATGCCATATGTTATTTTAGTATCTATAGTGCTTTTATTTTTTCTAGGAAAAAATATACTGGTACTCAGAAGTGAAAAAGAGTTGTAGAGGGCACATGTTTACATTTCTTTGACAGAATATATTGCCAATGAATCAGGAATTAACAAAAAATAGGAATTTAAATAAAATACAAAGATATGCGAGCTGAAGTTTTCATGGCCATGATAACTGAATGTGGTCTTCTGGGTTGTGATGCCATGTAGTCTTACAGGTGGTTACCAATGCATTGAGGGAACATATAACCTCACTACTCTTTACCCTGAAGATAAAGGTGACATATTCCTCTGAAATACTGGTAAGCATTTCTGTGACTACATGGTGTCACAACCCAGAAGACCAAGGTTCACAAAATAAAATATAAATCCTTACTTCAATCTCAGTTATTTTGTAATTTTATTAACACACTTTCTTCATTTTGTGTTCTACAAAGAAAAGTTTCGGAATGGTATACTATAATCACACTATCAGAAATACGAACTTCAGTATTTATAAGGGAAAAGCATTACACTACTAACAGAGGGTAATAGTCAAATTACCAAAATATTAGGGCCTCTTTATATATTAACTACCTAGAAATCAAAATTAGGAAGTTTTTTAAAATTTCTGACCTTTTCAGAACCCTGATAATTAACTGTGTATGTCTGTCTGTATCTTTTACTTTGGATTCTATTCACTGCTTCCAAATCTCTGGTTTCATACTTGTCATTACCTGAGACATTTCAACTTACAGAACAGTCCACCTCTCCTTCACGTGGTAGGCAGTCCAAAAGCGCAGCAACTGCTCGTGTAACATACGTCATTGTGCCGTAGCTACCGCTTGGTGCACTGTCATAAAAATGCTGACAGATGTAAGCTGCTCCTCCACACAGAAGTCCCCCACATGATGTTATCTCTCTCTTATCTTTTGGCTTTGCACAACAAAGTGTTGCATCCCCATTCACTTTCATCTGTAACATTATGTTCAATCATGCTCAATGATGTGTATTTATGAGAGCAGCTTGATGCCTGTCTGCACAAGTTGAGAACTTAGCAACAGCATGCACTGTAACATAACAAGCATTCTATTTGGCAGATTTTGTTAATATTTTCTGTACCAAACTTTCTACATGTTTCAGCGTGAATCACTACACTGCTTTCCTAGTCATCATGATAGTCAGAAAGGGGAAGCAACTTTTGTCTCTTTTAAATTTACTGTTTCTGTTCTACTTATTGAGATATGTTATATTTGCCAAGATGCCTACATGTCAGCTGTCTGTCCTGCCATCTGTAAAGCTTTCAAATATGGTTTGGCATAAATAAATGCCAGTTTCCTGTGTTTCTGATAGTTAATGTAAGTCACAGAAGCAGGAAATTATCTTCCCATCATTAATATATAAACAATTGGATGCAAAATTGTCGCTCAGACAAGGAAATCCTCATACTACAACTTATGATAATGGTTAACATTATCTAAGATTTCATTTAGTTTATTCAACACTTTCTCATCATCAGAGAGAGCCCTGATGATGGAGGCAGTAAGCACCTGTAAATCATCATCAATTTCTACCAGCGTACACAATAAAACATCCAAGAAAATAGTCATGTTCATGCTATCAGAGTATTTGCCAACAGGAAATAACAATCACAAAGAAAACTAAGCTGGCCCTTTGGTTGATACTCAAACCTGCAAGGTTCCTATTTGGAAACAGGAGTGCCAGCCACTCAGATACACCATTCAGTTATCTGTAGGATAACCTATAGAACACAAACCTTTCCTATTACCTGTGGATACTGAAAAAACAGAGAGACAGATTTCTGACCTGGTCTTCCAGGAAGATCTGATTGGCCTTGTGCACAAGATCTTCAACTGCAATGATGCCTCCCAAAGAGGCAGCAATATTGTATTCAGTAACTAAGGTGAGCACCATAAGAGCTTCAACGATGAGCTGTCGATACTCTGGCTGGGGAATAGAGTTAAGCACCGTCTCCACAGCCAAAGCAAACTTCAGTTCTCCAGGAGTCATCTGCAATGTCACAATTATACATACAAATCAACAGAACCTTTTCAAAACAATCTGGATTAAACAGAAACCCACCCAGAGAATACAGTATGAAAACAAATGTAAAATTATCTCTCATAAATGAAAATCATGTAACATGGAAACAGAAAGAAAAACAAGTCTCATTAAATATTGTGTCACTCACCTCTTGTGTCAAGTTCTGAGGGAGAACTCTACCTTCAATGGCA
Organism: Zootermopsis nevadensis; assembly: GCF_977971745.1. Taxonomy (NCBI): domain Eukaryota; kingdom Metazoa; phylum Arthropoda; class Insecta; order Blattodea; family Termopsidae; genus Zootermopsis; species Zootermopsis nevadensis. Next base: position 13,897,468 of record NW_028259149.1, on the reverse strand, counting down.
AGTCCTTGACACTGTAAGAGATAAAGAAACTTGTTATAAAATCTAAAATTTACTAGAACTACCCTCTCTGGCTCAAAGCAGTGGTATTTTGATGTTACAAACTAACCTACAAAAGCTGCAGTTCAATTACTGATTGACTTTTAGTTAATTTGATGAAAATGTTTCACCTTCAGAAGTTATCTGGTGCAGAATAAGATGGGAAGATGTTGGCAAAATGCATAATATTTTCAGGAAGCCACTTACAGGTACATGTAATACCTGGCAACTGAGTGGAAAAGGTTATTTGTGCAGTACTGCTTACAAATTCTTTGCAGAGTAGGTCTGTACTTCATACCTAGTGATTGCAACTAATTGTTTTGTTACTTCATTTGGAACTTAAATAATAAAACTACTAGAAGCATAAGTGCACATAATGGAATAGCCATTTTTAAATTTCTTCCCTCTAGGTACATGCTTTTATGCAGACTACTGACAAGAACAATATTAGGGATTTTAAACCCTTCCCTGATTATCCTGAGATATCTCGGGTTGGTTATTCTTGAGAGGGGGAGGGAAAAAAACCATTAATGTGAGTTAATTCGGAACAATTTCTTGTCCCAAACTAAGTTAATTGAGACTGTGAAGAAAATATGTATATCAGACTCTATAGATATCAGTAAATTACAGATTGCTATATTTTCACAAGTCTTGTACATTTATACATTTTCATGCTTGATCACACACAAATAGGAGGCTTTTATGCTTTTGTAACATGTGTCATAAGTTCCCATGCTACCTGTAGTGTCACTTGTGTGCTGTGATTTTGAAGTTAATATTTACAAACACTGGAATGTGACCCAAGGTAATTCAGGATAATTATTACAATTATATTTAAAGTTTAAAGTTTAAATGCGTCATGTTTGTGTTTTATAATTAAAATATATAATATAATTCAGGTCTATACACAAACTTTATTTACAGATGTTAAAATTTAAAATTTGCGCTATTCATCGTTACTACGATGTTACAATACTGCGCCTTCATTTACTACATGTTTCAATGCGTAGCATCATCTTCAGGTTTTTCCTTTAAAACTACTTTATATTACAATGCAAGTTTTTCATTTATTCATCTGTTTTGTAAATTATTACAGTATGTACTTTTTATTTTGATTTTAGCATATTTTGGTGTTATTTTGCTATTTAGACATATCTTATTGAATCTTACAATTATACGTATATTTTGTACAGTATGAAAAACATAAACATAATTTCATTATTGTGGGAATATTCCAAACATGAAAGAAAAGAATATGATTCTTATTAAAAAAATCAGGGAAAGGTTTGGAGGAGGCAGTCAAGCTACAATCCCAGATAACATTCTGAAATAGACACTAACTTCTATATGTTAATAAACGATAAAAGATTCTTACCTCTAAACTTTAAAGTAACCACCATTATGTAAAAGTTATTCTATTACCTTTTCCAATACCCCCCAGACATGAGGGTAGAAATTCCTAGGTACCCTGTTCAGTGCTCCATCAAGTCTGCGTCTTCGCAGCCACTGCCCTTGACGGTCCGGTTCAACATCTTCAGTCCCTTCCGAGTCACCACCTAACAGGCTGCCAATCTGACTCTTCTGTAAGAAATTAACATTCTTATAAATACTTCACAATTTATAAGATTGTAAGGGCTGCATTATCAAGTCTTTGAATGTGGACTCAGAATGTCCACGTTTAATATGGGAGGGCATTTTTATTTCAGTTAATTGATGTTACACAAGTCCCTTGCCACAACCATATAGCACATCCTCAGGCAGAGATGGCCTCCATATATGAAGGACAATTGTGTTGAAACTTGTCTAAATGATATTTAAAAATTCAGTCTGTACTGCAAAGAAAACTCAACATTTCACCATTACAAAGATCAAGATTAATGCTGTTTAAGGAAATAATTGGTATTTAGAATGAGAATTATTTGAAACCCATAAATACAAAATTAAGAGTTACTGATTGTTGAAGCAGGTGGGACATATAGTTACCATTGAGCTTTAAGGGGTTAATAAGCTATTGTGTACAGCCAAAAGTGATTCAGCATGGGGATAAAAATCCCTCACTGAAAGAAACAAGGATTGAAATGTCACAAATGGTCTCAGATTTGGATATATTCTTTGGCATGACCTAAAGGTATTTGGGCACAAGATGCTGAGGTGAATGTTCTGACCTAGGAAAGAGGAAGTAACAGCAAGATTTAGAAAATTATACAACAAAGAGCTTCATAATTTGTACTCTTCACCAAATATTATCACAATGATCATATGAAGGAGGATGATATAAGCAGGGAATGTAGCATGCACATGGGAGATGAGGAATGCATATACAGTTGTAGTCACAAAAAACCTTGAGAGAAGAGACCACTTGAGACATTTAGGCACATATGGTAGGAAAACATTAAAATGTTTCTAAAGGAAACAGTGTGTGCTATAGACTGCTTTCAATTGGTTCAGGATAAGGTCCAATGGAACACTTTCGTGAATCCAGTAATGAACATTTAGGTTCCATAAAAGTATAACATTTCTTGACTAACTTAGCAGCAATAAAATTTTCAAGAAAGATCCTGTATAATGCAGTATGCTGGATCAAAAAGTTCATCTCATATTTTGCTTTTAACTCTGACCCTGAGGGAGGCATAAGTTTTAAAAATATCAGTAAGTTTTACCACTTTGATACAGTACAATTCTCTGGAGACTCTACAACAATTTTACTATGTCCTTCACAAATAGTATCTATTCAAAAGGATGGCTTATGCTTACCTTACTAACACGACTTGATTTACAACTGATTACTGAGAAGTTCCCGCGTCCAACTAAAGAAGAAAAAATTAGAAGGGAAAAAATCATAATAATTGTGAATTTTGGGTTCTTAATATCATATTGCTTCACCTTATGTTGCAGGCCATGCACAAGAATTATCACACTGCTTAGTAAAATTGTAATAGTTCTTATGAGAAGAGAGACTTCTGTGCAGAAGCAGAAATGGCTGAAAATAAAATACTGTGCATGGCAGTACCATCTCATAATATACATATTAATTACATGCAAAGGAAAACAAGTGACAAATTTTATTTCCCTTTGCTCTTGTTTAACTTAGTGAGATAATTTATTTATCATGACGCAAAGGATAGTGTCATTTATCAAGAAGTAAGTGTACTACAATCTTAAAAATATGGCATAAAAGTCAATTTTCCGTATTCCTGATGGCTAATGCTAGAATCACAAAAGTAGGAAAGTACCTTCTCACCAAGAATGTCTGAAGAGTTACAATATAATTCCTGACTATGTTTGTACTTATTTAAAGTATAGTATGTAAAAATGTGTGCAACATACCACTGCTAATAGCAAATTCCTTTCCGCTCAAAATATGGTGCAATAAATTCTTCATCTCAAATGGAGACAGGTTAAGCAAGTGTTCAGATGCTTCTTCTCCTGTGCAGATCAGCGTTCGAGAAAGTTCAGTGGCCATCACCTATTTATTATACAAATAATAAATCAAGTACCCAGACCTCCCCATTCCCCACAATATGATGCAATTAACAGTTTCATGGATAAAATAAGTTATATGTGTGAAGTTCAAAGCCACATATATGTCAAGTTAGAAGTTTGTAAATTTGAGTGTATTTCCATGCTGTAATCATAGAAAAGTAAACATAAATTACACTTACCTGAATAATCAAACCAACTCGAAGTCTTAACATTTCTAGGAAAAGCTGTGGTTCTGTTCTAATGAACATAGCCAGGTACACTAGTAACTCCTAGAAAAAAGTACAGAGTCAGACACCAAGATACAATACACCAACTTCCTACTTGGACCAAAGTAGGAGTCAGAAGCACATGCACATATGTGCAGCTGTCAAACAAAATTTCACTGTTATTCTTAATTACATGTCTGGTGAAGGTACATTTTCTGTTTGCCACCACATCTAAACCAGTTCTGAGACCCACCCCTCACTTTATCAAATGGATACTAGTGATTCTTTTCCCATGGGTAAAGTGACCAAAGCATGAAGCTGACCACTTAGCTCTATCTCATTCTGAGGTCAATAACTGTGGTGTTTTATCTCCACTCCTCCCACACACAAGGACATTTTTACAATTTACCTACTGGAAGGAGTTGGCTGTCTCAAATTAAGATAATAGTCTCTAATTCAGAAGATCCTGGATTCGATCACCAGTCACATCTGTGTGTAGTATTATCAACTTATAGACTGAATACTTCACCTCTGCTAAAGATAAACATTTGGTATAATGAAGTATGCTGGGCCCTCACATGATAAACAGCCCACAAGAAACTGCAGCCATCATCCTCATGATAAATCTACTATCAGAAGTAACAGAATCTGCTCTATGGGTGCTCTCATCTCAGAAATGGATTACACAATTGCCTCAAGGTCAACAGAAGGTAGGAACAGTCAAAACAGAGGATCAAAAACCCACCCACCTGCCTCATACCAATGTTAGTAACTGATTGATCCTTAGGTAATTAAATAAAGCTCTTTCCAACTTGTGACAATGAATAAAATGGAAAGATGATAAGGGTTAGTGAGTACATAAGTAATTGGAAGCAGGTGGTAATTGTCTATTTAGCAATATCATACCAAAATTTTCCTGAGACTTAGAAAAACCAGGAGACAGACATAGACAAATAAATAGGCACACTCACTCATACCTGGCAAATGCACAGGTCTCAAAAAAAAGGAGATCTGGTTGTTTAAAGAAAAAGGAAAATACCTGTGTCAACATGGCAGTGCTCTCATCATCACCATACGCTTGATGAATCAACTGTCGCAGATCAATTTCTGGAAGTGGTGCTGTGATGGTATGCTCATTTGCAGGAGGCATACCAACAGTCACCTATAAAAATATACAGCCTTTGGTTAAGCCCACAGAAACTATAGCTCTTGACTGTTTCTTATTCTGACATTATACCAACAAACAAGATGTTCATAAATTATCTTTCCCATTTAAGAGCACAATACAAGGCAAATCACTGATAATTATAAGAGGAAATTTTACATATAAAATATATATCCAATTACAATAATAACAACAATACGGTGATCTGCATGTGGCAGACATGTAAAATGCATGGAGGAAATGATACATGCATACAAAATTTTGACAAGGAAATCTCAAGAGAAGAGACCACTTCAGACCCCTAGGCATAGCTGTGAGGACAGTATTAAATTGAATCTCAGAGAAATGTGGTGTGAAGTAGACTCAACTGGCTCAAGGTAGGTTCTATGATGTTGTTTTGTGAACACAGGTTCTATACAGGCAGAAAATATCTTTTTAAGCAACTATCAATTTTTCCTGAAAGATCTTGTACCATGGAGTTAACTAGTTAGGTAAATGTGATAGATAGATCACCTGCTTCTGACGAACGAGCAGATCAGTAACTGCTTTTGCCAGGTCTTCCACTCTCTTCCCAAGCATCCCAGCTGTATGACGGACCAGACCCCAGAGTTTCTGCTGGCAAGCCTTCTCATACAGAACTTTCAGCAAATCCTTTACTGTCACATTCTTCCGATCTTCCATAATTCCTAAGGCAAAATCTACTATGAACTGTGATACCTATTCTTCTTTATTTCCTATTGCTCTATTCCAGAGCATAGGGTCTCCTTTCAGAGGTTTTTTTGGTATTTTCGATGTGTGCTTTTGTGAGTAGTGAGTGACCAGCCCTCTGACTCTGCACAATTTCTACTCAATCCTGATTTTGACTGCCAGAGCCATCTAGGTGATACCCATTAGTAAACCAATTTGATATCACAGGAGTAGGTCACATTACTTTGGGACCAGATGGAACTATTCAATGTGATTGTACTAGTAAATTACCCATGAAGAATGATGGAAAATCTAAAGTAGTAAACACAAAGTCATAAATATTATCTCATAAGGCCCAAAATCCCTTAACAAAAAATGATCACCAACCAATCCAAGCACCAATCAGAATTTATAAGACTAATTTTTATTAACACCAGATGATCTTATGTACTTATCAAATCCACCACAATGTGAAGGAGAGAGTTTTTAATAAAATTTAACTGCTCTCTAATAAGTTAAATATATGAGTTCTGGTACCTTCTTTATCAGAAAAAAAAAGCAATGTTCTCAAATACATTTTAACAATCATTAAAACAAAATCTTAAGGAATCTCATTTGGAGCCAAGATGAGCTAAAAAGCAAATTGATATCAATGATAATATTACTGGTAATCATTTAATACTAACTTGTAGATTAAGCATCAGACCATCAACATGGCACGTTACTTTCTCCCCTCCTATATTATCAGGACATAGTGCTTAAAGCAGAAAGGCAACTTTTATGTGCCTGTTTTTGAAATTAAAAGGTCGAATCCTATCCATTTACACACCTGTATTGAAGTCAAGTCCCTGTGTATCAACAAGGTACTGTAAGATGTCTCCTTGTTCTTCAAGGTGTTCAGTTTCTCTAAGCATAGTCAGGAGTTCTTCAACTTCTGTGTCAGCATACTGTGTAGCTTCTGAAGTAACCCTGTAATAAATTCATACTCTATCTCTTTGATCCAAAAAAGTTCCTTGCACTTTGTTTTCAAACAGAAATATTCTATTTTAGCTTTAAGTGTACAAAGGGCTTTAAAGATTTTTAAATAAAGATTCAGTTCCAGTTCAGTTAGTACCCTCATACTCTAGTTCTAATTTGGTCCAATGCTTTAAGAGCTATAAAAGGTTCAGGAAACAGTACAAACTGTTCTTAGGTTTTCATGGCTGGAGGTCAATGTGCAAGTTTGGCTTTCAGGGTTGAGCAGTGGCTCAACTCCCAAAACTGAAGTTACATGGTATGAACTGGTTCACAACATGTAGTAAATAAGACAGACAAGGCGTGATATAAAATGTACTATTAAAAAAACTCAATGGAGTAAAAGTTGTCTCACCCTAAGATATGAAAGAACAAAGACTAAGGGTTTTTGAGAACAAAGCGCTGAAGAGAATATTTGGACCTATCAGACGGCAAATGACAAAAGGATGAAGGCGATTTTCATAATTTGTTGCGTTCTCAAAATGTGCTCCATGAAATAAGTTAGCACATGGCCGACTGTTACAATAGCAAAATCAAGGTAATGACAGGCTGGGAATATTGCATGGATGGGGAAGCACAGCAAACATCTACTTGAAAGACCAAGAAGGAACTCATTAAGACAGCTGTGGCAGATAAATTATGAACAGAAGTATGATAGTGAATTAACAGCTGGTTTTGGAAGCTATTCTAAAATGGCCAATGGAGAGGTCACATACATAACACCAAGGCATGAAATCATGCAGTTGTAATCTTGCAACTGTAGCTGCTGGGCTCAAGGTAACAGAGCGATGTAGACCATAATATTTTGTTTTGTGATTGTTTGGATCTTTGTAAACTGGTGAACCAGGATACGACAGTCAATAAAGTGATTGGCTATGAGCTGGATGACCAATGTTTACTTCCTGACAGGAGTAGTGATTTCCTTTTTTACCATCACATCCAGACCAACTCTGATGCCAACACAGCCTCCTACTCATTAGATAATGAATTGAGAGTGTGACAATTACAAGTGACTTCCTTCTAATGTTGAAATTTATGTCCACAGGGACAGCTTTACCTTTTATGTTCCCAAATTGAGGAACCATAATCCAAAAATTTCTGCCAATATCCAGTCATATTCACCTTGCTTTGGGAGCTGCATTCAGTTTCCATAATGGCACAAGATCTTCTGGTGAGGGTGACCTAGGAGATGTCTTAGCTGCTTCTGAATCAGCTGCCAAATGAGATGGTCTTCTCTCTGAACGCTCATCACCTTGCATACCCAAAATATCAGCTACAAGACACAATAAATGTTATCAGAACTAGTAACATGCATTCTACCATGGCATGCAAGTTTCATATACAGTATTTTACATGAAAAGCTGATGGAACCAATGCATTCATCACGTTTAAGGCATCATCAGGTACAGACTGAAAGAAAGAAAGAAAGAAAGAAAGAAAGACAGGGATAAAAGAAAGGATAAGTCTGAGACAAGAAGGGACAGAAAGAAAAAAAAAGAAAACAAGAAAGAGAAACTGAACAGAGGCAGGGAAAAAAAGAATAGTCAAACAACAGAGAAAAATAGTCCACCCTTAACATGGAGACAATATTTTCCCTTAAAAAGCTAGAATCACCTATTAAGATTAGGTGCCATTTTAACCCAGAAGATCACAATACATACTGCTTTGGACACTGTGTTCTCTTACTTTGACAGTGGTACAAGTATAACAGAATGTTTCTGTATGACATGGACAACATGCACATGTAGTGTTCTATTTAAGAATTGCATAATGACAAAGTTCATGATTTATACAAATCACCTATTACTGTTAGCACAGTGACGACCAGGAGGCTACAATGGGGTGTATATGCAATGAATTTGGGGAAAAAAAGCAGCGCACAATGAATTTTGGTGGGGAAACTTGACTCTTAGAAAGCATTCTCTTGGAAGACCAAAATGAGATTGAGATAATATCAAGATGTATTTTAGTAGCCAAGGCTGTGAAGATGGGAAGTGAGTAAAATTAACTCAGCATCACGTCTAATGGCAGGTTTCCGTAATGGCAGTACACTGCACCTTTAGGTTCTCCTGCCAGAGAGTTAGTCCTCAATTGAGAAAGAGGTTTAAAAGAATATGCAAATGTAAGTAAACAGAGTATCTGAAAACAAAAACAATTATGAAGTCAAATTACAATCATTGTGAAGATCTAAAACATTTATACAAATAATCTGATAATGTGTAGGGATAAAGAGACAATGGCATATTTTCACTGGATTAATCTTTACTTTAGGCTAAATATACCCAAAATAACATTAACACACTTCATGATTCATAAGGAAATTGAGAAGAGATATCTGCTAACAAAGCACTGGAATGGAAAATTATTCCTACTGAACATGTACACGCAGTTCAACCTGTCAACAGCAATAAAAGGAAGAAGACAGTTACTACGAACAGGAATGGGAAACATACCGAAATGAGAAAAGCACAAGAAGACACTTGTTTCAACGGAATGTTACTGTACTAATTTTCTTCGATAATGAGACAATCTTGCATTGGGCTGGTTATCCTAAGTAATGGAAAACCTGTCTGTTTCCATCTTGAATGTAAAATGACTAAACACTGGACTGGTACAGACATGACATTTAGAGTCCCATGGTAAGGGTATGAGGCAGTAGGAAATTCCATGCTTACAGTGAAGCATATCAGTACTTAGTTCCTTCTCATGCCAGTTTTCTTCTAACCACATGGCCCAGAACTACAAATATCAGAGCCAAAAAACTGCTTAGTCATTTCGCCTTAAAGATGGAAATGGCCAGGAACTCCGGAATGTTAATAAACCAGCCCACCAAAACAAAAAACAAGATTAGCTACAGACTATCTCGAGACTACTGTGTCACTATTACTGTACTATTAATTCTCAACAATGAAGTTCCCATACTATGTCTGATACTTACGTTCTACTGCTATTGATCGGGTCTTCTTGATGGCTCCCTTCACTGACATACGGCGCCGCATTGCACCCCCTTTACGTATGGCTGGGCGGTTAAGTAGTTGCGAACGAGGAGTAAGTGACTTCAGTAAGTGTTCTTCCAAGTATATCTGCACTTGTGGGTTTAGCCCTAAAAATTCAAACTTGAAAATATTCAACCAAGTTATTCTAGAATTTCTTCCAAGGGAATAGTTTTCAAATAGGCAAAAATGTTTCATTTTAGTTGCATATAACACTTTGGTCTGACATTTACATATTAAACAATGTGAGGCATAACCATGCAGATTTACACAAAACAATGTGAACAAATTATGAAAGGAATACAAACCCAACAGTAAATTTAGATGAAGCCCATAAAAACAGATCATGGGGGATTGAAAGTTATACTGATAAAGTAGTACAGACTGTCATTTAGAGAAATGAGTAACAGTTTTAGCATATATATATATAATTTTTATTATATATTAATTTATTATAGCTGGCCGCAGTGGCCACGTGGTCTGAGGCATGGACCTCATGCACCTGGCCGCTGGGACCATGAGTTCGATTCCCACTCAAGGCATGGATGTTTGTCGGCGTTTTTGTGTTTGTATAGGTAGAGGCCTTGCGTTGAACTGATCACTCATCCAAGGAGTCCTACCACTGTCCAAATAGATCAAGAAAAGAATAAAAACCTTGACACCTATGGGTAAAAGAGGATGAGAGAAAGAGAGAGAATTTATTACAACCATCAAATACAAGAAATATCTTTCATCCTTCGATCTGTTTTAGACCATCTTCAGGGGTCAGACCACTTCTGTAAATTATATAAAACTAACATGATTGTTATATCTTAAGTATTTATATCTTTACAATTACAAACATTTTATCAAAAATTATATACTTACGATCTGGTAAACCATCCTCCTGGCTACCAAGGAAGCTTAAATTGGTGATGCATGATGTACTGAGGAAGTCATTCAGGTTTCCCAAAGTAACCCTGCATGGGGAAAAACATTTGCAATAGGTAAGAAGGTGAAGTTTTCCCTAAGCTAAATTAAACATCACACTGCAAAGATGTAATGGAGGAGTGGAATTATAGTTTTTAACCTCAGCACTAGATGGAGGTGACTGGTCAGCTTCATACCCCAACCACTTTACCTCTGGGGAAAGACTGCCTGGTATACAGCCATTGCACAGAAGGTTATGTGAGCCAGCAATAAAACAAAAATCTTACCCTGCCAGAAAATGAAACTTGGTTATGCAACCTGTACTTCGGCATATATGTGAACTGAGGTATTTGTAAATTTACATCTGATTTTTAACATTCCTTGCTGCAGCTATACAAGATTTTATATTTTCATGGTGATGACAGTTCAGATTGTGGTGTACCACCTAAATGACTATATAGCATCATGGCCCAGAAGACCACAATCTGAATTCATTACCTTTTGTTACTGAATAAAGTTTAATATACACATTCTGTACATAAGCCACATTGTGATTCTACATTATACAAGATGATTTTCAACAAGTAAGGAAATATATAAATACAGTGGGCCTTCGATATGTCAACTTCCATTCCATCAAATATTGCATCCACTGTCCACTCTTTAACACATCATTATTTCTATATCTGTTGTTGGTTCTCATATCCATCACCTGTCTCATGTATCATGAATGTATTTTTTACCATTCAGCAGTTGGTAACCTGTATTTAGCATCAGTCAACCAGGAACACTCCAAGTGATAGGTTCTCAAACCAGTTCTCTGCAAATTTTGTCTTATTTAATTTATTTCTGCAACACACTCAGTGTCCATGTCTGCAAAGTCAAATGTAAAGAGGTCAAAAGTAGCCCTCACTTTAGAAATTCAATTGGAAATTACAGCTATTCTTAAGCTAGCAAATCAGCAGTCAATATCAGATGTGTACATGGAATACTGCCTACAATAAATGTAGCTGAAAAACAGAAATATAAAGATGTCACAAATTTAGCATCGTCTGACACAATTTAATGTTCGAGAACCACAGAAAATGTACTGCAAAAAATGTAGTAGTTATTAATGATCTGCATTTCTGATAAACAAGCTATGGGAGATCATTTAAATTCCACTTTAACAAGGTAGAAGGCAGAGGGGATTTTTGACAATCTCAAGGCTAGTCTTTAGTAGTGTTTATTTAGTTCAAAAATGGGTTTAGTGCTCAAGTTTATGACTTCCCTGGAATTAATTATTGCTCCATCATTTCTTTATCTGTTGCACTTTTAAGGCATCAATTAATGATGGGTATTGAAGACCCACTGCAGTAAAACATTCTGACACATTCAATCCATGCAATCAATTCATGAGTGTTAACTAACTTCTGATACCCTATAAAGCATGGAAAACAACCAGAGGGGATAAGCAAGGGCCTCCAACATAAATTTGATCAAAACCAATCAAACCGTATTCAAGTTATGAGATGATGCAGCATAAAAATTGCTTTTGCTTAATCAGGGAAAAGGAAGAAGTAGAAGAGATATACTAGGTACAAAATGTCCTTCCTGGGGGGAAAAGCGCGGATGGCACATGATGCTGACCACTCACCCCATCTAGTGTTGAGGTCAAGAACGAGTAGCAGCTATAACTCCCGAAACAACCTGTGTAGTAGGACTGCTTTATCTTTTTTTACCTTTTATTAAAATTAACGAAAATCTATTCAGAAGTTATCAATATTGTTACTTGCAAAGCAGACAGACGACAATGCTAATAAACATATTTTTCACAACTTTCAGCTGCAAAAGTACAAAAAGATCTATTCTTCAAAGATTTATCACTGCACTAAAATTCAAAACTCTACATTAAACTACATAAGTCTGCATGGCTACCCTGCTGGTACAATCAATGGTATGAAATTAAAAATTATGAACGTGAAATGATATTTTCAGGTTAATAATAAGTGTATAAAATAATATTAGTAAAAATCTCTCTACACATATGCTCTAAATGAATTAATACGAAAGCTGACTACATGTTCTCTTCTCCAGCAGTGAGTTATAAAAATTCTTCAAATAATAATTATACCTGGTTCCATTGATATATCCACTCTTCAACTTTTTCATTGTTGTTAACATTGCCAAGGGGATTTTCCCTTGATCTGGAAACAAAGAAATCCAACTCTCATTGAAAAATATAAAATACATTCCACATTATCATTTGATGTAATGTCATGAGATTTACCTGAAATGTGGTAAACTTCATTATCTCCATAATTAGCCTAGTAATGGAAAACCAGGTGCATATTTATGTAAACCTCAACCTGCATGGTAGCTGCACTCTCAAAAAAGAAATTTCAATAGCAAAATTGGTGAATGACCCTTTTGGTTACTTAAAAGTGAAATAACATTGTATTAACACAGAAAGGGCATTTAATGCAAAATTAAATGAAGACTCTGAATTCAATGTATGAATATTAAGAATTTGCAGTCTAATGTAAGTAGTTTAAGGAGTATTAATTTAAAACCAAGCTTTTGCATCCAAAGTCATAATGCAGCAAATAACACACAAATATAAAAATTCTGAAAAGTCTGGCTAACAAAAAATATTCAACTTATACTTCATAGGAGTATTTTCCTTGGACATCCATTGTCTAGTCAAAAATTATGTGTAATGTTTCAGAGCCTTGCTTTGCTCTATCGTCAGGTAAAAGAAAATACTCTGCGTAATAAAGCTATTCATCATTACTAGGCAATGAAGCAGACAAAATGTGGTATACATATACATGAGAGGTGGGCTAACCCAAGCTGGAGCTAGCAACATGACATTAAATGTGGATTGTGGTATGCCAAAACAATTTTATGAGGAGCAGATAGAGACATTTATTACAAAACATGACCAGTGCCCGGTGACAAGAACCAGTTTTAATTAAGGCAAAAATGGTCTTTTATATTACAATGAAAGCCAGATATTTCCACACTTCATATACACATCACTTTATAAGACATTAGGGTAAAGGAAAGCAGACAATACATGCAATTATGACCCAAGTGTTAACTTCATATGTGTTCTTGCAATCTAAAAGTTTTCAAAATTAAAGCAGTGCCTCAAATAAACATTACCCAACATGCCAGCATGTGCAATCATTGTGATAGTTGGTCTCCCAAGCATGCGACGCCAGTTCATCGTTATGAAAGCGAGATCACTGTTGAAATTGTTGATTAGCAGGTCGACATCATTAATTGTGTAATACTGATCCAAATCAACATTCTGTTCTTGATGGTGAGACAGACAACAAGCAACAGAGGGAAACAATCCACCATGCATTAGTTTCAAAACATCAGCCCTTCTCAGAAGTGGGAATTTTTACCAAATTCCATAACTTACACAGCTGAAATGAAGATATAGTCAGTATACATAAATCCATTATAATCTCAGATTATAAAAAGAATTAATAAATTTTTCACCTGGAGAAATTACAAAAACCTATTTCCCCAGTTGTCCTGCTATTAGAACAAAGAAACATAATACAAAACTTTATGACATTTGGTATCATGATTTGTGATATTACATTACTGTTTAAACATTCTCTATGCCTAAGCCATTTAACATGCAAACATGACCTTCAGAACAAGCAGTAATCACCCAATCGTATGAACAAAGGATGACAAAAAATTTCCAAGCGAGTAATAAGAAAACAAAGTTAGCCCTGTCACTTTACAATTCAACACACAGAGATAATATGCTTTTTTTAATGAGGACACTGTGACTGCCCAGGATAGCTTTCCTGTTTGCCCTGTCCTAGGATGATGGCCCTAGTTCTGCCTCTCTTGGAATATAGAATGTTAAAAATTTCCCAAAACATTATGAAATTAGGGCTTAAAACAAAAGGGGAGACAGCACTATTTCAACAGCATCACATGTAATGTACATAATCAAAATGAGAGTCATGCAGAGACAAGAAGCAAAGTTTCTAGGTCATGTAATGATGCTGGATTCAACTGAAAAGTTACACATCTAGAACTCTAAAAGTTTTGAACAATGGTGTATTACATTCAATGTTGTTTTTCTGGACTAAATTCGAAGACTGGGATTATCCCCTTGTAGTGGACTTAACACATGCTTTATTACTTGAAGATGGAGGTAGAGCTAACCCCTGACATGCCATGGCTTAATTTTACTACACTAAATGATGGACTTAGTCCAGAAAAACGACAATGAATACATCTAGAAGTTTGTGACAATGGTCTGGTATTATCACAGGAGCATTTATATATATTTTTGGAAACTGGCCCTTTCATCTTCAGGTGGATGAAAGGAGCACCAGCTATGAAGGTCTCTCAGAAAATGTCATTTTTTACCACTATTGTTTTACCAGCAGAGGGGTACTACTATGGTTCTCACCTCTTCATATCATCCCTTCTCCTCCTGTCCTGCAATTTATGTCTTTGAATATGAATTAGAATGTTTCAAATATGACAGAAAACAGACTTACAGTTTATTAATATATTATTTAAGCACCCCTGAAGATGAAGAATCTCAATCATAACTTTGTTACATGCGGCTTAACAATCAGACAGGCAGAAAAGACACACAAAAAAAAAATTCAAGCACACACCATCACACCATGTACCTAGGTGAATGTTCTTCATCGCCATGACGACAAGTGGTCGGCCTAACATGTTCTGCCAAGAAGACTTCAGGAAATTCAATTCACTCTTGAAAATGTCAATCATCAACTCATAATCAGAAGCGATGTAGAAACGAGTCAAGTCAGTCAACTAAAAGCAATATTTCAGGAAACATTAAAATAAAGGAAAAATACAATTTTAATTTCCTCCCACTAAAGATTTAAAATTTGTTGTAATTCTTAAGTTACAAAAACATTTTAATTTCCAAGACATGTGTGAATTGTTGTGCAGTAAAATAAAGTGATTTACGACACTCGATGTTCAACATCTTCAGGGAATGAAGAAGGGGAATGAAAATCAATAAAATATTAGGTTGTTTCTTAGATTATTCAATGGCACTTCCTCAATTGCACAGACCACACAGCATTAAATGGAAGAATAATATGAAGGACAAAATGGAAAGAACATGGCAGGAAGCATTCATGGTCTATTTTAAGGCATTATCCCAGCATTTGATTGGGGAAACCACAAAAAGAAAGAAGGACAGGAAACAGGAGGCTCGAGAATCAGACCTGGGGCCTCCCTACTGTAAAGGAGTGTTAACCACTTTTGGTTGAAAGCCTTAAGTCCCAAGCCTAGATCAGGAAGTAATACACGAATGAGAGAGAGAGAGAAAGAGATAGATAGATAGAGAGTGTGTGTGCATATTTACATTAAAATATTTGGTTCAGTAGTACTACATACATAAGCACATACATACGTACAGTTTCAGTAAAGAAATATGAGATAATACATACCTGGGGAGTGAAAGCAAATATTCGATCATGTAAAGAGTACAATTTACTTGTGCTCAGGATTCCAACGTCACGAGATTTGCGCCCAGAGAGTCCAAGTTTCTTGTTTCGACCTGGGAAACAGTGTCAGAGTTATATGTGAGCTACAATTCAAACTTGACAATAAATATTAAAAATAAAAGAATCTTTCACTAAAAACGTTACATGCTTCTTAGGTTATTTTACAAATTTGTTTCAACTGCATAAAGGGTTTCCTGCTAACAGAATCATCTTTCAGATTTGGTTAGCATTCATAACTGATCCAGAATAGAAAAGTTTATGCACAGAACTTCTGAAACAGCCCTTGAAAAACTGAATTCATTAGACGCAGTCTGGGAACCACCAACTTTCACAATTACTAACACCAGGAGCTAAAACATGTCTTTAACTCACCAAGATATGTGTAAAGATGACTAAGAACTCTAGCTGGTTGAACTTCAATTGGAGCAACCTCATCAATAGTCTGCACTATGATGTCATGCTGTCGTAACTTCTCACGAATATCATTATCTTCTGCCAAGATCACCACCTGGACCACCACATCTGGTTTTTTCTCTGAACACAACCGGCGATTCAATGGATCTAGTTCACCAACAGCCAGAAAACCCTAACAGAAATATTACCCAAGAGTAGTTATTTCACAACATTGTGTAAATGCTGAGCTTATACAATCAAACAGCAAACTGACTAATTCTTGGTTTATTTAACTATAGTGGAATGAATCAGAAAGAATTTGAAGATAGAATCAGCCCATCTTAAGATCCCATTTTGGAATATGTCTGGAAGGACTGATTAAAACCTTGAAAAACTAAGGACAGTTGGCCTATGAACCAGGATATCAACATACAACCTCCTAAATATAAAGCAGCAATGTTAACCATTAAATTGCAACATTGGTTGGACAAGATATGGAAGATTTTACTAGAAAAAGGGATGTGATAAGCTGTGGTTGTAGCATACTTGAATGGTTCTAGCGAAAATGGCTGATTCATTATACTACAGCCAGGATAGACATGGATCATGGTGTGATGTACATTTATTTTACAAAATATTTTGGAAGTAGGCTCTACTTCTGTCTTCAGGTGACTGGTTGCCATAAAGCTAACAAATGATTTTATTCATTTTCAATGTTAGTGGCTGTAGTCAGGACCAGATCATAACTCTTTAAATATGAAATCTGTATACTAGTAGTGGTCTAGTGTTCAGTATAAAATAAATTTGTTTACCTCTTGGAGCAGTTTACCCAATATGTAAAGGGACTGGGCCCACAAAAAGGGACAGCGTCCTACAACAACTCGCTCTTGGCTACCTGGTTCACGGTACTCTCCTGATACCTTATCATTTGGAACAGCATACAGTTCTGGCACCAGCTTCATCCCATCTTCAGTACGTATCATGATCTACAGAGTGAAGATGTTCTTCAAAACTAAAACTGGACTTACGACATTAATGATATGTGGATTATAATATTTGTCAAAATATAATAAATCATTTTCTTTCCTCAAAATACCTCTCAGAAATGACTGTGCCATAAAATTAGTTATGTAACTTGAAAGAAGCTACAACTGAAAATTTCTAAGATTTATTGAAATTATTTTTTGTCTTATGTTCTGACAACAATAAAACAAAAACTGCAACAGGAAGTCTGGGTGAAATTTACCTTTACCTTATAAATATGTATTCAACATTGAAAAAATGTTCTACCTATATGTTAGTTGACAGCTACAATAAAGTATACACAGACATTCAAAATTAAATTGAGCTGCATATTGTGATAAGAAAACTCATCACATTTCTGTCAAATGGAGAAATGTGACTGGTTTGAACATGTAAGTGAATACTCAGATAGCAAACATGTAACAAGTGCTGTAAATAGTCCAGCACTGGGACAGCCCCCAAAGAGCTAACCAATGTAACACTGAAGAGGTTAAATCGTTTTTCTGCTTCAGAAAAATAATCTAAATTTATGACATGAAAAATTTATCAAAGACTGCTGATATAAACTTGCCTCTTCGAGTGCTTCAGTATATTCAATGACAGCATTCTTATTCCCTTGGAAACAATAGTCCAGTATGAGATAGCAGAAAAACAATGGCCATTCACACTCAATGTTCTCAAACATCCTCAGTTCCCACGGCTCATAGTAAAGACGATTTGGATCCTGTGCTCAAAAAATAAAGACAAATTCAATAAGCAACTCTTTAAAGAAATTGCATGATACCTAACAGAGGGAAGTGCGGGATATGGAATATATGAGACACTTGCAAAATTGTACTCTTCACCACCAAATATTATTATAACAGAATCAAGGGCAACGGTGGAAAAAATATGTAGCATTTATGGAGGATATGAGAAATATATATATAACATTTTAATCTGGAAAACCTAGGTATAGATGGGAAGATAATATTAAAATGAATACTAAAAAGATTATGGTATGAGGGTATAGACTGGATTGAACTCAGGATAGGGTTTGGTGGCTAGATCTTTTCAACATAACAATGAACTTCCTGGTTCCATAAAAGGCAGAGAATCTCTTGACCAGCTGACCTACTATCAGCCTATCAAAAAAAGACTCTCTCCACAGTTGGTTAATGATTCTTTAGATATTCTCTCTACCTATACATCTTTATGGCATAGTGCTTAGGCACATGGATAGCTTTACCCTTCTTTATCATGGCAGGCATTGCATAGGAGAAGTGTTGCAATCACAGGGTAGTTCATGTGGGACTTGTGGTGGACAAAGTGACAGACACTAGGGCAGTTATATCTATGAGTTCTTTTGTTTCTCTCCTTGAATCATCATCTTACCAATGTTCTATACTACCCTTCCATGTCCCTGAGGTATGGACTGAACTCAGGCTAAATACATTAATAACGAGTCATAACATTTATCAATTTATACCTCTAAAGTGCATAAAAATGTCAATACTACCTCCTTTGGTGTCTTATGTCCATCACGAAGAAATCTTTTGCAACCATACCGCCCCTGAAGCTTTGACACAATAGCTGTTCTTGTGAGCTGAATCAACTGAGGATCATCAACAGCAAATGCAGGAAAACTGATGACAGATAATAAACCACTGTCTAACTCTTTAGAACTAGATTCTCTTGGTAGCATTGACTGAAAAATAAATCAAATACCAATCACAATATTCAAATACTGTTACAGAAACATGCAGATCAGTGTTTGAGAAACACTGTCTTAAAACAATCTGATAAAGACCTTCAAGAGCTTATACCTGTAAAACTGCCTGGCATTTCTGAGCCTCATCTGCCAGAACATGTATTATTGATGATGGTCCACCACGGGCTCCAAACAAATCCAGTTCATTCATTGCTTCCAAGGCAGCCTTTGCCATTCCAATAGAACTTGCATTTAGCTCTGGCAATCCATGATTTGTCTTGTCTCCACGCTCCCAGATGCCATAGTCCTATACCAACAATAACACAGGTACTCCTACTGTTATAATGGGCCACGAAAACCTTGCCAATAAAGTGACTGTCTATAAACTATGTGGCCAAGACACAAATATTTAGAAAGATAAGAGTAGTAGTGGGATTATAGGCGCATCAGCTACTCTGGCTATTAGCGTACAGTGATGGAAATCTTCTCTTCACCACTGTGACTGGATTGACTTGGGGCCCATCCAGTCTCCTTCCCAATGGATACCACAGGATGTTTCCCACAGACAAAGAACTCATGTGTGAAGCTGACTCACTCCAATTTCCTGCTGATGTCCAGAATGCATAGAGCTTTACTCAATGGACTTCATATTAATTCATGGTGTTGTACTTTGTTACAAGGGCAACTTAACTGTATTATGCAATGACACACACACAAAACATACTGTTTGACATTAAACCTCCCCAAATTGGCAGTACAATGCAGAGAGGGGACAAAAGCCAAGCTCAAACATGCGTACATTTGTTTGTGTGTGTGTATAAAATGCCACCCACAGATAATTGGAGTTAACTGTATTTCTTATCTAGCCCTATGTACCCTATGCAGTTGACAAAGTTTCATTAATAATTAGAGAAATAAATAATCAATAACATGTCACCTTGTGGTACTTACAGGTATACAGTATGCTGATTCAATGTAGAAAACCAGGTTTTGAATGAATGACACTTCATCCAAATTGAATACAATCTGAAGACCTGAAATAAATAAATCAGTTGTATCATTATTCCATGTATATATAATAATTCTCAAAGGTCCATCAGTTGTTCATCTTTTTAAGGCACTTCCAGAAGGAATTTAAGAGCTAAAAGCCTGCACCCAGAGAAATTTAAAATCCACAAAATGTGAATTAGTTTACTTCCAAGGACAATACATTTCATATAGTGTAAATGGTAAGCTGGAAAGAAAAATGTGTATTCACCAACCTACTTTGGAAAAGTAAATCAATGTGTAGATTTCCAATATTTGATAAAAGATGCTCACAAACATATATAAAACAATTTTATGTTCTAAATCAATACTAAAAAAGAAAAGTGGAAGAGAATAAAAATGTGTCCTTACTCACTGGATCAATAAAATATAAGGAATGCCTACAAATATGCTCACAAGAAACTGTGACAGAGAAAAATTAAAAAAAAAATTGTCCCCCCAAAATAAGAAACTTGTTCAGTTTAAGTCACAGAATGCCTGAAAATCTGTTTCTTTAAGAAAAATCTTTTAAACCATAAGCAGTAAAAAAGGAATAATCATTTTATTTTAACTCCCTGTTCCTCAAACATAGATGGAGAAGAGGAACATGGAACTGTTGAATGTTAAAGATCAATCCAAAAATATGCTCAAAGAAATATATTCTGAAATTACGTGGGGGGGGGGGGGGGCAAGAGAGATAGAGATAGAATAAACATTTAACTCTCCATTATTTTTATTCCATTTACCAATAATCATAGGTATTGCCCATTGAATTGGAGAAAAAATGTAATCTGAAAAATCTGCATCATACTAACATATTTTGATCTGTTGCAAGAGACACACCGTTAAGAACATAAAGATAACTATTATTAACACACCTATATCAGACCCATGTCATGATGTGAGTTCTTCATTATGACTACATAACTTAATACTTCATCATTTTCATACCACTATTCATATTTACCCTTCCATTTGATTCAGTATAAACATAAACAAGGAAACAAATACAACTTGCATAAGTGTACAAACAAGTTGAGGTGTATTTATTAACACACATAAAGCAACATAACAACTAGCAATTTCATGTAATGTCACACCTGATGCAGTCATCTGTGCCAGTATAAGCAGATATAATGACACTGCATCAATCTGAAGATGCCCCCACTCATCATCTCGTACAACAGCTTGGCCAGTGGAGGAGCTGTACTTTGCATGCAGACCATCCAGAGGGTTCTGTGTTGACTTGAACTTCTCCACCTTATCCTTCTGCTGCATCATTGCCATCAGCAGTCCCCTCATGAGCTTCACACAACTCTGAAACAAACAGTGTAGCTTTCAGAGCACGAGAAACAACTACTGGTGTATTTTTTTCACGCAGCACACATAAGGGAAATAAGAAATATATACATGCACACATCAAAAAAAATTCAGACATCAAGTTATGATGAACTACCAGCTGTCATTATCTAACCAAACTATTTAGTCAAGCTAAGTTCTGTATTTATGAACAATCTATCACCCTACAAAACTTCAAGTTCTTGAAAAGCACTAGTGTTGTTTAGATCTCAAAGTTCACACGCCTGCCAAGATGGTACTGCTGATAGTAGAAATTTATGACATACAAGATGGGATGCCTCAAATGACATGCCATTACAAATATGCATACACACATATTAATATACATTTCATGGATTCAAAGTTAGAATGACAATAAGATGTGGAATAAGTAATAAAAACTGAAAACAAAAATACCTTTTAAAATATCATAAAGGTTTTACTTAAATTATTCAAATGTTACATTAAATCCATACATACAAAGTTACACTCTGTAAGACAAAATACCATTAGAAAGATTGTAATTTTTAAATATTTGGAAAGCAGATGGTAAACTGTTGAAAATGATGATGCCAGAATAGTACTAGTATGCTGTTTTCTGAAAACATGAAAGGCTGGTAACTGGTCTATGAAGATGATCCTTGTTCTGTGTGTTGACATTGTATACTGCTGAATTTGTCTGAATATGTTTTTGCTTGTCTACAATGAAGTTCATTAATGAAAATAAGGAAGACGTAAACTTTCTAATATCTTAAACAGACATGCTAAATTTATGTTTGGCATCAGTCACAATCCTAAATTGTGTTATTTATAATGTAAAAATAATTCTACCATTAGATAAAATACCTCCAAAATTATTTCATGAAAACAGGCAAAATACATACAAATAGATTTGAATGTGTCAGTGTTGTTGATATGAAACTGATCTAACTGTGTAATATGTTTCATTTAACTCTGCAGAAGATATAGTTTATTCACCGTTCAGCCACCTGGCACGGCTTGTAACCCACGAGTCTTTCATCAACTAGTAAGGAATTTTGTATTTACTGATCTATATACTTTTCATCTTAACCAATAATTAATGCATATCATGATGGATTATTTATTATAAATTTTACTATATTTGTTTTATCTAGGGTTAGAGCCAGTTTGTTAGCAGTAAACCATTTATTCATATGAAAGAACTTTGTCTGTTGTAACTTTGATCTTTCCTAACAAAAACATACACACTTACCTTCTGGATCCCAATGCGTAACCAGGTAATGTGGGGTTTAACAGATCCTATTCTTCAATGTGACTAACCAAGTTTCATTTCATTAATGTATTTTATTTAGAAAAGTCAAAATCAATATCTACTAAGGGCCACTTAAAGAAGAGGTGACTGTTCTGAAGGCCACACATTACGTATAATTTGAGAGCTAAGTCGAGGGCTGCATAACGCATTAATGAGTTTGACATGCCTGGTATAGACAGAAATAAATAAAATGTTTACATACCTGTTCTAATTCATAAGTTTTAGCTCTATCTTCATCCATGTCAGCAATCTTCTTGTATGCCATTGATAATCCCCAAACAGCCAGTATACAGTAAACATTATCTCGAATCCAGGCATGATTATTTTGAGGGCTGGCAGGTAACAGACCTGTTACAGGGTTCTATGAAAATAAAATATTAAGTTAAATCAAAATGTTCAGTGAATGAGCATAAAGAGCATAGCTAACACAAGATGCTTGGAAATAACTAGGAGTAACATAATTTTTATCACAGTAAAACTTTATGGAAAATGGGAGCAACAAGGTATTAAGATGAATGAAAAATAGTCCCTGTATACTTTACTCTTCACAGTCATTCATAAATTGGAGGACTAAAAAAGTTTATTTTCAATACACAGAACCATTAGCAGTTATTGTAATATGAAAGTATCAATAACAAAAACAAAAGTGATGGGTGTCAAAGAAAAACATGTTATCTTATGAAACATAATTATCTTAAATTCAGAGAGATTTCAGTTCATGTGGTGAGTATGACGATGATGGTCTTCTAGGATGTTGCTGTGCCATTGAGTATGTATGGTAGAAAATGAATGACATTCACAAACTATTGTGGGTAATATTATTATCCTGCCTTATAACTTTGCACATCCTGTTGGTATTACCAATTTTAGGAAATTAAAAAGAAAATTTTGCACTAGCCTCATATGACACAACATCTATAACGACCATCAATGTAAATTCTTTCAACAGGGGCCATATCATCATCATGGATACACAGACGATACAACTGAACTTCAGTCATGAAAACTTATGGACAAGAATGCCGATATTTATACATTTTATTTACTTAGAGATATGAATGGGCCCAAAAGGTGTTCCTTGCTTACACAAAAGCATAAGTAATAACTACAAAGGAAAAACATGGAAAAAATTGAGGAGACTGAAGGTTTATTCTCCAACTAATGTTATATGGAAATTATGGTGGATGGCATATCATCATTAAAAATAATAAATCTTAATCTTATTAACTTATGAATTTTACACTACAAAACTGTTAAATTTAAACCATAATTATCAAAATCATTACTCTTAAATATTACATGTCTGTGCATGTTGTTTATTGTCAATATCCTTTATACCTTTCTTCTCAATCCCATGCAATCTTTTTGGTTCTATGAATTAAAATATTTGGGGTCACATTTTGTCATTTTCATATTATATTGATTTATAATTATTCAGTGGTATCCCTTGAAGATGGCTGACATGCAGCTGAAACATGAGGGGTGAATCTTGAATTAAAAAGTTATACTAGATGCCACCAATGTAATACATAACTGAACAAGAATTCATGTAATTAAAGAAATTAGTATTACAGAGAAAAATAGTCAACTCACTTGAACAGAATGAACAAAAACAAAGGCTGATAAAACTTGCATTTAAGTACAAACCAAAATACCAACAATTTTAGTAAGATCATAGGAAAGTCTGGCTACAAAATCAGGGCAAATCTAATACATAGAAGGTAGGTTAAGTTATCCTAGTGTGCAGACCCATCTGACAAGTGTTTGGGAAGAAAAATAACACTTTTTGGAAAATACAGGCTGGAACATGAAGCCGACCATTCTTCAGACCTCCCACACACTAAATATTGAATTCTGGAATGACTTTCAGGCAGCCACAAATGTGTACATGCTAATGGAGAGCACTAGTAAGCCTTCATTGTCAATCACACTATTAGATAATATACGGGTTACATTACCTCCCACAACAATCTTTACATACCTGGTGATTCATTATTATCTTGTGAACTATTCTTTGGTAATAATCCAACCGAACACCTGAATTACTTCGACTCCTCATTTTTAATGTTCGAAAATAACAAACGCGATAACTAGCAACTTCTTTTCTCTCGGCACAGCAGACAACACCACAAAGTAATTCAATGCATATTTTCGATTATTCTTTACAGTACGCTTTCGATTTTCAGTTTACGTACTTATTATAGTCACAGTATAATTTACTTAATTAAATTACGTTTTCCATAACACATCAATTACAGCCTATATCTGCTTCTAACTCCGATTCACAAAGGCGAATGAATGTCATTAAAAAAGAACCATTCCATTCCTAACCATACACAATACCTCCTCCTTTCTGATATGTACCGGCAATAGTTGTATGAGAAATTACTGAGCCCTTTCATTTTTTTAATTCAATGTTTTCAACACACACACACAATCCCAACAGCTTACTGTGTTTTGACTATAGTTCTTGGGGTCTTACGAGCACTGATGTAGTCAAACGAGCACGGATTATAGGTTATAACGGTGATGTTTGTGTTTTCGTGGAGTGATGTTTTGTGTTGTTTATTGACAGATAATTTTTGATTTTGTTTTCGTCATAGTAGTTGGAATCCTTTTCAGATCGCCCTTTAATAATAACGAGCAGTAAGCGAACACAATGGATATTTTACTGAAATGTATAGGAATGTGGTTGCTTATATTGTGGCAAAAGGAAAAGTTGCATGTGCTATGTTCCAACGGTGGACCCCAGAATTACAGCTTCGCCACGGGAAACGATACTGATCATAAACCACTCCATACAGATTTGCATAATTTGTTTTCAACTAAAAATAATGCAGACAAACTAGACAAAAATACAGACGATGTGGAGTCGAAATATAACTCTTTTCTTAATAGTACATATGTCACAGAGAGAAATAGAGCATTTGGAAATACTGTAAACATGGAAGGTGGGGGCGGTGTTACACTGTATCACGACATTCCACGTTTCGATGTAGAACCCGCTCACAGTATAGGACCAAGTTTTTCAAATGCAAGTATTTCGGGTATTGATCATGGCAACATAAGTTCAGGTATAGTGCCTCGAAAAGGAGTTGCATATAGTAAACCAAAAATTGTTCCACGAAAAGGTGTGTATCCTAGTGCTGAGGAAAATGGTTCAGATATGTCCATTTCAAGTATTGAAAGCACTGATGAAAATGTGGAAAGGGACAGTACTTTGTTAAACAAGAAATGTGTCTGCTGTTTGAAAAATACTTCAAGTGCAAGCATCAGAAACGAAAGTGATATTAACTGTAGAAAATGTTGTGATGCAATGAATGATAGAAATACATCTAGTATAAGTAATTCAACTGATCCAGTGAACCAGTTACCCACAGAATCTGTTGCACCTTCTGCTGTCAATTTCACATCTGAGGATAGTATTTCTGATTTAGAGAAGCAAGATAAACATAATTCCAGCTCACTCAACAGTACAGCTACTTTTACATTTCCATCTCCAAGGAACAAGAAACCACTGTTTACATTGGATGCTGCTAATGACTCGCCTGCAAACTTGTCTTTCCAGTCCCCATCCCAGAATAAGAACTTAAATAGGACTGATTATGTCATACCAATTGTTTCCATAATTTTCGTTGTTCCACTGGTTATTGTATTGGCAGTGTTCCTGTACAAGAAAGGTTCAGAGTTCTGGGAAAGGAGACATTATAGGCGTATGGATTTTCTGATTGATGGCATGTATAATGATTAATGTATTTACCTAGACAGGTGAAACAACATAGTTTGCTTGAACTAAATTCAGGATAGTCCCATTTGTTTAATAATATTGGGACCAGCCACAATACAGAATTTTTATAATAAATAACTTTTCATTTTATATGATATCATCAGTCATTTATAAATGTGCAAAGACAGATTAGTGTAAAAGTGAAGGTACCTGACCTTTCCTAGCCGAAGAAATGGCAACATGAGATCAAAAACCACCGCAGAGGGAACGAACCACCATATTCTGCACTTTGATGCAAAATACACACCCCCCCCCCCCCCAAACTCTAGCTCTACCCAGTCAATGTCTATACTGATGTCAGGTTGCTGTTTAAATGTAGTTTGCCACAGAAAACATTGTCTCCATTCTCTTCCCCCTTACACATGTGAAATGCTACTGATATTTCTAGTTTCTAAATGTGGGAAATGTACAGATTTTGACATACGAACAGAAAAATGAACTGAATATAACTAGCATTTATTACTGACCTAGACATTAGTGGCACATTATGGCCTGCCTAAATTTTAAGTTGCTTTGTGCACAATTATATTTACACCATTCTGGTCATTCATAATTGATGATAGTCTTATATTTATATACAGTGTATCCAAAAAAAGGTGCATATACAGCAGCAACTTTGGTGGTTGCTTGTCACTCAGTTGCTCACTGCTGTCTACTGTGCCACAAAGCTGATGGTCATTTTGAACACCTACACTAGATTCACTAAGTGCCACTGCTGACATATGTAATGGTTTAGTTTATTCAGATGTCTATTTCATTTATTTCATGAGTGTATAGATATTTTTGTGACACTATATATATATGACTATAACACTACTCCTCTGTCATTTTGACAATCAAGAAGGCAGCAAGTGCCTTCAAAATATTGGTAATTTTAATCACTCTGACATGGTACAGTATTTAGGAGACCACAACAAAAATGATGAATTAAGTTTATGACAATAAGTAATGTTGTATATACCTATAGTTACCTGAAATTAACAGCTGTTTATAAAACAGCACTTGACATAATCACTCTATGTGGATGTGAGACATTTGATTACATTTAATTTCTGTTATTTGCTACAAAATGAGACAAATGCTAATCAATTTAGGTGGTATAATACATTAAGCACACTTGTATGACTGATATATGCTGAGTTGTAACTAATAATTTATGTAACAACAGAATAATTTTATAGTCTGAAGAGAAAAGAGTAATAAATGTCAATAGAAAGTATATCTACTAGTATTTAAATAAGTGTATAAGGATCATCTAGAGTCATATAAATTTTTGTTGTAATATCAGTTTATATTGGTTGTGAGGTTAAAATGAATTGTATTAGATTGTGGAACTGAATAAATATATTTTGTAGTCAAGTGGTTGGATCTCAGACTTCTAATCCTCCAACAAGTTGTTTGATTTGATTAGCAAATGAATAGTATTCCAGTCTTATTTTGCAGTTAATGATGTGTTTTTGTATGAGTGTTGGAGGTACAAGTATAGAGTGTGAGTGCTACTCCAGGAAGTATGCTAATTTTAATAATGTGTATGCTCATGTGACTGTTTACAGAAATGGTCAGTAAGCAATATCAATCTCAGTTTTACTTAGAACAAAGGATAAGTTACTTGAAATGTGATTTATATTTTTGTAATGTGGTGTAATATATTCTGATGGATATGTGAGTACATTTTAACTTAAGTCTGAAATACTGTGCCGTAAAGTAAGAAGTTCTACCTGAAATTAAGTCCAGTTTAAGTCTCCTATCTCTTCAAATTTTGTGTGTTCTTTGTACAAAGTGTATGAAATTAATGGTTCTGATTAAATATGGTGTTGGAAGCCTACTCTAAAAGTTGTTAATAAAATTTCATTTTGATTTGTATTGGTCTATAATCCATGTTTTATATGAATATCAAATCAGACAATCACTTTTCTCAGAATTGACTTTTTGTACAAAACATCGATATAGAACATGAAATTTAGGCCTTAATAAGACCTACAACTTGTATTTGAAACATTTATATGGTGAATATTTAACAGAATAAATGAAAAATAATATGACTGTGCATTGTGACATCTGAAGTATGGTTATTTTGACACTGGATAGGAATAAATAAATAAGGCCAATGACATATGCAAAATCACTAATAATGCATTACTTTACATTTCATATGTGCCTTGTTCAGATCAAATCCCAGAATAGTTGTGCTTAAGACTCCTACGTTAGAAATGATATAAAGAGGACATTTTTTTTCAGGCTCTGTGACATTTCAATATGGAGTGAATTTGCAACATTTCAGAGGTCTCAGCCTCCATTATCAGGGATTAATGTGATTCAAATCTGGTGTAAATAGGAGTTACCAATGTTAATGCATATTATTTGCTTTAAAAGTAAAAATAAATGCATATACAATTTTATAGAAAAGCATTTTAAACAGTTGAGAATATTGTATTGTTATGCATAAGTGCACATTTCACTTGGCCAGATGTACATGTACAGTCATTATTTTACAAGCTTACATTTTTATTTGTGTAAAAGTGCCTTTATATTAGTAATTGTTTGCAGGTGAGTAAAACTGAAGTGGGAGGTAATGCCAGTCCAGAGTATACTTCTTGCATATGGGTAGGGTATCTGCCATACCAAGCCAAAATATATTTTTCACTTTGTTCAGATTTCTTCTTCACACAAAACAGGTTAATTCCTTTACTCTGAGTTGAGCCAAGAGGCATATCAGAAGTAAAGTTTTATGGAAATTTTTTCTGTTACCATAGTGAAATTCTGGTAAAAAATTCTTATCAGAATGTTTTATAGCAACGTAACCCTCATGTTTAGCAAGGATCGACCATATAAGGCAGCTATAATTGATGCGTGACAACAGAAATCTATATAAACTTTCTGTTAGACATATTCCATTATTCTTATAACAGGGCTTCCTATCTCTTTTGGACAGATGCGAAGAACATCTTTTATGCCCATTTTGTGACTGCTGATAATTTATGCATCTGTATGATGACTGTCTTCTAGGTTGTTGCAGTGTTATGTGGTGCATCAACCCAGAAGACAGCCATTTTCATACTCACCACTGTAAGAACTTGAAATCAAACAATTTATGCACTTAGAATATATTGGTTTTGAGGTTAAACATATAATTGGAAACTGTTAACTACTTCTCCCAGCCTTGACAAGTTATAATGGCTGCATGTTGAAGTGTTGTTTCACTTATCTTAATTTAATTATTATAATATTAATATTTGGTAGATTTCAATGAATAAGAATATTTTAAATCATTATGTTAACTTACTGTGTTTGCTCATTTAATGTACAGTTAACAGAGAAAAATTTTATTCACAGTTTCATAAAGTATATCAACTGGTAAAGTTATGACATAGCATGGTAATAATGAAAATGCGTTACCTATTGTTATAATCTTTGTAGGAATAATATGGTACTTTGCTTATATTTACCATATATCTGAAGAAAAACATATTTTTAATAGAATTTCTATTATTGTTGACTTGTGAATTTGTGGTTTTCTTTCAGATGTATTCACAAAAGATAAATAAAAGTGAAAAGACTTATTTTCCAAAATGTCACCCATAAAACAGATATTTCCTTTTTTTATGTGTGAGAATAATCTCAAGTCAAAAAGTTCACATTCTTATTCCACGTCCAGTAGATTTTGATAACATGTTAGCTGGTCAGGCCACCACATACCTCAGAGATGGTGACAGATGAATATGAAGCATCAGTGGAATGATGATTAACCGACACACTTGTAGAAAAATCTGTCCTAATGCCACTCTGTGCCATTAATCCCACACAGATTGCCCTGGTATTGAACCTGGGCCTATGCATTGAGAAGCCAGCATCTAACTGCTTGGTCTATGGCACAGCCTGGAATGTGTCTGATATTCTGAAAAGTCCTCACATCATTTACTATTGTGCAGTACAAAGTATTCCTACAAGAGAGGTAAAATTGTGTTAAAGGTAAAAATTATAATATTTATAACCAGGCCTGCACAAATGTCAGAAAAATGTAGGAGCTTCCTCCAAAAACTGGAAGCCAAAATATATTTGTACCACAGAAATGGAAGTTACATTTATTCACAAATGGTGAAGCTACCACCTAATGATAGAATCATTAAAAATACTAAATAATAATATGCAAAGTTATGAAATCACCAGAATAATATGCAAAAAAATTCTAGGCACCATCATGAATACTGCTATGATGACCCAGCAACTAGGATTAGTGCAGGCTTGTTTACAGCACCATATCTTTGCTCTAAAGAAGTCCATGTTGGTGTGCACCATGCTATATAAAGCACAATACATTCTTAGCCATTTAATATCTATTCTTTTAATGCCCAAATTACTGTAAGATTTTTATCCATAAAATAGCTTCTTTTCCTTATGCTCTGCTAGAAAGAATCCCTGACCAGATTAATATGAAATATTTGTACAAATATAAATTGAGAATTAATTTATATGCATTGTGGTTCGTAGGACAAGAGCAAGGGTAAAACAGTTATAAGAACTGAACTACAATAAGCAATGTAATGAGCATGTATTGTTAAAATTAATGCCACATATTGAAGATATGTTCTTTAGTTTAAAATGTTGATATAGGCCCTACAAGAAATATAACCAAAGGCAATTACAGCCATGACATATATAAATAAAGTTTCAATATATGAAGCTTAAGAAAATGCCATAGCAAAAGTAATTTGTTCATATACATATAAACATCAATATACCCCATACAGTAATGATTAATTTATCAGTCTAAATTCTACAAATTTATTTTTCTTTGCAGATGTTAACATTAAAACTAATTTAACCTCTTCCACACTGAATATTAAAATATGATACAAATTGTAGCTGAGAGTGTTAACAGATGACAGGACAATTATCTTTTCATCAGTGATTCCATACACAACAGATAACAAAGACTTGTTTAAAAATTATATATTTCATTCATAGCATGAAAGTGTTAAAGCCATGAATAATAATATTTTGTAAGCTAAAAATATTTAACATCTTTCTCTGCACTTTAAAAACCAGTCCTATGGTCAAAGTAAATGTTAATGGACACATGGAATATGCAACGTACAAACATCAAAATACTCAACTGGTATCAGACAAACAACAGTTAAAACTGCAGGCTTAGTTCCCCCTGTAAATGATTATAACTGCAACATTATTACTGTATTAACTCTAAAAACTCACACAAAAACTGAATAACATTCCATATTGTGTGTTATTGGATTCCCCTCCAGTCTCCAATTATGTCAATTAATATTTACTGCCATTCTCAGCTGCCCCCCCCCCCCACACACACACACACAGATCTCAATCAAAAGCAGTGATTACACATACATAATATACAAAAATAAAGAAGTTAATGAATAAACAAAACTGTTCTGCAACATTATTCTCAAGCAAGTAACAACTGAAGTGTTCCTGGTATCATATGACTACTAAATAATATACTCCAATAATAGGTGTTACCATGAAGCTTACATCATGTACAAGGTAGTACCACTACTGCATATCATGCTCAAAATACTAATATCAAGACCACAATTTATCATAGGTGATGAACAACTTCAAAAGTCAGGTACCCAAAGTTTAGTTTTATTCTGAACAAGTTATTAAAAAAACATGGCTATCTTCTGTGTTGTAGCACTGTCATCTGATGATGGAGGCACCAAGGACCTCTGAAAAGTTGGTAAACTTCTACCAGCCTACATGGCACTGCAACCCAGAAGACAGCCATCTTTGTATTCACCGCCATGAGAACCTCAAATCCTACAATGTATTTAAAACTCTTACAGCAGACTAGCCTACATGAAATAATAAAACTGTTTTAAAACTACATAAATCAGAAACATACACAAAGCTTCATGACTTGTAGCTAATAATATACTTATTAAATGAAATCCTATTACATCATGTACCATATCTCTGGAGGTGACATTTTTTCCTGGATAATGCAGCCTAAAACCTGTATAGCAGATTTAACCTTGAATATTTCTCTCTACAATTTGAATGTGTCTCAAAGTCCAGAGAATATGGTAATATTAACTTAGTACTGACTATCAAATGAAATATTACCAACACAAAAAAGACTGCGTCAAAAATATCTATAAATTACTTTACAATTTATGGAATATATCTGCACAATACACCACCTCTTCCTGATTAGTGTGTTAATGTGACAGCAAGGCATTGGGTCCCTTTTCTTTAAATTCTTCTGTTGCTCATAATAATAAAAAATGCATCAATTAATTAGCAGATTTTACATATTTCAACATTTAATTCATAATATTTTTTAATTACAACTTAACTCCAGTATCTTTGTAACAGATGTATTAAGCTCCTTCAGTTAAAACTGAGGAAGCAAAATTTGAAAGGAAAATGACTCATCATACTGGTACAGAAATCCCATAAATCTATTGATTTATGTTCAAAGTCTCTAAGGTCTGATGAGAACTAAAAAACAACTGATTAACCATTTTAATATATTATTTTGTATAAACTGGGGTTTATAATATAAAATTGTATGTAATGCTGTAACAAAAGTCTTACAAGAAATTCAAGTAGAAAACATTCTGAATTACACAACTACAAAAGTGGATTTTTATATAGGTAGTCATCCAACTTGTTAGTTAATAAGGTAAAAGTACAAGAGTCAGGGAATTACTGTAAAATACACACTATTTATACGGAAGTAACTTATTAACTTCTCGTAAAGTACCTAGAACACATCTCTTGACGGTTGGAAAGGACTTGATCTAATGTAAATGCGAAGCTGTGCTTGGTGCTTATTATGCATCATGTCATGAAGATATATGGACTGGAGGTACAACTTCCTTCTTTCTTGACCTCAGCACAATATGGAGAAGGGTGGCCCAATCCACTTTACCACTGACAAAAAACCCTGCAATTCCCATTAATCAGGAAACTAGATGGATCCCACAGTCAGTGTGGACTTGGTAGATAAAGAGAAAAGTCTCTTTCCCTTGTCATGAATTGGATTCCAGCAGCTGTCCAGCCTGTAGTCCAGACACTACACTGACCAAGCTACCTGACTTCCAGAATGAAAGTAAAATGTAATCCATACTGACTTATGCCCATCTTACTTAGGAATAAAGATATATCAACATAATTTTTAAATAGTAGGTACATATCTTGAAGAGGAAATACTGTGGTATTTATTTTATTTCTTAAATGGACCCAAATTATATCTCACTGTTTTTAATATTAATTTATGTGTGTATGCATTCAAATATTTAACAACAAATATTCACAGAACCAAATAAAAAATAACCATAAAGTCATATTTATATGATTTCATAAGTAAAGAACAATAATAAAATAACATCAACATTCAGTACATTAATTTTCACAGTCATCACATGATAAAGTATACAAAATGTCTTCACTGTAGGCATTACATAAAAATCTAGTATAAGTAATGACATTTTTAACAAATTTTGGTAGTACTCTGAGGTTCAGATAGTTGCTATTTTGTTAAAGGTTGAAGCATAATGAGGGAACAAACTGAGGACTCCAGAACAAGAAGCCACACCTTATCAAGTGTGTTGTGTCTTAACACATGATCCAACTGGCCATGTTTTGCACTAACATACAGCAAAATTGTTAAACCCAGATTTAAAGACTGATCAGCAGCCCCATGAAGGTTTATGGGGGGGGGGGGGGGGGGGGGGGGGGTAAAGAAAATACGGTATTATAAAAAAATTGCACTATTCAGAAAATAACGTTTTTGTATCAAAATTTATAATTACTGATCACAGGGGAAGCAAAGTCTTGGATTAGTTTAACACTGGGATCTTTGGTTAAAATCTTGCTTGGGACATGGATATATATATATATCCACATTTTTCTGTGTTATTCCTTGTAGGCAGAAGGTCTGGCAATGGGCCAGTCACTCATTAGTGAGTCCCATCAAATGTTAAAAGGATTCATTGTTTCAGTGTAATTGTGAATCAAAGAGACCATAGGGCCTCAGGTCTCACATAGGACATCAGAACACAGTGCAGTGTTTAGCACCTTCCAAAAAATAAGTAAGAACTGGCAAAGAAATACACATATTACTATGTGCAGAATAAAAAGAATATAAAAATGTATACTGTAAATAAATGCTGTTTTAACCTCTGACAGCAGCCATTCCCACTAATACTTTCCAT
The DNA here is from genome assembly GCF_977971745.1 of Zootermopsis nevadensis. NCBI lineage: Eukaryota > Metazoa > Arthropoda > Insecta > Blattodea > Termopsidae > Zootermopsis > Zootermopsis nevadensis. The sequence continues at coordinate 13,862,719 of NW_028259149.1, read as the reverse complement.
GCTACCAAGCACTGTTATCTTTAGATAGAGCAGAAGCTGCAGGTATTTTTCTCGAGGGGCTCTGAAAGTAATGATAAACCAGTGTCAAGTCCTGGCCAGCAATTAAACTGAGTGCACTGCAGAAGATTGACAACCATGCTTTACAGGCAAGTACAATTTTAACTTCTGAGATCCTTAAGAAAAACTTACCATGATCATCAGTCATGTACTGTGGATTGTCTTATAATCTTCTGTGAATTGTTCTATATCATTTCTACAATTGAAAATTGAACAAATCATTTTAGTGACGGATGTTTTCCAATTACCAAAATAATACTGAAAATAAACCACAATATGAAGATGTACTAGAACCCATCCATTAACAGCTTAATTGATTTATGTAGTTACCATTTATATTTTAACCCTTCATCATTCCTAAAGACAGTACCAAGCAATGCAACTAGCATCCTTTTGTTGACCCAAGGCAGCTGAACCTCAAAATAGTACCAAAATTTATCATGAAACTTTCACTTCCTTCCAGTACAGAAAATAGTAATAAATTCTTGGGCTAATGCTAATGACTTCAAAATATATCATCCAGCAGGAACAGAAACAGATTCTCTTACAGAGTTGGCTTCCTGCACTAGAAATGTACTCTGCCCATTCAGTTATAGCTTCATTAATTCCTGTAAAGAAAAACCAAAGTGAAAATTAACACATAAATTGCCACTGTAAAGTACCCCTGCAAGCAGAGGCTGACAATTCTTTCTCCAGGCTGAACATTTTCCAAACATGCAACTGTAATTTTTTGTTGCATGAATAACTATTTTAATGTTCCAAGAAAGAAAATCCAGAGTACAAGCCAATAATTGTTCAACAACTCTCTCCCTACTTCCATCCACAATAAAGACTTCTCAGACTTCCCTGTTACTGCATCCACTTCTTAATTCACACATGACAATATTTGTCTGGTCTAAGTTTATGAACAGGAAAGTCCATGTGGGATTTGTGGTGGACAAAATGGAACTAAAAGAGGTCTTTCATCAGTCATTTGGTTTCCCTGTCAATGTCATTCCATCACTGCTCCATAGTCACTCAAGTATAATCTAGAGCCTGAACAATGGGCTTGTTGGCAGCCAGTTCCACTCAGTCTCTCCCATTCTCAACAATAATGTGTTTAAACAAAAATATAAAATACATTTTGTGACCATCTCAGCTCTTCCTTTACTTTAACTTCTGTGCTTATATGACCAGGAACAAAATCAAAACAGAAATTATAGAATGTAAAGACAAAACTCCTTGGAAGACTGACCTTTGCTTTGAACTGCATTTGCTTTCATCAGGGAATGCTTCACGAGGAGGAATGAGGCTTAGCATCATCACATGGCGCGTATAAGCTCTTGTATTACGGAACAAAGTGTCAGTTCCATGAATGCGGTCCAGTACACCCAGAACACCAAAGCATTGGTTAAACCTGTTGAAAACAAAATAAATTACATAACAACAAAACCAGGAAGTTAATATTAATTCACATTTTTATAATTTGGATACTTAACATTAGCTTTAACAAGTGATTATTTTTACAGAAAGATACGTCAGTACTCCGTTGTGACAGTTATGAAGGTCATACTTTCAAAATTTTGTCCACAAAATATAATAAAAAACCTCTAGTTGAATTAAACATTTTACCTTTAATTCATCTTATATATTTTAGGCACAGCCTTATTTTATGAAAAAGGAGTCTATAAACCATTCTAATAAATACTGCTTAAAGAAAAACCCCAGTTTTAATGCTTTCCAGACTATGAACAAAATATTTTCTTAGAAACACCAGATAGTGTCATGGATCTTAAAGATGTCAGTCTACATGTCTGCCAGTGTTCACTTGACTGTCATAATTCAGACGTCAATGTCATCCCTATATACACAAACATATATATAAAAGAAGAAAGAACTCCCTGGTAGTAGAATGCAAAGGCAAATACAAAAGTGTTATATTCTATACCTTAATCTTCAATTTTTGTTAAGTAGTGAGATGTATATTATTTTACCTTCTAATTATGCTACAACAAGACTTGTTTTTCTGCAGAATTTGTACATACAACAGACTGACGTTACAGGACTGTACGATAAATGCTGTCATGGCAATCCATTGTTAATGCTGATCCAGCTTTCAGGTGACGGCACCACAAGAGAGTGGTCTGTGTTTCCAATGTTTCAGATGGAGCATACAGCTACCATCATCAGGGCAGTATATTCCTCTGAAATGTCAGTAATACAGTCTACTTCCACAAGGCACCACTCAAAAGCAGCATCAACATTAGTGAATGCTACATTACAAGACCAAGTACATGTGCTCAAAAGTATACTAGAAAAAATATGTCACACATACAACTTACTTCAGATGGTGAAAGTCATGAGCTTCAGGTGATGGGAAAAATGGAAGATGATAGCCTGAATGGGCATTGAGAGTAGACAGGATTGCCAATGAGAACCAGAGCCACGCAGTGGCTACATGTGATCCCATGATGAACACTCCAAGGAATATAGGAAGCAGATTTGAGAATATACTTTCCAGTGGATGACAATACATTGCTGTCACTGCAATTGGAGCTGTCCATTCATGGTGCCTCTTGTGAATGAAGCGATACAGGTAACGGCTATGAAGAACTCTAAAACAAATAAAACTAGTAAAAAAATGATAAGATATATAAAGTGATAGAAATATCACTCAACTGACAACAGATACAGTGCTCTCATTGTTAAATTATTTTAAATTTACTAAAATTTCCCATAAAATCATAACAAATACATTCTCATGAGTTTGAAAAGGGTGGGGGGGGAGAGAAGAAGAAGAAGACTTTTGCAGCTCAAATCCATTCTGTATCTATTCTTGAAAATTATGAAATACAGGATACTGCATTTTCAATTTAATTGGAAATGAACAGTCTGGAAGTCTGTTAGCTGTAGCTGGATGCCTGATATAATGTTCAACAGTCAATGTGCATTGTTCTTATAAACAAGACTGGAAAGGAGCAATTCTTACCAGAGTATGCATAATTTCTGCATGTATTCTTTACACCCTGACATTTTGGATGCTGCTACCTACTCCATTTTGGCTTGATAAAGGCATTAACAATATTAAGTATAACTTAAATTTCATTAATACAAATCTATATTTATTCACCATTTGGCCTTGGAATTTGTCAATGCATAGAAATCTAATTCATGCAATTGCTGATGAACAGAAATATTACATAACCAATAATATTAGATACCATTTATACACATAATATATTTACTTACAAAAAGAGTTCCAGTTTTCAAAACATATTTAAAACAATGTGGCATTCATTTCAGTGCAATGAATAAAAGGTTGTGAGATTTATTCATGAACTTTTATCTACTTATGTTCTCATTCACAAAAGAACATTGGAGCACATTCCAACCCAATTTACATACTTTACATTATTACTCATTGGTAAATGCCAATGTTTCTCTGAAACGCTGGGATCTACATACAAGTCACAAACCAGAACATATTCAAGCATTTCCAACATACACTATTCTCATAATTTCATGCCATGACTATAAAGATGATTTTAGTTTTAGGTCATGTTCATATACCTGACCTGTAGAAAATTTGTGTTATGTTTTATGGTATTTACTAGTTGAAAAGACCATTTCTAATTTAACAAAAGATGATATCTTTGGTACCACATCCCTTACACCCTTTTTCTTTCTTTCCTTCGCCCCTTTTGAGAACTTTCAGGTCCCTATGACAGCAACCATTCAATTATTATCCTTCTCGATTATCTCGATCTGTCCCAACACAGCCACCATACCTGTGAGAGTAATAGAAGCCAATCTCTTCCATAAGTATGTGTACAGCCATCTCGACAAGAACCCAGTGGAAAGTAGGTAGTTCCCGTAAAGGGGGAGAGCCCCTCCACTTCATCAATACATAACTCAGGTATGCTATTGGCATACCAACAACAATCTGGTTAAACAGCACCCATCCTATCACCTGGAACATGCAGTCTCAATGAAACCTTTGTGACAATATATGAACAGGTGAATAACAAAAACCTACCTGCAGTTCTATGAAGAATTGTGATAAATGCTGGTGTTTTATGAGGAATCTATGTGGAATGTTGGTTGTAGTACTGTGAGGGAGTCCATGGAACACTGATGTTCAAAACATTCAACAAAACCAAGGTTTTGCATGGAATTTCCAAGAACCCTGTTATTCTGCAGAACCATGTAATATCCTGGTATTCTGTGAGAAATTTCATGGAACCCTTGGGGTACAGGCAGATTCTATGGAACCTGAATTTTGCAGAGTTCATGATGGTCAGAAGTCTGTAGATTATACAGTAATGAATGAAATAGTAAGATAATCATGATTGGCAAGTATATTAGGATTAGGCATGGAACATTTGAAGGTATTGTCCCATTTTTCACCAGAAGACTCAAGACAGTCACCCTTCAGACCAAAAATTGATCCAAGGACTTCCTGAATACATAGATGGAGAGCCGGCTTGTCATTTTTGACAATTGGTTAATTGGGTTTGAGTATGGTAATCATGATACAAAATGCTGTATTGCTGACAATCTGACTGCATGTATATATGTACATATATTGCAACCCCAAGTGTGAACATACACCTCTGGATATATCATACCCAGACAAGAATTACACTCTCAAATTTCACAGAAGTTTTAAAATAGTACTTGCCTGCAACAAGCGTTTTGTGTCAACTGGTTCATTGGTTCCAGGTTGAACCTTGTACCTGCGCAGGACAGCAGGTTTATTTGTGACGTCCAGTATTGTGTAAATACCACCAAATATCCAGTACACAGCGACCGTAAGTACAGTTGTTCCTGACCAAAGGAAACCTCAGACTTTAATGAATGAATTATTTTCAGAATCATCCCTCTGCAGTTACAATTTTAAAATTTATACCATCTGAAATTAATATGAACTATACTGATAATGAATTTAGTTTTAACTTGGTCTCTTGCTGTGACATTAAAACACATACTAAGAGTGTCACAGAAAAAAGTACTGATGGACCTGAGAGAGATGTAAAAAAAGAAGAAGATTATGTAGGAGATTCAGGGTTTGTACCCTTGACCTTATACTCTTCTTACTTGTGAACTCCTGTCAAGGTCAAGCATGAGATAAAAATTTTATTTCCTTCACTATCTTCCATGTTTTTCATCTGTCCCTTTTGTCTACCATCAAATAATTTATATGTGATTTTTGGTTATAAACCCCAACAATATAAAGCATTTTTTAGAGTTTTCCATGTTCTAGCATAAGTGCAGGCCCAGCCATATCTATCTGTCTGAGGCCAATGTTGGAACACACTGTTGCAACAATTGGAACCAAAGCCACAATGAAAAACGCTGTTGCAACAGTGAGAACCAAGGTCATCATTGGCTCACAACAATTAACTCAGATCATGTTATTGCAACAGGGACCTTGGATATCACTGCTGCATCTGTTATTCCTTTTGAGTGACATAAGACCACAGTGCCTTTCAGCTGTAGTTATCAATAAGGCACCCTGCTGATGCCATACCCGTGATATGACATGAAGAACACCTCTGGAATTTCAGTGAACACCAAACAGTACACCCTTTCAATCTTGTGTAGGTTCGGTGGCAACAGTACTGAAATGGATTTTGGACAAACATGTTACGAATGGCTTGAATTAATTGGTTAAGGACAAGATCAAAACAACACTTTGTGGATACAATGATGAATCATCAGAATCCATAACACAGAATCTCTTGACCAGCTGAGCAAATTACTGCTCAAGGTAGACCTTGTACCATACACCTGCCTGTAACTGAATACAGACTATTAGTATTGGTTTTAATAAAACAATTACATTACACTGTGAAGGGAGTTTTCAGCTTTTGTGGCTCTCATACTAGATAGCAGGTAATGACTTTTGTGACAGCAAGATCTGAAAACTTGTAGTTCATCCATTTCTTCACATATGCCAGCAGCTGATGGCTATACATAAAGATGACAGGCATAAAGAGAGCGGGGCGAATGAGTAAGGAAAAATGTGAGTGAAAGAGTATATATGTGGATACTTGCCTATGCATGTGTGTGTATGTGTGTACAGAATGTTCCATAACATAATATACATACTTAAGTGGCATGTTGTTCAAATAACCCAAGTCAGCCCATTTTTAAACAGCACTTGTTAATTCTGTGTGCTTTCATGATCTTTCCCATCTGAGAGAGCAGCACTGTTCATGATGCACCATAAGAGTTCATGTCATGTCTGTGATTTCCTTCATGTATCCCCACCCACAAAGGTAGAAATCAAGGGGTGTCAAATTCTGGCAAGTGGGGAGACCAGACAAGTGGGCCTCCATGACCAATCCAATAATTTCCATAGCACTGTTTCAAGTATTGCATGACTTCTAGACTGAAATCAGGTGGAGAACTGTCATGTTGCATCCACATTTTAATCTGGCTTGGAGAGAAACATACTAGAACAGTATGCTGCTTAATTATATATATTGTCACAATGTACACTAAACATGAACAGAAAGTTATTCTTATGTAGCTGATTCATTTCTTAAACTAAAATAATTTAATTTAAACTGTGCACTTCACTGAGAGTACTCCCTTTCCATCCATCATAACTATGTTAACATTTGCAATTTCAACCCATTTTGATGCAACATTTTACACTCAAAATAAGCTAATATATAACAACTGGAAGTTCAGCATATGTTTTGTGGGACACCTGCATATTAGCAAGTTGAACAGACACAAACGAAATAGAAAGTTAAAAGAGATGAAAGCTGCTCCATCTTTCTCAGCATCATGGTTTCTGCAAGAGGAGGTTTCTCTGGATAAGAGATAAGTACTGATAACCTGAACACGGACCATCAGACTGCAAGTTGCATCAATTTAAATATACATACTGCAACAACATGTACTGCTGCTAAGTGGCCAGCTGGTACAAGATATATCAAATATTATAATTTAATATTAGCATCCATATCAGCTGACCCATGTAACACATTCATACTTAGGCAGTTTCGTGCCTGCCTGCTTATATGAGACAGACGATCTTCAAACAATGCATTACACCATTCCACAGAATAATCCTTACCATACACCCAGAAGGTAAATGGATCTTCTCCTGTTACATCAAGTAGTCTATCCCACAGAGCCTGCCAGAAATCACCAGAAGCACCCCAGAATCTTTGCAAATGCCTAGGAAAAATAGGAAAATGTAACTTTGTAATAAAATACATGATAACATCCCCATTGTATATGCATTCCTTCAAAGCTGTTAAGCAAGAGGTGATAGGTAAGAGCACGAGAGAAGATCAGTTGACCATCTGCTAATCTAAATACAGGCTTTTGTGAACATGGTAATGAACCTTTTAATTCTATAAAATGCAGGGAATTTATTGACCAGTTGAGCAACTAGCTTCTCAGGAAGAACTTGTTCCCTTGCTTGTCAAATGCATACAGTAAGAACATCCATAGTGAGAAACAATTGCATAACAATAGCTGATATAAAGCACAACAATGAGAAGCCATGACATGAGATGAATTAAAAATAAATGGAGGCCATGGAGGATAGACACCATTAGTGTTGTGGTATAATAAAAAAGCAAGTCTATTTCAGCCAGAAGATAGCACATTTTTACTTACCATGTAAGTGTGTTTCTGAAAGCAGCAAAACCAATGAGGGCCGAGCTTATTACAAATAGGACACTCCAAAGAGACGACAATAATGATGGCTGCTGTGCCCCACTAGTACTGTGGGTTTTCTTATCATGCACTGTAGTGGCTGACTGAAAGTCTGCCATGTCAAGGTCTGTCAAATATGAAAGAAAACAAGGTTACAAATACCTGCATATCAACATACAGTAAACTAATCTTGCAATGTTTGATGGTTGGAATGAATTATTAAATTTAAGAACAGTAATTTTTTCTGATATGTTTTTCAAATTTGACAGTGCCAACACACACACATGGATAAATATGTACTTACTGATGGTAACATTATGTACCAATAAACATTAAAGTTACATATACATCTGAACCTAATCACAGGTCAAGCACCATAAACTTCAACAGCAGGGCAACTTGGCACACTTGTGAAAGCATACGTTAGTGAAAATAAATCCTGATTGATGATCATAGCTTTAGCTTTCATCATGGGACAATAAGTGCCGTGCAACAAAAGCACACATGCTAATCTGTCTGAATTTTACTACAACAGGGTCTTCACTTCTGAACCTCCATTTGAAAACGGTTTTAAAATATAACCAACAAATATGTGCAAGTTACAGCTTTACCAGTAGGGTGAAATGAGACTGAAATTTCGAGGCTATTGTGCACAATACCGAAAAAAAACTAATCGAAACAAACCAACTAATTATAAAGATCAGCAGAAAAACCTGGGGGAATGGAAAACGCTTACAAAGGAAATTACACATTTATTATATTTCATTGGTCCCTTAATCAGTTAATGACAACAAGATGTGGAATGAATCATAATAATGCATATATACAACTACAATTCAAACTATTATAAGGATTTCACATACAATATGCAAAGGGTTACATAAAGTGGTGAAATGTTACACACACTTTGTGATTTAGATTGTAGACTAGCAACAAGCAGAAGCAAATACACTGCCCTGGCCGTGGTGATTGAGTCGCTCCTAATACAGTGATCCTCTCACTAGAGGCCCTGAACGTTCAGTAATAAAACCACTATTTATACACCGATGATGAACAAATTTTCAGGTGCATACCTCAGACTCCATTTATTGTTGCAACAGAAGTGGTCTGGGTACTTAAAAAAACTTAAGTAAAGTTTGGAAGACAGAAGAAACAACAGATTTATTCCCCAGAAAGCTAAATTGTTGTTCAAAGATCTGGAAGAAACATAAAATATACCGCTAATCGCTACACTGTGGCGTTCAACAGGAATACCACCAATGAAATAAACTTCATGCAGATTTACTGCAAAATGCAGCAAATTCGTTTCTATGTCAATGATGTCTGTACAGATGGGCAGCCACGCGGAGCTCACTAACTGGTATTCGAAGTATGAAGCCTGTTCCTTCGGAATCCTCAGAGACAGCGGAAAAAGCGTTCTTTGAAAGCTGGCATTCCTAGACGATCTTGGTGTTTACTTATAACACATACATTTCACCGTCGAGTTTTCGGCATTTCCGCTCTGTATTCGGAAGACCTTGCGTTGAAATACATATATGAGGTCCGACGGCCGGATATTCAGGTAGATAATTTGTGATTCTTACGCCCCTCCGCGGCCGCTTCCCTAGCATGTTATCTTGCTGATCATTCATAAATACTCTTCTCACTAGATGCGATTTTCCCCCGGCAGGCGAAACAGCGTTGTTGTATGAATGTACGAATAGTTTCCCTATTTATTTAAATATTTACGGAAACCGTGGCAGAAATTTAAACGGAAACCACCAATTTAGACCAACATATTGGTGACAAATGAATTACAAGTTTATCAGACATTTCATTGATACAGTCTTAGAGGGGTTTGGACTTCTAATTTTAAAATTACACAAAACATTAAGAGTTCTTAAATTATACTTTTTCGCCTAAATTTGCCTTCTTTCTGCAACATTGTAATGAAAATACATGCTGAAAACTTCTTGGCGTATAGTGACATGTCTACTGTCAGTATGTGAGAAATTATACCAACTCCTACTAAAAAAGATTCATTCGCAACAATCTACTCAAAACAATATTCATATCAACATTAAGGTCATCTTTGCCTTTCAACAACGAGAATTTTTTTTTTTACACACTGCTGTTTGGGAATCATGTGGACTTCGCTAAACACACAAAAAGCAGCAATTGTGAAGTTCTGTAATCTTTTCCTTTATCTCTACACAAGCATATGTACACTTATGTAGGTTCAACAAACGTCTATCTAGTCATTCTAGAGTTGACATATGAGACCGTGCTAGAAACACATTGCCAAAAAACAGTGGTCGTTTATAAAGTGAAAATAGCAACTAAAATAATGCCAGGTAATAAAAATGACCACTGAATGTTTCAGTCACCAGAAACAAATATAAACTAATTTCATGCATGCAGGAAACCATAATTTTCAAAGCCAGGGAGGATACCCAAATATATTTCAGATAAAAAAAATTGGATCGTAATGAGATCCACATTTTTGTCACGTGTTACTTGAAGTTTTTATGCAATAGGCTTCTTTAAAAATTTTAAAATGTTATTTGACCTTCGAGTAAAGTACGAGGTGCGATCGGAAAGTTTCAAGACTGTGTCAATAGCGGGCGAACCGGATGTAGTACGAGCTTCTGCCTTTAGGGGGTGCGGCCTACATTCATAGTGAATCAGTGTGCCAGCCGACATCATCGAATTAGCATTTGTTTCTTAGTTACGGGCGTTTTGGTAGTGCATTACACCGACCCTCCTGCGATTTCGGAATGGAGTGTGCATCAAATTTTGCCAAAGACTCGCCAAAACGGCTATGGAAACCTATGAAATGCTAAAGCAAGCATTTGGGGAGTCCGCAATGGGTCGTGCACAAACTTTTGTGTGGCATTCACGTTTTAAAAATGGCCGAACCTCTGTCGATGATGACGAGCGTTCTGGACGACCATCTTCGAGCACAACGCCCGAAAATGTTACGAAGATTCGGCAGGCCATTCACGAAGATCGACGTCGTACCATCAACGACTTGTGCGACATTGTTGGGATAGGCTATGGGACCTGTCAGCTGATTCTAAAGGAAGAACTCCACATGCGACGCATCCTGTCTGAGGACCAGAAGCAGAATCGACTTCTCGTTTGTCAGGAGCTCAAAGATCTTGCAAGAACCGACCCCAACTTCCTTTCTAAGCTCCGTGTGACGTCTTCCTCTTCCCAAAGATGAAAATTCAGCTAAAGGGAAGGAGATTTGAGACGATAGAAGAGATTCAGGCAGAATCGCAGATGGTGCTTGACAGGCTGACAAAGAAAGATTTCCAGGGATGCTTCCAGGCTTGGCAGCGGCGCTGGGATTGTTGTGTTCACTCCCAGGGGAACTACTTCGAGGGTGATGGATGAATTTAATACCTGAGATAAGTGTACGGGTTTTTATAGGCGCAGTCCAGAAACTTTCCGATCGCACCTCGTATGATACAAAATTCAATTCAATCGACATCGTTAACGTACAAAATATCAAATTTACATTCGTCAAACAGTTTCGAGAGGATAGACACAATCACCGTAGTATGCTTTCATTTTATGCAATGTTAGCAAAGAAAATAACGCGAAATTGTGAATTCGAAACCAAAATGTTCCTGGACGACGTTTTGTCTATTCCCAGAAATCACCAAGACCATGCAATCACAAAAACAAATCACGCTGTATTATAAGAATGTTTCGGCAGTTCACAAGCCACAAATAACAATATAAACCAACTCCATAGTTCATAATCTGTCAATATTTATAGTTATTTAGATGGTCAGGGAAATGTTTATGGAACCTAATGGTTTTCACTGCATTCATAAAAAGTCATCATTGAACCTGTTACAGCAGTTCAGTTTTGTTAAAACCTAATGCTCTGAAAATTAACGTTAATATTATCCTAAGCGGTCTCTTCTCTTGAAGTTTTCAGACCAGAATTTTACTGCTGATGATTCATTTTACCGCCTACATATTCAAGGCCATTACCCAAAGACACGATTGAAATTATTAGCATTGGACTGTAACAAGAGTCTAAAGTCAAATTGTTTTATGTATTTCTTATTTATCCCATGGGTGTTTTTACAACTTTTCTTATTTAAATACCCTAAGAGTAACAGGTGCCGAGTACACAAAAAGAAATCAAGTGTGTAAGTAATGACGCAGTACTAATTTATTTACGGCATGATTCTGGCTAATCTCCAGTCACAGAGAACGAAACGTAAATCCACAAATAAATTCAAACTGAAAACACCACAGAACAAAAGAAAGGTTGGTGCCTGAAACTGTTTGTCCTTGAGATTTTTACAACCTCCTTTGTTTTGACACGGGATACTATAAGCATGGTTTAAATATACTCACTTTTATCAGCTTTTCCTGTTTTCTTGTTACGACTTCTGTTATGAGACCTCTTCATTTTCGTATAAAATAATCAGTCTCAACATAAAACAAAACTGCGATCAGCTGTGTGAGAACACGCGAACGGTCTAACTAGCTGTGGTCTACTGTCAAGCAAAGTACATCAGCACTGACATGCACTCCGTATGTAAATTCAGTGACCCCTCTTAAGGGCAAACCGCAATTTGCAACATTAACACAACAAAGTTTTAATGTCAATACTAAAAACTCTGAATTTCTCACATGACGAATATGTTGTCCGCCACAATATAACGACTATTCATCACGGATTTTAATAAGACAATGCAATTTACCACACTAGCAGTTGCAACCTAAGACTTCAGCCATCTATCGTTGCCAGACGACACTCCTACATGGAAGATTCAGGAGTGCACAGAGGGTCGAATTGGGTTAACTTGTTTTCATCTGACTGAAACATCTTATGACGTAAAGGACGACTGTTTGGCTTGATTAAAGCACAGGCGGAAGTAAACCATACAGGCATTATGCCATGGAATGGCTTTATTTCTGCGTTATTCGCACAATGAATACACAATGCAGATGTCGCTTGCGTTTTTGTCCGCATGACAACTGCGAAACCGTTAAAGGAATTTCAATTTCCGGTAAGTGTGTAGGATGCCTACACCAAAGTCTGTCAGATAAAAATAATTTCATCTCGTACTGGTAAAAAAAATCGTGACACTGGATCAGAAATTTTACCAATTGTATTAAAACGTTTCGTCTTCCCAAATATTGGTCCATTATGTAATATGTACGTTCTGCAGCAGGGTATCGGCCCTAACACCGGATGTCCTGGCTAAGGTTTTTCGTGGTTTTCCTAACTTTTCGCGAATTAGGCAACGACCGCTTCCTTCCACATCCTTTCCAACACATTACTCACTACCATTCTCTCATTCAACGCTACATAGTCTGAGCTAATAAAAACGTCATTAAATAAACTACAAAAACATATACAGCGAGGGTTCTCAACCCGCGGTCTGTGGACCGCATGAAGCCAGCAGATGTGTTTGGTGCGTCCCGCGATTAACTACCGTCACTCTATGATAAATTGTAACCTAAAATAAGAAACTTAATGGCAGTAACTAACAGACCAAAAGTTGCAAGCAAAATGTGGGCACATGTTTATAATTTTGAAACATTTAGAACGCGGTAGCCATGTGCATGTTTCGCTTTTACATGCAGCCATTTAATATTTACTCGCAGTTGAAACTCCTGAATTGTATTCGGGAGCCCCCAGATTCGACTTTCGACCCGGAGACCAGCTATCCCAAGGTGTTTTCTACCTTATCTGTTTTAGACTTTATTAACACAACAATTTTCACATCGTTTTGTAAAATTCAAATGGTTTGAACAACGAAACAATGTACCTCTGCGCAATAACGCGATTTTAACGTTATAGGCCTACATACAATTTTTGTTTTATTAAAATACTTTTTTTTACAGTTGTCTGCTCTTACTTTTAGATAATACGTATATTTATAAATATTAATATTCTCCTTAGCAGCAGAACATTTCTGTCTTTCTCGCACTAGTTAATTCCTAACTCATGTGACGGACGACAGAGAAATGTTCCGAGAGGCACACGTGTCCCGTAGGTTGTCTACCCCTGGTCTAACGCACTGCGTCCTTGCTTTGTTGTAACACATCATCTATGGGCACGAAATACGAAATAAAAACGAATTAATCTTCCACTGCGATTGCATAAGCGTTAAAATAGCTCGTGTGATTTGGAACACACCCGCATTTGTAACAGTATTGCCACTGCGTAAGGAAGGGAACTTTAGAAAATAATTTATCAGCAATATAAGCATGCAAGCTACACCAGAGCCACTACAGGGGACATTTCAAGTTCAAGGTCTACTGAGCGCCATCGCATCGGTGGGGAAAATCATAACTACCTACTTACGATAATTCTAGACCTAATCGTTAGATAAATTGCTCGTTTCTCTATTTTACGACAAAACACACAAATAAAAATTTCATTGAAACAGAGTTCGACTTCATGAAATTAAATAAAAGAAAAACAGAGGCACATACGTAGCGATTTGATATGTGTTTGAAACTTAGAATTTATTAAAATTGGAACATTTCGGGCAGTACATAATGGACAACTATGAAAATGAGTCAGGGGATGTAAAACATCGGAGATGGTCGCGCCAACAGCAGACTTTCAATCCGTATTACAGCGGAGTTCGTTAAAAAAAATAACACGTACGTCGCTTCACTGCAAATGTTATATAGTACTGGAAAATATAAGACAATTGCCATTAATGCCCAAGTTAAGTAATGGATTCGGTATCGGCTAATACTTCGGCTTTCGCCTGGAGATTTCATAAAAATGTAGAAAGCCATGACAGAGACAGACGGAAACCCAGACGAGATTCAAACCGGCTATCATATGAAGACAAGCCTAAACCGTTACCACTACATGAACATGTCCGCCATTTGTTATTTCTTAATTAAACATACAGCGTAGTCTTTCAGAGGGCAATAACTGTAACTTTAAACTTGTCAGCAAGGTTACGTAGTTAAAAGTCTACTGAAGATTTCAACATATCACTTTCCTAGAAGATGCCGTTGTTATCTTGCTATCTGTTTCGTTGCTTTTTCCCGATCTTATCTTTGTCTCATGTCTGCAACATGTTTATTTTCAAATAAAGTATTTGCTCAAAACAGATCAAGTACGCATTCCGATACATCATTGCCAGTTTTCATGCCATATTAATCCTTACGTCCATGTACTGCAAGCGAAAACCTAGTGTTACAAAGCTAATCACATTTACAATCAGACTGCAGAGTTATAAATTATTTTTATCTATATTACGTTAAATATTAAAATAAATTTGTGGATCAAATTGCACTCTGTAAAGCTTCATAATTGAGATTTAGCAAACATTATTAGGATTATCAAATCAAAGAGGATGAGACTGGTATGTAGCACGCATGTGAGATAAGAAATTTTTAAATTTTGGTTGGGAAGCTACTGAATCCCATCTCGAGTCATCACAACTCGATGTCTGTAATTTCCATTTTAATATTATACAAAGTTAACCTTCAGAATACGATACCTAAAAAAGCTGTTTATCCGAATCCGTGGCAGTCTAGTTTAACAACAATTATGTACAAATGATATATTTCAAGTACTCACAATCTAATCTTGAAGAATGACCTTGGCGAATTCGACTGTAGCGGAATTTGAACTTTTACGTCGGGTCAGACTTTCTTGTCACAACATAAAAATGGTGCCTTATTTACAATTGTTACAACAGAATCCTTGCGGGGTTTGGAGCAACAACGTCATAACAACACTTTTCACCGTATTCTCAAGTTGTTTCTGATTCTACAATCTACGTATGTGCCCTGTGGTAAATTCACGAGAATTTCAGTTTAGGATCCGATTCAAAACTGTGTTAGTGGTCCTCAGATTGTATCGCTCGACCAGTCCTTTCCTTGAACAAATCATTATTCGTTTTCCCACTTGCTTTTCCTTATGAAAACAAAATTAGGTTAACTACTACACAAAGACGAAAGCTTACACCCTGCTTACCATAAAAGTAGTCGCGAATCACAGTTTGGCAACCATTGCACTAAGGTAAGTTACTGAAAACACATACCAAAACAATGCTACAATGTCAAACTCCATTTAGACGTCATGCACTGGTTCATTTATGGATGCTTCAAACGAGAAGCATGCGCACTGCAAAATGCCAGGTATTCACAACAGTTGGCTTTTATTGATTTCAGATATCTGTGGTAATAACCAGCATAAAGAAACAAACCACGTCATGACATGGCATATGTAATATTTGCAAGCTGATATGTATTAATAATTCTGAAAAAAAACACTAACTCACACTATATTTCGGCACATAAAAATCTTGCAACAGCTTATCAATTTTGAATTTTCCTATAATTTGGGCTTGCATTTAAGTAGAATCTTACCTGAAAGAAGATTTTCAGAGATTTGTAAAGATAATGACGTCCAATATTAAAATCTGCACACAGAAAATTCACATTATCGACAAATGAGGAAAATTTGACAAGATACTTGGTTTAGGTACCATTAGACACTAACAGGTATCCCTCTCTAGTGGGTAAACTGAGACTTATTCGACAAATGAACGCAAAATTGTTTTGCGCATATTCAGTAATTTACCAC